>NC_058370.1:6196666-6816333 GCF_018350175.1 Felis catus
GGCCTACTATGTGCCGCGTGCACCGCTGGGCCCTGGGGAGACGCCGCGGCGAGCAGTTGGGAGACGTGGGTCCTGGTCGCCGCGAGTCTGTGCCCTTCAGACCTCGGCGGCGGCGTCTCTCCTTGCTTCTCCCCGCGCGGAGCCTGGTCCCGGGCAGAGGTTTTTTGATGAATGCGACTGGATTCAGGGGACCCGGGACTGGCCGACGCTAAAACTCACCCTGCCTCTCATGCCGTCCCGCGAGGGCCCCTCGGCCTTGACCCCGAATTCCAAATACCCACAAGCGGCGACCGCTTTAGGGGTGGGTGTGAGCGTGTGATCGTGAGAGGGTGTGTGAGCGTGTGTGTGCGCACGTGTGTGGGTGTATATGGTGCGGACCTGTTTTCCAGGCTACCAGACGGGTCTGGGTTGTGAACGGGCCAGTCGTGACCCCAAAGGGAGAGAAGGACAGCGGCCTTTGTCCTGAACAGAGACTGGCCGGTAGGAGTTGAATATTTTAAAGAGCTCATTTGGGGGGGGGTGGGGGTGGGCAGGGACCTCGTCCCTCGTCCCCACTGCCGACACCTCTCCTGAGACTTCACACGTGAATGACAATGTGGTTGCCTAAGAACTGACCCCACGGAAGGGGGGATGCTTTCTAAACCGTATTTGATCCAATTGTCTAGATTTTACGTACACCATTATTCCCCAAATGTAGAAACACAGGCTTTTCTGGAAGAGGGCTGGCCAGCTTGCCTTCGATGAGCAGGATTTAAATCAGCAACATTTAAGGAAAAGGACCAAGGAAAAGGAGCGATTAATCAACAGGTTCCCGCTGCCCACGTACCTGGGACGGCACGTGTGGTGTGAAAGCAGTTGAATGTCTCATTACCGTGTTATAAACTTCCCAAACTGGGGTGATTTGGCATTAGTTTCCTCATCTGTCACGTGGGGGTGCTGGTAGCTCTTCAAAGAACTCTCAGGGCTTAAAAGAAATACGGTGAAACCTTGGATCGTGAGTAACTTGTGCTGTGAGTGTTCTACGAGACGAGCAAATGTTTCTCACAAACTTCAACTTGATAAAGGAGTGGTGTTAAAGCAGTGATGCCAGACGTCACGTGATCCCAGCTGAGCCAACGGGCTCGCTCGCTCGCTGCGGGACTGTGGGTGGCCGACTCCCATGCTCAGACGCCCCGTCTCAGGCCAAGGTGACCACTGGCAAACTCCTGGATCTGCACCGAGACCTGCAGCAAGAGGTTACGGAGATCTCGTCTGCGGAGGAGGAGGAGGAGAAAAAGGCGGAGGCACCCCTCGCCTCAAATGAGATCAGGGAGACGTGTAACATGTGGGAAACGGTGCACGATTTTGCAGGAAAGCACCACCCGGATAAGGCTGCAGCAGTGTGAGTGACGAATGTATCTATACGTGTATATATACGTGTGTGTGTATATGCATATCTGTGTGTGCACGCAGGCCCACAATACACCCAGGAATACAAGCGTGCACGCTCACTTACCACTTAGCAATGTACCCGGCTTGCAGCAGTCTCCGCGATGAGGGATGGTTGTTATTTCTATCAGAAAAAAATTTAACCAAGTCTCAGAACCATGGCTTTGGAGTGCTAATGGTGTTTTCGCTGATGGGCATTTTTCTGAATGAAAAACGGTCCATCTGGGCACTCTTCCAAATCCCACTGCGGTTCCCAGGGGCCGTTTAAAGACCACCCCGGGGACGGGCGGCCTGTGGGACCGTGGGCCCAGGGGAGGCAGGTGCCAGGCTCCCAAGAGCAGGCTTTGGCAGTGTTACCATCCTGAGTCTTGCCGGAATCCACTCGGCTGCCCTCATCTGACCCTCTTCTGTCCCGCACCTCCGGGCCCTCGTGCGGCCACCCCCGGGCCCCAGCTGTCTGCTCCTGTTAGCATGTCCTTCTGCAGCCGAGTCGCCGGAGCGGACTGAAGGCCCTGTCAGTCCCTTTGCCACTGCACTGAGCTGGCGGATGAGTCACTTCTGATTTCTCACCCCCCTCGCTTGCAAATCGAAGCTGTCAGCGCTTGACTCAAAACACTGCCAAGGGGGCCGTCCACGGGGCGGCAGGTGCCGTCAGGACAGCGGGCCTGTTGCCAAGGGGACCGCGGCCCCCAACCCCGCTGGTAGGGTCCCGTCCCGGCCCCCAACAAAGGCTCTGGCCAATGGCACCCTCTTAGGGAACACGTGATGGAGGCATCACATTTACAGGCAGGACGCATCGCAGGTGAGTCAGTCTCATCGCGGCCGAAAATTCTTCCCCATCACCGGAGCCGCTTTCTCAGTCACCCCCTCCTTGGCCAAACAAATCTCTTCATGTGCCTTTAAGTCTAAAAATCACATTTAAATATTTGATTCCCTGCCATGAGCCGAGGGGGGAAAGACTCTCCTGATGGATGCTCCGACGAGCTATTCGGGGAATGTCCCCTTGCTATTCACCCGGCACGATTGTGGACAAGCCTCTCCCCACTCATGCGCTTTCGAGAAAGAAAAGCAAATAAAATGCCAAGGAGCTCAAAGTGTGCGGGCTGCTGGCAGGGAGGAAGGTGCACAGTTCACAAAGAAGTCGCTGAATGATCTATTTTATCCAGATTGTGTCTGTTGATTTTACGCAGGGACTTTTTTTTTTTTTTCGGTAAACATCATTACATGGCAATGTGTGTTTTCATTTCTTTCTGGAGAAATGAAAGATGCTTGTAACCAAAGAGATAAAATGAGCAGGCTTTCCCCCCCCTTTCTTCTCCCTCTCTGTCTGTCTCTCTCTCTCTCTGGTACCGAGGGACACCGTCAGGGAGAAATAAACCCAAATGCCCACAGCTCCTGTTCCTTCCCTGGACCCACAAGGTCCCACACTGTCACTGTAGGCAAGAAGAAAGCTCCAAGTGGCAGGTGAATCAATTCAAAAACTGTCCCCAAGACTTCACAATGAGATGCCACGCCAGGACATCCAGCAGTTAGCTTTCTGTTCACTTAATCCTAGTGGCCACGCGTAAGACTTCCATCTTCCACCAAAAATCATCCCAAAGCGTGTATCGCATTATTAAAATTGCACAACTGAGCAGAAAATCCATAGGGAAAGCCGATATTTGTTTTTCCTGTATTGACTATGGCTGGAAGTATTTTTCTCTTTCCTTTTCTTTTTTTTCCTGACGAGATGTTCTCGATGGTGATTAGACTCCATACTCACGCTGCCTGGGAAACTGTCGGCCTGCTCCCGGCCACCCGCTCCCGGCCGGCCGCAAGAGCCCCCGGGAGCACGTACCCACCCTGGGGACTCGCACAAACCCCCAAAGAAACAAGTAGGAGGCTGTTGGTGGCAAATAGCCATGAATAATCTAAATGTCCATCCACAACAGTGTTTTGTATTTTTTGTGTGAAATGGTCAGGCAGGTGCAACCACACGAGGAAACAGAAGAAAGCCTCAGGGAAACAAAATGTATTATACTCCCAAACTCCCGAGACAGGAAGCACGGCGCCCCACCCACGCGGGGCCACACGGAGAAGCACCGGGTGGTCAGGAGCCAGGGGGTGTGCCTAGGCCAGGACCTCTACCAGGATTTCCACAGGAAAAGCAGGCCAGGGCAGGCAGAGCAGCTTACGACTGGCCAGTCTGAATACTTCTAGAAGGTTCTGGGCTGTCGGAGCCATCTCTGAGGGTCCTGGTACCTGACCCTGGGACGGTCCATTGCCTTCTGGAGTGCAGGAACCAAATGGACGAGGCAAGACCCCGGATTGGTGAGTTTGCTTACGAAAGTCTGCTCTTGGCAGGAGGGGGGCCCTTTGCCCTCTAGAAGCCGGCTCCCCCGGGGAGGGCCATCTCTCCCCGGCCAGAAAGGATTTTTAAGATGTCAAAAGGTAAAAAAATCTATATACAATGAGATGTACAAGCAAATGCTACAAGCTGAGATTTGTCAATACCTGGCAATACTTTGAAAGAAGAAGAAAGAGGTGATGATGATGATGAAGAAGAAGAAAGAAGAAAAAAGAAAGAAAAGAGAAGAAGGAGGAGGAGGAAGGAGGAGGGGATTTATCGAGTGTTTACGGAACAACAGCCCTGTTCTCGGAGCTTTGGGTACCTCAGCTAACCTGTAGAACACCAGTAAGAAGAAACTGTTTCCATTCCTAGTCTACAGATAAGAAATTGTGGCTTACAGAATAACTGCTTAAGTAGCCCATGGTTCTGAGGGTCAGTGTCCTGGGCCAGGCTCTGCTGGGCAGTGCGGCTGACCTTGGCCCGGGCTCATCCATTTCTCAGTAGCTTCCTCCAGGTAGCGCAGCGACTCTGCTCCTGGGGTTGACCGGCTGTTGGCTGGGAGGCAGGAGCGATGGGTCATCTGCCTCTCATCACCCAGCAGGCTAGTCTGGGCCTTCTTCCGTGAGGGTGGGAGCAACCGTGTGTGTGTCGCTGCCCCGTCGGCCAAAGCAAGTCGTGTGTCCTACCCAGATTCATGGCGGGGCGGTGGGGGAGGGGGCACCCTTTATGGAAGTCACTGCAAAGTCACACCCCGCAAAGGGGCACAAATACGGGATGAGAAGAATCGGTGGCTGTTTTGGCGTCACCACGTAGATGCAACCAAAAATAGACACCCTGAGAAAGATTGAACAAATGGTAGATAGATGATGGGGAGCTTCTCAGGGCCAGCCTTCGGCCCCACCCTAGCGGGTGACAGACAGTCTGCACCCCCTTCCTCTGGGCCATCTCCAGCCACGTTCCAGCCAGCGTCCTCACGCGATTCCTTGCTTGTCCCGGTCTCCACCTCGCCAGGCAAAGACCTTGTTAAGCCATCAACAGCAACTGAGACCCCGGACGGCTTCTTCCTTCCGTGGCTCCTCCTGGTTTTCCTCCTACCTCGCTGGCAAACTTCTCCGTCTCCTTTGCAAACTTACGTCCTTCTATCCAGAAACCTCACATATTTCTTTCCTCCCCCTCCGACCTCTGGTCTGGGTTCCGTCTTTGTATATCCAACTGCCTGATTGCTTCCTCTCCTCTTTATTCGGCGGGCTCAAGATAGCGTAGCAGCTGTTGCCAGAGGGTCAACAACCCCAAATTTAGCCATGGACTTTTTTTTCCAAAAGCCATTTCTGTAGCTCGCGATTCTATAGGTCATCGGCCTAGGCTGGACTCAGCCGGAGGGTTCTTTTGATCTTGGCCGAGGTCAGCTGGCTGGTCCAGGACGGGCTCAGCTAGGATGACCCCTCCTGCTGCACGTGGCCTGTCGTCCAATGGGCTGGCCCAGGCCCGTTCCCTGGGAGGCTCTGGAGAGCTTTAGGACAGTAAGCACGAATATGCCGGGACCCTGGGCTGGAAGCCAGTAGGGTGTCCCTTCTGCTGCATCCCAGAGGTCAAACGTGTCACAAGGCCAGCCCCGGGATGTGGAAATCAGCTCTCCTTCTTCCCCTCGATGGAGGAACTGCAAAGTCACATTGCGAAGGGGCGTGCGCACAGGAAGGACGAGAATTGGGGCCATTTTTGCTTCCGAGATCAGACGAGATCAGGCGCATTCAGAGTGGCACGGCTGTAGCCTAAGGGGGCCATTTGGGGAAGCGATGGACCACAGGCACCTCAAAGTCAACAGGTTCAGAGCTGAACTTGGGATCTTCCCCCCAGACCTGCACCTCTACCAGTATCCACATCCCAGTCCGCTTTCACAGCAAAGGGAGAGACGTGGGAGTTATCCCCGACCCCTCTCCCCTCGCTCTCCAGATCAAATGCATCATCTCTAAACGCCCTTTGCACCTGTTCCCCGTCTCCAACCTCTCGTCCCCCAGGCTCAGATGCCAGCATCTCGTCCCATGGCCTCAGGAGCCTCCTAACCGACCTCCACGGGCCCACGGTGACTTTCCCTGCATGTCGTGCGAGCCGCGGCCATTGTCCTCTTTCTAAGGAACCCATCAGATTCTGCCACTTTCCTGCCAGAGGGCTGGCAGTGGCTTCCTGTCCCCTCATCCTGGCCTCATGCCTGGGAGACCTGGCCCAGCCCACGCCAGGACCCAGGTCCTGATGCTCCATGCACACAGGTCTTCTTTGTACCCCTGGGGCTCGGCGGACCAAGGAGCGTGGTGTCCTCCAGCAAAGATGTGCATAAGTCCAGTCCTGCGGATGTGACCTGATTCGGAGGAAGGGTCTTTGCGGGTATAACGAAGTTAAAGACCTCAAGGGGAGACCGTCCTAGATTTGGGGTGGGGCCTCACCCCAAGAGAGAGAGAAGAGAGAGAGAGAGAGAGAGAAGAGAGCTGTCTGGGACTCAGAGACACACAGGGAGGAGGCCACCTGAAGGCAGAGGCAGGGGCTGGAGCTCTGTGTCTTCAAGCCAGGGACCTCCAAGGACTGCCAGCGGCCACCAGAAGCTGGAGGAGCGAGAAAGGATGCTTCCCCCAGGGCCTTCAGAGGCCACAGAGCCTTGCTGACACCTTGACTTTGGACTTCTGGCCTGCGGAGCTGGGAGAGAATGAGTGCCCCTTGCTTTAAAATACCAAGGTTGTGGGGCACCTGGGTGGCTCCGTCGGCTGGGCTTCCGACTTCGGCTCAGGTCATGATCTCGCGGTCCGTGAGTTCGAGCCCCGCGTCGGGCTCTGTGCTGACGGCTCAGAGCCTGGAGCCTGCTTCCGATTCTGTGTCTCCCTCTCTCTCTGTCCCCTCCCCCACTGATGCCCTCTCTCTGTCTCAGAAACAAATAAACATTAAAGACCTGCATATCAAGATAATCCCTTCTTAAAAATAAAATAAAATAAAATAAAATAAAATAAAATAAAATAAAATACCAAGGTTGTGGGAATGTGTTACAGAAGCCCAGGAACCTGCGTCCCTCAGCCTGTCATGCGCCCATCGGGGTCTTTGCCACGTGGTCCCACTGCCCGGAACACACGGCCCCAGCCCCTTCCCCTGCTTGACTCCTGTTCTCCTTCTTCTCTGGACTCCGCGATGACCGCCTCCGGGGAGCCTCTTCTAACCTCCCTCCTCCTGGGAAAGCCCTTCTGTGACCACCTCCCGCCCCCAGCACCCTTTCTCCCTTCTCATAGGACTGTGGTACTCGTCATTTTATGTATGTCTTGACTAATGCCTCTGTCTGTCTCCCAAACCCCACTGCAGCCCCCGAGGGAGCAAAGACGGCCTCCGTTTTTCGTTCGCCCCTGCAACTCCAGCCTCACACTTTAATAGGCGCTCCACAAAGACGCACAGAATGAAAACACGATGTAACTTTCGGTCTTGCAGGAAAACACTGGTAAAGCCCGAGGTAAAATAACTTGGTCAATAAATGGGGCAAAATGAGGACACCCAGACGTCCCACTTGGCAGGTAGGAGTGAGGGGGTGCGGGGCAGGGGGGCACCCAGCCCTCTGTCCTGGGGAACCTCGGGACCGCGATCCTCCCAGAGCCCGGGGGCAGCGGGCCAGGAGCAGCTGTGCTATCTCAGAACTGCTCTGCATACAGATCGGCTGTGTGCACACAGCTTCCTCTCCTTATCAACCCGCTGTGACAGAGGTGCAATTGAAACTCCGGTGGACCCGTTCCAGAAACCCAGGCTGGGTAGAAAACGTGCCAAAACAGAAGCAGCCACGGCTGGGGAAGCAGATGGCTAAGGGAGTCTGTCCTCCCCCCATGGAGGCAAGAAGGGTCCTGGGCCAGACAGGGTCAGGGCCCCCCCGTGCTCTGGGAAGAATTATTTGGTAGCAGTTAGCAAGTCAACAAAAAAGTATTGAAGGCCCACTGTGTGCCAGGCCGCATAGTAGGGGTGGGAGAAGCAGGAGTGAACTCACTAAACTCCTAGCCCAAAGAAGCCATCAGAGACCCACAGTGAATTATACCAGTAAATGAATAAATTACAGTTGGGACAAGGGTATGAAGCAGAGACACAGGGTGCAGGAAAGCATATAATAGGCGTATCTGACCTGGTCTAGGGAATCAGGGGAAGCTTCTAGGAGGAAGTGAAATTCTAGCCAACACTTAAAGGCCATCTTCAGGGACCTCTATTCTGCCTACTGCAAGAGGCAGTCAATGTCCGTTGTTCGCATTCAAAGGATTCCGGATGTTACGGCGAAAGTTACAAACCCACGGTCTAAAGATATTTCATTTTGTTTGTGATTTGAATTAGGCCTAAGGAGGGGCTTGAAGCCCCTAGTTCACTGAAACACTGGGTCTCTTTTGCTTTTAGTTACTTAAGTTGCCTGCCTAAACCCCCAGTCACTAGGTTTGTTCTCCCTGTAGTCAGTTCACAGCTGTGGATTGGGAAAATTGACCCCAGGTCACTACGTGAATGTTTAAAGACTGGGCAGATGGATACAGTGGAATCTGTGTCCCTGTAGGCAACTCCAGGGGAAAATAGAAGGATGTATCTAGATAGAAGGAGGACGGATGGATGGATGGATGGTTGGATGGACAGACGGACAGACGGATGGATGGATGGATGGATGGTTGGATGGACAGATGGACGGGCGGATGGATGGATGGATGGATGGTTGGATGGACAGATGGACGGGCGGATGGATGGATGGATGGATGGATGGTTGGATGGACAGATGGACGGGCGGATGGATGGATGGATGGATGGTTGGATGGACAGACGGACAGACGGATGGACGGATGGATGGATAGATGGTTGAATGGATGGATGGGGACTGGGATGGATGGATAGATGGAAGGAAGGAAGGAAGGAAGGAAGGAAGGAAGGAAGGAAGGGAGGAAGGAAGGGAGGGAGGAAGGGACAGGTAGAAAGAAATGGGCTTACCAGGATGAGCCCCCAGAAGTAGGAAAGATCGGGGTGGGGGGGAGAAATAGGATGCGTTTAAGGCAGACACCAGAATAAAAGGAGATGGAAACTGCTGTTTCGAATTGTGTTGGAAATAGAAATTCTCTTGAAAATAAACCTCCGGTCAGTTTTGTTTCTGCAAAACAAACAACAGGCCGCTGCTTACAACCCATTACAGAAAGAGTCCATGCCACCCGCCCTCCGCCTCCCTAGTCCATTTGGAAGATCTGGCCCAATGAACCAAGAACCCAGGAAGGAGGCCAGGAGTAAGAAGAGGGCAGAATCAAACGCTGTCGAATAGCTATTAAAAAAAACTCGAGGTTCGGGAGAAAAAGTAATCATCCCGTAATTGGCTGTTTGCTAATGGAATCTATTAATTTATAGCCACAGAAGAATCAGCTAATTTGTGGTTAATGGTGTTTAAAAGATAAACAACATAGATTAACTCTGTGGAGCACAGCCCAGCTCTCCCGAATCTGCAGGCGGCTCTCCGCGCGGGGGAGGGGGGGGACATGGTGGGAGAGAGCTGTGCGCCTCCCTCCTGGAGCCAACACCTCCCTTCCCGTGCAAATAACACGGGTCAGGAAGAGCTGGGTGTGCGCTCGCTCGCACCAGATACCACGCTGAGGGCCTCTCGTACAACCTCTGTCTCGGGGATTCCGTGAAATCTTCTGCGGAATTGGTCCTCGTCTCAGCCCCATTCGACAGGTAAGAAAACTGAGGTCTGGAGAAGCGATGCCACGTGCCCAGAGTGTCGCTGTGCGCCTGGTGGGTCCCGGGCTCGAGTCCGAGGCTGCGTGATCCTGGACCCCAGGCTCTCCACCAGCGTTTCCCAAACCTCGCTGCTGATAACAGCCCTGTTGCCATTCTTGCCCCTTCTCCTTTAAATCGCCCCTTCTCCTCTCCCCACCCCCTTTTATGTGGTTAATTTCAGCTTTATCCGTAACCGTGTTATCCAGGTCTGATAAGGTAAGAATAGATTTGTTTCTAAGACAAATCCGGAATAAATACGTGACTACTAAAATACACATTTGCCTGTGTCCCACCTTGTGATCCTGAAAGCCAGCAGTGATCTCCGACCTACGCAAATTCGAACCGTGTATCCCCAGAACCATAATCACGTGGCTGTACGTGCAGCTTGCCTGAGCCAGGATCCTGCATGCATGGTCGCATTTTACCCTCCCTGATACACCGCCCCCCGTCCCCCCCCCCCCCCCGCCTTTGAAATGCACTGGAACCTTCCCTCATTCCGGAGCCCGCCTTGACTTCTCCACCCCGCAGACATCCTTCCCTTTGATGACAGAAAATTCATGTCATTAGCAAACCACAAAAAGGCAGGATGAAAATCAGGATATAGGATAGGTTTCCTCAATTACACTGTAAGATGAAATCTAAGATCTGTGAGGCACAGAGTGGGAAGCATATACAGCAGGTGCCCAGTAAAGCCTGGGGAGGTGGTTGATGGGGCCACGGCATGGAGAGGCGGGAAGGTGTCACGGTCAGGGCCGGGTTGGGGCCAGCCTGAACCCACCCTCCTCTGGCCAACAGTGCTCAGAAACCACCGGGAAGCCACGCTCCCTTCTCTCAGCCTCGTGCTCCATGATGGGCCTGCGACCTGATCATCCCTTGAGCCATTGCGATTGGTTCAGAAATGAGTCCATGCTTCCAAGTTGGCCAGGACTCTCCTTAAAGCCACTGGGGAAGAAGCGGCCTTTGTGACTTGGGTTTTCTGTTACTTGCGACCAAAACACCCTGGAGAGGCCTTTGACTAGGAGTCGAGAAACCAGACTGACTGCACCTCTCCGTGGTCCTGCTGAGTCATTTCATCCCACAGGACTCTGCCTCAAAAGTGCTTTCCCCCCTCCCTCCCCCACCACTCCTTTCCACGTCCCTCCCCACCCCCATCACTTCCTGCCTCGGTCCGGGCCCCATCATGCCTCCACGTTGGATTCTGTGTTCACATCTTGTTTGCCAGTCACCTGTCTCACTCACTGGTGGATCCCAGGGCTCGCAACCCTGGGAAGCCTTGCTAATATTTGCTGATATTTGCTGCATTGTCCGACCCCGGCTTCTCCACCTGCAAAGCGGAAGGGAGGCCTTTCCTCTCAGGATCCTTCCAGCAGGTCTGGGCTCTGCTACTGGGGGAGTGTGGCAGGAGGGTGTCACCCAAAGGCACCGGAGTGCCTCCCAGCGAATCAGCGCTCACCCACAGGGAAGGAAGTCCCGTGATCCTCTCCTTTGCTCTCTCCTCTGCTACACGACCTCGCCAGCCAGGAAGTCCCTCCTGATGTCTAACCAATCTGCCCTGCTGCCAGCCGAGACTCTCTCAGGCCTGGGGGTCAGCAGACAGCCCAGGCCCTGTAAGAGCAGGAAAAAAAAAAAAAAACAAAACAGTTTAGAGTGAAAAAAGACCCTGAAAGAAAATAAAAACTCCCTCGCCTCAAAGATGCCCTCATTTTCTCCCCATGCCCAGCATCTGACTTTGCAGAAAGTTCCTTTCCTGTCCACGCGGACGAACAAAGCTCCTCTGGAGATGTGGGTACAAAGGGTGAGAATATATATCTGTTTAATAACCCCTGTTTTGTCAAAACAGTGGCTGGGGCTGATATCTCTTCTCTGATTCATCCCAACGGCCATCCCTTGGAGGTCCAGGGGATCCAGGGGCTGAACGTTTCTAAACCCATTTTCCAGATGAGCTCAGAGAGGCTGGGAGGTTCTGCGGTGAAAAAGCCCACAGCAGACAGCAGAAGGGAAGCCACGCCCTTGCCAGGGTCAGGCATTCTGCCTCCTTTTAATTTTGCAAGGAAGGCACCCCAGCCGCCCAGGATGGAGGTCCTTCGTTCCTTCCTTCATTGGCTCGTTCATTCCAGAAGAGCCTGGACTGAGCCCCTCCCCCAAGCTCCAGGCTTCCCCGAGGCTCTCTCGGAGGGAAGGGCAGGAATTATCTGCCCCGTGGCTGAAGGAGTCGATGGTCGAAAATAGTTTTTCCCAGTTTCCTCTTTCTCTTTTGATTTTATTTGTGGTGTTTCTTGACAGCCAGGGATTTTCTTATAAGAATTGTTTTTTTGTCTTTCTTTGGGATGGCTGGCCTCATAGGCCTAGAAAGGGCTTCCCTGGGGAGTGATGTTCAGCGTCCTATTTAAGGTCATAGGTCACGATCTGGCAGGAATGGAAGGGGAATATCCTGCCCATTCCTTCGTTTTACAAACGGGGAAACCGAGGCTCCACGGTGAGTGAGCAGCCCTGACGCTCTGCCCGGTGTTGTCTCTGCCACAGGACTAGTAAGGAGCAGAGTCCTCACGAAAAGGAAGCACAGACGCAGGACCCTAGGCTGCCCAGGCTACGGCTGCATTGCCACGCCGACTGTCACCGTGCCTCCAAAGCTGAGAGCCTCTCGTCGTCCCCTCTGGGTGTCTGGCCAACCCCACACCATGGCAGTGAGCCCTAAAACTCAGCCCCCCGAGAGGCTTTTCCAGGCTGATAAGGCAGACACCACAAAGGAAAACTAGCAGAGATTCGACATAAACACCAAAAACCCCTGGACGTCAACAACCACAACCAATAGGGGCACCTGGGCAGCTCAGTCGGCTGAGCGTCCAACTCTTGATTTCAGCTCAGGTCACTAGGGTCTTGAGATCGAAGCCCGAGTGGGGCTCTGCACTGACAGAATGGAGCCTGCTTGGGATTCTCTCTTAATGTCTCTCTCTCTCTCTCTCTGCCCATCCTCTGTTCGTGCTCTCTTGTAAAATAAATAAATTCCTGGGGCGTCTGGGTGGCTCAGTCAGTTGAGCGCCTGACTTCGGCTCAGGTCACGATCCTGCAGTCCGTGAGTTCAAGCCCTGCGTCGGGCTCTGCGCTGACAGCTCGGAGCCTGGAGCCTGCTTCAGATTCTGTGTCTCCCTCCCTCTCTGCCCACCCCTCCCTGCTCGCACTGTCTCTTTCAAGAATAAATAAACATTAAAAACAATTTTGATAATTCTTTTAAAGAAAACCACAACTAATAAAACTAAAAGACACGTAACAACTAGGGTAAATATTTCCGACATACATAATAAGGAAGCCGCAAGACTCTTAAAATATGTAACGTTCTTACAGATCAAGAAAAGTGGCGAAAGACAAAAGAGAGACAAGTCACAAAAGTGGAAATGCAGACAGGCAACGTGCTTATGAGAAATATTTAGTAACCAAAACAATTGAAGTAGAAACTATCCCATGAGAACTCTTCGCGCCTTGCAGGGCAGCGACATTAAAAAAGAAAGGAAGGGCGCCTGGGGGGCTCAGTTGAGTGTCTGACTCTTGATTTCAGCTCAGGCCATCATCTCACCGTTCCTGAGTTCAAGCCCTGCGTCCGGTGCTGTGCTGGCCGTGTGGATCCTGCTTGAGATTCTCTCTCTCTCCCCTTCAATCTGCCCCTTCCCCCCAAATAAGTAATTAAACTTAAAAAAAAAAAAAGGGAAGAGAAACACACAGTGTTTGCAAGGATGAGAGAAACGGCACATTCCCAAGCTCCTGGAGGAGACAGGCTGGTCTCTCCGAGTGTTGTAATATACATTAAAATCCTTAAAGTTTGCGTTTCTTTCCTGTTCTGGCATTTCCCATTTCTAAGGGATTATTTAGAAACTATGGGCAAGAAAAGAAATGTATTCCCCTGTCATGTGCATGGGAAAAGTTGGAAGCAGCCTTTACACGCGGGATTAAGGAATCCGTGAGACACATTGAGGCACAGAATTGCGGTGTAATGTCATGGGGTCACGGAAGAGAACAAGGCTTCACACAGGTCACGACAACACACAGTGAAATTTGAAAATTGGCACAAAGCAATCTGCACACGTTGTCCCAGCTCTGAAAAAAAAACACGTACACATGCATGAATGCATATGCTCAGAAAACAATCGGGAGGAAATAGACACCAAATTGTTAACAGGGGTTTTCACCAGGAGGTAGGTATTTACATATGTAGATATACATGATATATTTATAATATATTATAATAAATATATCTAGCTTTTCTTTTTTTTTTTAATGTTTAGTTTTGAGAGAGAGAGAGAGTGAAGGGAGGGAGGGGCAGAGAGAGAGGGAGACACAGAATCCAAAGCTGGCTCCAGGCTGTGAGCCATCAGCACAGAGCCCGACGCAGGGCTCGAACTCATGAGCCATGAGATCATGACCTGAGTCCAACTCGGATGCTTAACCGACTGAGCCACCCAGGCGCCCCCTGGATTGTTTTCAGTTGACATCTACCAGAACTGGCTCGGGTAAGGAGGCACCAGAGAGAAGAGATATGTGCTGCTGTTGGGAATGTTAATTGCCATAAACTCTCCAGGCTAATATGACAATACTTCTCAAAATCTTAATATGTGTGAAACATTTCAGCAGAAATTTTACTTCTAGGAATTTGCCCTAAGGAAATAGTCAGAGATGTGTGCAAAGATTCAGGTACAGGGATGTCCATTGTAGAGCTATTTACAATAGCGAAAGGCCGGAATCAGCCTGCATATCCAACGATGGAGAATTGTCCAAGTAAGCGTCGGTTAAGTGAAGGGCTATGCAGTCATTCACAGTGACGTCGAATATTGAAGAGGATGACAAAATGGTCCTGACATAATGTTTAAAAAAAAGAAGTCTAAAAAGGCAGAGAAGTACTATGGCACTGTTGTAGAATACCATACACAATAAATTAGGAACAGTATGTACAAAAAAGGCCCGATATTTGCGGTGAGAATCACAGGGTGATGAGATTTTGGGTTTTATTTCATGTGTGTCTTTTCCTACATTTTGCAATTTCAGTACAATAAACATGTTACTATCACAATCAGACTTCGTTTAAAGGGGAAAAAAAAAAATCCCAGGAACATTTACACTAAAGCAAACTCATCATTCATGTCCGTAAATTGCAATTCCCCAGGCAGGCTGCTCGGTGTGGACAGTCATACGGCTACTTGGGGAATCAAGAGGCCAGGTTCACGATGAAACTATGTCCCCTCCAGACATCCTCTGGTGCCACCTACAATCGGGCCTGCCCTTGAAGCCATGCCCAGCCAACCCACACATCTTCAGAGGGCTGAGAAGAAAAGTGACCTGTTTTTAATATTCGAGACAAAATCCAGTCGGATCCAGCTGGCGTTCACGGCGGCCCACACTTGCTCAATCATCCTTCTGTTGTGTAATGATGGAGAATCAGCTGTGTTCTCAGAAAGCCCTTGGTCAGGACAGGACGGAGGTTTCCAAATATGTGTTCTGGGGCTCATCCCTTTTTCCTGGGGGGATGATCAACCCGTTTGCTGAAGATGATTAAAGTCACAGAAAACCTGGGACCACTTCCCGTTGTCTGGATTCTGATCCCAGAGGATCCTGGCCCAGATGGCTGGATGTGGAAATCGAACCGAACCTCACCGCGGATGAGGACGACACACGGGCACAGGCTGCAAGTGACGGAGTTCCAGAACAAGGGGTTGAGTGACTTACCCACGATCACTCTCAGCCAGGTGGAGGGAGGAGACATGGCAGGATGACCCGGAGGGCCTGGCCAGGGAACCAGGCACAGGGGCAGCTGGGGCAGCTTCTAGAGAGAAGGGGGCTTTCCTTGGCTGCTGCCTTAAAACTGGACTTGGCGGGGGGGGGGGGTGTTCTGGGCTCACCAATGAGTCTTTAGGGTCCTGAGGACAGCTCCTGAAAGAGTCGACCCTTCCCTCCCTCCCTCCCTTCTTTCCTCCCTCCCTTCTTTCCTCCCTCCCTTCCTCCTTCCTCCCTCCCTCCCTCATTTCCTTCCTTCCTCCCTCCTTTCTCTCTTCCCTTCCTTCCTTCCTCCCTTCCTCCTCCCCCTCTCTCCTTCCTTCCCTCCTCCCTCCCTCCCTCCCTTCCTCCTTCCCTCCTCCCTCCCTTCTGTCCTTCCTTCCTCCCTCCCTCCCTTCCTTCCTTTCTCCCTTCCTTTCTTCCTCCCTCCCTCCCTCCCTTCTTTCCTTCCTTCCTTCCTTCCTTCCTCCCTTCCTCCTTCCCTCCCTCATTTCCTTCCTTCCTTCCTCCCTCCTTTCTCTCCTCCCTTCCTTCCTTCCTCCCTTTCTTCTTCCCTCTCTCTCTCTCCCTTCCTCCTCCCCCTCTCTCCTTCCTTCCTTCCTTCCTCCCTCCCTCCCTTCTTTCCTTCCTTCCTCCCTCCTTTCTCTCTTCCCTTCCTTCCTTCCTCCCTTCCTTCTTCCCTCTCTCTCTCCCTTCCTCCTCCCCCTGTTTCCTTCCTTCCTTCCTCCCTCCCTCCCTTCCTCCTTCCCTCCTCCCTCCCTTCTGTCCTTCCTTCCTTCCTTCCTTCCTTCCTTCCTTCCTTCCTTTCTTCCTCCCTGCCTCCCGCCACAACTGTCTACAGCACACCCAGCATGTGTGAAGATACTCCTTAGTGCTGAATTTATAATGATGGGCAAACCCACACAGACGCACACAGACCCGTTTGCATGGCATGTAGCTTCCAGCACAGCACTGTCCCATCGAAACAATGCAAACTATATTTGTGACTGAAAACTTTCTCGTAGCCGCAATTAAAATCATTTTAAAAAGTTAATGTTCACCTTCTATCTTGCTTAACCCAATATATCCAAAATATTATTCTACATGTAGTCAATATTTTAAAATATTAGTGGGAGGGGCGCCTAGGTGGCTCAGTTGGTTAAGGGTCTGACTTTGGCTCAGGTCCTGATCTCATGGTTCAGGAGTTCGAGCCCCGCATCGGGCTCTGCACTGACAGTGTGGAGCCTGCCTGGGATTCCCTCTCTCTGCCTCTCTCTCTCTCTCTCTCTCAAAATAAATAAGTAAACTTTAAAAAAATAATAAAATAAAATATTAATGGGATATTTTGCTTTTTTTTTTTTTTTTCACACTAAGTCTTTGAAACCCAGTGTCTCCGTTCGGTCCAGCTCTCGCCCAAGTGCTCACCAGCCTCTTGTGTCTACAGCAGAAAATTCTCAACGGCGGCACTGCTGACATTTTGCACGGACTCCTGTTCTGCGAGGGGCCGTCCCGTGTGTGGGGGGGTGTTTAGCCGCAGCCCCAGATGCCAGCCGCTGTCCCTCCCTCCACCCGTGACCGAACCGTCTGCAGACCTGGCCACACGGAGGCGAGGAACAGAGTCGTCCGTGCGGTCCAGCGGCTGCCACACTGGTCTAGCGGGAGAAAGAGGCACAGTGGTGAGCAGTGGGGACATGCTGGGGCACGTGCTAGGACAGGGGACAGACAGACGGGGTGAGGGAGGTGCGGCTCACTGAGTCGGGTCCAGGCCCTTCCCAAGTGGCACGACCACACATCGCACGGAACACGGAGCCAGGCTCTGGTGGCCCCAAAAGATCACACTCCCGCTCTGAGCCTGTCAAATGGGAGCAGCAGAGTCCCTCCTGCCTACAGAGGACCTGTGCACCAGGGGCGGGAGGCTGAGGGCTCTCGCTCGGACTCGGGTGTGAATACAATCAGTAAAGGATAAAAGCCAACAAGCTTAACGAGACACATCAGCAGTGCTGTTCTCGTGGGAATTTGCACACACCCTCTTCTTCATAAGCAGGCCGGGAGGTGCTGAGAGAGGCCCAGATGGGAGCCATTTTGCAGCGCCATTGTTTACTAGCTGTGTGACCTTGGGGAAGTTACTTTACCTCTCTGAGACCGTTACCTCGTCCAGGCTATGAAGTCAACAATGGAGAGCTGTGGTAGGATCAAAAGAAGAAATGTATATAAAGGCTTCTCAAAATGCCGGGCACATAATACAGAAAAAGCCGGACCAGCATTGGCTTTTATTGTATTATTTGAGTCAGCATTCGATGCAACTGTCGTCCATTCGACAGTCATGTATTGCCCGCTTACTGTCTACCACCACTGTTTTAGGCACTCAGGGGTCCACATAGGGGTCCTGAAAATGGAAGTTGGCTCTGCCCGGGTGGATCAGAAAATACCCAAGCGAAGACATAAATAGATGACACAGCTTCAAGTCGGGGGGCGGGTAAGATTACAAAGAAAATAAAACAGGGTCCGGAGAGAGACAGTGACGGAGCAGGGGCGGTCAGGGGTCTCCTGAAAGAGGTGACCTCTGACCTCAGGCAGGGAGAAGATGGGGAACACCTCCCCGGGGGAACCCGCCTGTGCCAATCCCCTGACGGCCGGGCCCGTGTGCTTTGTATAAAGCACCCTTTGCGGAACAAAAGCCCTAAAGCCAGCACCGGGCTGGTACGGATCGGGAAGGGCAGGAAGGGCCAATGTGGCCGAGGCAGGAGGGGGGGGGGGGGGGGGTGGGTCGAAAGGAGGCTGTGGAGGCCCACGGGGCCGGCCCACGCAGGCCCCTGTGACTCGGTTAGTAACGGCTGACCTTTAGGCTTAGCGTGCACTGGGTGCCAGGTTTATTTATTTATTTATTTATTTTTTTAATTTTTTTTTTCAACGTTTATTTATTTTTGGGACAGAGAGAGACAGAGCATGAATGGGGAAGGGGCAGAGAGAGAGAGATACAGAATCAGAAACAGGCTCCAGGCTCCGAGCCATCAGCCCAGAGCCCGACGCGGGGCTCGAACTCCCGGACCGCGAGATCGTGACCTGAGCTGAAGTCGGACGCTTAACCGACGGCGCCACCCAGGCGCCCCCGGGTGCCAGGTTTAAATGCACCCGCTCCCTTCACCCTCACCTCAACCCCTGTTAGGAAGGCGGCGTCATCGTCCCCACTTGCAGATGAGGACGCCGAGGCCTGGAGAGGTGACATTTCCTGGCCGGGGTCAAGCAGTCAGTAGAGGCGAGAAGACGAGACTTCGTAAGCCGGCCGCTCTGGGGACTCTACCGTTAAAGGCAGAACAGGGCAACCAGAAGCCGCCGGAAGCTTCTTCTGCCCCCAGCGTCTCCCCCGGAGCAGGCAGGACCTTGGACTTGCAGACGAGCTGGCGGTGCTAGGCTGGCATTCCAGAGGCTCCCTCCCCACCCCGGAGGTCACACCCAGGTGACTGACGGCGACGCACCCTCAAAGCCGATTAAAAAAAATAATAAACTACGTCTCTGCAACTGAGCTTGAGAGCCCAGGATCCACACGGCCTCCCTGTTTGAAAGGGCAAATGCAGGGAGTCAGCTAGTGGGGTGTAGACCCGGAGGCTCCTGTCTCCAGAGCCAGAAAATCAGGGCCGAAAAAAGCAGTTAGAGCCCTGACCCGGTGTTTGGAAGCCGGAGTCCGAGCCCCAGACCCGGGCCTGGGTATGCCGCCTCTAGAAGCAAAGGTAACCGCTCAGGCAGTCCGGGGTGCCCAGAGACAAGGGAAGGCAAAAACTCCAGCGCCTTCTCCGGCCTCACTGCCGTTCTGTTCAGACCCAGGCAAAGTTAAGTCTGGAAGGGAAAAAAATTAAAAAATTAAAAACCGAAAGGTCTCGCACCTGTCGGAGCTCCCGGGGCCTCAGAGCTGCAGGTCCTGTAACCCGGAGGGAAGGGCAGAGGTGGGACTTCCCGGGGGGGAGCAGCAAATAGGAGGCTGACTGAGGCCAGGGGCCGGGGGAGTGGGGGCTAGCTTCACCTCCCTAAGCACATCCCTCCCAGGGCTCAGGGCCGCGGCCTCCCTATCGGCAGAAGGGGATAATGATATAGGTGCTTAACAGGTGCCAGGGACCCATTTGTTCCCTTCAACCTTGACGGCAACTCTACGAGGCAAGTGTGGTTTATTTCATTTGCAAGTGAGAAAACCCAGTATTCAGAAATTCAAAGGGTGCGTTTTCAAACCCGGTTCATCTGACGCCAGACCTGCGCTTATGAATTTTCAAACGCTTCCAAACATGCTTCCCTAGCCGCAACGGTGGCACCCACGATAGCACCCACCTCATGCACAGCGCTCCCTCTGTACCGGGGACTCAGAAGGGCCTGTAGGTTCTTCCGTCAGCTCTCTGAATTGGGCACTGTCATTATCCCCATTGAACAGATGAGGAAACTGAGGCCCAGATGGAAACTAAAACTGTTTTTGCAACCTTCTTATTTTCCTTTTTTTCCCCCCACTCCACTAAAGGAGACTTTCTGGACATGTCCCCCAGTCCTGCCTTACCGCCCCCGCCCCCCCCCCCCCCCCCGGTGAAATCTTATTACCACAGATACATAATCTGTCTGTTGATGTACCTCTGTGCTTTACACATTAAAAAGGAAGACTTTTCATCCCCCCTCTTTTTTTTAATGTTTGCCCTCTTAGGGGAAATACCACCTTCGTTAGAGAATGCATGAAAATTAAAAGATTTCCCAGATCAACCAAGTATGTAAAATTCTCTTCTGCATTCTTGGGGATTCCCCACAAGCTTTAGCTTCTAAAGAAGGGAGGGGCAGCTTAACCATCTTCAGGTCAGAATTTTCCAGGCCTACTGACGACGGAAACCTGTGTCCCAGAAGCACCCAGAAACATCTCAGCGGTGGCAGTTTATTTTCTGCCTGACCTGGGCCCCGCTCACTTTCTCGACGACAGAAAGCTCCTCCCACCGGGAAAAGGCTCCTCCCTTCATTCTGGCCTTGCGGAGTAGAGCGCGCTGTCAATCACCAGGCTCCGCCCCCTGGCCACAGTGATTGGTGATGGGGCGGGCACCAGACAGAAGCTGGGCCAATCAAAGCCCTTCTCTTTCAAAAGGGCCCAGATGGAGAAAAACATCTTGCCATCATCGCAAAACTGGAAGAAAGTAGGCATGCGAGTGCTTGAGGCCATGAGCCCACCTTCTGCGGAACAGTCTAAGGAAATAAAGCTAAGCAGAGCAACGCAAGGGCCAGAGACAGCCCTGGCTGGGTCCATTCTGGATCCAGAGTCCCTGAGTGCCCCTCAACTGCCCACTTCCCAGCTTCCTTCCAGAATCCAACAGATCCCCCTTCTTGGTGTTGGCTGGTTTGAACTGGGTTTCTGTACTTGCAACACCTCAGCAGGATTTGAGGAAACAAACCTATAGTGAGAGTTTTTAAAATAATGGGGGAAATTTTGAACATGGACTGGATATTATGTAATATTAAGAAATTATTGGTGGGGGTGGGGGGCGCCTGGGTGGCTCAGTAGGTTAAGCCTCCGACTTCGGCTCAGGTCCTGTGATCTCATGGTTCATGAGTTCCAGCCCCAATTTAGGCTCTGTGCTGACAGCACAGAGCTTGGAGCCTACTTCAGATTCTGTGTCTCCCTCTTTCTCTCTACCCCTCCCTCACTCACGGTCTGTTGGTCTGTCTCTCTCTGTCTCAAAAATAAACATTAAAAAAAATTTTTTTTAAGAAATTATTGGGGCACCTGGGTGGCTCAGTTGATTGAGCGTCTGACTCTTGATTTCGGCTCGGGAGTCTGCTTGAGATTCTCTCTCTCTCTCTCTCTCTCTCTCTCTCTCTGCCTGTCTCTCTCTCTCTCTCTCACTCTAAAATAAAGAAAAAACATTTTAGAAAATTATTATTTTAGTTAAGTGTGATTGTGGTGTTAAGGTTATTGGAAAATAAAACACTTATTTTTAAGGAAGGAAGGAAGGAAGGCTGCCGTCTTCTAAAAGGAAGCAATGATTGCAGACTGATGCCAGAGTAGTAGAAAGCAAAACATCATGCATTCATGATTCATTCTTTCATCAAATTTTGATTGATCAAATTAACCGTCCGCCCAGGGCAGGCACTCAGCCCTGTGCTGGACCCACGCGACGAACAGGACGTTGGTCTCCTCGCCCTCAGGGAGCTCCCAGCCAAGCGGAGGCCAGATGACCAGGAGAACATTATTCCAGGTTTGTGCAGCTTCCGGAAGGGCCCGGGCACCGTGAGGACAGAGCGAGTTTCTCTGCAGCCGGGGCCCTTCGAAAGGGCAGGATTTGATTGGCCCAGCTTCTGTCCAGTGCCCACCCCTGCACCAATCACTGGGGCCAGGGGGCGGGGCGGGGGCCTCGGGGATGAATTCAGAGCAGAGACCCGGGTGAGGCTTGTAGTATCAGGCGCGGCCTGTCTGCAGGGAACAGTGTGCACTGGGAGGAAGAAGGGCCTGGATGTGACAGAGCAGCCACTGCCCGGGCCTTTGCCTTCATGAGAGGAAGAAAGCCACGTTGCCCAGGAATGACAAGGACTCACAGATTCCGAGAGCTTACCATCCGCCAGGCACCGTCCGCGTTGGAATCCTCCCAGGGCATCCCCGTGTGCAGAGATTGGCAGTAATCGCCCCCCGACGCTTGGAGAAACCGAGGCACGGAGTGGTCAAACCGCTCTGCCCAGGGCCGCAGCGTTTGTGCCTGGCCGCTAGGTCTTCCGCGCCCAAATTCTCCCGTCTCTACCTTCCACGGCCACACAGGGGCACCTTTGCAAGGAACCGGGCGTGTCCAGAGGCTCTCATCAAGATTCCCGCCCTCAACTTCCCTAAATCCTCCTCCAAGAAAAAAGCGTCCTTGACAAATTAGCGAAGAGGTGGGGGATGAGGGACACCCAACCCACAGCTGCTGTGGGCATTTTTGATGCCCAGAAAATTCCTGGAACTGGCTGGCCCTGCTGGGTGGAGAAGCATGGCAGTTGGTGCGTGGTAGGGTGCAATGCCTTGCGCTGGGGGAGAAACTCCAGCCCCTTCCCTCTGCTTTCTCTCGGAAGGGCTGCTGACGGGGACTGAGGACGTGGTCCCCGGGGGCCCTGAAATGCCTCCTGTCCGCGCCTTGTTGGGCCATGGGATCCACGGGACCCTGGCCACTTCCCCTATGGCAGTGGCACATGACCAGAGCTAAAACTTGCCCTTTCGCCCCCCTGGACTTCTTTGTCGGTCCAAGGAGAACCCAGAGAAAGGCAGGGAGAGGAAAGGAGCCTGCCCACCTCCGAGCCAAGTGGCATCATGCCCGTGAGCGTGTTCATTGGCGGTAAACGGGCAGGGGCGGAATGTGCTGCACGCACAGGGTCTAGATCCAAAATGCCCGGACCCTGGTCAGCGCCACTGCTTTCTGGGTGCGTGACCTCGGCCAAGTCAAACAGCCCCTCTTGATGTCAATTCCTCTGCAAGCTGGAAGTGATATTAGTATGTCCCTCACAAGGTTATCGCCAGGATTAAAGAAGCTAATATGTAGCGTGCGCCAGTCGCGGCTCGCGGTTGAAGCAGACACTCCGGAAAAGATCCCGCAATGATCAGCACCCGGGTGAGTTTACAGGTTTTAGCGCTAAGCCCAGGCCCCCCCACACGTGCAGCGATGAGTTATGCAATGAACAAGCCAACTAGCGAATCAATCACTGTTTTCTGGATGAAACTGCCTGTTCTTTTATTCAAAACCTCAACCGATGCCAGTGCTCGGTCAGACGGATGGGATCTTCGTTACCAAGGGTGACTCCTTAGGTTCTTAAGGTTCACTGGTCTGCCCCCAAACTAAAACACAAGGTGACAGCAAAGCCTTAGGAGTACCAGTGGCCCCCAGGTTCCCTCCCCTTGCGGTCCACGTCCTGTGTCACGGCCTCTCCTTGAGCGTGGCAGGATCTGCATGTGTGATGGAACATCACCTCCCTGGTTACTCTGCATCACAGGGCAAAGCAGAGGGGATTTGATGGATGTAAAGGTCCTGGGTCCTTTGTCTTTGAGCTCATCAAAAGGAGATTATCCTAGTGGGCCTTTTTCATTTATTTTTATTTTAGAGAGAGAGAGAGAGAGAGAGAGAGAGAGAGAGAGAGACAGAGCATGAGTCAGGGAGGGGCAGAGAGAGAGGGAGACACAGAATCCGAAGCGGGCTCCAGGCTCAGAGCTGTCGGCACAGAGCCCAGCGCGGAGCTCGAACTCACCAACCGCGAGATGGTGACCTGAGCCAAAGTCGGAGGCTTAACCAACTGAGCCACCCGGGCGCCCCTACAATGAATGGGCCTTTTAGAAGAGGGTCCGGGGGTGCAACATGGAAGTCAAGAGACTCCCAGCAGCCCCGCCTCTCTGCTGAGCTGCAACACTCTGGGGTCCACAGCTTGGAGGAAATGAACTTTGCCAACAACGGCGTGAGCACACGAGAGGCCCCTAGCCCCCAGCGAGACTCCAGCCCCAGCCGGCACCTTGACTGTGGCCCCATGAGACCCCGAGCAGAGGGCAGAAGTGCGCTGTGCCGGGGACCCTGACCCACACACACCCGTGAGATGGTAGCTGTGAGATAACAAAAGGGGGCCCTCGAAGCCATGGGGTTTGTGCGGTCATTCGCTAGGCGAAGTCACACCGGTCGCACAGAGCTAACTGGCGGTGGAGGCAGATTTTAAACCCGGGCTGTCTGCCCCCAGGGCCTGCCCCCCAGCTGCGGAGGCTTGGGTCTGTCACAAGATCTAGGAGCACAGGCGCGAGAAGCCCCAAAGGGGCGCCGGCCTGCCCGCTGGTCATCTGGATGGTGACGCGAGACGGATGTTCTGCTTTGGGGCTTTCTCTATAATTGTTCTGTTCACAGCGCATATTATTTTTTTAAAAATTATAAAAAGGACAATGAAAGCACTTGCATCCGCGGTGGCCGTGTCTGGGCGGTGGGGCGGCAGGGGACTTTTGAAAGTTGCCCCCTGTTTTCGTATCTCAATTCTCTATGTTTCTTTTCAGCATTACTACCAATTCTCTGCAATCGCCTCCACCGTGCACGAGGCAGGTGCTGGCTGGCGTCGTTTCGAAAACGTGCGAGCCAGACAGCGTGCAAGTGACAGCATTTGCGGCCCCGAAAGCAGCGGAGAAAAGGTGACCCGCTCGGGGGGGTCTGGCGGAGAGAGGGCCGGGGGGGGTGGGGGTCCGGAGCCTGAGCGAAAGCAGGTCGTGTCCTCACAAAGCGAATTTGCTGGGAAACTTGAAATGTGGCCTCACCGAAACATTTGCAGCTTCCTCTGCAAACCTGGTCACCCGAAACGTGGTTATTGTGGTGGGTAGCCATTCCTGGGGGGTCCTGGGGGGCAGACAGGAGCCGCTAAGAAATCAGCTGCCACCAGCTTTCCGGGAAGTAGGGGGAGGGAAGGGGAGGCGCGTTGAGCAGCCCCCAGCAGGCACGCGGGGTAGAGACCCGGCCCGTGGATTCAACACTAACGGTTCCTTACTGAGCGTCTCCTGCAGGCCATGCGGGGCCTTGGCCTTGGCCTTGAGTCTCTGATATCATCTTCCCACCTCTGCACAAGCTGAGGCCCGTCTTGTTTCCATTTTACAGACGAGGACGTGAAGGCCAAAGGAGACCGAGCAGTACCACGCGTCGCGTATGTCATGAAGTCTAAGACACACCGTAGACCCCCTTCTCCGGGGAGACGCGTTCCAAGACCCCTGTGGATGCCGCGGGC
Organism: Felis catus; assembly: GCF_018350175.1. Taxonomy (NCBI): domain Eukaryota; kingdom Metazoa; phylum Chordata; class Mammalia; order Carnivora; family Felidae; genus Felis; species Felis catus. The sequence goes on from NC_058370.1 coordinate 6,221,625, forward strand.
CCCAGATGGTACCGACCCCTCCACACGCTGGGTGTTTTTCCCGTACCTGCAAAGCTCTGATACGGTGTAATTCACAAACTGGGCACAGTTAAGGGAGGAACAGAAATAACGAATAATAAACTAGAACAACTGGAACCATCGACCGCAGCACAAGTCATGTGAATGTGAGCTCTTTCTCTCAAGATATCTTACCGTCCTCGACTCACCCCTCTGATGCCAGGAGATGATACGGAGCCTCCGTGATGAGGTGAAGGGAGGTGAATGACATAGGCGTTTGACGTAGCGGGAGGTTACTAGTGACCTTCTGGTGATCCGTCGGAAGTGATCTGACCTACCTGCTTCCAGACTGCTGGTCACTGGACCCGCAGACAGCAGCAGAACCGCGGATACGGGGGGACCCCTGTCCCATAACTTTATGCTGCCACCGGGGAGAAAATACAGCCAGCTCTCACTGTAAGACCGTATTGGCTTCAGATGAATCCTGATGCTGGAGACGCTAAGCTCTGCATCTAAAGAGCCACGGTAGGGGCGCCTGGGTGGCTCCGTCCATTAAGTGTCGGAGGCTTGGTTCGGGCTCAGGTCATGATCTCACAGTTTCCATGGGTCCGAGCCCCACGTCGGGCTCCACGCTGACAGTGCAGAGCCTGCTCGAGATTCTCTCTCTCCCTCTCTCTCTCTCTCTCTCTCTGCTTCTCCCCTCTTGCCCCACCTGCACTGTCTCTCAAAATAAATAAATAAAACTTTAAAAACCCATGGCGAAATGCGACGTGGAACCCCGAGTTGGATCCCAGAACAGGAACAAAGAAAAGAACTCTCTCGTGGGAAAGCGGTGAACTCCAGACAGCTTAGTTAAGTTTTGCACCAATGTTAGCGTGCTGTTTTTCACAAGCGTGCCATGGGTGTGTAAAGCGCTAACAGGAGCAGGATTAAAGGTGTAAGGGAACTATCTGCACTGCCTTTGCAACTTTTTTGGAATTCTCAGTTTATTCCAAAAGAAGGTTGATCTTCTACACAATTAACAAAATACTTTAAGAGCTGACACTGATACAGTACTCCCGTCCGGGCACCGGTGTGGTATTGGTGACAGGACAATACATGCCAATGGAACAGCGGATTCCAGAAAAAGAGCCACACACATAACGTCAACAGATTTTCAACAACAGCGGCAAGGCAGTTCGGTGAAGAAAGGAAAGTCTTTCCAACCAACGGACATCCCTACATAAAAAATAAGTTGAAGAAAAACATGATAAAATAAAATAAAATAAATACATAAGTAAAAGGAAGTTGAAGAGGATGCTAGGCCTAAATGTAAAGCCTAAAACTATCAATTTTCTAGAAGGAAACATGGCAGAAACTCTTTCTGACATTCACAGGACTTTTTTAGCTAGGACACCAAAACTATAAGCCTTAAGTTTAAAAATTGATAAACTGAACTTTAATCAAAATTAAAAGCTTCTGCTCTTCAAAAGCCACTCTTCTAGGGGCGCCTGGGTGGCTCAGGGAGTTAAGCATCTGACTTCGGCTCGGGTCACGATCTCATGGTTCGAGAGTTCAAGCCCTGCATCAGGCTCTGTGCTGACGGCTCGGAGCCTGGAGCCCGCTTCGGATTCTGTGTCTCCCTCTCTCTCTGCCCCTCCCCTGCTCATGCTCTGTCTCTCTCTGTCTCAAAAATAAATAAAAACATTAAAAAAAATTTTTTTTAAATATGGGCTTCTAGACGGCTCAGTTGGTTAAGCATCCGACTCTTGGTTTCGGCTCAGGTCACTATCTCACAGCTCATGAGTTCGAGCCCTGCGCTGGGCTCTGTGCTGATGGCTCGCAGCCTGGAGCCTGCTTCCGATTCTGTGTCTCCCTCTCTCTCTGCCCCTCCCCTACAAACACACAGACTCTCTCTCTCTCTCTCTCAAAATAAATAAGTAAACTTTAAATAAATGAGCAAAATATGTGAACTGATACCTTACCAAGACATACACAGGCATGGAAAACAAATGCAAAAATGCTCAGTGTCGCTAGAATGGCCACCCAAGCAAAACGATCCCCGGGCCTCCAAACCCCCCCCCACCCCAGCAATACCAAGTGTTGGCGAGGATGTGAAGCAACAGACTTCGTTCACACTGTTGGTAGGAGTGCAAAGCTGCATCCTAGCTATGGCCCAGAGAGTCACCCAAGACCAACGAAAACATATGTCCACACAAAATCCTGCACGGGCATGTTTATAATGGCTTCATTCACAAGCACCGAAGACTAGAAACAAGCCAGAAGTCGACCAGCCGGCGAAAGGAGGGACTGACTGTGGTACGTCTATGCAGGGGCAGGTGCGCGATGCTCTGTGTTGAGCAAAAGAAGCCAGACTCACGCTTGGGGCCGTGTGAACCCCTCCTTGTGAGGCGCTGGAGAAGGCAAAAGCCTAGCAACAGAAAAAGAGCGTCAGTTGCCACGGGCTGAGGGGAGGGGCAGAGGCTGGCTCCAAAGCCGGACAAGGGAACTTTTGGGGCGACGGAAGTGTTCTTCTACGGCTTCACGAGGCTGGTGGTTACACGCTGGCCCGAGCAGCACAATCGTGGAACCATACGCCCGAAGGGATAGATTTTATTTGATGCAAAGTAGACCTCGATCAACCTGACTTTTTAGAGTGTCAGCTCATAACTGCGTACTATTTGGTCCACGTGGTTCTTTGGGGGTAAATCTGAATTCATGATCATCATTTAAAAATCGGGAGGTTGGGGCGCCTGGGTGGCGCAGTCGGTTAAGCGTCCGACTTCAGCCAGGTCACGATCTCGCGGTCCGTGAGTTCGAGCCCCGCGTCAGGCTCTGGGCTGATGGCTCGGAGCCTGGAGCCTGTTTCCGATTCTGTGTCTCCCTCTCTCTCTGCCCCTCCCCCGTTCATGCTCTGTCTCTCTCTGTCCCAAAAATAAAAAAAAATAAAAAAAATAAAAATCGGGAGATTGGGAGGGGAGGGTGGGTGATGGGTATGGAGGAGGGCACCTTTTGGGATGAGCACTGGGTGTTGTATGGAAACCAATTTGACAATAAATTTCATATATTGAAAAAAAAATTAAAAAAAAAATAAACCAGTCAGCAGCTGGAAAAAAAAAATCGGGAGATTTCAGGGCGCCTGGGGGGCTCAGTCGGTTAAGCGCCCGGCTCTTGGTTTCGGCTCAGGTCATGATCTCGCGGTTCGTGAGTTCGAGCCCCATGTCAGGCTCTGTGCTGACAGCTCGGAGCCTGGAGCCTGCTTCACATTCTGTGTCTCCCCCTCTCTCTGCCCCTTCCCTGCTCATGCTCCCTCTCTCAAAAATAAACATTAAAAAACATTTTTTTTCAATAATAATAATAAAATCAGGAGATTTCATCTAAAGCTGTATATCCACTTTTCTTGAAAAGTCAGAGGCCCTGGCAAGAGCGGGCTCCTCCTTCTCACTTGGCAAGTGTCAGCGAGATCTGTCAGCCACGGGGAGACAGAGCATGAGGTCTCCAGTTTGCCCCAGTCCCCACCACTCACTATTGCCTCTCTGCCTCTGAATCCTGCCTCGTGCATTTAAGGCCACTTGCCTGTGGGCACGAGAGTTTGTGGCTCTCGCTTCAAAGCCTACCTGCGTGATGGCTTCAGAACAAAAAAAACCAACAGGAAAAACCTGTGGATGCCTTCCCATTATCCAGCCTCCGTCCCCTCTAACAGAAATTCTAAATCACTAAAGCCTGGAACGAGTGTGGATAAAGGACCACATTTCAGCACCTCCCTTGCAATGTGTGTGGTCTGTGCAGTATAAGCAGAAGTCGTGGGTATGGCACCCGTGGGTGTTCTTTGAGGACCTGACTCAGGGTCCTTTCACCACTCCACATTCTTCATTCTCCCTGGCTAGAATATGGATGGGATGGCTGGAGCACCAGCAGCCAACTTGGGACTGAAGGAAAAAGCCTAAGGAGGCACAGCCACCTCAGCCCTGGCACAGGAGAGCCCATAGCTGAATGCCAGTGACTGCCCACCCCGGCCCATTATGGGAGGAAATACACCTTACCGACAGTTGACTTTAATCCCGCCTAATACAATAGTGAGTGTGAATGGTGTTGGCTGTGTCCCAAGGATGATTCTAAGACTTTTCACATAATCACTTAATCTCCACCATGATCACATTAGGCAGATGCCATTGCTGACCCCTTTCATAGATGAGGCAACTGAGGCACAGAGCCCAAGGCCACAAACTAATAAGGGGCTTGGGCCAGTAGTGTAACTGTGGGTCCAGAGCTCAAGTTCGGGATACTTGAGTTTAGACACGGTAAGAGCTGGTGTGGCTAATCGTCAGACGCCCGCATTCCCCTTCCAGACCTCCCAGTAACCGTGCCACATACCCTCTAGATTTCCTCCTCTGGAAAAGAGAACGATCATTCAGGTTCCGGTCCCCATAGACTATTCGGAGGCTCTTCTGAGTTTCCAAATTTCAACAGTTTTTAAAAACATCAGGTGCTGTGAAAATAGGAAGCATTAACTCTCCTTAAACTCCATTAACCACAACACAGATGCCACGTCTTCCTGCCCCAGCTCGTGCCAGCCTTCTCTGAGGGATGGTCCACGTCGGCTTTCAAACATATCTGCTCCCGGAAACCCCAGTTCGGCCAAATGAAACACCCATGAGAATGTCCACATAGAATTCCATTCATCCGTATAGAATTTCCTGCAAAGGGCCCGTCCCGGCACCTGATAAATCACCATGGTCGACAGTGTAAGGGTCCTGAGTCCCAATCTGCAGGTGCAGCAGCCGCAGCCGCCAGGCACATCAGTCCTGTGTCCTAAAGGAGCCGGTGCATAGCCCGGATGCAGTGTGCACCTTACCTCTAAGGGGGATGCGTCCAGGTTCGGCCGGTCTGTGTCCCCCTCGTCCGCGAAGAAGGCCTCCCTATGCCTTCCTTAATGCATCCATCCAGGCGGGAATCACTCCCTGCTTCAGGGGTGGCATGGGACAGCAGACCTGGCTAATCAGCTTGGTCCACAGCAGGCCAAGGTGATGGGTGCGGGGGTGACATGTGACCTAAGTCTGTCCAATGAGCCTCAGCCTCGGGTTTTTGTATTTGTCGTTGTCGTTTTGAAAAAGACTACGTTTCTTTCTCCTGAGGTTGCTGAACTGGCTGTCATCAACCTGGAGTTGCTTAGGGACACCATGGGAGAAACCCGCCTAGAAAGAAACTGACCAGTGGAGAGCAGAAGGGGGAAAATGTGGGCTACGGGGGAGCCGAGTCCTGCTGACCTTATTTGAGTTCCTAGATCTAGCCATTCCTGAACGCCCTGAATTCAAAACACGGGTCCAGAGTCATCCAGATGTGGGCTCAAAACCAGGACCTGCTACTCATTGGCTACGATGTGTGGTGTGGTGGTCTTCTGCTGTTTCCCACCCCCAGGTATCCCCCTTCTTTCTAATAATAGTCTGACTCCCTTTGGAGAAACCAGTCCTTTCTTTCGGTCCATGTGGTCCCGTGGGGTTTGACCCGGTTCCCTGGCGCAGAACTGACCTTGAACCAGGGCTCAGCCATCAGGGGCCCAACGATTGGGTCACAAATGGCACGTGACCCAGCTGGACCAGGAAGAGTCAGCCCCGGGAGTCGGTCGGATGCTCTTTCTGCAGAGAGTGCCAGGCTGGAAACCAAGTCTCAACCATGGAGCGCCATGGAAATCAGGGTCAAGGGCAGAAAAAGACTCTTTCCTATGTCCCTCAAGTACTCAGGGCCTGACTTTTCAGTGTCCGGAGCCAATCTATTCCTTCACCCCCCCTCCCCCTTTTCTAATCATTTTATTTCTTCCCGTTTGATTGGGATATAATAAACATACAGCGCGGTGTGAGTTCGAGGTGTAGGACATCATGACTTGACATACATATATGTTGTGAAATGACCACCATGAGAAGCTGAGTGAACAGCCATCATTTCGCACAGTTACAAGAAACCTTTTTCCCGTGATACATCCTGTGTGATACGTCCACATCCTGTGTGATACCTGTGTGATACATCCACAGCTCTTACAAATCTTGTAGCCGGAGCTCTGTACCTTTTGAGCCACCTTTACCCCATCCCTCCACCGCTCACCTCCTGCTTCCGGCAACTGCAGACCTGATCTCTCTTGCTTTGAGTTTGCTTTTTGTTAGACCCCACGTGGAAGTGACATCATACGGGATTTGTCTTTCTCTGCCTGACACATTTCTTTCGTTTGTTTGTTTGGTTGGTTTTTCTTAACGTTTATTTATTTTTGAGAGACAGAGAGAGGCAGAGCACGAGCAGGGGAGGGGCAGAGAGAGAGGGAGACCCAGAATCCACAGCAGGCTCCAGGCCCCGAGCTGTCCGCACAGAGCCCGACTCGGGGCTCGAACCCACGAACTGTGAGAACATGACCTGAGCCAAAGCAGACGCTTAACTGACTCAGCCACCCAGGCGCCCCTGTCTGATATATTCCATTTAGCATGGCACCCTCAGGGTCCATCTGGGGCCTTCTTTGATTTGTCTGTTTGACCTGCTTTAAGTCTACTTTCTGTCACCTGTTAGTCGTGACTTGGTTGACCTTCTGCAACTCACCTAGACACTGCCCACCTCCCCCGTGAACGTGCGTTAGCGGGCTCACCGACACATGGGGTGCAGACTCTCTTTGGGGGGCTGAGCCTCAGCTGTGCACGCTGGAGGCTGGGAGGAAGCAGACGTGCCCGGGAGGGCCCTTCTCAGAATCCCCAGAGGAAGGTAAGGGACCCGTTCCTGCAGCCCCACAGCAGAGACCGCAACCCGGTGAGTCAGAGTTTGCTTGGGGAGAATCCTGCACGGGGAGAGCAGCAGGCTCTCAAACAGCAAACCTCCCCCCTGCAAGAGGTCACTGTGCACCCGGGGCCTGCCTGGACGGGCCGCCGCTCACTTAAACACGGCTCTTTTCAGGCCCTGAATAGGGTTCCTTTATTCAAGGCTTTTGAAGGGAAGACACACCCTTTCCTCCTGGCTGTGCCCTTATTTGGATTAAGTCCCTGGCCTGCTCCACACTCGGAGCAGCGAATCGCTCTTGGGACCTAGCCCGGCTCCGCAGAGAGGGACCCAGGGGTGACAGCCAGTGTCCTCCAGAATAGCCCGAAACCTGGGGCAGAAACCTGGGGCACGTCCCAGCCTTGCGATCCGGGGGCCCCAGAGTGGCCCCCCTCCACCCCCGCCCTGTGCCTGTGCCTGTGCCTGTGCTGGCTGCAAAGTCTCTTGTAAATCTTCACGTCGGAAGCCAGCAGCTACAAGACATGAGATTTCACTCCACAAGCAGTATTCCTGCTTCTTCGCGTAGCAAAAGCCTGGCAGCGTGGAGTCTGTGGACCCACAGGGCCGCCCCCACTGGGGCTGGGGAGGGGCGGCCCCAGGCGGCCTGCCTCGACGTCCCCCCGCCCAGCCCCGTGGGGACCTACGGTCCACACTCAGCCAACCTCACCTCGTCCACTTCCCCCCCGAACCCACCAGGCCCAGTCACGCTTCCCCTGCCTGTTCCTTAAACAAACCAAGTTCACTGCCACCCCCGTGGCCTTCGCATGGCTGCCCTGCCCGAGTGCTCACCCCCCGGGTCGCGTGAGGCCCACACAGCTCTCTGCTCAAGTAGAGACCCTCAGACACACTGCGCTTTCCTTGTTTCCCTTCCTTCTGTTGTTGCCTTTGTCTTTTTGTCTTCATTGTTCCTCCCTCCTTTTTTCTCTCTCCCCCTCCCTCCTCCCTCCCTCCTTTCTCCCTCCCTTCTTTTTCTCTCTCCCCCTCCCTCCTCCCTCCTTTTTCTCCCTCCTCCCTTCCTCCCTCCCTCCTCCCTCCTTTTTCTCTCCTCCCTCCTCCCTTCCTCCTCCCTCCCCTCTCCCTCCCCCCTCCTCCCTCCCATCTTTCCTCCCTTTCTCCATCTTTCCTATTTTTTCCTTCTCCTCCTCCTCCTCATCAGAGTCACTGAAAGTACAAAGTAGCCTTCATGTCTGCTCACTGAGGAGACACTCGGTTGTCCCTTGTCCCTCCTGCCGCCCACATTCCTCTTTTCTGACTAATAAAACCAAACAGATTCCATTTTTACACAGGCAAATTCCCTTCGCGCAGACATCACTGTCCTTTGTCTGAACGGTCACCAACTCCCACGGGTGCCCTGGGCCCCTGCACGCCCCCAGATCCTGGGCTCAGGACCTGAGGGAAAGGAGCCTCCCGGAGACCCCCAAAGCCTGTGACCGGGCAAAGGACGTGAGCGCCCAGGCACCTTCCTGCCACACGCTGTCCCCAAGCACACACATCCAGAGGTTGTGGCTCCAGCCGCTGTCCGGGCCTCACCTCAGGCGACAAGAAGACCCAGGGGGGTGGCATGAGCAAGGGGGGGAGCTGGAGAGGGGGGCACCCAGAAGTGAAATGGCGGAGAGCGGGGGCGGGGGCACCTCTTTTCTTTTTTAATTTTTTTTTTAATGTTTATTTATTTTTGACAGAGAGAGAGAGACAGAGCATGAGCGGGGGAGGGGCAGAGAGAGAGGGAGACACGGAATCCAAAGCAGGCTCTTAGCTGTCCGCACAGAGCCCGACACAGGGCGCAAACCCACCGACCATGAGATCATGACCTGAGCCGAAGTCCGACGCTCAACCGACTGAGCCACCCCGATGGGGGGTAACCCCTTTTCAACAGCGCTCAGTTTATGTCACTTCTATGAAATGCCAAGCGGTCACCCTGAACGTCCCTTGCTGTCTTGGCCATGCTCTCCCCTCCTGACCACACACGCTTTCCTGTCCCTGACGCAGAAGAAACTCCAGACGCCGTGTCCCCCCCGGTAGCGGGCTGGCCCAGTCCCTGGGGTGCAGGTCTGAGCCCCCTGAATGCTGCTGGGAAGCCAGCACCCGGGCTCGGCTCCCTCGCGGGTCGCAGTCCGTCCACGATGACCGCAAGCTGCACGCTTCCCTTCCAGCTGTGTGAGGGGGCCCGAGGGAAAGCTTGGCCCACCGCCCCCACGCAGCCTCCCCCTGGCCCAGGCTCTGAGGCGTGGGTGCTCTTCACAGATGGGGTGGTGCTCCCTGGGCTGGATAGGCCACCCGCCCCACCCCCGGCCCAGAGCTCGCCAGAATGACTCCTGGTGAGTCACCACCCTCAGAGGCTCAAAGGCACAGCACAGAGGGGTGAGCAGAAGGTCCACAGCGCCAAACGACTGTGACAGCCGCCCCTGGGAGCCGAGGGCCTGTCAGCCATGCCCTGGCCGCGGCCGGGGGCGTCCACGTCATTTCTCTGCACCCCCACTGCCCTGCCTCAGTACAGCGGGTCGAACGGCGTCCTCCTCCCCAAAATCAGCATCCACCTAGCACCTCAGAAATGTGACCTTAGTTGGAAATAGGGCCTTTACAGAAATAATTATGGTAAGGATAGAAACAAGATCGTCCCAGATTAGGGTGGCCCTAAACCAAATGGGGGTGTTGTAGGACACAGAAAGGACACACAGAGACAGGCCGGAAGGCCACGTGAAGAAGAAGGCGGAGAATGGAGAGATGTGGCCACGAGACAAGGAAATCTGGGGACCACGGGCCGCCACGAGCAGTTTCTCCCTCAGGGCCTCCAGAATCAACCCTGCCAATACCCTAATTTCAGACTTCTGACCTCTAGAACTGTGAGAGAATAAATGCCTATGGCTTGAAGCCACCCGCTTAGTGATGACTTCTACGGCAGCCACAGCAAACAAATGCACTCAGGGAGCAAAAGAACTTTATTCTATATTTTTCTGTGGGGCAAAATGCCCTTTTGCGGGGGATAGATGACAGTCAGTAAAGTTAAAGCTAGAAACGGTCTGATAATTTGGCATCATCACTATCCTCTTCCTCCTCAATGTCACCCTCACCACCACCACGATCATCACCACCACCATCATCATCATCATCATCATCACCAACTCATCACCATCACCACCATCACCATCATCACCATCATCACCACCACCATCATCACCACCACCATCATCATCATCACCATCACCAACTCATCACCATCACCGCTATCATCATCATCACCACCACCATCATCACCATAACCATCATCACCATCACCATCATCATCATCATCATCATCACCAACTCATCACCATCACCACCATCATCATCACCACCATCATCACCATCACCATCATCTCCATCAACACCACCACCATCACCATCATCACCATCAACACCACCACCATCACCATCATCACCATCACCATCATCACCACCATCACCATCACCACCATGACCACCATCATCACAACTGCCATCATCACCCTCACCACCACCACCATCATCACCACCATCATCATCATCACCATCATCACCACCACCATTATCATCATCATCATCATCATCATCACCATCACCAACTCATCACCATCACCACCATCACCATCACCACCATCATCATCATCACCACCATCATCACCATCAACACCACCACCATCACCATCATCACCATCACCATCATCACCACCATCACCATCACCGCCATCACCGCCATCATCACAACTGCCATCATCACCATCAACACCACCACCATCATCACCATCATCACCACCACCACCATCACCATCACCGCCATCACCACCATCATCACAACTGCCATCATCACCATCAACACCACCACCATCATCACCATCATCACCACCACCATCATCACCATCACCATCAACATCACCATCAACACCATCATCATAACTGCCATCATCACCATCATCACCACCATCATCACCATCACCATCTCACTATCATCGCTATCATCATCGTCGCATGACCTCACCGTCATCATCACAGGAATAGTCTACTGAGCATGGACTACGTGATACATACTAGGCAATTGACATCCTTTCTCCAATCTTTCCAATAACACTACACGGTAGCTTTAATTACTTCCATTTTCCAGACTTGGAAACGAAGACTTGAGAGATTAAATAACTTCCCCTGGAGTTCTGAGCTCAGACAGCCAAATCCCCACTCCCCATGGTTACTAGCTGTGTGACCTCCGGCAAATTCTTTTCCTGACGGATCCTCAAACCCTACATCAGGGTGCCCAGTGCCCAGAGTTTTCCTGGGAAAGAGAGAGACGGTGAATATATAGCACTTAGCTCCCAATAAATGATGCAGTTGCTGTCATGCCCTGCAGAGGAGGGCCGCTGCCAGAGGAGGAGGGCGCGGGGAGAGGACGAATCTCCCCGAGTGGTTAGAGCAAAGGTCTGTGGCACACACTCAGCCTGTGGGAGTTGGCACAAGTGTAGAACCATTGATGAAACCATGAAACCTCAGCAAGCCTGCCACACACCCCGTTGAAAAATGTAAGTCGACACGGATCCAGCCCTTTCTACATGGGCCTTCAAGCTGCAGCCTGCCTGTTCCTGTGCTGCCCTCGGTCTGATCACCCTGATCCAATGCACAGAAGGGGACGGTGGGCAAACCCCAACCTCACCCCTGATTAGGGCCACATTAAGCTTTCGATGAAATCTGGATGAAGCCGTCGCCCACCCTGGCTCTGCAGTCTTGCCTAAACAAGGACCACAAAGCAAACAGAAAGTCAGGGGGCAGGGGAAGCGCAGGGAGCAGTGAAAGTCACCCAGCCTTGAACGATCAGCAGCTTGAGAGCTGGGAAGGGAGGACCATTGTACTACTCCGGCTTCTAAGTTGCAGGTTATTGAGCTCCTCCTGTTTACCTAGGCTCTGGGCTCCCCCCGGGACTGGCAAACTTTTTCTGTAAAGGGCCAGATGGTAAACACTTTAGGCTCCACAAGGCATATGGTCCCTGTTGTCACTCCTCAATTCTGCCCTTGGAAGCAGACAGTCTGCAGGGCTTTTGACAATATGTAAATGAAGGCGTGTGGCTGGGCTGCCGTGACGCTTTATTTACCAAAGCAGGCGTCAGGTAGATTTGTCGCACAGGCCATAGTTTGCCAATGCCTGCACTAAGTGACTTAGATGCCGGATATCGTTCAAACACCTTCCCGACACGTGTGGCCGTGGGCTGGCCTCCCCGGCACCTACCTCTGTCTGCCCCCAGCAACCCTATTCGTTCGTTGCCATCAGCCCAGCACCTAGAAAACTAGATTCGCAATAAAGATTGATTAAATGAAGTATTTCATCCCCCAGCTTGCAGATGGAAAAAAAAAAAAATGGGGGGGAGACAGAGGCAGTAACTTGCCTAAGGTCACAAAGCTAGACAAAGCAAGACCTAATTCTTCAGAGATCTTGCTCGGGGGATTTGCTGTTGTAAAACCACGGCCGCCAAGGCAAAAGCTTGCAGAGGCCAGCCGGGTAATGAGAACGGTGAGTAAATGAAGTAGGCCAGGGGCAGGGTGATAGGGAGTGGTGGAGACTGTGGCAAACCATGTATGGCATCCTGTCTACAGGCGGCGCTGCTCCTCAGCTCCAGGCGACCGTGGCCGGGTCCAGCTCCAGGGCCAGCGTGGCCAGGTCCTCCGGTTTCCCCAGGGGAGCCAGAAATCCACGCTTTCCTATGAAATATTCCAATCCTTAAGTGTTGGCAAGCATTTGGTTTTCTTTTTTTGTAAACTCTGTCCTGGCCAAAGAAAACATGCCATTGCTTTGTGGCCTCCGGCTGAAGACTATTAAATACTTGCAAAGTTTTATCCATGAAAGTTCCTTCTCCAGTGCACCGGTCGGACTGCAAAGCGACACAGCCGGCCTTTGGATCGCCAGATGCACAGAATTAGAAACTGGCAGCAAGAGCGGGCCGTTTGCTCCAGAACATTCTCCCACCCCGATCTCTTTTAACGTGGAGAGAAACCAGAACCAAGTCATGTTCTGGGCACGGAAACAAATTTCCTTTTCTAATTTTTAACATTGTCCTCAGAAGGCAGGTAGGGCCCCTACGGAAACCTGTAGAATTCTCTGCCTTTTACACGAAGATCGGGGCCCACACCTATCTGGGGCTAACTCCCCAAGAAGGTACGAGGTACCTTCCCATTTCTCCGAGTGACCATGCCTTCTCTGGGGGACGAACATCTGTGGTTTATTTCTCCCCGGTGCTCTGCCCCCACTCTGGTGAACGTCTCCCTCCTACCTTTGGGGGGGGCTGCCCCTTGCCCCTCCCCTTGTGTGTTTCCGGTTGGGTCCTCAGTCCTACGTTTCCCCACCACCGCCTTTAGAGGGAATAGTAATCCAGGCCTGGCCAATCACAGCATTCCATCTCCCTGGCCATTCTGATTGGCCTAAGCATGTGCACGTGATCCAGGCTGGACCAATCCGAGCCCTGCCCTGCCATTTTCTCATCAGCAGACCCTGAGAACGCCAAGCTCTCTAGTGCCTCTGTGCTTGCCTGGGGCACGATGTTTGGAGTGTAAGCCTGACTCTGTCAATGTCATGATCCGCCCCACCTTTGCACAGCTGCATGAAAGAAGTCCTTCTGTAGAAGAACAGAAAGAGGCCAGACAGAGAGAGAAAAGAGACAGAAAAAAAGGGGGGGGGGGTTCTGATGACAAGGTATGACTCCACGGATCCAACCCTGTGCTTCCCACTTCTGTGAGCCAAACTGTGACCTTTTGGGCTTTAACTAGTTTTTGTTTGTTTGTTTTTTAATATCAGTGGCTTTTATTTCTCGAATTTTTATTTATTTTTTTAATATGAAATTTATTGTCAAATTGGTTTCCATACAACACCCAGCGCTCATCCCAAAAGATGCCCTCCTCCATACCTATCACCCACCCCCACCTCCCTCCCACCCCCCATCAAAGCTTTAACTAGTTTTGACTGGGGTTTATCCCAGAAACCAAACACTCTGCCCCCTAAACGCCCCACTGGTGTCACTGAGGGCTTAACTCTAGCCTGCTGCTCTGCGGGGGTTCAAGATCAAAGGCAGCTCCTTCCAGAAACTGGCCTCACGGAAAGAATTAAAGAGAGATGGCCAGTTGGCTGGGTCCCACTTCAGGGTTTTAAGAATACCGTTACTTCATAAATGTGTCTGCCAAAATATTCTTAATGGCAGAGAAAAAAAGCAAAAAAGTTATCTGAAGGTCCAGACGGCTTGGCTGGAACAGGGTTGACGCTTTCTTAAAGTCCCGTGTTTTGGGGTGCCTGGGTGCCTCGGTTGGTTGAGTGTCCAACTCTTGATTTCGGTTCAGGTCATGACCCCAGGGTCATAGGATTGAGTCCCGCGTGGGGCTTTACAATGGGCACAGAGCCTGCTTGGGATTCTCTCTCCCTGTCTCTCCCTCTCTCTCTCTCTGCCCCTCTCCCCCACTTAGGCACTCTCTCTCACTCTAAAATTAAAAAAAAAAAGAGACACCTGGGTGGCTCAGTCAGTTAAGCATTTGACTCTTGGTCTCGGCTCGGGTCATGATGTTATGGTTCACAGGTTCAAGCCCCATACCAGGCTCCATGCTGTCAGAGGGCTCCATGCTGCTTGGGATTCTCTCCCTCTCTCTCTGCCCCTCCCCCACTCACACACTCTCCCTCTCCCTCTCTCCCTGTCTCTGAAAATAAATACATAAACTTAAAAAAAAAAAATTAAAGACAAAAATAAAGTCCTGTGTTTTAACTTAAAACTCTATGACAAAAAGGAGCGCCTGGGTGGTGCAGTCGGTTCGGTGTCTGACACTTGAGCTCAGCTCTGGTCACGATCTCACAGTCTGTGAGTTCAAGCCCCACACTGGGCTCTGCCCTGATGGCATGCCGCTGCTAGGGATTCTGTCTCTCCCTCTCTCTGCCCCTCCCCAGGTTGTGCTCTCTTTCTCTCTCTCAAAATAAATAAATAAACTTAAAAAAAAATCTATGAAGAAGTTTGACATTCTACTCCATGATTCTACTCAAGTAGATACTGGTCTCAATTTGTCTTAAAAGGACTTCTAGGGGCACCTGTATGGCTCAGTCGGTTGAGCGTCCAACTTCGGCTCAGGTCCTGATCTTGCGTTTCGTGAGTTCAAGCCCCGCATCAGGCTCTGCGTGGACAACTCAGAGCCCGGAGCCGGCTTCCGATTCTGTGTCTTCCTCTCTCTCTGCCCCTCCCCTGTTTGTGCTGTGTGTGTCTCTCTCTCAAAAATAAATTAAACAGTAAAAAAAAAATTTTTTTTAAAGGGCTTCTCATGAGCTATGAAGGACATACCCTGTTTAAGCTACATGCGCCCCTTGGCACATCACTGCTTGCCCCAGATACGCCCACCTTGGGAAACAGGATAAAAATTCCGGCCTCGAAGCCAAGAAGCAATGCCACGGGGAACCCAAGGGTGATTCTCTAGAGCGATGCAATTGCCCTACTCTTACATGCCCTCCATCCCCACAGTTCACTGGCACAATGCTCCCGTCGAGGCAGTCCGGGGGCCGTCACTTAATCTTCCAAGGAAGATCTCGTTTGCCAGTGGCCTCTGTGGCTACTGGGCTGGCCCAACCTCTAATCCAGCTCTGCCTCCAGCAGCCTGTGTGCCCCAGCTTGAGAAGGAAAATACGTATCTCTTTCTTCTCCCCCTCAGTCAGATGTGTCAACACAAAATTCCCTCAACGTGGCGGTACCGGGCAGCCATCTACACGTGTCTATATTACTTCACCAGCCCCGCCTGAGTGTCTATCACGCGGAAGGCCCTGGAGATGCCAATGAACTGGACGCGGTGGGTCCCCAGTGAGATCCCGCGGTGGGTGAGCCAGTGGCGACCCTGCTGGGAGGTGCATGGTGAAGACACGATTGGTGCTCGGTGCTGTGAGTTCACAGAGACCTAAGGGGCCCTAGCATCCCGTCTGCTGAGGCTTCTATCGATTTGAGACACGAGATTTGGACATGGAAGCCACTTACATGGAGGCAGAGGAAAGAGGCTTCTATTCCAGACCTATCGGAGCGCTTAGCCCATAGAGGGGTTCGGGATATCTCTGTCTGCAGAGAAACACAGCAATGATTCATCCCTTCCCGTTTCCTTTATTCAACAACGTTGGCGAAAATTTATTGAGCACCCCTGTTAAGTGCTCAGCACTATTGTAGAAACTTAGGGACGTAGTGGAGAACAGGACTAAGTCTCTGCTCAGGAGGAACACACTCTTGCATGAGAATAACACTGCACTGCTCACAATAATATAATAACATGCACCTCGTACTCACCCTGCACCTAGCTGAGTTCTAAGTAGGTCACAGAGCTGGCAAGTGCCAGAGCCAGGTTACCGAACTTACGAAGTCTGACCCCCGTACCTCCCGCCCATTAACGCTACCACTCCCCTAATTGCTGTTATTACACGAATCATTTCAATGTCATGGACCGTCGTGTCCGAGGTGCTTTCCTAAGCACCTATGGATACGCACCTGTGTGTTCGGGATCTACTATCCACCAGACACAACAGTTCTATGACAAAGGTTTGCTATTTCTGTTTTGTAGGCAGGTAAACCGAGGCTTCGAGAGGCTAAGGGGCTTGCCCAAGTTCTCAGTGCTGGTATGAGGTAGAATATCCATGACCCACGCGCTTGGCCATTGAAACGTGCACTCTGTCGCCTCCCCAGGATATAATTTTGGCTATTCGGAATGTTTTAACAGACCCAAAGAATATTTAAACAAATCGTCCATATGAAAGGTTGGGTTGTAGCCCCTCAATGATTACGTTTCTCCGCTCTCCCACCCCGGACACGGATAGCTTCTCATGAGCTCGCCCGGAGGGCCACGAAATGAAGATCAACACAGCTCGGAGAGCAGATATCAATTTTCCCTTTTGGAAAAGAACCTGACACTGCCTCCAGGATAAGGCGGTGCCTTTTGCTCTGAACCGGAAAGAGGAACAGAAAGCAAGAAGAAAGTGTTTTGTAAGTGACTACTCATGCTTTCTCAGCAAAGCATGCCCTTCCTCCCTCCCGGCATTTCTGAGCCCCGCAGCCGGGCGGGCTGCACCCCTCCCTGGCCGTCTGCCTCACAGGTCGCTAAGCCTGAAGGTGAAGGCGGCTGGTAAGCAAGGCCTAGAGCCTGCGCGGAGGGCAGGGAGGGGGGCAGAGGTACCTTCCTCACCCGAAAGTTCCTTTCCACACCAAAGGTGGGGTGACTCCCACAGCCCATAGAGGCCCTGATTGTTTTTCTTGGCCATTGATTGGGCCCCTTGGGTCACCAGGCTGGGAAGACTACCGGGACACAGACTCAGACAACATCATGGCCGACAGTGGCAGAAGCTTCCAGAAGCTTAGACACATTCGAGACATGGGAGGTCATCCAGTTCCTTCTTTCAGGTGCCTTCGCCTCTTCCGCTCTTTCACTGGCTCTTGTCCATCCTCCAAATCTTAACACCTGCTGCGTCCTCTGCCTGCGACAGTCTTTCCCCCACATTCTCCCATGGCTGGTTCTTTACACACACACACGCACACACGCACACGATAAGTGACTCCAGGCTCGCTGAAGCCCACTCACTCTGTGGGAGAACCCAGGGAGCAGGAAATCAAAAAGAATAACTCGCCCTTTCCAGGCAGCTTGAAAGAGTCCTGCGTGGACCGAGCCAAACCCCAGCAGAATCTCAAAACCGGGAAGGGAGTCTCTGTCCGCCTCAGAAACCTCCCTCTGCAAACGTTCTCAAATCCCAGACCGGAAGGCAGGCCGGGAAAGGCCCTGGTGAGGACGCTTTGGAGAAAGAAATACAGGCTCAAGTGCCAGCCCCACCGCGTGCCCTGGGGCAAGCCGCCTCCCCGCCCCGTGCCTCAGTTTCCTCTTCTGTAAAAGGAGCCCTCTGGGAGGGCGAGAGGGACCAGGTGGCACGCTCAGCACAGTGCCCGGCACGTAGCACCGTGGGTGTGACACCAATTGTTAAAATCTCTGTCTCACCAGCTCGGAGAGATCTTTTCCCTTGAAAACCTCTCGGCTTCCACTCTCCCTCTGGCTCTGCTTTTATGCGAAACCTCATTCTGATGCATCTGGTTACCGCCTGTAGCGCTGTTCCAAGTCTGGTTTGTGAAGAGCTATTTGAAGTACAGTTGGCTACTGGAGTTGGGACTCGGGCTCTTCTTTTTTCGAGTTCTTCCCCTTTCCCGTCTTCTTCTTTTTCCCTTTAAAAAATAAGTCATTTTATTTGCTTAGAAGGGCTCACGTTTTGCCAAGGAGAAAACAAACAAAAAGGTCTGGCCTGCAAACTGTAGCACTCAGGGCTGTCCCCTGAGCCCGGGAGGAAGGTGTCGGCTGGGACTGGGACGTGACTCCGGCCTGAAGATGCGGGCTGGCGGGGGGTGGGGCAGAGGACACAGGTCAAGGCACAGGTGGAGCACAGACCCCAGGTCGCGACCAGAAGGGAAAGTCAAGATGGGCCCGCGGCTACTCCCTCCACTTAGGAGATGGCCCACAGGGGGGGATGACAAGCCCACCTGCCCAGAGCCTGCCTTGGGGTTGGGGACACTACAGGCTCACAGCAAATTCACAGCTCTGCTCCCTAACTGCACCCGCCTCCAGCTGCTTACCCAATCCACCAATCCAGGCGCTGTCTCCCTGCCTTCCACTGTGATTGGTTCAGGTCACTCAGACCTGAGCCAATCAGCACGTGGCATTCCATGGGCCACGAGCTTTGGTCAGAAGTGTCCAATCGGGGGCGCCTGGGTGGCTCACGTGGTTGCGCCCGGGGCTTCAGCTCAGGTCAGGATCCCTCGGCTCATGGGTTCGAGCCCCACCGCCGGGCTCTGTGCTGACAGCTCAGAACCTGGAACTCGCTTTGGATTCTGTGTCTCCGTCTCTCTCTGTCCCTCCCCCGCTTGTGAGTGCTCGCTCTCTCTCGCTCTCTCTCTCTCTCTCTCTCTCTCAAAAAGAAATAAATGTTAAAAAAAAAATTTTTTTTTAAGCGTCCAATCTGCATCAAGGTTGGGTTTTCATTCCAAGGGTGGAGAGACATTCCTCCCCCTCTCCTCCTCCTTCTGAAGATCATAGGGTTTAATAAGAATAAAAAAGGTAGGGGTGCCTGAGTGGCTCAGTTAAATATCAGTCTCTCGATTTCAGCTCAGGTCACGATATCAGGGTGGTGAGATCAAGTCCTCCCATCAGGCTGACAGCCTGCTTGGATTCTCTCTCTCCTCTCTCTCCCTCTCCCTCTCTCCCTCTCTCTCTCCCCTCTCGCTGCTCCTCCCCTGCTCGCGCTCTAAATAAATAAATAAATAAGTAAATAAATGAGTACTTTTTTTTTTAATTTTTTTTTAAATTTTTTTTTCAACGTTTTTTATTTATTTTTGGGACAGAGAGAGACATAGCATGAACGGGGTAGGGGCAGAGAGACAGGGAGACACAGAATCGGAAACAGGCTCCAGGCTCTGAGCCATCAGCCCAGAGCCTGATGCGGGGCTCAAACTCACGGACCGTGAGATCGTGACCTGGCTGAAGTCGGACGCTTAACCGACTGCGCCACCCAGGCGCCCCATAAATGAGTACTTTTTAATAAAAAGAATAAAAAAGGTAGAATTCAGGAGGGCACTTGGCGGGCTCAGTGGGTAGAACGTGAGTTCCAGCCCCACGTTGGGCTTGGAGCCTACTTGAAAAAGGGGGAGGGGGGCGCCTGTGTGGCTCAGTTGGTTAAGCGTCCGACTTGTGATTTCTGTGCAGGTCATGATCTCAGGGTTCCAGGGATTGAGCCCTGCATCGGACTCTGCACTGCCAGCATGGAGCCTGCTTGGGATTCTCTCTCCCACCCACCCCCCTCTCAAAAAATAAATAAACATGAAAAAAAAAAGATAGGAGTCATACCCAAACCCATTAGTTCCAAAGCCCACATAAACTATACTGCCTGCTACACCACTACCATAATTATAATGACATCTGGCATGTATGCTTTGGGGCCCAGACATGGAGACATCTCAAGGTGATAGCGGTGATTGTGTTACCTTGGTAGGAGAATAGATAATTGGCGTGTGTCTGTTTTGCTACATAGTTTCAAAGAAACAGCGCAGTGACAAAGACAAAAACTACAGCTGAAAGCAATTGGAAACTTTACAAATGTCTCTTGAAAATGCCCAGGGGAGGAATGTTATCAGAGCGATGAGCCAATCTGCATGACTTGCCCCTCCATATTGGTTGGTCTGGGGATTTTCCTGGACCTGTTGAGAAAGAGAACCCATCGTTCCCTTGAGTTTGCAAGAAAGCTCTATGAGCTGTTGAGGGCCACCTCGCAGAGAGTCTAGAAAGAAGAGAGAGAGAGAGAAGAGTTGAGAAAGTGAGACAATGAGAAAGAGAGCAAGGAAGGCTGAGAGAGAGAGAAAGCTGGTGACATCATGGAAGCCCATGGAACCAGGCTTACCTACCTCCTGGGCTTTCTCTTCTCTGAAAGCCAACACATTACCATTTTTGCTTAAGCCAGTTTGCATTGGGTTTCAGTTAAGTATCAAGAAAAAGGAGAATTGGGGTGCCTGGGTGCCTCAGTTGGTTAAGCACCCAACTCTTGCTTTCAGCTCCGGTCATGATCTCTCGGGTTCATGAGTTTGAGCCCCGAGTCAGGCTCTGCAATGGCAGCCCAGGGCTTGCTTGGGATTCTTTCTCTCTCTCTCTCTCCCTGTCTCTCTGCCCCTCCCTCACTCACGCCATCTGTGCCTCTCTCAAATAAATAAATAAACTTAGAAAAGAAAAGAAAAGAAGAGAAAAGAAAAGAAAAGAAAAGAAAAGAAGAAAGAAAAAAGAAAAGACAAAGGAGAATAAGTCGGTGGGCACAACAGGATTTTCCGTAGTCAGTTGTGATATGAAAATAAGTCCTAAATTTTCATGTGTTTATATGTAGTTTTTTTCAAAGTCACATATAGAATGTGATTTAACCAGTTTTATAACAAAAATACTTTTTTTTTTTTTAAGGTGAAACTCTTCCCCTTCTTTGGAACAGTTGGCTTCGAGCTCTTTCCCCGAAAGCCTGAGGCTTGACGTGTTCAGAAACCAGCTCTCTGATGCAGGACCTTTCCCCAAGTTCCACACCCCAGGGTCTCCCCAGCCTCAGTTTCCCCACCTGCAACAGAAGGCCCGATCCCTAAGAGACACAGTGCAACCGGGGGCTCGGGAAGTCTCCTGAATCCAGATTAATTAAAGCGGTAGATGAAAGAAGCTTGTAGAACTCTTCAACAGTCCCAATAAAGAATTCCCCCTTCAATTACAGGATAATTTTCTTAGGGCTTTTGTTGCCATCCCCAAGCACTTTCCTGGGCCGCTTTCCATGCGGCTGGACCAGTCTTTCTGGAATGCCTGCATTTTTTTTTTTTTTCCTATGAGAGACTCAAGGGAAGGCGGCGGGGATGAAAAGAAAGGACAGCGGGTACATTCTAGAAAGGGCTACTTCACGGCATTTGAGAAGCTGCCGGAAAACACAGGGAAACACACACACAGAGGCAACGTGGATCCCTCCAGCTGATGGGTTCCCGCCGGTCTTACTGGGGAAGCGTTTCCTGGCTTCTCTGCTGCCTCTCTCCCCTCTCCCGTCGTTCCTACACAGCACCACACCCGGGCCATCTGTCACTTCTAGTGACACCAAGATCTCCCTCCTCGTGGCCTCCGTCCTTGTTCTTTCTTGTGCCTGGAATGCTCCCCCTCCACAGCACGCACACCTCGCCCCGGCTAACCAGGCCAACCCCTCCTATTTAAGATCTCCGCTAACCAGTTCTTCGGCCCCTCCCTGGCCTGCCCCAAATAGACTCACTTCCCCCCATCCTGTATCAGCCCCCACAACGCTTCAGAGCACAGAGCACAACTGTAATTAACTACGTTTCCCTAGTCACTTGCCGCTGCCCCCTCCTAGTCTCGGGCCCCATGGGGACAGATAGCTGCTACATCTTCCAGGCTTGGCCCTGGGCGAGTGGCTGGTAGATACTCGAGAAGGCAAATCTTTAAAGGAGTTTATGAAGTAGCAGGTCCGCAAACGTTTTCTTAAAGGGCCAGATAGTAAATGTTTTAGGCTTCCGTGGCTGAGAGGCGACCCGGAGGCTGTTATGTATGGCTCTCGGAGAACCATTTTAAAGGTAACTGTTGAAAAATAACAGCACTGTTTCTAGCTCGTGGACTGTATACAGACAGGCAGCTGGCCAGATGGGGCCAGTGGGATGCAGCTTGTGACCTTTGATCGAGTACACGCCAGGCCCCGGGAAGGGTCAGAGGTGTGGAGAGACTTGCTGTCTGTTCCTTAAGCATCAGCCTTCTCTCCTTCGGCAGGAACTGAACCCTGCTCTCCACCGGGTGTCCTGGAATAAAGACACCATTTAGCGGCCTTTTGTGCAGCTAGCTATGGCCACGTGATGAAGTTTACTCAAGATGCAAATGAAGGCCTCTGGGAATCTTCTGCAAAAGGCGGCTAGCGTACAGCCCCTCCCTAATATGTTCTTTGTTTCTTTCTCTTTCCTGGTGAGAATGGGGATGGCAATGGACGGAGCTCCAGCAGCCATCTTGATCTATGAGTTACCCTGGGGAGTGAAAGCCTTGTGTAGTGGGGCAAAACTACAGAAGGGTTGACCATGGAGTGGAGTACCGGCCATGCCAGACCTGGATCCCCTTCCTGCTGACCTTGTATACATTTTTTTAAATGTTTCTTTATTTATTTTGAGACAGAGAGAGAGAGAGAGAGAGGAGGGAAGGAGCAGAGAGGCAATCCTGAGCAGTGTCTGAGTTGTCAGCAGAGAGACTGACTCGAGGCTCGATCTCACCAACCGTGAGATCACGGTCTGAGCCGAGATCAAGAATCCAGCCAGCTAACTGAGCCACCCAGGTGCCCCTCCTGCTGACCTTTTAAGTGTGCGGTTAAAATAAACACTTGTTCAGGGGCCCCTGGGTGATTTACCTTCCAAGCAGCTCATTCTAGTCCTGATAACACAGGAGAGAGGGGGGAGACAGAAGCCAAAGGGAGCAGGAAAATCGCCTTCTCCGTTCACAGCCTAATTAAGAGAAGGCAGATAGATACCTACGTCTAACCCAGTGGCCTGAACTCTCATAAGCGCCCCGTACAGGTGCCTGGGTCAGCTCTCAGGGAGTCCGAAAGGCTTCCCAGACGGAAGAGTCAGGCAGGAAGTTCCCTACGTGTCAGACGATTTCATGCAAGTGTCGTAAATCAGGAGGCTCAGGAACCAGATGTGACCTGCTGATTTGCCCAGGGTAGAGGCCATACACTGGTCTCCCCCAACTTTTTATTTTGAAAAGCTGCGCCCTGCCCCGTCCCCTCTCCGCCGGGGTGCGGGGGTGGCCCGGTCGGTTAAGCATCTGACTCTCGGTTTGGGCTCAGGTCGTGACCTCACGGTTCGTGAGTTCGAGCCCCACGTCAGGCGCTGTGCTGACAGCTGTGGAGCCTGCCTGGGATCCTCTCTCCCTCCCCCTCTTTCTACCCCTACCCTGCTCTCTCTCTGTCTCTTAAAATAAATAAATAAACTAATGAAAAAAAAATAAAACCATGAAAAGATGCCCCCCCAACACACAAAGAACAAAAAACAATGAACATTTGAATATCCTCCCTTAGATTCGCCACTCGAGACTCTTCTGACGTTGCTTTCTGTCTCCACGTACACATGTGACCGAAGGACATCCTCTTACATGAACCACAACACATTTTTAGACTATGTAATGTGAAGTATTAGATGTGTAAGACATATTAGCATGATAATAGCGCCTCATTACACGATTATCATACCCATATAATAGCACACATGGGATCACCTACCACACGGCCCGCGTCCCCACGTCCCCCGATGTCCCAGTCACGTACTTGCACTCAGACTTCGTGGCTCTGAAGTCTCCTTCCATCCAGGGCTATTCTGCTGTTGTTTTTGCTTTTTTTTTTTTTTTAAGTTTATTTCTTTATTTTGAGAGGGAGAGAGAGAATCCCAAGCAGGCTCTGCACTGTCAGCATGGAGCCCGACAAAGGGCTCGAACCCACAGACTTCAAGATCATGGCCTGAGCCGAAATCAAGGGTCAGGCACTTAACCGACGGAGCCACCCAGGTGCCCCTGTCGTTTTTGCTTTTTGTCCTTGATGACATGGGCATTTTTCAAGAATCCCGGTGAGTTGTTTTGTGGAGTCTGTCATTTGGGGTTTGCGTTTTTTTTACTCTGTCAACCTTTAAAAGTCTGATGTTTGTTTTAAAGTCTAGAGGTTTGCAGTCATGGGAAGTCGAGAGGGCAGTGACCCCTTGAGACGGGCCTTGGACGTGCCTGAGAACCTCTGTACCCACATCTCATCCTTGCAAACCCTGCTCCAAAGCATTGGCCAACCCCGTGCACACACGTGCAGAGACGCGAGGCCAGAAGGGTCCCCACTCTGGAAGGCATCAAACCTCAAGGTGGTCGGAGGTTCACCTGGGTGGGGATGAGGTCGTGCCAGGTCCGGGCACAGAACTTGCTGGACCCAGTCCCCAGTACAGAAAATGCAGGGTCCTTGTTCACGAGCTACTAAGGGCCTCTACCCCTCCAAGGGCACCTGGCTGGCTCAGTTAGTTGGAGCATGCTACTCTTGATCTTAGGGTCATGGGTTTGAGCCCCACACTGGATGTAGAGATTACTTAAAAATAAAAATCTTTTTTTTTTATTTTTTTTAACGCTTATTTATTTTTGAGACAGAGAGAGACAGAGCATGAACGGGGGAGGGTCAGAGAGAGAGGGAGACACAGAATCCGAAGCAGCTCCAAGCTCTGAGCCATCAGCCCAGAGCCCGACGCGGGGCTCGAACTCACAGACCGCGAGATCATGACCTGAGCCGAAGTCAGACCCTTAACCCACTGAGCCACCCAGGCGCCCCAATAACTTATTTGAATTAGGTTTTTGAATATTACACTTTTTGCTTAAGTCCATTGGCAATATATGTGGGTAAGCCTTAGACATCTTCGTTGACTGTGTCATGATGTGCTATTTTTCTTTATATGTGCATCTTACTTTTTATTAAGTAATCTCTCCACCCAACGCGAGGCTCGAACTCACAACCCAGAGATCTAGAGTCATATGCTCCACTGACTGAGCCAGCCAGGCTCTCCATGTGGTGTTGCTGTTTTTAAATCAGCAGCTGGACTATTTTCTGTGGCCTTGGTCAGGCTGGACTCATTTCCTGACTGTGCTATGACGGGGGCATTTCACCTTTGGTTTGCAAAGACGAAGTTTCCTTCATCGTTAACACCTTTCAAAGAGAGGTTTTTCTGCAATGCCTTCCCGAGCTCGGGGCTGGCCTGCTTAAATAAAACCCTTCAGGAGCAGCACCCTACCCACACACTGGTGACCAAGAAAATCCAGACTTCTTGGTCTGCTGTTTAAGACCATCTGTGACCTGTCCACCCAGGCCGATTGCAGGTTAAGTGCTGTCTGACGCTCACTTTGAGAACCACTGACCTTGATCCATCGTCCTCAAAGCGAGCTCCCTGGGTTACTTGGGAATTTATTACATATGTAAACTGTCAGCCTCAACCTAAGACCTTCGGAATCCGAATGGAGTGGGCTCAAAGGTCTGTTTTAACAAGCCCTCCAAGGAATTCTGATGTGGGCTCAAGTTTGACATCCCCTGCTGTAAGCCTTCAGGGACAGCGATGACATAGCGTGTCGTTGATCCGGGAACGGCTGTCGCCAGGCAAGGGGGGAGCCCTCTCTGTGTCTAAGTGTCTGCATCCCCAAACCAGAAGAGAAGTCAGTGTATCCATCTCAGGGGGCTTCAGGGAGGCCTGAATGAGACACACGTAGGGGGCTCAGCACCTGCCTGGTGGCCCCGAAAAAACTTTGTGTAAATAGCAGCTGTTATTATTAGCAATAATAGTAATGGAGCAAGCAGATTCCAGGGAGGAGGGAAGGAGTAGTTCCTTCTCTACAGACCTCTATGTTCAACCTGTTAGCAACAAGCAGGCGCCCCTTTTGAGAGTTTTTGAAAAATGTAGTAAAATAAATTACTTGAAAGGGAAAAAACATATAAACCAGCATATATGCCCGACCATTTGTATTAAAAGTTAAATTCATATACGTTGTGTGTGTGTGTGTGTGTGTGTGTGTGTGCAAAGAAAAATCCCTGTAAATGCACACAGTTATATCAAAATAGTAGTTATAGTGGACCCTCTAGATAGTTGTGGGGTTTGGTGGGGTGTTTTTGACATTCTTCTCTATTGTCTGATACGTTTTTTTTTTTTGTTCTGGTTTTACTTTTGTTTACAAGAAGCGTGCATCGTAGTTGTAACCACAACTGTTGTTAAATGAGGTGGGGGACACTGGGTTGTCCAGACTCAAGGAAGGGGTTGGTGCTAATGCCTTCCAGGAGGTAAAGGCCAAGAACGATGCTAGATGTCCCAGAGTACACAGGACAACCCCTCAACAAGGGAGCGTCTGGATCAAGATGTCGATGGGACCATGGTTTCAAACCTCCAGTTATAATAAGAAAACAAAGCAAACAGGGGCGCCTGGGTGGCTCCGTCGGCTGAGCGTCCGACTTCGGCTCAGGTCATGATCTCACAGTTCGTGGGTTTGAGCCCTGCATCGGGCTCTGGGCTGACAGCTAGCTCGGAGCTGGAACCCACTCCAGATCCTCTGTCCCCCTCTCTCTGCTCTTCTCTCTCTTTCTGCGCTCGTGCACCCCCCCAAAAGTAAACATTTAAAAAAAGAAAAGAAAACAAACAATAAAGCCAATGCCATTTGGAAGTCCTACAGCTGCGGTTCACTGGGACTTTTCTTGCCCCTGTGAGCTCTTTTCACCTTTGAGACATAATCATGAGCTGAAAGCCACACTCCTTTTACAGATGAGGAAACGGAGGCACAGTTATATGCTTTGTCCCAAGGTGCGCCATCATGTCCCTACCCCCTTTGGACCTTCAGGAAGTTCCCCTGCGAAAGGACCCCGTGCAGCGGGGGACTCGGTTCCCTCTGCTGCTCCTCAGAGGCTGCTGTTCAGCCTTGACGTGGATCAGCCCTCACGGGGAGAGGACTCCGGTGCCCTCCTTCACCGGTAAAGAACAAGCCTTTGGAGTGACCTTGCGGGTCAGGCAATGACCCCACCCCACCCCACCCACAAACATTCCCCAGCTCGTCCCAGGGATGGTGCCCGAGGCCACCTCTGACTTGCTTAGGGTTTCAGTTACTTAACATCAAAAGTATCTCTCACCTCAGTTCTTATTAAATCTACGTGATTGGTTTTCTCCCTTCACTCCGTCGTTCAAAAACACCAGGACCACGCTGTGGGCTTAAAAACTTAAACACTGAGAAAGTTCGTCGAGAGAAATCCAGTCCATGACACCTCCCACACCTTAACCCAGCTCTCTCAGGCCACCTTGTAAAACACCACTGTGGCTTTTAGCAAGGAATTCGACAGGTTGGATTTCTTCTAAGCGATCCCCTGACCGCAGCCTCTCCAGGACAAGCTGAGAAGCGTTTCCCAAATTTATCACGGCTTTCCCGAGTGACAGGGTGGACCCAGCTTTCTCCGTGCATCACTCGTTGGGGGGCGATTGCTGATTCCAAGAGTGTTGTGGGTGCAAAGCCCACCCGATTGTCAGCAGTAAACAACCCCTCCCCCGGGGAGGTTCAGGAACAAAAAAAGGAGGGAAGACAGGATGAGCCCTGAGTGTCTCTGGGCTCAATGTGGAAATAATCATTCGTAAGAAAAACAACAAATTAAACATTTAAAGGAGCTTCCTGCTGCATGATTTCAGATCTGGTTTGACTGGAATTACATCAAAAGGCATAAAATATAAACATTTCACAGAGTGTCTCTCCCGGTCTCCGTCCCACCCACCCTCGCACACACACACACACACACACACACACACACACGGGGCCACAGATGGATCAAATGTCAAAACTGAAAGGGAATTTCAGAGTCACACGGAGTGATCAGAAAACAAGCCAGATGGGGTGGTCACAGGTGGGCAAGGGACTGGTCCCCAGAGGTGCAGCTAGTTACGGGTGGCCCTAAGCACAGACGCAGGCGGGCCCGGCAGCAAATGCTTCCTCCGAACACACAGTCAGCACTTTGCAATTACCAAGTTCCTTACTCCTCCGACAGCCCCACCAGGCAGATCCCATCCTCACCCCCATGATACGAATGAGGAAACAGAGGCACAGCGAAACCACTTAGCCAATCTAGGACACCCACTGGTACCGGGCACCCCACTCTTTCTTACCGAACACACCGTGGGAGGCAGAATGAAAGGATGGCCCCGGAAGGTGTGCACATGGCGATGCTCAGAATACACGACTCTGTTGCATGACACGGCAAGGGGGACTTCGCAGACGCGATTAAATTAAGGATCTTGGGGGCGCCTGGGTGGCGCAGTCGGTTAAGCGTCCAACTTCAGCCAGGTCACGATCTCGCAGTCTGTGAGTTCAAGCCCTGCGTCGGGCTCTGGGCTGATGGCTCAGAGCCTGGAGCCTGTTTCCGATTCTGTGTCTCCCTCTCTCTCTGCCCCTCCCCCGTTCATGCGCTGTCTCTCTCTGTCCCAAAAATAAATAAACGTTGAAAAAAAAAATTAAAAAAAAAAATTAAGGATCTTGAGAAGGTGAGACTCTCCGGGGTTACCCAGGGTCACCACAGGGTCCTCATCAGAGGCAGGCAGGAGGGTCTGAGTCAGAGAGAGGGGTTGGAAGAGGTCATGCCCATTGGCTTCGCCGACGGAACCAGGCGACCGAGGCAAGGAACGCAGTTGAAAGCGGGGAAGAAAACACAAGAAACGGGAGCTTCCTGAGAGTTTCCAGGGTCGCACGCCTGCCGGCACCTTGACTTTGGTCTAAAGAGACCGCTTCAGACTTCGGACCTCCAGAGCTGTAAGGTTAATTAGTTTGGGTTGTTTCCAGTCGCTACGTGCGTGGTGACGTGTTACAGAGGCGAGAAGATGCCAGTACAGTCCACCCCGGGACCCAGGCTCCGAGGGACCCAGCCCAAGGTGCCCATCTTGCCTCTAGCCCTTTCCGGCTGTGAGATCTTGGACAGACCTCCAGTTTCCTTCTACGTGAGGCGAATAAACAGCCGTTTGTCACCGGGCTGTGCCCGGTGTGGAGGAAGCCTTCTGGCTGGCGCCATTTTTCCTTGTCTTACCGCGTGGCCCTCATGAAGACGAGGACCCCGTCCTGTTCACGGTTGTCTCCTCGGCACCGAGAGTGTGTCTGCACACAATAGGTGTCCAGTGCACCAATTCGTGCCCGTGGATATTGCAGGAGCCAGGATACCTGAAGCGTGAGGCCATAACCGTGGAGTTGAGCTCCGCCATACGTCTACGGCAGGCGGGATGTCCTTTGCGAGGACAGGACGGGCGAGGGGGCATTTCTGACCGCGCCCCCTCTCCCCGAATGCAACAGTCGCTGGCGTTTGCCAAGCGGGTGTGAGGCGAGGGTCCAGCGCTGCCCTCTTGCGTCTGCCGGCTTGGACTTTCCGGTCTTTCTGCCGGGGGTGCCTTTCCCGGGCCCCAAACCTTTACCTGCCGCACACGCCCGCGTCCCGGCGAGGGACTGAGAGTTTTCCCACAGGTGCAGATGCCTCCGCAGACTTTCTGCTCAGCACTTCCGTGCCTCCATTTTCCCCGTCCCCTGTCCTGTCTTGTCTCACAGCCCCCCACCCCGGTCCCCAGTGCAGGTGTGAGCCCCCAGGAACAAGGCAGCAGGGGACGCAAGCGTGTCTGCCGAGCGTCCTTCCGTCCTGGGGCCCTTGGCCCAACACCCCGCATGTGGGATCCCCGCCCGCCCTCCCCCAACAAATCTGATTGCTAGCGGTCTACTGGTGGGCACATGGAGTCAACGGGTCAAGGTCACGCAGCTAATAAGTGGTGGCACGGGACTGGAGCCCAAGCCCTCCTGATCCCAGGCATGGCCCCT
Organism: Felis catus; assembly: GCF_018350175.1. Taxonomy (NCBI): domain Eukaryota; kingdom Metazoa; phylum Chordata; class Mammalia; order Carnivora; family Felidae; genus Felis; species Felis catus. The sequence goes on from NC_058370.1 coordinate 6,251,288, forward strand.
GTTCCTCAAGGCCACACTGTAGGGTGGGCTGGTTGGGCTGTTGTAGAGCCTCCCACACACTCAGCATCAGGGCAATGGCAGGGTGTGGAGAGAGGGGGACAGAGGTGAGCCGGAAGGAAGACCGCAGTGGTCTTGCGCTGTCCCCGGTGTGTGCATGTGTGAGTGTGTGTGTGTGTGTGTGTGTGTGTGTTCACCAGCACCTCTGACCCCACTAAAGACCACTACAGGGGCGCCCGGGGGGCTCAGTCGGTGGAGCGTCTGACTTGGGCTCAGGTCATGATCTCGCGGTTCGTGGGTTCGAGCCCCGCGTCGGGCTCTGGGCTGACAGCTCAGAGCCTAGAGCCCGCTTCCAATTCTGGGTCTCCCTCTCTCTCTGCCCCTCCCCCACACTCGCTCTGTCTCCCTCTGGCTCAAAAATAAATAAATATTAAAAATTTTTAAAAAATAAATAAATAACATACCATGGACACAACATAAACACACACCCTCCTGAGGTCCACTTCCCCCATCGGCCCATCTGTCCATCCGTCCATCCATTTACTCCCTGCATCTTGAACAACAGTTGTAATTCGTGTGCACCCATCCCGGGGCTGAGCACACGGTCCCCCACGGCCTCACCGTACCTTCGCATCCACCCTGTGAGGTTGCAACTTTGGGATACCCCACCTGACAGCCGGAGAAACCGAGGCTCAGACTGGCTGCAGACTCGCCCAAGGGCACACAGCGGGGAGGTGCCCCAACCGGGCTCTGAGGTCACATGGGCTTCTGTGCTTGTGGGACGCACGCAAGGCTGCCCCCGGGGGCTCACAGCTTGGTCTGGACAGGAGCCAAGGAGGCAGCGGCGATGCCACCGGGGACAGGACCCCCCCAAGTGTCGAACGACTCTTGCCAAAGGTTCCAAATGGAAAAAAAATACATTCCCCCTCATCTTACAGGGTGCTTGTAGTCCTCAAAAATTCTGAGCGTTTCAACACTATGAGAAAAATACTGCGTGTCGCCATATTACGTGGAATCAGGTTCTACGGTAAACTGGTTATTTGCGGGAATGACTGGAGCGGGGGCGGGGTGGGGGTGGGGGAAACGTTCAAAGTCACGTGGGCAGCAGAACAGCTCTTACTGGGCAACCGCTCTGGGCCTTGCAGGAGCTCGTGCGTGAAGGCCAGCTGCCCCCCAGCCTCTGTGACAAACACGGAAGGCACCCAAACATTTCCAGGGCTCCCTGATGCAGAGTCACTGTTCTAGAGCAGAGTTTTCGAGCGTCCCCGTGAAGCTGAGGGAAAAGGAGCAGGCCATGCACGCAGGTGCTTCGTTTTGTTTTTTCAATGTTTCTTTATTTTGAGAGAGAGAGAGAGAGAGAGAGAGTATGAGCTGAGGAGGGGCAGGGAGAGAGGGAGAGAGAGAACCCCAAGCAGGCGCCACAGCTATCAGCGAGGGCCCGACAGGGGCTCGAACTCACGAACCGTGCGATCGTGACCTGAGCCAAAAGCAAGAGTGGGATGCTTCCCCGACCGAGCCGCCCAGGCGCCCCTGGCTTTGGATGCCTTCTAACCCTGTGGGCGTGAGAACGATCCTTCTGGCTTCTGAGAGCACAGTTTTGTTCTTGCTCTGATGTGTATGCTTAACGAACCCACTCCCCAGTGACCTCAGACGCTAAGGGAGGAGTTGGTAACCCCGTCTCACCCCCCAACTTTAACTGTTGAAACAAACGATCCTGGCCCCCCAAATCCCAGCTTGGGGGTTCCTGGGGTGTGAGGGAAAACACGCAGAATGTATTGTCAGAACCGCTCGATCCGGGTCTCCCGTTAGCAAAGGTGAACAGGCTCGAAATGGCCACGGAGCTTCTCACAGTCTATGTCTTAGCACAGTGGCACCAACCGCACGTAATACTCAGGAAGGGCTCACGGCCTGACAGTTGCTACTCTACCCCCGGTCCAGGCCTAACAGCAAAGTAAGGGACGTGTTATTATCCCCATTACACAGAGGAGAAAATCGAGGCACAAAGAAGGTCCGGGAACTGGGGCCCCGGGTCACCGAGAGTCCACATGGCCTCGGAGAGTGGTGCTACAGACACCTGAGAATTAGCCAGAATCACTGATAATACCGTGGTTGTTGCAAAGGCAGGGGCTTTTGTTGTTCCACTTAAGAGTTTTATCCAGAGCTTACTTGCAGGATAAAGGGAGGAACCGAACCTTTTTCCAATCCAGCTGGGAGGCTCACACATGCAGATGAGGGGCAGGGTCAAAGGGACCGTCGAGGCCCGGAAGTTGGCGGTGATCCTGGGACTTCACTCTGCCCCTCGTCCAGCCGACGTTTGTGGGCACCTGTTCGGTGCCAGGCTGAGGGCTAGGCAGGAAGGTGAGGGATCTGGAGGCGAAGGCAGGCCCTATACGGGCTTCCGAAAGCTCGCCCAAGCTTGGGGACAACTGTCAGGTGGGGGGCAAGCTTGAGATCAGTAACGAGGCAGGAGAACAAGGGCAGCGGGGACGGGGGCCAACCCTCCTGCTCAGCGTCACGACCCCAATGACAGGCTGGAACCAGAGACGCCAAGACAAGCACCAGTCTGTCTCACTCCCCGTCGGGGTGTCCCCCCGGGGACGCCTGTGCTGATCCCCAGCCCCACCGTAGGGTTTGCGCCACACAGAACACTCTTTTTCTTTTTTCTTTTTTTTTTTAATGTTTTATTTTCTATTTGAGAGAGAAAGAGAGACAGAGACAGAGTGTGAGCAGGGGAGGAGCAGAGAGAGAGAGAGAGAGGGAGACAATCGGAAGCAGGCTCCAGGCTCCGAGCTGTCAGCACAAAGCCCGACGCGGGGCTCGGCCTCACGAGCCGGGAGATCACGACCTGAGCCGAAGTCGATGCTCAACCGGCTGAGCCCCCCAGGCGCCCCAAGAACAGAGAACACTCTCGAACCCTGCAGCATCCCAGCCCCGACAGCTGGCCCAAAATGCAGAACCCCGGGCACCGCCCCAGACCTGCCCTGCACCGCACCCCGCGGTCTACCCAGGCCCCCCACCGCGTGGACGCTCCCTTAAAGCCGAGGGGCACCCCAAGAGGCGCTTCACTCACGGTCAGAGCACCTGTTATCTGGCAGGCTCCGAGCACACCTGGGTGAGAAAGGGAAAGCAAACAGACTTCAGGGAGCGGTAAATCCTGTGAAGAAAGATAAGCTTGGGTGGTTGGAGATGATATTTAACCTTGGAGTTAAAGTCAGGAAGGAGCCAGCCCGATTGGGGGTGCCCCGAGATTTGGGGTGAGATGTTCCAGGCAGAGGGAACAGCACATCAAAGGCTCCGAAGCTGTTTGGGGCTTGGCGAGGGGGGAGAGGAGGGAGAGAGAGGGCCAGCGCTCCAGGAGCTGGGAGGGGAGGGGTCCAGGGGTCTGGCGGCCCTCCCCGGGGCGCTTTTGCCCACCGCCCACCATCCCCGAGGCCACGCCCAAAGCCCGGTTCTCTGAGCTTTCCTTGAGAGCACTGGTTTCTGTTGGTAGTTTCACACTCCCTCTGGCAAGGACCGGAGCGTGGCCGTCTTCCCGGAGAGTGGGGCGTCACCCTCAGATCTCCAAAAGTGGGCGTCCATTCTGCCCTCTCCTTTGCTTTCCCCCAGGCCGAGCCTCTGCGTCCGAACACGTACAAAAAATCCGCAATCCGGCTTTCACTCCCCAGAGAAAGAGCCGACACACCGGACCTTTCGGATGGGCTGCAAGCAGTCAAGGAAGGAAGATGAGAGGAGAAGATGGTGTTGCCGATCCTCGGCTGTTTGCAGCCTTCCCACCGGGAGAAAGTTGCAGTGGGTGGGTGAGGCCGGGAGGTATCAAAAGCACAAAAGGAGGGCCTCTTTGAAACTATCTGCGAGGAAGGTTCTGTAAACGCGGCGATCTGGGCTCCCATCCACGGGCACAACCGGGCCTTTTATCTGGTTTTCCCCGCAGTACCTGGGCCAGCAGCGTCCCGCCCCACCTCCACACCCCCCCAGTCTCCAGCCCAGAACGTCTCCGTCTCCGATGGATTTCACACAAACCTTCCCCTCCCAAAGTGGAGGGAGGAAAAGGGCGGGGTGGGGCCGGAAGAAAACACGGCCTCAGCCAGGGATTCACCCTCAAAACCGACAAGGGTAGGGTTGGTGCAGAGCTCACACCGCCAGGACTTGAAAAGATTCAGACAACCCAACGGCCAGGAGTCAAGGTACAGCTTGGCAATTGTTAAAAATCCATCGGGCGAAGTGTGAGGCAATCATTCTGCGTCATGTGGGGGATTTTGTAACAGGGTCACCCTGTGTTGTTAGGTTAGCAGGGAACAGGGCAAGTAGGGCTCCGCTTTTGTAAAATGTGTGAACGTAAGTAGACTTAGAACGTCGGGCTAATAATGGCTTCACTCAGACTACACCCTATTGCAGTAAGTAATTCACACACACATATTCTTGTTTTTTTAAATGTTTGTTTATTTTTGAGAGAGAGACAGACAGAACATGAGTCAGGGAGGGGCAGAGAGAGAGGGAGACACAGAATCCGAAGCGGGCTCCAGGCTCCGAGCTGTCGGCACAGAGCCCGACGCGGGGCTCGAACCCACGAACCGTGAGATCATGACCTGAGTTGCGGTCGGACACTTGACCGACTGAGCCACCCAGGTGACCCACACACGTATTATTTTTTATTTAAAGTCTATTTATTTATTTTGAGACACAGAGAGAGAGCAAGAGCAGGTGAGGGGCAGAGAGAGAGAGAGAGAGAGAGAATCCCAAGCAGGCTCCATGCTGTCAGCCAACAGCCGGACTCGGGGCTCAAACTCACAAACCAGGAGATGGTGACCTGAGCTGAAATCAAGAGTCGGACGCTTAACCCACTGAGCCATCCAGATGCCCCTGTATTATTTTTTAAATCTCACTATAATGCTGTGAGGTTGGGGCTATTGTTACCTCTACGGATGAGGAATCAGGCTTTGCTATAGCAAATATCTCGCCCCAGGTCACCAAAAAGGATTAGAGCTCCTATTTATGTGTATCTAAAAAGTAAAAAATAAATTTGCACTTCCTAATATTTTAATTTTAAAAAGCTCCAGGGGGTTGAGTCACGTGAAATTGTAGATATTTGTCTATGATGACCTAAAAAAAAAATGGCAGTTTTGTATAGTTCAACCTAATACAAGTATATAACTTATGAATAATTTATAACAACTAAATAATACAATTATGAATGAAGATGTATTGCTACTTGTGTGCATATCCTGGGGTAAATCGTCAAAAATATCGTCCCAATGGAGTGCACAATAAAAGCTACTTTAGACACAGTGCATTGGCTCTCTGGAAAGGTGAGGCGAGCACCGCCATTAGTAGGTTGGGGTGGAAATTCCTCTTACCAGCTCTGTTTCTGAACCGTTAAGATCCAGAATATTATGTAGACAGCTGGGATGGCTTGAGGCGTTAACATGGCGTTTGGGAGACTTCAGCTTCGTAAATCCAACTTTCCGTGGATGTCTATCCTGATGACCAACCTCATCATCCTGTAATAACGGCTGCGTCATCGTCGTGGTGGTTTGAGGGCCAGCCACAAACCAGGAGCTGTCCTGAATGTGTATACTCTTTGAATCTTGCCAATGATCCTATAGGGAGGGTGGTCTTGTTGTGCCCCCGTTCCATAAATGAATGAGGAACAGGACCACCACATGGTAAATGGTGGAGTCGAGACTGGAACCAGCTTTGAGCTTAGCCATTGCATATATTGCCTGCATACTGCCTCCTTCCTCCAGAACTGGCCTGACAGAGATTGGCCTGATGGGGAATACCATCACCATCAGCTCTGAGCATACCACACAATTCGGCCCTGGACTCTCTCTGAAGTCAGTGCCGTGCAATGTGCATTCAGCTCGGGCGCCCACCATTTTGAGGCAGCTCGGAAGCCATTTTGGCCCAGCCTAAAATGTACGACAATGTAGACCGTACATCCCTCACTCCGTCAACGAGCCATGCCCCCAATAAAAACAAACCCACATCAAGCTTAGGTGAACCCAGCTCCCAAGAGTCAGGTGAAAGAGCCCTGCTTTATTACACAGATACGCAGGTAGGAAGTCACCCAACTGATACCTAGTCACAGATGGGTGACGATCTCCCTCCAGGAATGTTCGTCATAAAGTTTTTTGCTATTATTAAAGCTGGAAACAACAAAAACACTGCTGAGGAAAGTAGGATTCATCCATGCAACTTCTTAAAAGAACTTTCTGTTCTAATCTGGCCCCTTCCGCAAGACATCTGTATAAATGTTCATTTACTTATTTTGAGAGAGAGAGAGAGACAGAAAGAGAGGCAAGCAGGGGAGGGGCAAAGAGAGAATCCCAAGCGGGCTCCGCGCTGTCGGTGGGCCCATCATCCCACAAAGTGTGAGATCGGGACCTGAGCCGAAATCGAGAGTCAGACGCTTAGCTGACTGAGCCCCCCAGGTGCCCCAACAAGATATTCGATAAAGCTTGTGTGTCAGAGCCACAGAAGCACACCGTCTAGGATTGAGGAGGGAGTGACCTTGGAGCCAGAATACCTGAGTTTGAATTCCCGCTTGGCTGCTTACTGCGTGACCTTGATATCCTTATCGGTACACCTCCGTGAGGATTAAATGAGGTGATAGCTGACGGGCTTCCCGGAGAGTGTGGCGGAGCCAGGAGGGCTGCGGCCGAGCCGTTACTACCCTGCGAGGGCCCCTCTGCGTGCTTACTTGCGTGCTCTCCTCCCGTGATCGGTTTCCCAGTCAGTTTTTAGAAAGTGGGTATAGCAGCGGCGACAGGAGAGCTGCGTGTACCCTGGGCTGGTGTTTCACACGCGGGCAGCAAGGACAAGCGTGAGAATAAATAGCAAGGCCTGGAAGGCGGTGAGGCTCAGACCTGGTCCCCGGGGTTCCTGGCCGTGCGTCCTCGTGTTGCTCGGCCTCGCCTTGGAGCCGTGACATCCTCGTTCCTAAAATGTTGACAATCGTGGTGCTGGTGACTCCCACGCCACACACGCCCCGCAAGCGCTCAGCACAGTGCCGGGTCCACTTATGGCCTTAAAAATGCCACGCGCTGGGGCGCCTGGGGGGCTCAGTCGGTTGAGCGTCCTGCTTCGGCTCAGGTCACAGTCTCGTGGTTCGTGGGTTCGAGCCCCGCGTCGGGCTCGGTGCTGATGGCTCGGAGCCTGCAGCCTGCTTCGGATTCTGTGTCTCTCTCTCTGCCCCTCTTAACTCTCCCCTCCCTCCAAAATAAACATTTAAAAAAACGCCAAGCACTGGTCTCATGTTCTCAACAACTTTGCAAGCCAGGTCAGTGAGCCTCTGTCATGTTTCCTTTCCCTCATCCAGAGAATCATCTTTCTTCGAGATCTTTGGAACCCCGGTTCTGCCACTTAAAAGTTGGGTGACCTTGGACGGGTTACTAAACCCCTCTGAGACTCAGTCTGCTTATCTATAAAATGGGGAGAACGGTGGTACCTATCCCTTGAAGGGATTAAGTACCCTTAAGTACATGCGCAAGATAACTGGTGGGGGGTTAAGTGATGAATGTAAAATGCTGAGTGGAATGTCTCGAATATAATACATGTCCCATAATTGATGGGACATGCATAGTAATAATGATTAATTATTATTACTATATAATGTATATACTATATATATTACTATATAATGTATATACTATATATTACTATATAATATATATACTATATATATTACTATATAATATATATACTATATATTACTATATAATATATATACTATATATATTACTATATAATATATACTATATATATTACTATATAATATGTATAATATACTATATATTATATAATATATAGTACATTATATATAATAATTATATTATAATATAATCAATTAATAATATAATATATTATATATAATATGATATATAATAATTCTATTATAACATAATTAATCAATTATATAATATATATTACATTATATTATATGAATATTATATATTATATTATATATGTTATATGTTGTATTATATAATATATTATATAATATATAACATATAATATATAATAATTGTTAATTATTACTATTTCTAATCTTCATGAACACCACACGGGAGACCTGTTATTATGGCCCCATCCCATAACCTGAGAAAGCTGAGATCAGAGAGGTTAATGGAGTGCCTCAGATCGCACAGACAACAAGCAGGAAATGTCTCGTGAACCTCTGATTATTTCCTGTGTTCGGGCCACGCTTGCTCATCTGTTAGGTGGTTCCAAGATGTCTTGCGAACTCCGGTGTTGGTAGCTGGTGGGTACGAATTAGTGAGGTCCACTCTGGCTGTGTCAAGCTGAAAATTCCCACCAGACTGTAAGTTGCGCACCCTGGGCCTTGTCTGCCTTCCTCCGGGTTGGCTCCCCGGGAACCACTTGTCTCCCCGGGAATCACCCAGTCTGGATGTGCAATCCGTGCATAAGAAAAGAACTAGGTGTGGCCAGACTTGCTCTTGGAAATCCCATCAGTCACGCCCAACAGGCTGTAAACAGTGTTTGTGTACGTGAGCCCTGTGGGACGAGATCATGGGTGGGAATGAAATGGATTCCCTTCCCGGTATGGATCTAGCTGGAGTGGATATCGGGACAGAGAGTATATGCCCCGAACAAGATACGTACATACGCAAAACACGTACCCAGGATTTCTTTCCTCTTCGGAGAGGATGTGGGGAAATCTGCTGAAGTTACAGGCACACTTGACGGAATGTTCCTAGAGCATTCAACGTTGGTATGAATACGAGGCTAGGAGAGCAGAGGCAGTGGCCCAAGCTTCGCGATAGGGATCATCTAATATGTGCGTGTTCCTAAAATTGCCTGAGGTTGATACGCCCTATGACACTTCCCACTCAGCAGCTCTCTCCTGAGAATCTCACATTTTCTCCGGCCCTCAAGCTCTACGAGGTTTGCCCTGGGTCTGGGCTGCAGGTTCAATGCTGGCAGGAAAGCCCTCAGGGCCCTTCCTTGGGTGGAACAGAGTGGTTTTCAGCTGGAACAGCAGCCCAAGGAGAGTGGCCACTAGGGGCTACGGCCCAGCACGGAGCAGACTGAAGGCCTCCTGAATGACTCAGATGGACGACAGCGGGGGTCTGGGGCTCTGTGGTGACAAGCGTGCCCCATCGCCCACAAGGGTCCAGCCCATGTGTCCTGCAGGAAGGTTGGCCAGTCACAGCCCCGTCTCCTGCTATCTAGAGAGAAGATGGAAATCCAAATAAAGGTCTTGAGTATGTTAACTAGTTATTATGCTGATCGTTTGGCAATATACACAAATATTGAATCAGTATGTTTTACACCTGAAGCTAATATAGTAGTATATGTCAATTATATCTCGATTTAAAAAAAAATTTTTTTTCAACGTTTATTTATTTTTAGGACAGAGAGAGACAGAGCATGAACAGGGGAGGGGCAGAGAGAGAGGGAGACACAGAATGGGAAACAGGCTCCAGGCTCTGAGCCATCAGCCCAGAGCCTGACACGGGGCTCGAACTCACGGACCGCGAGATCGTGACCTGGTTGAAGTCGGACGCTTAACCGACTGCGCCACCCAGGCGCCTCGATTTAAAAAATTTTTTAATTTACCAAAATTGGAAAGTAAAGACCAAAATAAAATTTTTTTTATTGCTTCAATTTTTTTTTTTTTTAATTTAAGTCCAAGTTAGTTAACATATACTGTAATAACAATTTCAGGAATAGAATTTAGTGATTCATCACTTACATACAACACCCAGTGCTCATCCCAACAAGTGCCCTCCTTAATGCCCCTCAGCCCTTTAGCCCTTCCCCCAACCCAACACCCCGCCAGCAACCCTCAGCTTGTTTTCTGTATGTAAGAGTCTCTTATGGTTTACCTCCCTCTCTGTTTTTATATTATTTTTGCTTCCCTTCCCTTATATGCATCTGTTTTGTTTCTTAAGTTCCACATATGAATGAAATTATATGGTATTTGTCTTTCTCTGACTAATTTCACTTAGCGTAATACCCTCCAGTTCCATCCACATAGTTGCCAATGGCAAGATTTCCTTCTTTTTGATGGCCGAGTAATACTCCATTGTATATATATCCCACATCTTCTTTATCCATTCATCCATCGATGGACATTGGGCTCTTTCCATAGTTTGGCTACTGTTGATCGTGCTGCTATAAACATGGGGGTGCCTGTGTCCCTTCGAAACAGCACCCCTGTATCCCTTGGATAAATGCCTAGTAGTGCAATTGCTGGGTTGTAGGGTAGTTCCATTTTTAGTTTTTTGAGGAACCTCCATACTGTTTTCCAGAGCAGCCGCACCAGCTTGCATTCCCACCAACACTGCAAAAGAGATCCTCTTTCCCTGCATCCTTGCCAACATCTGTTGTTGCCCGAGTTGTGAATGTGAGCCATTCTGACAGGTGGGAGGTGGTATCTCATGGTGGTTTTGATTTGTATTTCCCCGATGGTGAGTGATGTCGACCATTTCAAGAACTATTTTTTTTAAGAACTGTTCACCAAATTCCAAGTCAACATAGCTGGTTAGCAAGAATATTCTAAGTCCGTTTAAATGCGGGTCACAGATCTGGGGATCAGCTAAGAATTAAAAGGTCAGTCCAGCCGGAAGGAACACAGGAAGGAAATACTGGAGGGAAAAATACCAACAGGTTAACAGTATATGGGGAGGTGGAATTATGGGGAGGGCTGTCTGGTAACCTGCTAAGAACAGAACAGGATATCCGACTTTTCCCTCTAGAAATAAACGGAGGAACCGCCACACTGGGACACAACTGGATCTTTCTAATTATACGCTCCTCATGAAGTTAACATGAGGACCTTAGCTGTTTTCTCTGCACACCACACACCTTCTTCTGAAAACCTGGCCCCCTTTCACGTCCCTTCCTTCTGGACCACGTGGTTCCCTTGGGAGCCCACGGTTTCCAGATGGTCCAATCGCTTACTCCGGGAGCGGTCACCTGACCCAAGCTGAGCCAATGGGAGTCTTCCCCAGGCTGCGCCCCGCCCCCTTGAGTCACTGACGAGGCAGAGGACTTCAAAGCCATCCTCTGTCCACCCGGGAAAGCTTGCCCATTTTCCCCACTCGAGAATACTGCTGACCCCTCCGTGACCGCGTGCCATTTCAGAGGCTCAGAGGCGTTACAGTCCTCAGTTATGTGGCCTTCCCTTAGATGCGGGCAGCCCGCGAATGATCGTTTGACTTAAGTCATTTGGAGCCGGGCTGCCGTCGCTTGTCATCACTGCCTTTCACCAGAAGAGTTCCGACATGGGGGCACGACGGGGAGAATATTATCTTGCGAAGCTATGACGTGGCCACATGCATCCCCTCCACGCACCAGCTCGTGGTGCTGCTGAGTTTCCTGGGAGCTTCCTAGCTACCCCGAGAAGGAGACCGGCTCCTTAGCAGGGCACCGAATTCCAGCTAGCAAAACCCACCATTCCAGGCTCACCCAGCCGCCCCGGCAATGCACAATATTTCCCTTTCATAAACAACACCCTTCACAACCGTGTTACCCTTCACCTACCGTTCCTCTTCCTTGTACCTCCAAGTGCCTTTTTAAGGCAAGTAATATTTGGCAGCCCCAGGAGAGCAAAGAAAAAGACTTGGCTGTCATAAGTGAGGAATGTAAATTTTGTTACTTAGTTCCAAAATCGCTTGAGAGAAAGAAAGAAAGAAAGAAAGAAAGAAAGAAAGAAAGAAAGAACAATAGTCAGGTTGTTAAGGGCACAGAGAGTTATGGGGATGTTTGTTTAAAATGTAAGTTCCATTTATATTGTAGGGAGGCTTAAAGACCGGCTTCTGTAGGCAAAACTTTTCTTTTTTTTTTAATCTTTATTTATTTTTGAGAGAGAGAAAGAGTGTCAGCAGGGGAGGAGCAGAGAGAGAGGGAGACACAGAATCGGAAGCAGGTTCCAGGCTCCGAGCTGTCGGCACAGAGCCCGACGCGGGGCTCAAACTCACGAACCGTGAGATCATGACCTGAGCCGAAGTCGGATGCTCAACCAACTGAGCCACCTAGGTGCCCAGCAAAACTTGTTACTAAAGCATGTTTTACATTCCACCGAGAATGCGGGAGTCCCTCGCCATCTGGATCAGGTACAGCTAAGGGTTATGAAGGTGACCCAATAGGGTGGTGTTCTAGAGAGAGGTTAGAGATGTCTGAGTGTGCTTCAGTGGCGAGTGTCGCTGCCCTATGCGCTGTTCGGAAGACGGGAATGAATGAGAAGCTAGCCACTTACAGATCTAGGGACGAAGGAGACACAGGTGCAAAGACTCCAGGACAGGAAAGAACCCAGTCTGGGTGAGAGACAGACGGAGAGCCGGTGTGCCTGGGGAGCAGTGAACAAGTCAGTGGACTGGAAGGAAGTGAGTTCAGAGAGGCACCGCGAGCTGAACATGGAGGTCTTTGGGAGCCAAGGTAAGACGCTCAGATTTTGTTCTAAGAGGAACGGGAAGCCTTGGAGGTTTTTAAACAAGGGGAGTGATCGGATCCGACTGAATGGAGTGGAAAAGTTGGACTACATGAGGGAAACGGCCAAGGGCAGGAGACTAGTCAGGGCTGGCTGATAGACAGTCCAGGCAGGCGACGATGGCGGCCAAAGCCAGTGGTTTAGGGATAGGAGTGGAGAGAAGTGAATGGATTTGGACATAATGCTGAAAAGACTTACTGAGTAAATATCCAGAGGAAGGAAAGGGAGCAAGTCAAGGACTAAATCTTTGGCTCGAACTGGATGGATGATGGCAAAGTTGGCTGTTGGGGGGCAGTTCGGCTGGAGGTGGATGGCAAAGTAGGACCAGTGCTGTGTTAGATCTGACACAGGTAGAAATGTCACGTGGGCGGTTAGAGATACAAGTTCGGAGTTCAAAGCCATCAGAACTAGGGGAGATCCCCTAGCTAGTGGACACAGCAAGGGCAGAGGGCTTGGGTTTGAGCTCGGGGGGGGAGGGGGTGGAGAAAGTGCCAGCAAAGGAGACTAAGAAGGGATGGCCGGTAAGCTACAAGGAAGGCAGGATGTATAGAGACATAAGAATCTAGAAAGTGCTTCGAGGAGGGAGTTCAATCATATCAATGGTTCCGAGGGGTCAAGGGAGGAGGCGATTCAGGAGTCAAGTCCTCCAAAAAACATAAGATGATGCAAATCAGGACACCAGTTCGGGGTCTGTCTGTGATAGGGATAAGATACCCTCCCAGTGTGGTGGGACGATAGCCTTGCACCTTCTTCCCAAAGAATCGGCTTCCGTGATCCTAACGGGAGGAAGGCTCCGTAGGTCTTAGAAACACCCTCTTTACCCTCAGGGCCCATTTCGGGGGCTGGAAATGTCACTCCGCCGGAAGTTCTACCTCCTGTTTTTCCCCACCGAAGTCACCTCAATCTGGGAGCGGTGGCACTCTTATAAGGAAACGTATTCTTATTTCTAAAATGTCCAACCTGCCTTCCATAGCCAGGGGGATTCGGAATTCCCTCGAGTGTTTCTGGCACCGCGGCACGGCCATCTGAAGACGGGGGCTCTGTGAGAGTGCACCCTGGCTGTGCAGAATTTAGGAAAGACTGTCTTGCCAGAGGCAGAGAAACAGGTGTGGAAGGCGGGAGGGATGCTCGGGGCTTCAGGAGACAGCATTCTAGTGAGAGGATCCCTCTCACCCGGTGGTTCTCAACAGGGGATGACTGTGCCCGCTGGGGACACTGGTTGTCACAACCTGAGGAGGGGGACGCTCCTGCCATGCAGCAGGGGGAGGCCAGGGATGCGGCTAAATGTCCCCCCGTGCACGGGACGGCCCCCACAACAAGGAATGATCTTGCCCAACATGCCAACATGGCCAAGGCTAAAAAAACTCTGCTCGGGCCACACGGCTGGATCTTACAGAGAAGGCGGCTCTGGAATAAAACCCAAAGAGCTATTTCTCTACGCCCTGCAGTATAACCACAGCTAAGCCGCACTGTCCCAGGACCCACCAAGAAAGCATAGCACAAGGAATAGTGTTCTCACAGCTGGCTCACGGCCTCGCGCGCTCAGAGACCCGGGTGGGAATGTTCAGGGGACGCTGGTGTCTTCATCAGGACTGCTCCCAGCTGCCGTTAAGAGAACACACGCCCAAGGGCAGCCTGAAGGTGGAGGGCTCCACGTCCTACCGTCATGGGCACTTCCAAGGTAAGCGGCAGGGAGGGAGGGTGAAACATCCAGGACGCCGGGCCTGCTCCGGATGGCTGCCTCATTTCACTGAGCCTCTCTCAACTTCTCAGGCAGGAAAGGGTGAGCCCGTCTCACGTGCCAGAAGCAATGACGTGCCAAGGTTTTGCTCGGCTCCCTCTCTGGGGCCCTGGTGACTTCCATGACCGGAAGCCCAGGCTGGAGGGCGTTGGTTTGAGCCGCCAAGTTTTGGGTGGTTTGTAATATAGCCAGAGGTACCTGACCAACAGAGTGACTCCTCCCATCTCTCAGCCCACGCGGTACCGGTCGGGCCACCCTCCGGGCCCCAGCACGTGATCGTGGTTGGCCAGTAAGAGTGGAGGACAGGACTTCGGTTGTTATCAAGAAGGAAGAGCCACAGTTGCTGAGGTCCTAGACTACAGACCCATGTTGCATAAGACTACGGGAGCACTTGTTGGGATGAGGACTGGGTGTTGTATGTAAGTGATGAATCACGGGAATCTCCCCCCAAAACCAAGAGCACCCCGTATACACTGTATGTTAGCTAACTCGACAATAAAATTATATTAAAAAAAAAAAAGACTGTAGATGCCTACGAAAGAGCCTGTTGGCAACAAAGCCACCATAGAGGAAAGCAGGGTTAGGAAACAAAGGAAGATTTCTGGTTTTCTTTGAGCTCCTTGGTCCAGCAACGCAAGAAGCCCGGCGACCCTGGTCTCATTAGCTACATAAGCAAATACTTTCCGTTGGGTTTCTGCCACTTGCAGCTGAAGATTCCTGCCACAGATGTGGACAAGTGATTTCAACCACCTGAGCCTCACTTTCTTCCTCTGTAAGCTAGGAATATGATACAACCTACACCTCATAGGCTTGCCCTGACAGTTAAATGAGATACGAGGTAGGAAATGCCTACCTAGGGTGTGGTAAGTGCTCAATAAACGGTTGCTGTCGTTACAAACTCTCATCACTACCCACCGTCATCTGAATGGAGAGACACCAGAATCACAAAGCATTTGCCTAACTTTCGATGGAAGGGCTTAACTCTGGGCCGCTGTTCGGGCCAGTCCTTGACAAAACCAGCCCCACACTCGGAGCAGAGGGGGGACAGGTAGATCGGAGCCTCTTACCGCTGATCCTGACCCTCCGTTATCTTAACAGTTTAGGTTGTAGGGGTGAGACTTTAAAAAATGATTGGTGTGAGTAGGGTGCATGACCATTGCGTGGGAAAGGGTATTCTCTCCAGCTGTACAATCTTCCAACAACACCCTGATCCATTAGCTCTCAGATGTTAAGACCTCAACAAAATTGGTTTTTTAAAAATGTTTATTTATTTTGAGAGAAAGAGTGTGTGTGTGTGTGTGTGTGTGTGTGTGTGTGTGTGTGTGTGTACAAGAGGGGGCAGGGGCAGAAAGAGAGGGAGAGAGAATCCCAACCAGGGTCCACGCTGACAGGGCCATATGCCCGATGCAGGGCTCGATCCCACAAACCGTGAGATCATGACCTGAGCCGAAATCAAGAGTCAACCAACTGGGCCACCCAGGTGTCCCAAGACCTCAACAAAATTATAACCCAGCACCCATAAACTAAAAGCTTAACAAACCATATTTCCCTTATTGTGAGGGATGTACTCTGATATTGATATTTTCTATTCTGTTTCTTTTTTTTTTTGCCAATTGTTTGTCACAGTCAACTAAGTAGATATCACAAGTCGTGACCTTCAACTTGAAAACACTGCTCTCATCCACAGGGATTCCATCTGTGCCGATGCGCTGGGTACAGAACCCGCAGGAAGGGGTGTCTTGAACTCTATATTGAAAAATGGGGTCCTCTGATTATGAAACGTGCTTCTGATGGCAAAGAATGCAATGTATTGGGTAGAAAGTGTCAAATATCAGCAGGAATACTTTTCTCCATCAGCCCAAGGTATTTCCTCGAATGTGGAAGAAAGCCTTCTATTTTTAGGGCGTGGAGAATTAGCTGGGGCAAAAGGACTAAATTTACTCTATACAAAAGGGCTTTCTAGAACGCCATTAGTAAATCAAGACTCAGTCTTTTCCCTGCAGATGGTGGGAATTCAGCAGATGCCAGTTCATTAATGGAGCCAGTGGAGAAGAGTCGGTGAAAAGCATGGGCTGTGCAGACAGATGAGTCATGAACTTAATGTCTTCGTACCTGGTGCTATACCTCTGCGGTTCGGGTCTGCTTCCGTAACCCCTAGCAGCCTAACGTCAGGATAACAATCGTGCCCACCTCCAGAGTCGGTAAGAGGATTAAGGCAGGTAATAAAGGGTTTAAGTTCGGGGCGCCTGGGTGGCGCAGTCAGTTGAGCGTCCGACTTCAGCCGGGTCACGATCTCGCGGTCCGGGAGTTCGAGCCCCGCGTCGGGCTCTGGGCTGATGGCTCAGAGCCTGGAGCCTGCTTCCGATTCTGTGTCTCCCTCTCTCTCTGCCCCTCCCCCGTTCATGCTCTGTCTCTGTCTGTCCCAAAAATAAATAAACGTTGAAAAAAAAAAAATTTAAAGGGTTTAAGTTCAATGCCGGCACATATTAGGTACTCGATAATTTAAAATAGACACACGCATGCGCGCACGCACACACACACGCTGGATGGTTTCCTCTCTATAATTTCTCTATTTAGAGATTCTATCATTTTGGAACAAGACAAAGCATAAATGAATAAGTGTGTTTCTTCCCTGAGATTGTGTCTACGAGCTAGCGATGGTGAGAGAACGGAAATTCCGGCCACGTTACTCTGACTTCCTCCGGGATTCGCCCCTTCGTGCGTCTGATGCGCCGACTGTGGGGTTCGGTTTTCCTACCAGCGGGGAAACCCACTAGAGTCAGGTTCTGTTGCCTTCTAGCGACGTTAACGTGGAAGAAACACGGTTTGCCGGAGAGAGGCAGCCCCAGCCAGGGCACCTCTCTCCCTGCACGCCGTCCCCACCCGCTGAGCCCAGCGGACTCTCCCCACCGGCCTCTGGGCCCCCACTATTGTCCCCATTACAGTCCATTTCCAGCACAGAAACCAGAGAGGTGTTCTAAACCCTGAATCAGATCATGGCACTCCCAATGCCCTTTCAGGGAAATCCACTTCCTTCCTGCGGACTGCCAGGCACAACGAGTGGGGTCTGATCCCTGCACCCCTCTCCGGGGTCATGTCCTCCCCCTCCCCCTCGATCGCCAGCCTTTGTGTAGCGCCCCCTAACGGGCCACACTGTTCCTTCCTTGGGGGCTTTGCATCTGCTGTTCTGGCAGCCTGGAAGGCTCAGCCCAGGGATCTTTCCCCGGATCTGTCTGAACTCAGAGGCCACCTCCTCAGAGAAGCCTGCCCTGACCACACCATCTAACACCGCCCTCCCCACCCTCGTGCCTGCAACGCACTGCCCATTTTATGGTCCTGTGGCAGCGATCGGGGTCTGAAAGCACCTCATTCGTTCCCGTGGTCAGTGTCTATCCCTCTGCTATAAGAGCGGAGACTTCAGGGATCCCCGGGTGGCTCAGTCGGTTAAGCGCCTGACTCTTGATTTCAGCTCAGGTCACCATCTGACAGTTCATGGGATCAAGCCCCACATCAGGCTCCGAGCTGTCAGCACACAGCCTGCTTGGGATTCTCCCCCTCCCTATCTCTCTCTGCCCCTCCCCTGCTCCCACCCACTCTCCCCCCCCCCAAATAAATAAATAAATAAATTGAAATAAATAAAAATTAATAAATAAAAATTAAAAGCAAAAAAAGGATAGAGATTCCACAAAAATAAGAACCTGGTATCCCAGAGCCCAGAAGTGTTTGGGGCACATAGTAGGTACTCAGCAATGAAAGATCTGACCTTGGATCTGCCTTTTCCTAGATCTTAACGCCAGAATGGGTTGCAGTGACAGTGGGTGTCCCAGGATTTCACAGACCCGCATATGACCTTTGGAAAAACCTCCTGGAAGTTGAGAGTCTTGCCGTAGAATTTTTTTTTTTTTTTTAAGGAAATTTGGGTGTTTGGGCTAAAAGGGCACAATGGAATAAGAACCTGTTATCTATCTTAGTTCGCGTTCCTCTCCTTAAAAATTAACAAGTCCTTGGGGCGCCTGGGCGGCTCAGTTGGTTAAGCGTCCAACTCTGGCTCAGGTCAAGATCTCACGGTTCGTGGGTTCGAGCCCCGCGTCGGGCACAGAGTCCGCTTCGGGTCCTCTGTCTCCCTTGCTCTCTGCCCCTCCCCTGCTTGCTTGTGCGCATGCTCTCTCTCTCACTCTCTGTCAAAAATAAACAAACATTTAAAAAAAATTAACAAGGCACTGAAATAAGATATCAAGGGTCAGAAAGGAAGCTGAGAGAGAGAGAGAGAGAGAAGCCAGCCTGCTCCGTTCATCTGCTCAGCCCGGAAGCACACCTTCCAGCACCCTCGAGCTGGCTGAGGTGCCATTTGCAGCCAGGTCTCCACAAGTGGCTCACGGGAAGCAAGCCCGAGGTCCCCTGAAGCCACGGTCGGGGCTGCCTGAGGACTCCACACACGGACGAGAGATTAAACCCTGACAGGCACGTAGCCACAGCTGCCTGCCCGGTTCTTGTCGAAACCCCACGGCGTAAGCCCCTTCGTGGAGGTGAAATAAAAAATAAAAAAATAATAATAACAAAACCCCAGAAGGTCGAATCCAGGCCCGAATCTGCTTCACGAATCACTAGGCTTTTATATTCCAAACTAAAAGGGAAAAAAGAAAGAAAAGAACCTTGCGTCCTTCAACATAAGCAGGAGGCGTCCCACCAGCCACCCCGATCACTCAACCCGGGCACATCCTGGCCTGCACGGGGGAGCAAGGAGTCCGTAGGACTGAGGGTGCGCCCTAACGTCGCTGGAGCATCCGCCTGAGATTCGGTCTTTCTAGAAGATGTGAGCCTTCTCCGATCGCTCTCAGGTTATTCCCCATTTCCCCTGCATGCCGGGGGCCTTGTTCATTCCACAGATGTTTCCCCAGGCACGCGTGCGGGAGGCCACAGGCCCCGGCAGGTGAACAGCCCAGCTCCGGCACCGGAGAGAGGATTCTGGGTAAGGAGGCCTGGGTTTGCCAAGCCCTGGCTGGCGCGTGTCCGGGGTTTTCCTGAGGAGAACGGGACAGCCAGAGCCGGCCACGCCGGCCCCCACCCTTCGCCAGCCGGATGACCTTGGGCAGAGCACGTGACAAAACCGGCCTCAGTGTCCTCGTCGGCATGTCAGTGGCCTTCTGCGCCCCGGGGATGAAATGATGACATGAGAGGATGTGTGTCAAACCCAACACCTGACCCAGAAAAATGCCTTCTATTGGGGAGACCACCGACGGCCGTGCTTTGGAACCCGCCCCTCTCAAACTTGTAAGGCGCCTGCAGATCAGATCACCTCCCGGGCGGGGGGCTGGTGAAAAGGCAGAGACTCTGACTCCCCCGGTCTGGGCAGGGGCAGGACATCCTGCCCGTCTGTCGTTCTGCATTTCTGCGTTTCTGGAAGCTGCTGCCCTGAGGTCCTGCGGAAAAACACCGGAGGGGTGGGGTTGGCCGACCAGAAAGAGACCCTGCGTCTTCGCACAGAGGTCCAAACCCACAGGAGATGTCCTAAAAGAATGCCCGGGTGGGGTCTCTGCGCGGTCCCACGGCTCCCTCACGGGCGCTCGGCCAGGCCCCGGGGTGGCTCAGTTGTGGTCACGAGCAGCCCCGGGTGAGGGCGTGTGCCTCGCTCGGTTCAGAACCGTCCAAACAGCAAAACAAGCCGAGGCTTTACGGCTTCTGGGCCACAGCATCAAACATAAAACGCGGCCCACGGTCCCTAAAAGCGCTCTACAAACGTGTCCCCTAAGCTTCCCCCCGACCTCCACCGGCGCCCTGCCCCCTCTGCACCCCGGGGAGGGATGTTAGGGACCCAGCGGGCTGCTCGGCCCAGGAAGGAACCAGGCGTCCTGGCGGGCGGGCCGAGCAGGCTGCAAGGCGGCGCTCACACTGCCTGCCCTCCGTCCCCCACACCGTGTCTTTGCGTCTCCGCTCGGCTTCCCCTGCCCTTGCCCTTCTGTTTCCCTCCTAAGTCCCGTCCAAACCGCAGTGCCTGGCACGACTGTCTCTGTTCATCGGACCCAAGGCGTGCTCTCAGGGGCTGAGCGGCTGACAGGAGCCCTGTTCTCAGCCCAGAGGGAAGTCCAACTGTTGTTACATAAGGCCACTCGGAGCCCCATTCGTTCCTCCGGCGGCAAAGTGCCTTTGGGAACCTGGCAAGGTAATTGGCCAGACGAGGATCACCGCGAGGCTCGCTGCCTCGGGGGAAAGATTAAGTCGCGTCTGGCGTGGCCGGTCCCAGCCTCCCTGCT
Source organism: Felis catus (assembly GCF_018350175.1). NCBI lineage: Eukaryota > Metazoa > Chordata > Mammalia > Carnivora > Felidae > Felis > Felis catus. The sequence goes on from NC_058370.1 coordinate 6,271,731, forward strand.
TCCTGGTTCCAGTCCGAGGGTCCCAGTGGGCGGCAGGAGAGGGGAGGGGATCGGAGGGAATCTTTAGATGATCTCTGAGCAGATCACAGGGCACCAGTGATCTCTTCAGAAGGAAGATCTGGTCAAATCAGCTGAGCCGGCCATAGCCCACCATCGCTTGCCGTCTGGCACTCCCGGGACAAAGTCCTTGAGTGGCCGTGGACACGCTTCCCAGTCTAGTCCTTCACCAGCTCCTCGCCTGCCACCTCCAGCCCGTTCTCTGTGCACCCATCGCCTTGGCCTCGGACGGGTCTCCAGGGCACATCCCCTCCTCCTCTGTGCTTTGGCACGGGCTGAGCGCTCTGCCTGGAACGCCAGTCTCTCTCTTTGCCCCTGGTCCAAGCCCCTCTATTCAGCAAAACCATCCCTGCCCCCCCCCGATTCGGTCGAGGCCCCCTTTTAAATTTTTTTTTTTAACGTTTATTTATTTTTGAGACAGAGAGAGACAGAGCATGAACAGGGGAGGGGCAGAGAGAGAGGGAGACACAGATCGGAAGCAGGCTCCAGGCTCTGAGCCATCAGCCCAGAAGAGCCTGACGCGGGGCTCGAACTCACGGACCGTGAGATCATGACCTGGCTGAAGTCGGACGCTTAACCGACTGCGCCACCCAGGCGCCCCTAAATTTTTTTTTTAATGTTTATTTATTTTTGAGACAGAGAGAGACAGAGCATGAACGGGGGAGGGGCAGAGAGAGAGGGAGACACAGAATCGGAAACAGGCTCCAGGCTCCGAGCCATCAGCCCAGAGCCCGACACGGGGCTCGAACTCACGGACCGTGAGATTGTGACCTGAGCTGAAGTCGGACGCTTAACCGACTGCGCCACCCAGGCGCCCCGAGGCCCCCTGTGAAAAGCAGCCAAAGCTCGTGTGGCCTCCCCTTCCCCACAGCAGTTACAGCTGGCTCGTTCCTCAGATCTCCCCATCGAGGTCTGTCATCCGCCTCCCCAGGCTGGCCTTTTTGGCTTCAGCAGAGCATCTCGGCAACTCGCGCGGACAAAGCACTCGATCCGTATTTGAGCTCCCCTAAAAGCTTCCCGCACTGCAGAACAGTGCCCCCCCCCCCAAAAAATCCACTTTCAGGCAAAGAATCCCAAACAAAGGCACTTCTGGGCTGAGCACCCACCACCCCCCACCCCCCCACCGCCGGCCTCCCCAACGGCTCCTCGGGCCGTCCTTTCCAGCACGCAGCCTGCAATGTTAGTTTCACGTCCGTCTTTCTTGCCCAAGTGTCCAGCGGGCAGCCAGGGTGGACTTCTAGATACAGACCTGGAGGCAGGGACTTGAACGCAGAGGATGATGGCATTGGGAGGTGAGCCCACGGGGCATCTGGTGGGGGCGGGAAGTGAGGGAGGCCGGTGCAGCTGTGTGTTACTCACCACCACCCGAGTGACAGCAAGTGACGGATCTCAACGCTGCTGGAGAAACTGGCAGCCGTCCCGATGGAAGGGTTTCTGCACGCTCTGTCGTTGGCTGGGGACTGCCCCCGGGGGGCATCCATCCCCAGCCCTCGGCCTGCCCCAAGAACCACACATCTGCTCCTGTTACGGCAGAAAGCCCTCGGGCAGAGAAATGCCGGCCCCGGGGCAGCCAGGCGGGGGGCGCCCCCGGCAGACCTTCCCCCCACTTCATTTCCCAGGTAGAAAAGGGTCACTGTCCCTCAGTCGTCACTGGTGATGACTTCCTCCCTTGACCATTCCTGCCACATCCTTTTGGTCTCCGTCCCTCACTTTCCAACGCTGCACTGCCTTCCCTGTCGTGGACCGGTGGGCGCTGGTGGGACACACATCCCTGGGCCACCCCCTGCCTCTGGCCAGCCAGGAGGTCCCGGCTAAGGGACCCAGCTAAGGGTCCTTCCCTGCTCAGTTGTGTGCTAACAGCCCATCAAACACCCCCTGGTGACAACATGGCTGCCATTTCCCCATGTTGTTGCTTACAACGCAACACCTCCTCCTGCCCCGCCGTGGGCGGGCGAGAATTCTACCATTGTGCCCCCCATGCAGCACTTTCAAAAAGGCAAGCAGACTTAGCTAACCAAGGTGAGTGAGAGAACCATGCGGGATTTCCTTGGTTGCCCGTTTACGCGATCATGGACATCATAGAATGAATGGAAGGGAGGAAAGATGGGTGAATGACATCCATCATCATTGGCTTCTGACTCTAAGTGCCATCGTTTGGGGAAGCATGCTGGTAGAGATTGCTCTTTTGGAAGGACTTCAGGTCCCTTCCGGCCACTCGACCACACCCAAAAGAAAACAGAAAGAAGGCAGAATCCTCTTCCTTGCTGGAAAAGACCGGAATCCACCCACAAGCCCACCCCAAGATGACCTATGGGCTTGCTCAGGTCAAACTTTCTTGTGCTGGCTCCAGCTATGAGTCTGAGTCCCCACACATCCTTGCAAAGGCGGGAACATTCTCTCCACACCTTCCGGCCAGCTCCGGCCACCCCTGCTCTGACTTGAGAGGTTTTGCAAGAAAGAACCAGCACTGTCTACAAATGACTCTGTCTTTTCTTCTCAAGTCCCGGAATTTGGGAGCATTTGCCTTGGGTTATTCTACAAGTGAAAGACCAATTAATAAGAGAAAGCTCCAGAATTCACACCAACTCACCCCATCCTGCCTTTTCTTATTAGCCAGCACTTTTCTTTAGAAATTAAAGCCAACGTATGGGGCGCCTGGGTGGCTCAGTCGGTTCAGCGTCCGACCTCGCTCAGGTCATGATCTCACGGTTTGTGGGTTTGAGCCCCGCGTCGGGCTCTGTGCGGACAGCCTGGAGGCTGCTTCAGACTCTGTGTCTCGCTTTCTCTGCCTCTCCCCATCTCTCACTCTGTCTCTCAAGGGTGAATAAATGTTAAAAGGTTTTAAAAAAAGAAAACAAAATTAAAGCAAACATAAAGACAAGGGTGGAAACGTTCCTTCTTTCCTTTCTGTCCCAACCCAACTGGGTCTCATCTGAAAACTCACGTGGCTCCCGGAGACACCACTGACCTCGCTTGTAAGTCGATGCCTTACGGAGACCTGTGTCTTTCCACTTATCGAGCGTTTGGTCCAGGCCTGGCTCTGTGCCACTTTATTACCTTATCACATTTAACCTGCAATCATCGTAGAAGAAAGGGACAATCGCGATGTGCGTCTCCCCGGCGAGGACACAGATGCCTAGCACTTTGGTACTGACTTGCCCCACGTGTCGGGAGGGCTCAAAGCCACTGCCCTCCCCGGCCGAATGCACGCGTGCACGCGTGAGGGCTTACCCGCACGCACCGCTGCCACCGCGGAGTGCCCAGGTTCTAGAAAATGCAGAGCGAACGCGGCCTGCCCTCCAGCGTTCGCGCCCACCATGTGCCACGGAACCCGCCTCAGATGCGAGACTTCGCTGCTGCTCTTCCTTCCGGAGCTGCCGGGACGTGGGAGACCCACGGCGCTCTGCCTCCGCGACCGCAGAGATCACGGGGACATCCTGTCGCCGTCCAGGTAACTAACTGAACACCCGGATCGTCCGGTGCCAATTCAGAAAATAAAAGGAGGAGTGAAACCAAGGGTCCAGATTCACGACGACAGCAAGCAGTGGTCAAGCGGCGAAAGACCCCGAGTCTGGGGCCCGTGTGAATATACGCCGAGGCACGTGATCACTGGAAGGGGCGCGACTTCCTACAACTCCCGACCTTGCCCCTTGTATCCACTGTCACGCGTCGTCCGACCGGCCCACTCGGTGAAGGGGCCGGAGCCCTAGCCCTTGCCCCCTGCTCGCGGCCACGTCCGCGGCAGTCAGAGCCGGGGTAGGTCGGTGGCAAACGAGTGGATGGCAGGCTGCACTGCCAGCTCCCGGGGCCTGTGGCTGCCTGTGCCTGGGGGACCCGGGACACCCGGCGGGGTGGGCAGGGCGCCCCCCCATGCTTGGGGGCCGGTCGAACCCCGCGTGCTGGGCCCTGGCTCATCGCGGTGCTACGGGAGGCGGGGGAGGGGGGGGGGGGAGAACCATGTCTGACCTGACCCTTCCCACAGGCGGGGCTGCTTTTCAATGCCAAGCCTCCCTCACACCGTCCTGGGCGATTGGCTTGTTTTACTTCCAGAAGCCTCTTCCCGTCCCCGAACTTTTTTTTAAGTGTATTTATTTACTTTGAGAGAGAGAGAGAGAGAGAGAGAGAGGAGAGCATGTGCACAAGTGGGGGAGGGGCAGAGAGAGAGAGAGGAAGAGAAAGAATCCCAAGCAGGCTCCACTGGGTCCGCGCAGAGCCCGACGAGGGGCTTGAACTCAGGAACCTGTGGGCTCACGATCTGAGCCAAAATCAAGAGTCCGACGCTTAACCGGCTGAGCCGCCCAGGCGCCCCTCCCCCCCGGATCTAACCCCGCCCCCCACAAGTGCCCAGAAGCTTCTTCAGCATCTTTCTGAGCTTCAGACATCTGGGCGTCTGACGATGCGGTGCCCGTGCCGACGAGGCCGACAAAAATCGCAGCCCAGGGGGGAGAAGGGGCCCGGCCTGGACCCAGCAAGGGTGGTGCCTCCCTGTGCAGAGCCCGGAGCCCCGCGAGGGTCCCCGAGGAAGGGCTCCCACGGAGGTCTGCACTCAGCACGTGCTGGGGAGGGGGGGGCCCCCTGAGCGCTCGGCTCCCCCCCCCCCACCTGTCCACCTGCCTGTCAGCCCCTCTCTGCACACTAGCGGCCACACCAAGCTCCTGGCCCGACGGACCCAGGCAGAGCTGGGTGCTCGAGTTCGGGGGCCGAAACGAGCCACTGTGAGCCCTCACGGAGCCCGCGACCCGGGGGGCCCGGGAGCGCCCGGCTCGCAGACGTGTCGCTTTGGCCCCAGCGGTGGGCTCACCGTCGTGAACGATGTTGTCATTGGGCTGCCAGCAACTTAAATTGGGAGGAATTGCGTGTCAGGTCTGAATCACGTGGTACTTCTATTTCTGTAGGCCAACAACGGCCAAACGTTGGCAACTTTATTTGGTGATGATCACGTAAATTGAGGTTTTTCCCTCCATCCTGAAGCACTGGAGACCAGGCAGCCGTGGGCAGGAGGGAGGCAGGGGGTGCCCCCCGACATGTCAACGTACCCCAGACCCCACCAGCCCCTTTTGCTTACCCATCTAGAGATTCGCTGCCTGCCAGGTCCACACACCTGCTGGGTATTTCTCTCTCATTTTTCTTAAGCTTATTTATCTTGAGAGGGAGAGAGAGAGAATCCCAAGCAGGCTCCACACCGTCCGCGCAGAGCCCAACATGGGGCTCGAACCCACGAACCGGGAGATCGTGACCTGAGCCGAAATCAAGAGTCAGATGCCCAACCGACTGAGCCACCCGGGCGCCCCTCAGCACGGTATTTCTTACACTGGAGTAAGTGAGTTTTCCCCTTTTTGTCTTCCATTCATGCGCTCATGCGTTTGTTCATTCATTCATCCACTCACCCACTCATTCAACAGGACGTTCTGAGTGCCCACCGGGAGTCAGGCACTGTTCTCAGCACCGAGGACACAGCAAGGAGCCAGGCCGCAAAAATACGGGGGAAAACAGACAAAACACCTCTAAATCCGTAACGTGTAGAGTCCAGGGATGGGAATAAAAGCCGATGGAAAGTCAAGCAGAGAACGTGGGCGCGGGGTCCGGGGCGGGAAGTGCAAGCCCGGGCTCAGGAAGGCCTCGCTGAGAAGGGGCTATGGGGGGGGGGAGCCCCGTGGGAGGCGAGGGGTGAACCGGGCGTCTCAAGGGCAAGCCGTGCCAGGTGGAGGCACCAGCAAGAGCAGGGTCCCCACGGCCAGAGCGGGTCTGGTTGGCACCAGAGAAGAGGAAAGAGAGTATTTTCTATGCTTTCAAAACGTGGGAGGGAGGAGGTTCCCAGAACATAGAGCCCACGTATCGGGAGAAAGGAGAAAGCGTGCTGTCCTGATGTCACCACTGGCATGACCCATGGGGCCCCTCGGGAGTCCGTGTTTGCGACCCCGGTACGACGCTGATCGCGTTTAATGGGAAAAGAGCACCAAGAGGCTGGGAGGACGCGAGGAATAAAAGGGCGCCTCCTTCCCCCGTGTCCGCTCAGTAGAGCAGCCACATAATTTTTCATCAAACTGGGACGCCAGAGCGGGAGCCCCGTCACCTCCCCCTGTGACCACAGGCTCCTCGCCGATATTCTGGCGGCCTCTCTGCCCTCGCCCCTTCCTGGCCGGACTTGCCAACCCCAGGCCTCAGGTGAGCTGAAGGGAGCAGGAGCTTTCTCCTTAAGGGGGCGAGGATGTAGGGACCCAAACAGTCCTCCACACCAGTTAGAGGGGTGAAAATTCGGACGTCGCCTCCCCGGGGCAATTAGGCAAGATGACTCTTAAAATATGCACGGCCCCAAATGCAAGGATCTAGCTTCAGAAATAAATCATTAGGGGCGCCTGGGTGGCTCAGTCAGTTAAGCGTCTGACTTCGGCTCAGGTCATGATCTCACAGTCTGTGGGTTCGAGCCCCGCGTCGGGCTCTGTGCTGACAGCCCGGAGACCGCTTCCGATTCTGGGTCTCCCTCTCTGTCTGCTTCTCTCTCTCTCTCTCTCAAAAATAAATATCAAAAAAGAAAGAAAGGAAGAAATCTTTATAACCGTATTCACGAAGCTTCAAGGATATTTGCCACAGCACGGCTCAAAGGAATCTTTAAATGGAAATCAGCAAGTAGCAGGAGGGGGCGTGTTAAATACATCCCGATCTCGCCTTATTCGGATACAATCTTCACGTTGCAGGATACACATTACATGGAGAATATTCAAGGGAATTCTGCTGAGTGGAAAAAAAAAAACTCTCAAAGGTTATATACGGCATGATTCCATTCGTACGACATTCTTGACGTGACAAAATTGGAGAAATGGAGAACAGACTAGCACTTGCTGGCAGGCACAGGCACTGTCACTATAAAAGGGTGGGCTGAGCAGAACCTAAAATTCATGTTGTGGGGGCGCCTGGGTGGCTCGGTCGGGCAAGCGTCCAGCTCTTGATTTCAGCTCAGGTCCTGATCTCACGGTTTATGGGATCAAGCCCCACCTAGGGCTCCACGCTGACAGCACGGAGCCTGCTTAGGATTCTCTCTCTCCCCCTCTCTCTCTCTCTGCCTCTCTCTCAAGATGGATAAATAAGCTTTAAAAAATAACAAAAAAATAAAATTCATTGAAATCCTAACCCTCGATTGTGACAGCATGAGGTGGGGTCTTTGAGAGGTGCTTAGGTCAGGAGGGTGGAGCCCTCGTGGATGGAATTAGGGCCCTTAGAAAAGATGCCCCAGAGTGCTCCCTCGCCCCTCCCACCACGCGAGGACACAGAGAAGGTGCCTCGCATTGAGAAGGGCTCGGAAGGGTGAGCCACAGATACTAATACATTGACAGCGTTGAACACGTAGGAGGAGAGGTATGCTCCGTGATTTTCTGGATATTCCAGACTTTCTCTCGGTAAACAAAGTGTTGTGTTGATATTTAAAAATTCGTTTCGGGGGCGCCTGCGTGGCTCAGTCGGTTGAGCCTCTGACTCTTGATCTCAGCTCAGGTCGCGGTCTCACGGTTCGTGAGTTCACCGCCCACACCGAGCTCTGTGCTGACAGCTCGGAACCTGCCTGGGGTTCTCTCTCTCCCTCTCTCCCTCTCTCTTTGCCCCTCCCTGCTCGCACACGTGCTCTCTCTCTCCAAATAAATAAATTTGTAAAACAAATAAATAAATAAAAATAAAAACTCATCTCTTGCGGGAGAAAGCAACAGGTCTCTGATCGAAAGGAGGAAACTTCACTTTGCCCAGACTTGAAACCCTCACCCATCCGCGGGGCGAGCCGTCCGCTTCCTGATTCTCCAACACATCCTCACTCCCACCGCCCCAGAGCTCCCCGCATTGTCTCTTGTCTACACACACCACCCCTCGTCGTGACTCAGATCAAATCTGACCTTCTCCAGGGCACGTGTGAGTGGCTCAGGTGGTTGAGCATCCGACTTTGGCTCAGGTCAGGATCTCGAGGTTTGTGAGTTCGAGCCCCACATCAGGCTCACTGCTGTCAGCATTGAGCCTTCTTTGGATCCTCTGTCCCCCGCCCCCTCTCTCGGCCCCTCCGCCCCCCAAATAAATACACATTAAAAGAAATCTGACCTTCTCCAAGGAACCAGGGGCTGACCCCAAGTAGCCTCCCCATGCCAGCATACCCCTTATACCTTTCTCAGAGTGGGGCTGGTTTTTTTTTTATCTTAGTCTCCCTTATATTTATTGACCCAGGGCCAGCCCCCTGTTGGGGCTCCATGACCTACCACGGAAGAGCAGAGGAACCGGCTGACTCCCGATCCCGCCCCCACCAGCTGTGGGACGGTGAGCCTTTGTCACCCACAGCACCGGGGACAGTAGGTAGGACTTTCACGAAGAGAACACAATCTCTCACATACTGATAATTTTTTTTAATGGTTTTATTTATTTTTGAGACAGAGAGAGACAGAGCATGAGCAGGAGGGAGAGAGGGAGACACAGAATCCGAAGCGGGCTCCCGGCTCCGAGCCGTCAGCACAGAGCCCGACGCGGGGCTCGAACTCACGGACCGCGAGATCGTGACCTGAGCTGAAGTCGGTTGCCTAACCGACTGAGCCCCCAGGCGCCCCTCGCATAATGATGATTTTAAGGAATAATTGCTGTAAAATTCGGAAACAGGGTACGTCAGGCGCCCAACGCAGTGGCTCGCTTACTCATTCGTTATTTTTATTAATGATCTAGAATGACTCAAAAGGCAAGCCGTGGGTGTGGCACGTGTGGCCAGAGAGCTGGAGGCCACGGCCCAGGACGCCTGTGAGCTCGGGAACCTCAAAACCCCAACGGCAGCAGCGGGAGAGTGAGGAGGGCCAGGCCGGGAGGGGAACCGGACGGGGAGGACGAAGAAACACTCACAGGGCGGGTTTCTGCCCCAGGCCCTCTTCTCAATGCTCTTCCTCTCCAGTCTCCACCAGAGCCTCTGAGGTGGCGGCCGCCCTTCCCAAATGCACCTCAGGGCCCAAGATGGCTGCTCCAGGTCTCCAGCCATCGTGCCCAACCTCCAGCGGCCGAAAGAGGAAAGGGAAGGAGAAGGGTGCCGCCCCGAGATTACACACACCGGCCTCTGCTGATGCCCACTGGCTAGAAGTTAGGCACAGGGTCTCGTCAAGCTACGGGAGAGCCTGGGACGTTAAGTCTCTATTCAAATGGCCTCGTGGCCAGCTAAAGGCTGGAGATTCTTTTCTCAAAAGCAGAGTGTCCGCTCTTTACGTAGGAGGAAACCGAGGCACAGAGAGGGAAGTCACTTGTCCGTGCAAACTGTAAGGAAAGGAGTCCGTGGTCGGTGAATAAAGGCCCCTCCAAAGATATCAGGTCCTGGTTCCTGGAACCCGTAAGGAGGACCTTCGAGGGATAATGGGTGTTGGAAGATGTGATTCAGTTAGGGCTCTTGAGATGGAGAGATTATCCCGGATTATTCAACGGGACCTAAATGCAGGCCCATATACCCCTGTAAGAAGGAAGCAGGGAGCGCGTTGGACACGCCGTCCTTGAACTTTGGAGCGATGTGGCCACGGTCAAGGGACACTAGCCGCCCCCGGAAACTGGAAGGAGCAAGGAAGCGTCCTCCCCTAGAGCCTGGGGAGGGAGCACGGCCCTGCCGACATCTTGATCTCAGCCCATTGACGCTGACCTCAGACCTCTGGCTTCCAGGATGAGACAGTAAATGCCCGCTGTTTGAAGTGACCAAGATGGCGTGTGTTCGTTTCTTACAGCGGCCTCAGGAGACCCATACAGACTCGCGAGGCAAATCTGAAGCCCGGCCCCAGAGTCGGTGGGGGAAAATGCTGGGAACCCTTCCCGGCACTTTGGGTCAGACGTGCAGACTCAACACCTACGCCCGCCCGAGGGGTCAGGCCGCGTGCCCCTGACCGTGGGGGAAGGGGGAGGGGGGCCAGCTCATCCCCGGGGATCGGGCGGTCCGGGCCCCAGGGCCTTGAGAGGCTGCATTCAGGCGCATCACGAGCAATTTGCCCGCCCAGGGCCTGGCGTGAGCAAGAAGGAGGGACCTAATTGAAGAATGAGCTCACTGGGAGGGGTATTTATCCTACTTGCTCTGTTTATTCTGGGCCAGCGGCCGCTTCCGTGCGATGCCCACCTGCTGAGCCAGGAGGATTTGAGGAGTCCCGGGAGAGCCCGTGCAGCCGGCGGACAGATCTCGTAGACCCTGCACAGCCGAGTTTCCTGCTCTGTCTTGCAAGCGCGTTTTCTGTTTCCCTTTCGTCTCCAGCCCCAGCCTCACCGCGTGGGGTTTACTGCTGGCCGGGCTGACAACCACCCAGAAGCCCGGGGCGCCTTCTCAAAGCCTCCCTCTCTCTCCGCGACACATCGTGTCTGTCCCCAGGTCCCACTGATGCTGCTTCGGGAACTTCTCCTGAGCCATCCCTGCCCCTCCATCACCACCGTCCCCAACCTCACTCAGGTCTGCGCCCCCTCTCTCCTGACCCCAGCCGGGGTCCTGCCTCCACGCTGCCTCCCCGCCTACCCACTCCTCGGGCCCCGGGGTCCTTCGCGCCAAGGAAAAACCACATCAGGCCGCCCTGGGGATTGATGAGCGTCCCTCCCCGCCGCATTCACGTCCACTCAGAACTTCAAAAGCGACCTTATCTGGGGGCACCTGGGTGGCTCAGTTGGTTAAGTGTCCGACTCTTGGTTTCGGCTCAGGTCGTGATCTCGAAGTTCATGGGATCGAGCCCCGCATCAGGCTCTGTGCTGACAGTGCGGAGCCTGCTTGAGATTCTCAATCTCTCTCCCTCCCTCTCTCTCCCTCTCTCTCTGCCCCTCCCCTGCTTGTGCCCTCTCTGTCTCTCAAAATAAATAAATAATCTTTAAAAAAAACAAAAAGTGACTATACTTGGAAACAGGGTCTTTGCTGATATACTTAGTTAAGATGTGCTCACACTGGAGAGGGTGGGAGGACCAGAAAACCCAGTCACTGGTGCTTACAAGAAGAGAGGACGCACAGACACACACACAGAAGAAGGCTCTGGAAGGGCGAAGGCAGAGGTCAGGGCAATGCAGCTGTTAACAAAGAACGTCAAGCTGGAAAGGGCAGGGAAGCGTCCTTTCTGAGAGCCATCGGGGGAGCACAGCCCCGTGGACCCCGTGATTCCAGGCTCCTGGCCTCCAGCAGTGGGAGAGAAAATATCTCTTTGAAGCTCGTCTCCTTGGCTCCCCAGCTCCTTCAAGGTCTGGCCCAGCCTGTACCCCGTCAGCATCTCCCGCCCTGTCTCTCTCTCGGCCCCAAGCTTCTGCTTTTGTTTCCCGGCATGCCCGTGTCCCCTCCCTCCACATCTTGTCACTTGCTGCCCTCTCTGCCTGGAACCCTCCCCTGAAAGGGGTCTCAGTGGCCGCGAGAGGAATGGGGGCCAGGGCCCAATTTCTGAGGCCCCCGTTTCCCCCGGTCGATACCACAGTGCATGCAGCCCCACGGAAAGTGAAAAACTGGAAGAGAACTTGGCTCCGCCCGCTCACTGATGTTTCCAGAACCTTCTATGTGTTTTCCGTTTCTGAGTATCCAGCCCGGGTCCTTCACTCCAAGAGGTGTACCTGAAATGCTAGCCATATATGGACTCTTTTTTTGAGAGCTTGTCTATTCTAGCTCCAAACTCTGAACATGACCTGTTGGGTGTTTTCCATTTGGCACCTCAACAACGAAATTCTGTGACTTCCAGGTCACCCCGCACGTACACGCTTCGTTTTCTCACCGTGAAAGGCCCTTTGTTGCTCCCAGGAAGTGTCATAATAACGAGGGACAGTTAATTTCACTCCTCTCCGCGGGCTGGACTCGGGCCCAGAGGGAGGGCAGGCAGAGGGCCGTGGAGATAAGGGTCAGGCCCCCCCACGGAATGGAAGTTCCGTGAGGGCCGAGGCCAGCCGTCCGCTGCACCCCAGAGCCAGCCCTGGGGGTGTCGAGTGAATTAGCTACAGTGGGCATCTCTCATTCCACGCCCAGAGTCTGCTCAGCTCTCTGCGGTCCTCAGCGCCCTTGATTTACTTTGTTGCTTAAATTTTCCTCACTCAGCTCTTGGGGAACACGTGAGCGCCCAGGCCAGTCAGACCATTCCGTTCCATGGGCTCGGGGATACGCAGCCCAGGAGAACCAACGACCCACAAGGAGGCCGTCACGGGGCTTGGGCAAAGCCCCGTTCCCCTGGTTCTGGAATCAGGAAGGCCACGTTGTCCTGGAGGACCAATGAAAGGGAGACAGAAGCCAGTCCTTTCTCTATTCTTAGAGCTTTCCCTAAAGCCAGACTTGATGTGCCACCTTGATTGTTATTTTTTTTCATGTTTTGAAATGTTTATTTATTTATTGAGAGAGAGCAGGGGAGGGGCAGAGAGAGAGGGAGAGAGAGAACCCCATGCAGGCTCCACACTGTCAGCACAGAGCCCAATGTAGGACTTGAACTCATAAGCCGTGAGAGCATGACCTGAGCCGAAATCAAGAGTCAGACGCTTAACTGACTGAGCCATCCAGGTGCCCCTGTTGTTGTTGTTGTTGTTGTTGTTGTTATTCTTAGATAAATCACTCATTCTGGCTTTTTCCCTTAGATCAGTTTGGATTGGGTTTTTGGATACATACAACCCAAAACAGGCCTGCCCAACGTATGAACGAATGATTGAATGAATGAATGAATGAACAAACGAAACTCCAGTTCAAGCCAATGGCTATTTTCAGCACCGTGCCCACATATCCAGATCACAGGGCTTTGCACGAAGCTGGGGGAAGTCAGGACCCTGCCCTCAGACTTCAGAGCGACCCAGATGTCCCCTGAGGCCTCCCAGCCTTTGAGATGACCCCCAGCCTTCCACTCTGGTGAACGCCCTCCTCAAAAATTCTCCCATTCCAGAGCGTTCCCCGAGATTTCTGCAAACTTCAATTTGCCTGACCTTCTTGGGGCCCCTCAGATGCCGGGCTCCTCTCCACCCCCACCGCCCCTCTTGCACACCACGAAAAGCCAGATGGGAAAGCGGCCCTCCCTCACTTTCCACTCACCACCCCCTGGCCCAGGGGGTCTCCTGAGACATTCACGGGGAACAGCGGGAAGGGAAGACACGCACTCAGGACGCGGGCCTGCAGCTCTGTCTGCCAAGAGCCTCTGGTTGATCTTTACACATCCTCGGTCTGGAAAGACCTTCGGCCACACCAGCCACTGGGGTTGTCCCTGATCACGCGTGGCTCCCAGCTGGGGGCGAATTCCCTGCCTCCTCCTTGCTGCCACGGGCGGGTCCCTGCTCCCCGCACTGCAGACTCAGCGACTCAGCCTGGAGAGCCTCCCCCTACCGCACCCGAGCGCTTTGCACCCAAGTTTCCTCCCGAACAGGACTTCCTGGGGCCACTCTGAAGGCTTGTAACTCTCTTCTCTACCTTGCAAAGTTAAAATTATTACAGCTGCCTTTTAGAGGGAACACCTAGAGGGTGCCAAACCCTTTTCCGGGCCTATTTTGCTGTCAGTGACACTGAGACTCAAAGGAATGAGATAAAGTTGCCCAAAGATGCCACAGCTCAGGTCTGAATGGAAGCGCGCGAATCCCAAGGCCTGGAGTATTTTTCCAGTTAAGAAGTAAGTCCTCCTGTGGTGACTCCTGCTTTTGCGCCAGTGCTCTCCAGGGCTCCCTGCGTGACAAAGAAAACGCTCTCTGTCTGCACTTTCCGCCACTTTCCGCCATTTCCTGGCACAGCATGGCTGGTGTGACCCAGGTGCTGCGCAGTTAAAATTTTTTCGACTAATTGAAACTGAAGTCTAAATTGCCAGGCGTGGCTAGCGGCTACCAAATGGGACAACACCCTTTTATCTTTTTTTAAAGTTTATTTATTTATTTTGAGAGAGAGAGAGAGAGAGAGTATGAGCAGGGGGAGGGGCATATGAGCAGGGGGAGGGGCAGAGAGGGGAGGGGGAGAGAGAGATTCCCAAGCAGGCTCCACGCCGGCGGCCCAGAGCCCGACGCGGGACTGGTACCCACAAACCGTGAGATCACGACCTGAGCCGAAATCAAGAGTCGGAGGCCCAACCGACCGAGCCACCCCGGCGCCCCTGGGTGTCGACACGTTAGAAGAACCTGTTCGTGGATCTGAATTTAGGCTGAGATTTGTGTAAGGAAGAAGGGAGCTTTTCATGTCTTTTGGTGGGGGGTGGGGGGTGGGGGGAACCCTCGGGGTCTTCAAGAAAGAGGGCCACGGCCCAGTCTCACACCTCCCTGCCACGTGGCCCAGAAGCCCACGGCGGCCGTCTCATCCCAGGCTGCCCGCCCCCAAAGCCCATCTTCCATGACTGTTCCAAGACTCCATTTCTGGATGGAGCCACACTCTGGCCTGGCTGCCCAGGCTGGGCCGTCTGCCGGAGGACTCTCCTCCTCTCTCCCCACCAGCCCACCGACCTGGATAACCCGTACTCATGGTCAAGGTCTCAGCTGGCATGTTGTTCCTCCCAGGGAGCCAGGCTTGACCCCTGAGCTGGGCCCACATAGCACACCGCCTTTTAAACACGCGGCACGGGAGCGCCTGGGAGCCTCAGTCGCTTAAGCGTCCGACTCCTGACTTCGGCTCAGGTCATGATCTCACGGTTGGTGAGATCCAGCCCTATGTCGGGCTCTGCACGGACGGCGAGGGGCCTGCTTGAGATTCTCTCTCTGCCCCTTCCCACTCGTGCTCTCTCTCTCAAAATAAATAAACGTGTTCAGAGCAGGCATGGCTGTGTTCCAATAAAACTTTATTTAGAGAACCGCGTGGGGGGCCAGATTTGCCCCCCCCCCCGGTGGCAATTGCCCATCTCTGCCCTGGACTTGAGTGGGGGGACATCAAGTGCAAAAGCGGGAGAGACCCCAAGCTCACTGCCCCCAAGGAAGGTGCCAGAGCCTTCCTCCAGCTCTTTGTCCCTCCACTGATGGGGAGCAAAGGGAAACTTCCTGGGCAGGATGGAGGGGGTGCTTCCTAACGCTGAGGAAGGGAGTGGAGGAGCCCAGGTCGCTGGTTGAAGACTCTGGCCAGGGCACGGAACCAACTCCTGGAGCTGGGGAATTCGCGCCCACAATGGAACCCATTGACAGAGAACAAGAGTGGCGTTGAAAAGCTTGTGCGTTTCTTGTCATAGTTCGCCAAGGGGATGTGGTGAGCTGGGCTTTCTCCACATCCTGCTCTTGCTGCAAATCTGGCGCGGAGGGGCCTTCCTGTCCATGAGAGAGCCCCCCGGTCCTGTTCCTGCGTCAGGGAGCTCTGCCCTGCAGCGCGCTCAGTTCTTCGCTGTGGCCCGCGGAGCCAGGAGCTGGTGTGCTCCACCCCCGGGACATGCCAGCCGTTGCTCTGGCCTTCAGCTGGGCCTCGGGGGCCTTTCCCTCTGCCCCAGCCTCCCGGGGGTGTGGCTGCCCACGTGAGAGACGTAGGGTTTTCTATCTGCTTCCTTGGAATGGGTCTGCATTGCATTGGAATGGGTCTGTGTGTTTAAAGGGTGTGGGGCAGAGGGACTTTCTCTTCCATAAAGGCAGGCCTTTGTTTTGCAGGTAGTGGCCCCGAATGCATCTGCCCTGAGGGAGGAGGGAGGAGGGAGGACGGAGAGGGGAGGACGGAGGAGGGAAGGAAGCATCCGAGCCCTCGAGCCCTGGTCCCACCAACTCACACCTCTGCTCACGCCAACTCAGCCAGACGTGCGCCCGTCCTTGGCGGCTGAGATAACCTCCTTGAAAGACACCCTCCGCTCTCCCGGGGCAACAAGGCAAGCTTCAAGTCTGGGGGCTCCCCAAGAAGGAGGCAGGCCAGATGAGCCGCACCAAATGTAAGAAAAGCACTTTCTGGGGGCACCTGGGTGGCTCAGTCGGTTAAGCATCCGACTCTTGATTTCAGTTTGGGTCACAGTCTCCAAGCTCCACATTGGGGAACCAGCGTGAAGTCTGCTTGAGATTCTCTCTCTGTCTCTCTCTCTCTCATTCTTTCCCTCTGCCCTCCCCTGCTCACTCTCTCTCTAAAAAAAAAAAAAAAAATGCAAAATGACCTTCACCTGTATAGTCTTTACCAAAAGTTGGGGAGAGAAGGTGCCTGGCCTGTGAAATCCGGCGATCCAAGAGGCCCGGAGCCCACAGGCTGACGCAGCATCGATCTGCCCGCGAGGCGTGTGTCCGCACGGCCAACGGCAGGCAAAGCATCCGCTCCCAAACCTGCAAGCCGCCGACCCCGCGTGAAGACTGGCGGGAAGCTGCACGCGTGGACCCGAGACCCAGCTGATGCCTGAGCGGCTCCCGCCAAAGGCAGCTTTCTCTCTGCCGGAACATCTGTCACATTCACACCGTGCCTGTCACAGAAGCAATTGCTGAATCAGTTCCCCAGGGAGTGAGAAGCCGACGTCTCATTTGCATGCTCGGGTCTTCGGGGACTGGAAGTGCTGTGCCTGTCGCCATCCTGTCCCCAGGGTTGTCCACGTCTCTTAAGAGATGTGTTGGGGGTGACGTGAGACGCAATCTGTAAAACCCCAGCACAGCCCCTGGCAGAGTGGGCGCGATGCAAGGTGAACGCTGGGCTCCTTCCCTCTGAAAACTGCTGCACAGGATGGTCTTAATAAAAGAGACTCCTCGGGGCACCCGGGTGGCGCAGTCGGTTAAGCGTCCGACTTCAGCCAGGTCACGATCTCGCGGTCCGTGAGTTCGAGCCCCGCGTCGGGCTCTGAGCTGATGGCTCGGAGCCTGGAGCCTGTTTCCGATTCTGTGTCTCCCTCTCTCTCTGCCCCTCCCCCGTTCATGCTCTGTCTCTCTCTGTCCCAAAAATAAATAAACGTTGAAAAAAAAAATTTTTTTTAAATACAATAAAAGAGACTCCTCGAGCTGCAGGGGAGTCTGGTTTCGGTCTCTCCAACAGAGAATCTTTTTATTTTTTAAAATGTTTATTTATATTTGGGAGAGAGAGGGAGGCAGAGCGCGAGCAGGGGAGGGGCAGAGAGAGAGGGAGACACAGAATCCAAAGCAGGCTCCGGGCTCCGAGCTGTCGGCACGGAGCCCGACGCGGGGCTCGAACCCACAGACCTCGAGATCCTGACCTCAGCTGAGGTTGGACGCTTAACCGACTGAGCCACCCAGGCGCCCCACAGAGAATCCTTTTAAATAAAGGCTTAATTAAAACCACGAGATACCGACCCACACCAACGGGACTGGCTGAACTCGGAAGGACTGACATCAGTGCACGTGAGGGGGAGGAACCGGAACGCTCACAGGAATGGAAACTGGTGTGTCCACCCCGGAGATCGGCTGGTCCGTATTCGCCAGACACACGTGGACGTCCTACGACCCAGCCGTCCCACAGTTCCCAAAACGAGCACCGGTTCCTCCAACCAGCATATACAAAAGCATTCGTGGCAGTTTGGTGATAGCCCCAAAGTGGAAATAACCCAAATGGCCACCAGCATTAAAAAACAACAACAACAACAACATAGTAGTACGTTAACAGAACAGAGTACTACCCAGGAAAGAAAAAAGAACGCACGCCGTTACTGAACCACGTGGATGAATCTCACCATTTGTTGAACAAGAGAAGCCACACACAAAAGAGGCGACAGCTGGAGCGCCGGGGTGGCTCAGTCGGTTGAGCGTCTGACTCTTGATTTTGGCTCAGGTGGTGATCCCAGGGTTGTGGGATCGGGTCCCCCATCAGGCTCCATGCTGAGGGTGGAGCCTGCTTACAAGTCTCCCTCCCCCTCCCTCTGCCCCTTTCCCCCCTCATTCTCTCTCTCTCACTCTCTCTCTCTCTTAAAAAAAATAATAATAAATAATAATTTTTTAAAAAGAGGACACATCGTATGGTTCCGTTCATATGACATCTGTGATGGCTAATTGTATGTGTCATCTTGGTTGAGTCAAGGTGCCCAGATATAGGGTCAAACATTATTCTCAATGTTTCCCCGACAGCGTTTTTGGATTATATTAGCATTTAAGTCACGGGAGTTTGAGTAAAGCAAATTGCCTTTGATAATGCGGGTGGTCCCCATCTAATCAGCTGAAGGCCTGAATAGAATGAAAGACTGAGCTCCCAGAATAAGAAAGAATTCTGCCAGCAGACGACCTTCAGACTTGAACCACAGCATCAGCTTTGCCCTGGGTCTCCAGCCTGCCTGCCTCCCTGATTGCAATTCCTTAAAATAAATCCTCCTATATATATGTAAACATCCTAGGGGCGCCTGGGTGGCTCAGTCTGTTAAGTGTCTGACTCGGGGTTTCAGCTCAGACCATGATCTCACGGTTTGTGGGTTCGAGCCCTGCATCGGGCTCTGCACTGACAGCATAGAACTTGCTTGGGATTCTTTCCCTCTTTCTCTGCACCCCCCCCCCCAAATAAATAAAGCTCTTTAAAAAATGCTATTGATTCTGTTTCCCTAGAGAACTCTAATAAACCAGCAAAGTTCATGTTTGATGACAGAAATAAGATCAGCTGTCACCTTTGGCTGGGATATTGAGCAGGAGGGAGACGAAGGAGCCTTCTGGGGTGCTGACAGTCTTCTGTTATTTTGATCTGAGCGTCAGCTACACAAAGGGATTATCTTTGTAAAAATTCATCAGGCTGTGTATATCTCATTTTTAGGCAGATCATACCCCAATAAAAACTGTGAAAACAAAACACGACAGAAACATTGTTTGCCCTTCTCCAGGCTCCATCCAACCCGGGGATCTTTCTCGGCACCGGGGTCCGGGGGGTGGGCCGGTATGGCCAGCCGCTAGCCCACGGGTCGAAGCTGCGTAGCTCAGAACTCACTCATTCGTGCAACAAACAGTCAGGGAGACTACTTACCGGCCACTAACGCCTGGGACACAGAACACTCGATCCGGCTCTCGGCGTTTACGCTGTAGGGGCGGGGAGTCACGTTTTAAGTAAAAGGTCCCACACATACACGCGGGATCAATCACGGCCGAGGCAAGTGCTGCAGGCGAGGCCGAGTGAGAGCTGAGGCTCCGGGGTGGGGATTCAGCACATTTGTGCAGATCAGGAAGATGTCCTGAGAAAGCCGCATGCGAGCTGAGGTCTGAAGGACGGGCTGGGGGTATAGAGGCAAGGGAGGCCGGGCTGGGCTCCCCTCTACGGAGGGAAAACAAGGTGTGGCATCCCCCCCCCTGCCCCCAGCAGAGAGACCAGAGCAGCTGAAGCCACGAGGATGAGGGGAAGCCCAGAGCTGGGTGAAACCAGACGGGTCTGTGGGAGCCAGACCACCAGACCACACTGGCCTGGGGGGGGAGAGGGGGGCAATGCACTGGGATTGGTTTAAGGCAGGACTGCTCAGCTGGGAGGGGATAGTGTGGAGGAAGCAATCCTTCCTTTGGCAATGTCTGCAAACATTTTCAGTCGTCCCAACCCGGCAGGGGCAGGCAGGGTGCTACTGGCATCTAGTGGGCCCCGGCCAGAAGCCAAACGCCCTGCAGAGTGCACAGGAATGCCTCCCCCGCCCCCAGGAGAGCGTTATCAGGCCCCAAGTGTCAACAGTGGCGGGGTTGAGAGGCCCGGCTCTAAGGGAACAAGGCCTTTGTGGTTATCAGCGCAGAGGACAGAGCATTTTGAAAATTTCCTCTGCGACAGGAGGATGAGATGGTCTAATAACAATAATAACAACAAATAACAATAACAGCAGTAGCAGCTGCTACCTCTTTATTGAGCAACTACTATGTGCTCAATACCATGCCAAGCACTTTATGCACATCGTCTCACACGATGCCACCGAAGCCCCATTGGACAGAGGAGGAAAGGGAACGGCGGGGAGGGCAGTACGTTCACCTAAGGTCGTGGAAAGCGATGGACTTGGCCTCTGGAGCCCCGTGATGCCTCGTTAGCCAGGCAGCCGCTCGGCCTGGCACCAGCAGGGCAGCCTTCCTTCCGGTGGAGCTGCAGCTCAGAGACACTGCTCCATCCCGCGTGTGGAGCCAAGGGACTGGTCCTGTGAAGCATCACGCCTCCCGGCCACAAACCGTCTGGACGTCATACTTCTGCCCCACAAATGACATAAGAGTGACGTGGCTAATCGTGCCTGCCGCGTGGAATTATTCTGGGGAGTAAACAGGTGCAACCCACCCCTCGGTCAATTAGGGCTGCCCTTTAATCCTGCCCGCCTTGTCAAACACACCGTATTAAGACCACATTTTTTGCAGGCACAGAAGAGGGCAATCACGTAGCAGTGCCCAGAAAGGGCTTCTGGTTCCTTGAGGCAGGGCGGCTTCCAGCCCCCCAAGGGACACCCCTCCCCAGCCTCCTTTGTGTCATTTCTGCAGGGGGAGAGATGGGCCCCGGCACCTCCCAAATGCCGGGCGGCCCCTGGACGGAGCTTCTCCGGGGAGAGGCCAGACCCCGAGGACCGGGCGGCTGGGACCAGGAACCCTTCCCTGGGATGGTGTTAACCCAGAGATAGGGGTAGAATTGTTGGGGACACCTACCAGGTGCCCCTTCCTCCACTCTTCTGGTAACAGTACCCCAATTTTCCTTTGGGGAGCTACCTCCCCGTCACTTTCGGCCCTCACGTCCTCTGTGGCCGATGCCCCGCCCACTCCTGATCACACGACCCCACGTGGCCAATCAGCATGGCACCTGCCCAGTTGGCCGGCTGATGCTCAATCCCAGACACAGAATTTTTTTGGATAAAGAAAATCTCTTTCTTAACTTGGAAGGTGTCCGTCTGACTAGGGGTCACCTCACAAGGATTGTCAGTCTGAGAGTAGAGCCAACAAAGAAGAAAGTAGTGGGGGCACCCTGCTGGCTCCGTTGGAGAGCAAGTGGCTTGTGATCTTGGGGTCATGAGTTTGAGCCCCACGCTGGGTGTAGAGATGAATGAATGAATTAGAAAAGGAAAGGAAAGAAGAAAAGAAGGAAAAGAAAAGAAAAGAAAGAAAAGAAAAGAAAAGAAAAGAAAAGAAAAGAAAAGAAAAGAAAAGTAGAGCCCAGAAAGGTAGAGACCACGTCCCAAGAAAGTCATGCGAACCCCTAGATCCATCTGTGCCTGAAGCTTGCATTTACTTGCACTTTTCACATACACAAGCCAATACATTCTGCTTTTTGCCTAAGCTGCTTTGAACTGAGATTTCTGACACTTGCAGCCAAGTGGCCTCAACAACGATCTCAACTCAATTCCACAAGCACCTGCTGTGGCCAATCAGGGTCCGGCCGTTCCAGCCGCTATTGGTTCTTAAAGTGAAGTAGGTATTTAGCCATGAAAAGATGACAGAAAAGGGAAACTTTTCTATCACCTGTGTCTAGGCCATAAACAGAAACAAAAGCAGAAGCGTCCTCCAGTCTCTTCCCATTGTGAATCATGGGAATCGGACTGGTATGTGCTTAAGACACAAAATATCGGCTCTTACATCAAGGATGTCAGCTTCAGGAGTGGCTGAATTCAGGCGCTCAAAGATGCTTTCAGGAATCCTGCTACCTCTTGGACCCACACACCTCCTCTCACGTGGACTCTCACTCTGCAGCTCACGCCTTCTTGCTGTATGTCTCCCCATCCATCCATCCACCCACAGACGCATTTCACCGATTCTCACTTAGGTGTTTTTTTGCATATTAATATCACTGAAATCAGAACGTGACTTACATCCAGAAGCAGGCCACGGTTTAATCGGCAGGCTTGTTTTACGTAAAATGCTGGATTGTGTAGCTTACAATCAAAGAGATTTTTCTGTGGCTGCTTCTCTAGGTATCAGCCTCTTCCGCTGAAGAGGGGTTTTTGCATGTAGTCGGGGGGTAGGGACCATGACCGCAGATGGCCCTAACATCCCAGAGGAAGGGAGAGCCGGTCTCCTTGTGTCTGCGCCTGGAAAGGCAAGGAAGGATTTTCACGGGCCTGGCACCGGTCACGTGACAATCACTGTGGCCCTGAACACGGGGAGCCAGGCCCAAGCAAACTCCACCGCATCACCGCACCCCCACCCCGTCTGAGCCTCCACCAGATCCACAGGAGCAGGGGAGAGTGAAGAGGGGACATGGGGGGGGGGGCGAGGAAGGGAGGCGCGACAAATCATCAGCAAACGTCTTCAACCGACCGCCTTGAATATCCTAAGCATTATTCCAAGCTGAGGCACGCTGGCCACACAGAAGCAAGCGACAACAGAGACGACGACAGAAACCACCCTCCGCGCCACCCTCCGCTCACTCTTCGGTGCGTCTCAGGGTTTCCCGCGACCGCTCACACGTGCAAGGCCGCGCTGGGTTCGCTCACCTGCAGACCAGACCTGCTTCCGCAGGAGCCCGGCGACACTGGCTGGGGCGGCTCAGCCCGCGCGTGGCCTTGGTGCCGCCGGACAGGCCGCGACCAGAGGCAGACGGGGCTCGCCCGCACACGTGGCCAGCCTGGCCTCCACACGCTCGGTCCCCAGCCTCGGCTGCTCCTCCCGACAGCGAGGTGGCCGGCCGGGAGCGGAGCGGGGCCACGCTCGGTCTCTGTCTCGCTCTGGCGTGACTGGGGGTGAGGGGGGTGGCTGCACACACGGGGAGAGCCGCTCGTGCGAGGGGGCGTGTGAGTGCCTTTGCACACATTTGCACGCCCCGGGAAGTGCGTCCACGCGAACGGCTGTGGAGGAAAACCGGTGCGTGCGCGCGTGTGCACGTGTGGGTGCAGGGCTGGGTCAGGGCCCGTCCCGGGGTTGCGGCTCGCCTGGGGCCCCGCCCCCTCGGCCACCTGCTGCCACGCCCATCCCCCCCAATGAGGGGCCCCAACTGCCGCTCTGTCGTCCAACCCAGATGCCCAGCTGGACCTCACCTCTCACCCGCAGCACCCCGGCGTGGGGCCGGTTCCTGCCTCCACCACCAGGGACGGGAAGAGCCTGGCCGTTAGGGAAGGAGCCGGTTGTCTTGGGACGCGGGGCTGCGGAAGATTCTGGCACGGGGAGCCATCTGTTTCCCCGGAATCCTGGAATCCTGACTCACCGTGCAGTTGAAAGCCCTGGGGCCACACGGGACCTACCCGCCTCCTCACTGCAGCTTCCTCCCGGACCCTCCCTGCGCTGTCCACGCCGGGGCAGCCCCCTGTGGTCTGCTCTTCGGCCTGGAATTCTCTCCCTCACCCTCCGTGCGGGCTGCCCCTCCCCCCATGCCTCGGCTCAGGTCTCCCTGCCCTTCCCGGGTGCTGACTGCACAGCAGATTCTTCCAAGGCACTTTTAATTCTCCTCACGTGCAGGCTTCACCCCTGGGCCACTGCAACTTGGACAAGGGACATTCGGGTTTACGGTCCCCACGTCAGGGCTCAGCAAACATTTTCCATAAAGCACTGTGGGTGTGCAGCCCTGTGTCTGTATCGGAGCCGTATGTCACCTCTGCCCAAGCAGCACGGAAGCAGCCACAGACAGTACAGGCGTGCTGGGTTCCAATAAACTTTATTTACAAAAACAGGTGATGCAGGTGACAACTACCATTGTAAAGCGAGCTAAAGACAAACAACAAATGGGGCGCCTGGGTGGCTCAGTCAGTTGAGCGTCCGACTTCGGCTCAGGTCACGGTCTCACAGTTCGTGGGTTTGAGCCCCTCGTTGGGCTCTGTGCTGGCAGCTCAGAGCCTGGAACCTGCTTCCGATTCTGTGTCTCCCTCTCTGCCCCTCTCCCCAGCTCACGCTCTCTCTCTAAAATAAAAATTAAAAAATCCAGAAATAAATGAGCAAGTCATGTATCAGCAGGGACGGAGAGTCCCTATTTATACCTATTGTCACAGCCTTATTAGTAAAAGTGCTCAGTCCCACTCCCAGAAGAGCTCCCGTGTGAGCGCCACAAGTCAACACGTCGATGATTAATTGGCCACCCCAACCTCCCACCCCTTATTTCAAATGTTTGGGTTACCAAAATGACCTCATTCTTTTTGATCGGTTAGTGAAATTATCAATATTAGCAACTGGAACCGAGAACACACATTTATGCCAATTGCAAAAAGAAAGCAAAGGACTAAATCCCTCAGGCAGACAACGGATTCATGAATCTGGGGCAACTGAATTGCCGGACTGTTCAGGAGTACCTTCCAGGTATTTAAAGAGTGTCCTATCCATTCGAAGCTGGTCACGTCAGTCGAAACCACTGCCCCTCCCAGAGCTCCTGGACATGGGAGGAAAGGCAAAGACGCACGTGAGGAGGACCCCTGCCCGGTTCCGCCACGTCAAGGACGGAGGACTTTGGTCAAGAGCCTCGTGGCTCCCACTTCAGACCAGAGCCAACTGGCTCTCCGTCCCCTGCCAGCTGAAAGGGCAGTTGGGATGCAGGCCAGCCTCAGATGGAGACTTCTGGACGTGGCCTTGACTCCCGGGGGCACAGAGAGGCAGCCGCAGCTGCCACGATCCCTTGGCAGAGGCCCCGGGTCAACTGCGAGCCCAGAGAAAGCTCTTCCCCCCAAGCTGTCTGGGGTCAGCGGGAGGAGGGTCCAGGACAGCCATATCCCGGACAGGAGTGACTTTTTCTTAGGACAGAAAAATCCTTTGGTCAGAAGGGAAGGAAGCATGTTCACAGCAGCTTAAGCACCCCGGGGGAGCTTTGGCACAGACAGGACTGTATCACAGAAACCAGGGATGGGAGGGGCAGGGGCTCCAGAGGAACCCAAGACCGGGAGGCCAGCAAGAGTCACCCGTGGGGACTGCTCCCCGTCTCGGCTTCTCTGTAGCTCTCTTCTTCTCTCTGCACTGCCCCTGTGTCCAGAGTTCTTTTTTCTGTTGGTTTTATCACTGCCTGTCATTTGGGAACCCTCCCTCTAATGTCAAGCTATTCGTGCACATTTGCAAGTCAGACTCAAATGCTGTTTGGGGAAGGACCAGGCTCAGGGGCCCAGGGGCCTCCAGTAGGGGTCCAGGGTCCCAACTCACTTCACTGGGAATGGTGCCTCTAGGACTTTGCCTCCTAGCTTCTCCTGAATAGCCCTGCCCCAAATCTTACCAACACGAGTTGGCGATACTTGGGGCACGCTTCTGTCAGGGAAGTATTTGTTGCTTCTCTGACATTCAGATGGAGCTGGACATCCGAAATTTTATCTGGCAACCCTCCCCGAGAAGAATCCCCCAGACTTCGGCCTCAGCTGCTAGCATTCTGGAAGCCGGGCAGACGCTGAGCATGTCGCTGCTCGATCAATAAACGTTCCTGCCAACTCCCTGTTTGTAGCACATGATCTGCAGCCCCGTCGGGGGGCTGGGGTCTCCAGACCCAGGTTCCTCCGGCTCCAGCCTTCAGAGGAAAGCTCTAGTCTTTTCCTGGGATGGGAAGGGGTAAGTACCGAGATGCACAAAGGGGTAGAAAAGACGCGTGTCACAAAGTCTTCCGGCCAATCTGCCTGTTTTCCTTCTCACCCCACGGGATCCCCGAGAGCTCCCAATTGTGACCATTTCTGGGGCTCTCTGCGACGAATGGGGGGGGGGCGCTCTCACTCTCCCCACCCCCACGGACAGAACTGCACGGAATTCTCTGGAATGACAAGCCGGCTACCATTCCCCTACTGGCTTTCCTGCTCGCAGTCGCTTCGACCTCTCTCCTCTCCTGTTCTCTGTCCCCGTGAGCCACGCCACTCCACTCCTTTGCTGCCTGGAGAGCGGGCCCTGGACAGGGGGTGGCGGTGGCCCTGTGGGTGCTCAGTCTGCCTGGCTGAGCCGGCCGTGCCTCCTTCTCTCGGGCCGGGAACTTCACCTTGCCGTCTCTGAGAGCCTGCCTCCCCTGCCACATCCTGGCACAGACACAGCCCCCGGGAGCCCACCGCACAAGTCAGCTGTGCCCCGGTTCAAGTGCCAAACCGCAGGGAAAGAGGCTCGGATAGGTGGCCTCTGGGTCAGGTGTCTGCTCCTGAACCAGGTAACCACGGAGACAGAGGGTCACCCGGCAGTAAGAGCCCGGCCCCTGTAGAGAGGACAGCGGGTCTCAGAGAAGGGGGTGGGCTGGGCAGACACCCCAAATGATGTCCACTCCAGGCTCGGGAATCTTTGGAACACCCACCGGCTGTGGACAGAACCTCAGGATGTCCTCTGCCCACCTCTCCGTGCCCGCGTCCGATTCTCACCTGTCCCTTCCCCACCGACATCGCCTCTTCTGACCCCCCCCCCCCCCCCGCTGCGCGTAGAGGAACTGTCACCGAATCACTGTTTTTTCTACAGCAGCTGCATCACCGGCGCTGCCAGTCCTACCCCCAAAACACGAATTTTCGAGCATGTCCGCATCTCCCCGCCCTGGCCGCGTTACCCTAGCCTGGGCCACTCTCGCCTCTTCCAGAGTCTGCAGTGGTCCCCGAACTGGTTTTCCTTCCCGCACCTTGTTCTCCTGCAGTCCCGGCTCCTGAGCAGCCAGAACCGTGTTCTCCAAAGGCAAAGCTGATCCCTTGCTTAAAGCCCTTCCTGCTGCCTGGAGGACAGAGTGCCGATGGCGGGATGGGCCTTCCCCAGCGCCATCCGCCAGAGGCACGCGCAGCTCCCTGCCAGGAGACCCCGCGGACGGAAGTCACGCGACCGAAGCACCCGCTCCCTTCCTCTCCTCACGAGGGCTCACCTCCATGCCACTGCCCCCCAAAAGTCTCCCCTGAGACTGAGCAGACTCACGCAGCATCAGGGGGCCTGCGGCTCTGCTCTCATGTTATTCCGGAACTGTCTCTATCACTGGACTTAGACCCGTGGCGCAGACTTGTATAATCCAAAGTGGTGTCACAGGCAAAGCATGCGTGTCCTTAATACGTAATACATAAATGTATAATATTTAATATAGAGATCAATATTTACCCATTTAATTACAAATCAATATCAAGAAGACAATTGAACAGAAAAGAAGAGCAAAGAACACGAACGGGAAGCTCATATAAAGATCAAAAAAAAGGGGCGCCTGGGTGGCGCAGTCGGTTGAGCGTCCGACTTCAGCCAGGTCACGATCTCGCGGTCCGTGAGTTCGAGCCCCGCGTCAGGCTCTGGGCTGATGGCTCGGAGCCTGGAACCTGTTTCCGATTCTGTGTCCCCCTCTCTCTGCCCCTCCCCCGTTCATGCTCTGTCTCTCTCTGTCCCCCCCAAAAAATAAATAAATGTTGAAAAAAAAATTAAAATATTAAAAAAAAAAAAAAAGATCAAAAAAAAAAACAGGTGATGGGCGCCTGGGGGGCTCCGTCGGTTGAGCGTCCGACTTCGGCTCAGGTCATGATCTCACGGTTCGTGGGTTCGGGCCCCGCGTCGGGCTCTGTGCTGACGGCTCAGAGCCTGGAGCCTGCTTCGGATTCTGTGTCTCTCTCTCTCTCTGCCCCTCCCCTGCTTGCACTCTGTGTCTCTCGTTCTCTCAAAAATAAATAAACATTAAAAAAAAAAGGTGAAAAAAACCCTCTAAAGAAATGTCAGCATAAATGAGGAGATGTCATTTTTATTTTTATCTACCGTATTTATAAATATCAAAAAGTTTGATAGTGTAAAACGTTATAAGGATATGGGGGAGAGAATCATGACGTCTGTGACAGTAAAAATGGATGCAATCTCAGGGCGCCTGGGTGGCTCAGTCATTTGAGCATCTGACCCTTGATTTCAGCTCAGGTCATGATCTCCTGGTTTGAGAGATCGAGCCCCCTTCCGGGCTCTGTCCTGCCACCTTGGAGTCTGCTTGGGATCCTGTCTCCCTCTCTCTCTGTCCCTCATCCACTCACACTCTTTTTCTCTCTCAAAAAATAAAAATACACATTAAAAAATTGTTTTAAATCAAGTAAGTAAAACAAAAAAAATTTTTTTTTTAAATTGATACACTCTCTTGGGGCGCCTGGGTGGCACAGTCGGTTAAGCGTCCGACTTCAGCCAGGTCATGATCTCGCGGTCCGTGAGTTCGAGCCCCGTGTCAGGTTCTGGGCTGATGGCTTGGAGCCTGGAGCCTGTTTCGGATTCTGTGTCTCCCCCTCTCTCTGCCCCTCCCCTGCTCATGCTCTGTCTCTCTCTGTCTCTCAATAATAAATAAACATTAAAAAAAACTTTTTAATGACAAGTATTTAAAACAATAACAATCCAGTGTAGTGCCCCCCCTCCCCCCCCAGTTAGTAAATCCCTTAAAGGCAGAAACACAGTCTGAATCATCTCGACCTAGAAGCCTCACTGTGAATGCAGTTCCACAGGGAGCTGGACTTGCCAAAAAACCCTGCCTGAGCCAAGGTCCTCTCCTGACACCCACGCTTGCTCCCAGCCCGGGTCTCTGCCCGTCCCGGGAACCGTAAGCAGTGGCTGAAGGGAACCCCTCGTCACCCTGAGTGCCAGCACCCACTGCGATCCCGCCCCGGGCCGTCAGGGGCTTCCCGGGGAGCTCCTCCTGCCAGCTTCCCCTCCCGCCGGCCCCACTTGGTGAGGGGACCAGCTCTGCAGTGAGTCTGTGCCGACCCAGGGACGGCACTGCCCTTCTGCCGCTCCCTGGCCGTGCGTGCTTGCAGGAGAGACAGCGCTTGGCTTGACAGATACTTCGTGAGCGTAGCTCCTTCTTCCGAATGTGCACTGGGCACGCCAGGTTCTGTTCCAGGCACAGCAGCAGACTGTCCAGGAAATACCCCTGTGCTCAGGAGCTAGCGGGGGCGGGGAGAGTTCCGTCTCCCGGTTTTGAGGGCGGGAGGGGGTATTCAATTGGAAGATGTGTGCCAAGGGCTCAGCTCCGTGCCTGGCACGCACTGAGCCCAAAGCAAACCAACGTGATTAGCACCATTTTCCTCCTCCTGTGGTATCGTCCCGTCTCCATGTGACCCGATGACTCAGGCAGGAAACCTATCGTATACATAGAGAGATCGATATATCTATATCTATATCTATATCTATATCTATATCTATATCTATATCTTTTATAGATGATAGATATAAGTAGAAATCTTTTATAGATGATAGAGGGATAGATAAATAGATACAGATATAGATGGAAAATAACTTTTTTTTTTTAATTTTTTTTTTCAACATTTATTTATTTTTGGGACAGAGAGAGACAGAGCATGAACGGGGAAGGGGCAGAGAGAGAGGGAGACACAGAATCGGAAGCAGGCTCCAGGCTCTGAGCCATCAGCCCAGAGCCTGACGCGGGGCTCGAACTCACGGACCGCGAGATCGTGACCTGGCTGAAGTCGGACGCTTAACCGACGGCGCCACCCAGGCGCCCCGGAAAATAACTTTTATAGATGATAGATAGAGATAGACAGATATAGGTAGAAGATATCTTTTATACATGATAGCTGGATAGACGATAGATAGATGATAGATAGATAATGGGTAGAGTAGCATAGCTAAGCCAGCATCTCAGGGACATTACTAATAGGTGCAGGGCAACTGTGCATGACCTTTAGTGGAAGGGGAGACTTTTCTTTTTTTTTTTTAAGTTTATTTATTTTTGAGAGAGAGAGGAAGTGGGAGTGGGAGAAGGGCAGAGAGAGGGAGAGAGAGAATCCCAAGCAGGCCCCGCGCTATCAGCGGGGAGCCCAACATGGGGCTCGAACTCAAGACACATGAGATCATGATCTGAGCCAAAGTCAGACGCTCAACGGGCTGAGCCCCCCAGGCGCCCCATCATGTGTATTTATCATTATTTTTCATGAAGTCGTCTAACTACTGAGGCCCTCCCTACACTCCCACCTCCAACTCCCAAGGGGAGTGTCCCCCAGGACGCAGCCTGAGCGGCAGGTGACGCCTTCCTGTCC
The DNA here is from genome assembly GCF_018350175.1 of Felis catus. Lineage (NCBI taxonomy): Eukaryota > Metazoa > Chordata > Mammalia > Carnivora > Felidae > Felis > Felis catus. The sequence continues at coordinate 6,301,364 of NC_058370.1, forward strand.
TACCGGCCCAAGCGGAGCTGCCGGAAAAAAAAAAGCAGAGAACTCCTCCTTCCCAAGGGCCCAGTGCCTGCCTGTCGGAGGAGCACAGGCTTGAGCCAGGCCCAGACCTGGTGAGGTGCCCAGCTCCGCCGTTCCCTGGCCGTGTGACCCTGGGACGGGCCGTCCTCCCCTGGGCCCGTGTTGGTCTCCTCCGGCCTGTTTGCAGGGCGGTCAGGATGCTCCAGTCCAGGGCATACACCCCGTGTCCCAGGCGTCCCTCACAAGCTTCAAGGCCACACCTCTCCGTACCCCATTATCAACAGTGAGGGCCGGGTGTCCATCCTGCACCTGACTTCTCCCCAGTGGCCTCGCCCTGGAGGCCTGGCCTGTGGCCCCAGGCACGTGCAGGTGTCCCAAAGACCCAGTTCTCCCCGACTCCTCCGAGAGAGTAGCTCTGGGCGAGCTGCGGTTCCGTCCTCCCTCCCTCCCTCAGGCAGCCCCCTCCCTGCCCCGCCTCCCCCCTATCCTACCCCATCAGGAGGTATGTGCCACCCCTCAGTCCCTAACGGCAAGGCCGACTGTGGTCATGGCCAAAGTGATGTCAGCAGGGGTCTCCACTGTGGAGTTCCTCCTGCCCTGGGGAGAAGGTACCCTGAGGCACTGCACCTGATCTCCTGTTCCTCCTACAAATTTCCCACCCGCTCCGTTAGCTCCCGGGGCTGCCCAAATTCCCACCAGCCAGGCCGATGACACGACTCCTTTCTCTGACAGCTGGAAGCCAGACGTCTGCAATCAAGGTGCGGGCAGGGCCGCGCTCGCTCTGATGCCTCTGGGGGAGGATCCCTTCTGCCTCTGCCGGCTCTGGGGCTCCAGGCGTTCGTGGCTTGTGGCTACATCACCCTGATCTCGGTCTCCACGGCCACGTGGCCTCCTCCTCTTCACATGTCTGCGTCTTTTGTTCTGTCTCTTAAAAGGACGCTTGTCCTTGGACTTAGAGTCCCTCTGGTTATCCAGAATGAGCTCACCTAGCAATTCCCAGCTTCACTGCATCTGCAAATAAGGTCACGATCATGGCATCCTGGTACGGGGACATGGACGTTTCTTCTGGGGGCCACCCTTCAATTCACTGCGCCCACCACCGCCGCCAGCCCTGCCCTCGCTCCTCTCGCTGAACCACCAGATAGGCTCCTCGCTGGCCCCCCAGTCCCCTTCCTGTGAATCCTCTGCCCAAGGTGACCTGAAACATAACCGCCAAACCCTCCAGAAGCTTCCTGCTGCCCCCAGAATTAAGCCCAAGCCCCACACCTCAGCCTGCAGGGCACTGTCCGATCAAGCCCTGCCACTGTCCGGCGTGGTCCCCAACCACGGGCCTTCCTGTGCCACCGGTCAAACCACCCTGGGCTTTGCCACCTTCTCCCACAGGCCAGGTCTGCTTACATCTCTTTTTGTACTTTTGTACATGCTGTTCCCCCCGCCGGGAATGCTCTTCCCGCCCCCTTCCCGTGGCAGATCTTTGCCATCCTTCAAGCGTCCACTCAAAGGGCACCTCTTCCAGACAAACAGACCCACGCACAAATCTACACGGCCCACCCCCGGCCCCAACCATTACGGAACTCGAGATGAGCCGCGCTTTTGTTGTAGTTGACCATTTTCTGGTTTATTGTTTGTTGCTTCCTAGGTCACAGGGCTTTGTCTAGTATAATGCCTGATTCGTGATAGCAACCAAAAGTCAAAGGAAGGAAGGAAGGAAGGACTAAGCGTCTAATGGTACCTAGCACTCAGGAGCTGCTTTGCACATACACCAGGCCCAATGGGCCCAGGATAAGCAGCACATTTTCTACCCACCCAACAACAGTCCATTCGTCCATTCTGCATCTGTCTTCCTCTAAACTGAGGGTGAGGGAACAGTTTTAAACCAGAGAAGAGTCACGAGAAATCACATCTCCTGTGAAATCGCTGCAGAGGCTCAGCTCAGGGGAGGGTGGGGTGTTCTCCCCAAGGGGCCAATCCGGCCGTAAGCACAGACTTCCAGGAGCCACCTGGGTGCAGGCTGGATCCTCTGTGACACCCGCAGCAGCCCCCAGTGGTGGAGGCTTGTGGCTCCCGCCCACGGGCTTTCTCTGCGCAGTCTCTGGGGGAAAAGCACCTTCGTGAAGTCATTTGGGGGGGGGGGAGATTCTTTTCATTGAACCCTCCCACACGCACCCCCTTGATGCCACTTCGTTGAGACACAGACACGGCCACCCGGAGTCATTCCTTCACCGCCCTGTACTGAACCGGTGTTCATTATACATTCACCGTCATCATAACGCAAGCGGTCGCTGAGCTCTCCTTGTCCCGGCCCCCTCCTTCCCTTGTTTTCCTCCACGGCTTTGTTCTTACCTGGCATGCTATCTCTTTCGCTTGTTTATTGCCTTGTTCAGTGCCCAGCTAGAAGAGGAGACCCGGGAGGGCAGGGATCTGGGGTGCGGATGGCCGGACTGAGCATGCTCTGGGTGAATCCGTGGTGGGAATGAAGGTGTGGTGTGCCAGGCACAGTGAAAGGCGCTTGACCCATGTGCTCCTTATGACTTCTCAAAGTAAGCCTCTTATCTGGGGACTACCATTACTACTATTCCCAAGGAGGAAATGGAAGCAGAGAGGTTAAGCAACTTGCCCAAGGACACACAGCAGCTAAGTGATGGAGCCTGGACCCAAACTCAAGCAGTTTGACCTTGGACACTATCACTCAGTCATTCTGCCTGCTGGGCACTGGGCTGCAGGTGGGGGGGGCGGAGTTGGGGCACAAACATGGATAAAATGTGGCTTCTGATCCCCTGGACTTCACTGTCCCATCACCAAAACGAGCATGCGGTCCATCCATTACACTGTTCTGCTGTTACTGCTGTCTCAGGCAGGGCAAAGGAATGACAGGTCAAGTGCACCTGGCAGGGTCTAAGCAGTCTTCTCCAAGGAGGGCAAGGCTGGACCCACCCCAGGAGGCTGCATATTCTCCACTGGCTTCAAACCCTGAGTCTGCGCCTCTCCGGGTGCAGGCAGCCCTACTGTCACCAACAGGCACACACAGGAAACGCCACCCACAGATGCTCCCGGGCTCCACGTGGGGCCGCCTGCCGGCACTGCCTTAAAGTAGGACCCCCACACCAAGTGTCCGACTCTTGGTTTCGGCTCAGGTCATGCTCTCATAGTTGGTGGGTTCAAGCCCCGCATGGGGCTCGGCACTGACAGTGCAGAGCCTGCTTGGGATTCTCTCTCTGCACGCCCCCCCCCAAAATAAGTCAATAACTTAAACAAAAACAATAACCCACACACAGAACCCTTAAGGCAGGCACTGCTCACAGCAATGGATGCACATCGCCTCGGGAGCCCTCAGCAACTCTGCACGCGACCAGCCGGGAAACTGAGGCTGACAAAGTTTCATTTATTTGCCCAAAGTCACACAGCCGTGAAGTAACAGAAGCAGGAATCGAACCCAGGCGGGCCGTGACTCCAGACCCCCCTGCTCCAGACCCTTTCTTGTTTGTTAAAAAGCAAAAAAAAAAAGCCCGTTTATTCAATGTAAACTTTTAGAAGCTTACCTTTGCCATAATTTTTTCACCATTGTTGTTTTTGTTTTTGTTTTTGTTTTTGTTTTTTTAACATTGCTGAGTGGAAAGTCCATAGGAATAAAGGGAAACTGGGTGGGGGGTTGGGGTGCTAAGATTAGAAAGTAGGAGCACCCAGTTTGGGAACTGTCCGTCACTGGGTGGGGCCAGGGCGCAGATCGGATTTTCATTTCTTATGCAGATGTAGTTGTCCCAATCCTGAAAGGCGGGAGGTTACTCCCGATTTTTCCAAGCGGGGGCTGAAGGGTGGGGTCCGCACGGTTCAGATGCTTCACCAGACGAGTCTCTTGCAAGGACAGCGTTCCCGGAAGCTGAGGCGGGGCTCACCCACCTACTTGACCCTTTCAAGATCCCATCTGTGACCTGGGAAGAAGAGGGTGCCTCCCTCAGAGTGAAGTCACTTGTGAGCATCCCGCGGGGCACGGGGATATGCGGTAACGGGTGACAGCGCTTGTCCTCATCACCAGACTGTCGCTTCTGTGGCGGCCCCCGGCCTGTCGGATTCCTCATCGGGGGCCCTAATGAGCTGGCACTTAGTAGGTGCTCAGCGAATACCTTATAAGGAGGGAATGATAATGGGGGCTCCACAGAGACTTACTGAAAGGACTTCAACATTCCAGGCTCGGTCAGGATGGCCCGTGAGCACTTTGCAGTCAGTGGCACCCCTGGCGGGCCTCTTTCTTATGTCACATTAGAGTTGTTAATGTTTATTTATTTTTGAAAGAGCAAGAGCCTGAGTGGGGGAGGGGCGGGGGGGGACAGAGGATCCAGAGCCGGCTCTGCACCCACAGCAGCGAGCGAGCCTGACGTGGGGCTTGAACCCACGAACCGCGAGATCATGACCTGGGTCGGTGTCGGAAACTCAACCGACGGAGCCACCCGGGTGCCCCCGTCACAGTAATTTTTTTTTAATATTTTTTTTAATGTTTATTTATTTTTGAGAGAGACAGAGACAGAATGCGAGTGGGTTAAGGGCAGAGAGAGAGGGAGACACAGAATCGGAAGCAGGCTCCAGGCTCCGAGCTGTCAGCACAGAGCCCGATGCGGGGCTCGAACCCACAAGCTGGGAGATCATGACCTGAGATGAAGTTGGACACTTAACCAACTGAGTCACCCAGGTGCCCCCCGTCACAGTGATTTTTTTTAATATTTTTTTATGTTATTTATGTTTGAGAAAGAGAGAGAGAGAGACGGAGCATGAGCGGGGGAGGAGCAGGGAGAGAAGGAGACACAGAATCCGAAGCAGGCTCCAGGTCCGAGCTGTCCGCACAGAGCCCGACGCAGGGCTCGAACCCATGAACCATGAGATCGTGACCTGAGCCGAGGTCGGACACTTAACTGACTGAGTCACCCAGGTGTCCCCCAACACATTAATTTTTTTTAATATTTTTTTTATGTTTATGTTTGAGAAAGAGAGAGAGAGAGACGGAGCATGAGCAGGAGAGGGGCAGAGAGAGGGGGAGACACAGAATCCAAAGCAGGCTCCAGGATCTGAGCTGTCAGCAAAGAGCCCGACGCGGGGCTCGAACCCATGGACCACAAGGTCATGACCTGAGCCAAAGTCGATGCTGAACCAACTGAGCCACCCAGGCGCCCCCCGTCACGGTAATTTTTTAAGCAAAGGCCGCCAGATGATTCCAAAAGAAACTAGACACAGCAGAGAGTCTCTACCATAAATTCTGGAACCCCCGGCTCCTTGTATATTTTCTGGAAGCTCAAGGTGAGGGAGCAGCAGAAGTCCGTGGAGACGCTCTTGGGTCACAAACGTGGGATCTCACTCTAACTGGCAAGCAGACCCTTATTAAGGTCTTCTCACCTCTCTTCAGGGACCATTTCCTGAAAGGCTCAGTTAATATAATTGTCCTTCCTCGGAAACCACTGCCAACCAGAGCCAGGCACAAATCACAGGGCGAAGGGCCGCCCGTCGGTGCCTCTGGCCGCTGGGGACGGTGCCCTTTGCAGGAAGGGCGTCCGATCTGCTCAGATGCCCACACCACCTAAACCGTGAGTTCGTCCATTTGCGGGGGGAAACCCAGAACCCTCTCTCGCGCCCACCGATGATGCGTTAGCGGGCCACACACTCTGGCCGCAGGAAGCCAGGAGGGAGATTGGCTGGGGTAGAGGAGGCCTCCTCGGGGCAGGGGTGCTGGCTCTTTCTCCCTTGCCTTTTTTGAAACAGCTTTATTAAGGTGTAACTTACCCCCAAATTCACCCATTGACGGCCCAAAGCTCTGAGACTTTCGGTGACTTCTGGAGATGCGGAATCATGGCCCGTATTCAGGTTTAGAACATCCCATCGCCCTAAGATGGTCCCCGCGTGCGGAATTTTTCTGAGCCGTTCACTGTTAGCATGTGACTCCCGGAGGTTAAACCTTAAACCTTGAGAATCGGGGCGCCTGGGTGGCTCAGTCGGTTGAGCGTCTGACTTCAGCTCGGGTCATGATCTCACAGTTCGTGGGTTCAAGTCCCGGTTCGGGCTCTGTGCTGACAGCTCGGAGTCTGGAGCTGCTTTGGATTCTGTGTCTCCCTCTCTCTCTGCCCCTCCCCCGTTCATGCTCTGTCCCTCTCTGTCTCGAGAATAAACATTAAAAAAAAAAATTGACGAGGCGGGGGCATCTGGGTGGCTCAGTCGGTTAAGCGACCGACTTCGGCTCAGGTCATGATCTCGCAGTTTGTGAGTTCAAGCCCCACGCCGGGCTCTGTGCTGACGGCTTGGAACCTGGAGCCTGCTTCGGATTCCATGTCCCCCCCCCCCGCCCCACCCCTCCCCTGCTCACGCTCTATGTCTGTCTCTCAATAATAAATACAACATTAAAAAAAATTTTTAATAAAAAACCTTGAGAATCAAAAGAACAAGAGTTTCCATCTAAAAGAGGCATCACTCACCGCAAGGCTGACACAATGCTTGTTTCTTTTTTTAATGTTTGTTTAAACAGCACAAATCTGGTTTTTGTGATCTTTTTTCTGAACTCCGATGCGTCAACCAAAGCCAGCATTTCTCAGGCTGTCGGTCTCTGGGCCCTGGAGATGTCCTCAGCAATTAGGGGTTGGAGGAGGGATCGAGCGAGGTCCTCAGATACATTTGAGCAACCTGGGTTAAACAAACATTCCCTTGCTGCAGACTTTCTCAGAGCCTTTGGTGAGCTAACAAGGACCATGACTCTCCAAAGGGAGCTGCTGGACCACAGAAGCCACTGTTCTAGGAAGAGGGGGCTGGTGTCCGTAAAATACCCCGCACGCCTCTGGCCGTTGAACACGAATGTGTGAGAAATGGTAGCAGACGATACTGTGTGGTGGGGGGCACTGGCTTCAAAATACTGCGCTTGGGGCTCTGCTTGGTTTTCTCTTTGGCTGACAACACCCCCCTGCACCCCACCGCGGAGGGTGCCAGAGCCGAACTGCAGCCCCACCCCCTGCACCCACGTACCTCACTCATGAAGTTAGTCCGCGGGCACGGCCACCCAAGCAACACTCGAAACATAACTGCCGTGGAAAAAGTAACCCTAGCTGCCGTGGAAGAACCACTGTATGTAGTCTTACTCATCGGATCGTTCGAAAACACGCCCCATTCCGGTTACATGAATGGTCCTTTCACACCGTGGAATACTACACAGCTACAAAAAATGAAGCGTTTCTGTACGTTTCGACATGAAGACATCTTCAAGAAATATCCTTGGGGCGCCTGGGTGGCTCGGTCGGTTAAGCGTTGGGCTTTGGCTCAGGTCATGATCTCACGATTTGTGAGTGCCAGCCCCGCCCCGGGCTCTGCACCGACGGTGTGGAGCCTGCTTGGGATTCTCTCTCTCCACCCCCCGCCCCTTCTGTGCTCTCTTTCTCTCTCTCTCTCAAAATAAATAAACTTAAAAAAAAAAAAAAAAGCGAACAGACCAAATTAAAGGGCGAATAAGGATGTGTGGTTGGCCCCCACTCGATTGTGTGATCGACATCTCTCATTCAGTGCGCTCCAGGGGACATCTGGAATCTTCTCTCCTAAACCAGCTCCTCTCTAGCCCTCCTGCCTCCCAGTCGCCCTTCCAGTCACAAAGAACAAAGACCTTGGACCAGCCTGGGCTCCTTTTCTCTGACGCCTCACATCCCAGCCATCGGCAAATCCCCTCGGTTCTGTCTTCAAAATATAGCCCAACTCTGACTGACCTTCAAGCTCCTGGCTGCTGTGACAAACCGCCACAAACCTGGCTAAAAACAACAGACACGTGTCCTTTCAGGGTTCAGGAGACCAGAAGTGTTGTATTGAAATGCCAGCAAGGCCGAGTTCCTGCCGAAGGTTCTAGGGGCGAATCTTTCTTTGCTTCCCCTGCTTCTGGTGGCTTCGGAGCCCTGTGTCAGCGTCCTTGCAAAATCTCCCGTCTTCACATTCCCTTCCCTGTGTGTCTCTCTCTGTGTCCTTTTCATAAGAGCAGCGGCCCTTGGATTTAGGAACCGCCCCCCCCCCAAAGGTGAATGTACATCTACAAAGACTCCATATCCAAACAAGTCACATTCTGAGGTTGCAGGGGAGACATGAATTTCGAGGGACACTGTTCAACCCAGTCACCACCTCTTGCTGTAGCCTCCAAACTATCTGTAAGTTTCTGATCTTGACCCCCTACGGTCCAAGTACAATACAGCAGCCAAAGCGCTCCTCTGGGGGAACCATCGAAGGCTCTGCCCCGTCGGGAGCAAAGTGTCCTTACAGAGGACGCGAGAGCCTCTGCCCTCCTCCCCCAGTCACTGCTCCCCAGTCTCCCCCTTTCCTGCTGCTCCTTCAACATGCCAGGCATGATCCCCCACTGTGAGCCTTGGCACCTGCTGTGTCCTCTCCCTAGACCTCGATTCCCCCCACAGCCTGCTCCCTCGCCTTCTCAACGCAACCCTTCTCCAGCCACAGGAATGCTTCTGTCCTGTCCCCTCCTCATCTTTCTCCAAAGCACTTCTCACCATCGAACACTGAATGTATTTTACGTATCTACCGTGTTCGGGGTCTCGGTCGCCCACCAGAAGGCACCAGAGGAGGGCAGATCTCTTTTGGATGTGTCCCGAGAGCTTAGAACAGTACCTGGCATGTAACAGACACTCCGTCGAGTTCACAGACGTGTGGAATGAATAAGTGAGTGAATTTATGCTAAAAATAAAATCGAGGGAATCCAGAACCCAAAGCCCCATCATTACAGATTATTGGGGAGGAGGTGAGTGTAGCCCAATTATTTGATACGTTTCTATAAAATGTATTTATTGTAACAATGGGATGTTTTCCTGTCTATCAGACCAGCAAAAATTAAGAATATAATACTCCAGGGGGGTCCGGGTGGCTTAGTCGGTTGAGCATCCCACTTCTACTCAGGTCATGATCTCACTGTTCATGAGTTGGAGCCTCGCATCAGGCTCTCTGTTGACAGCTCGGGGCCTGGAGCCTGCTTCAGATCCTGCGTCTCCCTCTCTCTCTGCCCCTCCCCCACTTGCTCTCTCTCTCTCTCTCTCTCTCAAAAATAAATAAACATTAAAAAAATTTTTTAAAGAATATAATACTCCAATTGGACAAACAACTGGAGAGCCAGCCCTTCGATCATGCTGGTGGCTCATGTTTCTTGGGTCATTTTCTCTGGGGCCAATATGGCGGGCAGAATCGTCAAAGCCTTAGAGACAAGCGCACCCTCTCGGGCCAAGACTCGTACTTCCAAGATCCTTAACTTCTTCTTAACTTGTCTCTTGGTTACACAATGCGTCCATCTCTCTGGGTCTCAACTTGTCAGCCGGCCACAGAGGGTTGAAAACACAAATGCCCCTGGCAGGTTCCAGTCGCATTGCCAGGGGTCCGAGACCCTGGGGGCAGCAGGGGCCCCCACCTCGGCCAGGGGACTTTGGGCCGCCACCCCCAGCCTCAGCGACTGCACAGATAATGACAGCATCTCCCTGGAAGACTGAAATGAAAGAATGTATGTAAACTCATGTAACACTATGTGCAAACTACACTCATTTAAAAAAAAATTTTATGTTTATTTTTGAAAGACAGCGCGAGGGGGGGAGAGACAGAAAGAAAGGGAGGCAGAGGCTACAAAGCGGGTTCTGTGCTGTCAGCAGGCAGCCCAATGCCGGGTTCAAACTCACAAACCTCAAGATCACGGCCTGAGTCGAAGCCAGACGCTTCACTGACTGAGCCACCCAGGTGCTCCTGCTCGATTTCTTTTTTTTTAATTGGAAGGAAAGGGGTACCTGAGTGGTTAAAAGTCTGACTCTTGATTTCAGCTCAGGTCATAATCTCATGGCCATGAGATCCGAGCCCTGTGTCGGGCTCTGTGCTGGATGTGGAACCTGCTTAATCTTCTCTCTCTCTGCCTCTCCCCTGCTCTCGCTCTCTCCTTCCGTCTTTCAAATAAACGAATACATAGGAAGAAAAAAAAAGAAATAATGAATGTAAGACATCTGGCCTAGGCCTTGGTGCATAACCAGTGCACATAAACATGTTGTTATTTTAATTCTTCGAAATCACTATTGATAAAGAGCATAAAAATAATCCAGCATTCAAACAATCTCTTCTTTCCAAATCAGTGGTTTAACCCATGACCTCTAAGATTCCTTCCAGTATTGACAGTCAATAAAGTTCTAATGAGCCCTGCCCTTGGGCTCACCCTACTCCACCTCTGCTGGTCACATAAACCTGAGAATCTTTAATTCCAAGAGCTAGACAACATCAGCCCAACCCAGTGGGTGGGCAGATTGCTCTGACCTCTTGTCCTAGTGTGTCCAGATATCTGGAGGCATCGGGTTTCAGAACCAATATGGAGCCCATCCTGGTGGCGCCATTGTGGCCAGGGCATCAGCTTTGGGGCACCAACACCGGCCACTTCCGTGAACGGATCGGCCACAGGCACCCTAAATCACTCGGGTCCCCGCTCCAAGAAGCTGAGGACAACTTCCATGGGGTTTTCCTTCCCTGTGGCTGAGCTTATGGGTCTTACTTGCCCAAAGCTGGTATACCGACTCTTCCCCAACTTGGTCAATTTCGCTGAAGCCCAACCCTGAAAGTTCCACGCGATCCCTCCCAACTCTTCCCTCCGTGCCCAGGCTCCTCCAACTCATCAGCAAGTGCTGTCAGCTCTACTTCCAGAATGCCCCAGCTCTCTTTGTCCCAGCTCCCACCAGCTGGTCAAGCCACCACCTAGCTTCATTCCTACCCCCGTGCTTCATTCTCCACATGCATTGGTTGATTGATTGACTGGTTGATTGATTTGCTCAGAATCCTCAAATGGCTTCCCATTTGAATCCCAGTGCCTTTCCAAGCCTGTACAGATCTGGCTCTCTCTCTCTCTCTCTCTCTCTCTCTCCAGCCTCACCTCCTCCGGCCACATTGGTCCTTCTGGCAAGAGAGCTCTTTCTGGCTATGCACAACTGGCTTTTTCTCACCCATCAACCCAAATATCCCCTCCTCAGGGGGACTCCTGAAGGTCCCAAGTAATACTTTCCCCCACCGCCTCCCCAACAGGCCAGTTCACGTAGACTCCCGGGGTGTGTGTGTGTGGGGGGGGGGGAAATGTCTTGAGGAAGGCAACATGGCGGGGTCTACAAAAACTGAAAAGGCAATTTCATGGCCAGGAATCCACCCAGAAGGAGCTGTGGGAAACGACCCCGGAGCAAGCTCACTCACCGTAGCCTGTTTATACCAGCAGGGGGTCGGAAACATCCTAAACCCCACCGGGAAAGGACGGATAATCTGTACATCACACCCAAAAGGCCACCTTGCAAAAAAAAGGCAGCTCTGTACGAACTGGTAAGGAGCCATCAACGTGACAAATCAAGTGAAAAGAGTGAGGTGCCAGACTGTGTGTACAAAATGAGAGTTAAAAAAGAAATACATGTAATTATGTGTACATGCCTGAAATATCTTTGTCTACACCTAATTGGTAATGAGATTTGTCTCCACCCTGAAACTGGGTGGCTGGGAGACAGGGTGGGAGGAACACACTCTCATGTCTATATATCACCTGTGCCATTTGCATTTCTTCCCCTGGGCCCCAGCTTACACAAAATAATAGTAATAATAATAGAGGCCCACCACCCTGACATGGTCTTGATTGTTTATTTGCTGGTCTTCTCCTTCCAGTGTCTTCTGAGAGCACGGAGCTTGTCTCTGAAGGATGGAACTTTTAAGCTGAGTACTCCCAATTTCGTGGATGGCGGTAACACTGCCCCAGGCCCAAAATAAAAATGAAAAAGTGTCTCCCAGCTGCTGCAGAATGCAGGGAATTTCACCCTTTCAAGCTTTTCTATTACAGAAACTACTGGGGTAGCAACAGTTCTGCTGGGTCCCAACAGCACACCAGGTTGGTAGTTCATAGGTGTATGGGATTGAGGGACTGATGTGTGGCTCCCCTAACGGACTGTGGGCTCCACAAGGCAGGGTCCAGGCAGCTTTAGCTTATTGGTAGATATCCAGGGACTAGCATCGTAGATGGAAGGAAGGAAGGAAGGAAGGGGGATAGGTGGGTGGGTGGATAGATGGATGGGTGGTGGGGGGATGGATGGGAGAATGCATGACTTGTCTTGATATTCACCACCTCAGCAAATCCTGACCTTTTGGTATAAATGAGTTTATTCATTCAGCCTAGGGATATTTATTGAGCATCTACCAAAAGCCAGATTGCCAGCTGCATACTGGGGTTCAGCTACGAACAGGCCGCAGTGACTCCCTCGGTGGCAGGATCTGGAAGGTGATACAACACTACACAGCTGGGTACCACCCCATGTGACAAGAAGCGTGATGGAAGCCGAGGGGACGCCCAAGTCAGCGTAAGCCTGGGAAGGCTCCAGGAGGAGGTGCTGTCCAGGGGGAGACTGGGGCCGAGGAGGAGGCAAGCAAGTGAGGCGGCAGGAGGTAGAGGGAAAGCTGAGCGTTGGGAAAGGCCAATGGTGATGGCAAAAGGAGCCCTGAAGGTTGAGTCGGCGCCACGCTGGAGACCCAGCCGAGCCCCTGATCGTGCTGGCAGGAGCCCCACACTCCCACCGCTCTGCAGAGGAGGAGGGGGCCTCCTGCCTTTCTTTTCCCTGTCCCCTCTGCACTTTCTTCCCTGCTCACCTCCCCTCTCCTCTCCTCTCTCCCCGTTTTCTCTTTGCCCACAGGTTGTTGCATTCAAAAAAGCTGACACTTGGGGCGCCTGGGTGGCTCAGTGGGTTAGGCATCCAACTCTTGATTTTGGCTCAGGTCACATGAGTTCGAGCCCCACATCAGGCTCTGTGCCGGCAGTGAGGAGGCTGCTTGGGATTCTCTCTCTCCCTCTCTCTCTGCCCCTTCCCCGCTCGTGCTCTCTCTCTCTCTCTCAAAATAAACATAAAAAAAAAAAAAAAAGCTGACACTCTAATTGAACACTTACATGTACCAGGCACTGAGCCAAGCACTTTGCACTTACCACTCAGAATACTTCTGTCTTGTGTCTAGCCCCTCCCTGAAACACAAGACACAGACCGTCCCTCCCAGGAAACACTCAAGCTGCCGCTCTAGTCTGGGCTATCCCATTCACCAAGTCTGGGCTATCCCAGTCACCCAGTGAGAGACCTTGGACAGGCAGCTCGTGGCTCTGTGTCTCCGTTTCCTCATCTGTAGAAGGGGTGTTATACTTCCCACAGTTGTTGGGAGGAGTAAATTTATTTAATATGAAAAGTGTCTAAAACAGTGGCTGGCACATAATAAGCGCTCGATAACGTAAGTTCTTACCTTCGGGGGCACGACAGCACCCGGTCATATCCACAGCCCCCGGAGGCAGCCAGACGGGCCCTGAGGCTGGCTCCCACGCTTCCTTGCTGGATGAGTTTCAGCAACTGCTTACCTGTGTCTGACTGAGCCTCTCTGTAAAATGGGCTAAAATAGGTTTACCAGGGAAGGAAATAACGAAAGGCACGGGCGTTTTCTCTTCTTCCGTGGGTCCTTTGTTTCACAGAAGCATTTTTCAGTCTTCCCGTGTTTTTACTAAACCTAGTGTTTTTCTAAATCCGAGAGCCCGTTTCATTTGGGTGTTTGGGGTGGTTGTTCTGTTTTTCCTCCGCTGGATGCGGAGCCTAGCACGGGGCTTGAACTCGTGACCCTGAGATCAAGATCTGACCTGAGATCCAGAGTCAGACGCTTAACCAACTAAGCCACCCGGACGCCCCACAAAACACTCCAACTGGACAAAATGACACAGAGTGAAAGATGCGTGTCCCTCCCACCCCAGCCCCTGCCCAGAGGAACCTCGCGGCAGGCTCTGTCCACCCCGCCCCCCAACCCCCCAAAGATGTTCCAAGTGGGTGGGGGCAGCAGCAGTAACATGAATTACTTCGGCCCACAACACGAAAGAAACGGTTTGTGACCCTTCAATTCGTTCTGTTGTCGGCTTGAACTACTTTGCAACAATGGGCAGAGCAAACAACAATTAAAAGGAAACAGTTGAGAACATTCTTTCTGAAGATTTTTCTTAAATGGCTGGTGCCTTCCACCACTGCGTTTTCTTGTCTTGTGGGAAAAGGATATTAACAGATGTCAGAGGTGAAACAATGTCAAAAAGAGGAGGGAAGGGAGACCCCATCTCTGCGGTGGGGGTGGGGAGGGGGGACGGGGTGGAGGGGCACCCTCTCTTCCCTCACCTGCCCAGGGAAAAGGGCTCCTGGTGAATAACCACAACCTCAAATCCAAAGTTAAACAGTGACAAAGAGGTGCACATCTTTCTCCCTCCCGGGATCTTTGCTTCCTTTATTCGCCGATTTAAACATTGACTTATGGGGCACCTGCGTGGCTCTGGATTTCAGCTCAGGTCACCATCTCACCCTTCGTGAGATCGAGCCCTGCATCCAGCTCTGCACTGCCAGCGTGGAGCCTGCTTGGGATTCTCTCTCCCTCTGTCCCTACCCTGCTCATACTCCAAGTAAATAAACTTTAAAATAACAAAAACAGAGCAAACATCCACTTATGCATTCACTCAACATGCGTTCATTTATGTAAACATGTCAGGTTTTTTTTATTTATGAAAGGAATACTTGTTTTTTAAAATTTAGACTGTATAGGGTCGTATGAGGCAAAAAGTAATCCACTGTGCAGAAGTAAATTCTGCTAATGGCCTAAGTGGTGCATCTAGAGTTTTCCTATGTTTAGAGGAGTACTTCCCCACCTTTGGACTCTTGCCATTTCGGACCGGATCATCCCACGTTCCAGCAGATCATTCCGTGTTACGGGGGCAGGGGGGGCATACGGGGGCGGGGGGGGGGCAGTCTTGTGCACTGGTGGGTGTTTAGCATCCACCTGCTCACTAATAAGCAGGAGCAGTCTTCCCTCCCCCGGTTGTGATAACCAAAAATGTCTCCAGACTCTGCAAATGTCTGTCTGGGGGAAAGTCGCGCCTTTTTCTTCCCCTCCTTCCTCAGGAGGCCCAAACAGGATTCCTCCTGGTGCATGAAAAGGAACCACGAAGGCAAGTTTTGATGAAACGGAGCCCCCAATCTGGGCCATCACCCCACACCTCCTGAGGGGAGAGGAGAAAAGGGGGAGTCTTGCGGGGTGAGTCATGGGGACCAGAATGACGTGGTAGTTTGGTGTTCATCAGTCCCCACCCTTTTCTCCTGCAGAGTGTTTGACCAACGAGACTGGCTGGCCATTCCACTGACATAAGGCCGCAGACCCTCCCTCTCTGGTCCCCAGAATCCAGGAGGACTGCCTAATTCCAGAAGCTACTTTGTAGCTTATGGTTGCTTGAAAAGTGCTCAAGGTGCCTTCGTGCAGTCTAGCACTGAGTCCTGACGGTTCCACCAGTAAAACACATCGGCACCCAAGCTCCTTCCCTCCCCTCCCCCCCCCACCCCCACCCCCGCCGCCTGCCCACTGTGTCCTCTAATGTCCCAGCCTCCTGACTGGCCTCCCTGCAGGCAGCCCCACCTGCTGCTGGGGGAGAAGGAACATCTAAACCCAGCCGGGTAAAAGTGGATCCTCCTGAACCCCAGCCTGGCTGGGAGGGAGAGCAGGGAGAGACGGGTTCCCAGGGATCCCAGATGTGACTCAATAAAACTTTAGAGCTACAAGATGCTAGACGGCAGGTGTTCCTAAACTCGGCTCACCATCAGGATCACCGAGAAGTCTGTGTTTAATAAAAACAACCCCCGGATCCTGGACGCAGCGGGGTCAAAGGCAGCAGAAGCGCATCAGTAATCCTTCCAGTACCTCTGGCTTAACAGCCACTGGTCTCAGGGGTCAATGCTGGGATGCCCAGAGGGGCCCAGTTACATGAAACAAGAAGAAAGGAGAAGTGAAATGGGCCTCCGGGAGTTTGGGATTTGCTTTGGACGGAGATGCCGGGGTGACTTCTCCCCGAAAAACCAAAAAAGGAGAGCTGGCTAATGTTGCCACCAGGAAGCAGCCCCACTCAGCAACACAGCTGTAGAGAACACGCAGGAAAATCGCGTTTCATTTAACAGTGAAGGGCCCCCATGCTGTTAGATGGACCTGACCCAGGGCTAGGACCACAGAGGGGGGCGGCCGATACTCCAGGCAGAGACGACACCATGTGCAGAAAGGAAGCCACAAACGGGGCGCCTGGGTGGCTCGCTGGGTGAAGCGTCCAACATCGGCTCAGGTCATGATCTCCCGGGTCGTGAGTTCGAGCCCCGCATCGGGCTCTGTGCTGGCAGCTCGGAGCCTGGAGCCTGCTTCGGACTCTTCTGGGTCTCCCTCTCTCTCGGCCCCTCCCCCCTGCTCACTCTCGGTCTCAAAAATAAACATTAAGAAATAATTTTTTTGAAAAAAGGAACCCACAGGAAGATCAACGGCGGGGGAGGGGGGAGGGGAGGCGGGGGACAAAGGAAGGACTTCCCCACTATGTCCGTTTCCTAGGGCCACAAACTGGACAGTTTATGGGCTCAAAATTCTGAATGCTAGAAGTCCAAAATCAAGGTGTTAGGAGGGTCATGTTCCTTCTGAAATCTGCAGGGGAGTTTTGTGGGGTTTTTTTGCCTCTCCTGGCTGCTGGTGGCTGGCAGTCCTTGGCTCAGAGCCCTCGCTCTCAGGTCTCCGCCTCCTTTGGCACCTGTGCTCCCTTTCCTGTGTCTGTGTTCGCCTCTTCTCTTCTTAGGAAGACACAAGCCACGTTGGATTACGGGCCACTCCGCTCCAATAGGACCTCATCTTTGGTTTTATTTTGGTTTTTCTGGGGCCTCATCTTAATTTAATTACGAACAATAACTCTATTTCCAAATAAGGTCACATTCTGAAAGTACGGGGATAGGATGCGGACATACTTTTTGGGGAAGCACAGTCTCAACCCAGAACGCCCAGGGAGTCCCAAAAGCCTTCCAGTCTGAGCAAGTGGCCAAGATGCCTTCAATCCATCCACCTCTGACACTCACCCAGGAGGGGCACTCCTCAAGATCGGGATCCTCCGTGGAAAATGTGGAGAAGCAAGGAATGCTCCAGGCGTCATGAGAAAAAAATGCTGAGATTTGACCTTGGAAACACTCTTCACCAAGTTGTTCCTTTGAACAGGTCCCTGGAATTAGGCCTTTCAACTCTACTCAGTTTCCATGCTTTTCTTCCCCCCCGTCTCCCCCATCAAGATGTTATCCCAAAGAGGCAGGGAAATTAGCGTTTATGATGATGCCAAAAATAACCAAGCATTCCACGGAACTGTGGACTCCAGCACACAATAATTTTTAAAAGTCCTGAGGTCAAGTTGGTTCCTCGGGAAGATGCTGCTCCAGGTTACTAGCAGACAAAAGACGTTCAAGGTCGCGGCACACCTTGCATCAGTGGACCTTGGGCACTGCCTGGATCAGCCTGGGTCAGCAGAACCAGGAGGGGGATCAGATCTTGATGGCGCCTCCCTACGTGGTGGCCTGTGGTCTTCAGAGAAACAAATGAAGCCTGTCGAGTGGGAAAAAAACACTCCAGGGGAACCGGGATCTTCGAAAGGGAAGTCAACAGTTCTCACATCATCCAGGAACAACGGCTACCCCTGAGAAAAGCCACCTGCGCATTGCGGCACTGAAATTTCAAAAGCAAGCCTTATCTCCCAACTTAGAGAGAAAACCCTCCCCGCCCACTGGGCTCAGGGGGCTAGTGAAGACATTAGCCAAGAATGCTGCCATGCCAGGGCTAAGAGAGCTCCCTCACCTGGAAAACACACTTAAAGGAACCTCAGCCTGTTCTTCCCTCCCCCGGTGGCCGACAGTAGCTCGACCTCCCCGGTTCTCCACCTGCATGTCAAGGAGACAAATTCAACTGCCGCCTCACCACCCCACCTGCACCCCCAGCAAAAGGGAAAGACTGCAGAAATGCTCAGCAATCCTCAAAAGTAACAGAACCGCTATAGGAATTCACAACGGCTGGAAACTGACATGTCCCCCGGGGGGGGAAACTAGGCAGGGGGGACCCGGAATCCCACCACTGCCAAGCCCTGAGGAGTTTATCTGTCACCCATCCATGACCCTCGCTTGTTTTGTTTCTCAACACTGAAATACAGGAACTTAAGGTCTCAGAATTTACCCTGACGCTAGACCTACCCCCCCCCCCCCCGCCCCCGAACAGAAAATAATGATGGTCATTGTGATGGAATCGTTTCAAATGAGAAACAGACTAATTCGTCCCTCTCCTAACCCACAACTTCAACTGTGCGCACACGGAAGATAAGACAACCGTGAAGTCCAATTGAAAACACCCTCTCTCTGACTTTCCACAGAACTTGTAAATGCGCGGGTCTGCAAGGCAGGAGGGCGTCACGGCCCCAGACACCTGGATGGGCAAGTCTCCAGCCACCAGACACACGGTCCGGCTAAGAAGTCTGTCACACGTGGAACGCTCGACAGGAGCGTGCCTTCAGACAAGGACAGGGGAGAAAAGCATCTTCATTTTTTCTCCCAGAAGGCAGACTTTGCAGCATCGTGTGCCTTCGTAAAAGCAAGCTCAATCTGTCAGCCAGACAGCCACAGGGAGAAGAACAGGAGAAGGAAATGTGATCCTCACGGTCATGGGGCTTCCAGCGAAACCACCCCAGCCCGTAAGGAGCAACGGTCTACCATTGGATCTGGAAGTCCAAGGGCAGGGCGCCCTTCCTCTCACAAACAGGAGCTTGAGGGCAAAGCTGAGGCAGCCACAGTTTCCATAGGGACCTGTTGGGGAGACTTAGCTGTTTGGCATGGCGTCAGCTCAGAGGTGTTGAAAGAAAAACCTGTTATTAGGTGTCCTGGGCCCAGGGGACCCAGTGGCCATCTGTGGGCTCCGGTGGGAACCAGGATAAAGGACGATTGAGCAGTGAGCCAGGCACAAGCCCTGCTTATGACTCACTTCAATCCTTGGTTGACTTTGGGGCGTTTCCAGAACATTGTCTGCACTGCGATTGGGCAGGGCTCCTAAAAGCCAGACTCTAGTCCAAAAGCAGGTTAAGATGTCGAAAAGAAAATAGTCCCTTCCCCTTCAGCCCTTTGCCCCATAACTTCCTTTTAACACCCAAGGTCTCACATCTTGATGGAGAAAATAACCGCCAACCCAAGACCTCTTTTTACTCCTCTAAAGCAAAGCAATTGTGAACTTGACATTATCAACCAGATAAATCCAACTTAATGGGAACGTTCAGTGGCCAAGGACAAGCTGCCAAGAGCAAAGTATTAGGTTGGCAGAGTTTAAATGACTTAACGTCCAATGCCAGCACTAAATCAGGAATTGCTGAGCATTTGGTAGGGAGTTATAAATCAAGGATTATGAAGCAGGAGTTGAAGAAACAGCCTAATCCAACGTGGAAAATGCTTTCGCTCCCAACTTCCCTTTGAAGGCCGGCCTCTCCTGCCAAACTATAAACATCTCACTTCCTGGAGGAAACGCCAGGCCACTTCAACTTGAAATCAAGGACCCGCGGAGTACATTCACAAACATCCAGCAAGTACACAAGCTTGTATCCTCACAAACAAGTACACAAGCTTGGATCCTCACAAACATCCAGCAAGTACACAAGCTCGGCCAGCCTCTTCTGCTCCCCAAGTGGAGTGCGGAGACCCAACCTCCGACGCACCAGGCGGACCAAATGATTGGGGCGCTTTGGATAGATGCACGCGGTCCTGTTGCCAAGATGAAGAATTTCACTGAACCAAAAACGAAAAGCCTACAGTTTCCATTGCTTGAGTTTGACTGAATGCAAAAATCCTCCCAAGAAGGATCCGCGCCCAAGATGACCTACCGTCAGTTTCGGTTCCATCTCCAAATTCTGGGGTGGCGACTCCACCATAGTGTTTCTTAACAGGGTCACTTTATACAAGAGCTGGTATTCCAAAAACTGTGGACTCTCGCACGGCCCGGCCGCCCTAGTGGCAGGAGGGAGGTACTACACAAAGTTGTGAGCCGCCCATGGGCGTTAAGACCGTAAGACCTAGCGCGGCTGAGCCGTCTTGCCTTGCAAGGGACAGAAAATGAAACTTCTGCAGCCTTCCCTTGGCACACACCTTCCCTGCTCAGTCCCATGAACTAAGCCTCGAGCTGCGGCCAACCATAAATTAGCTCTGCCACTATTCTACTCATCCTAGAGACTTAAACAACAACAACAACAACAACAACCAAGTTGTAACCCGACTTTCACGGCTTCTATCGAGAATACTTTTTATTATACAGGTATCGTTTACACAATAATTATCTGGGGGACGTTTACAGACGTGGAGTTCAATTCCAAACCTCCATTCCACCCCCACACACGGTACCGCACACCCATCTTCCGGTTCAGCATGATGGGAATGAGACCCAAAGTTATTGCTTTTGAACAGTTTCAATTAAATAGACTCTTCCGCATCAAGAACAGAGCCCAGACCCTCTTAATTCTTAATACCCTGCGTACCTATGAATAAAGCCTAAATTAGTGTTTTAGATTACCCCATCACCTTTCAAAGTTAATATTAAAATCGAACCCATTTGTCAAAAAGTCTCAGGAAGTGCACCCATATTTACAGACCCCATTAAATTACGCATAAATAACATCTGTACACTCAACGCACAGTTTTCTCAAAATACAGAGCCTCCTATGGGACATGGTGGTGGCGGGCAGCCAAAAAAAAAAACAAAAAACAAAACAAAACAAAACAAAAAAAAACGCTTCATGCCTACCCTTTTCAAGTTTACTCAAAACACCAAAATGTGAAATAAATATGCAAATAAAGCTTCAGTACCTTAAAGGAACATGTCATTTCCGAGTCTCCCATTTGAAGAGTTAACTCTGAGTTAAAAAAAAAAAAAAAGAAAAAGAAAAAGAAAAAAAGACAGCAAAAGAGAACACAAAATCATCAGCAGGCTTCATTTCTACAAGTTTCGTAAAAACCCAAAGAGCCCCTTGTAAACAAGGGGTTTGTGTGTCAAATACCAGCTATTAATAAGCTGGTTGCTGAGCAGAGAGGATCTTTGCTTCCTACTGTATGCAGGATTTGACATCTCAAGAAGCTAGAAGCCGGATAAATACTTTGTTTAGATAAATCTTTAGTGGACGCCAGAAGCCAACCATTACCTTAACACTGCAAGTTACCGTTGATGTGAATGGCCATCGATCAGATATTTCAACAGCTACGCGTGTGGGTTTTCTCGTGAGCCCGGGGAACGGATTTAAAAGGTTCTAAAACTTGTAGCACCACTTTCAGAGAAAACAATGGGTCTCAAAAGAATCAAACAATACTTGTCACCTTCCAGTGACTTGTCCAGAGTCAAGGAGACGCACACTTCAGCGCTACAGAAATAACACTAAGGAATCCAGGAGGGCACGTAAACGATCCAGGAATCACTGGAGGCCTTTTTAATGGGAAGGTGGGTAACCAACTGTCCCCAGGCAAGAGGGGTTCCCAGTCTGTCCGGGTCGAGAACGCCTTTGGAGGCCTTTTTCCCTCCAGACTCTTCGGCCCCGTGGCTCACTCCGTCTTACTTCCGGAGCTTCTCCATTTTCTCCAGGGTTTTGCTGGAATCAGCTGGACTCTGGTCCCCGGGGTTCATATAGGATTTGTCTAGGACTATCAGGGCTTCTTTTATGTAGTTCTGCACGGCAGACACAGCGGCACAGATCGCCTGGCTGCCAAACCCGTGGGTAATCAAGCTGAAATGAGACAGGCAGTTCTGGATGTTCGTCTCCAAGACCGGGGTGGGTCGGTTGTTCCCGTTGGGCGTTCGGTCTTGATTGAGAAGGTCTGTGAACTCTTTACACACTTGCCTGTGAAGACAGCGCATACCTGTGAGCTCAGTCTGGCTCTTGACAGGTAAAGGGGACAGAGCCAAATCGCCCTAAGGAGGACACCCCAGGAGGCAATCAGAACACGTGGCCGCACCAGAGAAACAGACTTTGATACTAACAGTGGAGCTAAATTGTACTTAGCACCTATTTTGTGCCAGGCCCGGAGCTAAACTCCATCAAGCACTATCTTCTTTAATCCTCACTGCAATTAGGAAAGGTAACAGGATTAACCCCCGTCAAAACGCCAAGGTCACCGGGACTACTGAAAGAGGTGGAGTCCGGATTTCCAGCCCAGAGGTATCGGGATAGCCCTTTATTTGGTGCAGCTCGGTACCAGTTTCTTCAAGAACACGGAGAATCACGTTGCCCCGAAACTCGCCCTTTGCACACCCTGGTTCACCGTTGCCCCATTTCCTGACTGTACGATTTCTGCTTCATTTACCGTCATTTTATGGATTCATTTTTATGTTTATTCATTTTTGAAAGACAGAGAGAGACAGAGCACAAGCGGGGGGGGGGGGGGGGGGGGTGGGAGGACACAGAATCCGAAGCAGGCTCCAGGCTCCGAGCTATCAGCACAGAGCCCCACACGGGGCTCGAACCCACGAACCACAAGATCATGACCTGAGCCGAAGTCGGACGCTCAACAGACTGAGCCACCCAGGGGCCCCTTTTACCATCATTTTAAAATCCATTCACTGTCGGCTTTCTAGGAGAAACCTTGCAGCTGCATGAAGCAGGGTTTGAGACAAAGTTTGTCCACACGTCTCCTACAAATCCAACTGGATCGTGACATGTGAAAAACAGAAGGGGCGCCCGGGTGGCTCAGTCGGTTGAGCGTCTGACTTCGGCTCAGGTCATGATCTCCGTCTGAGTTCCGACCCCGTGTCGGGCTCTGTGCTGACAACTCAGAGCCTGAAGCCTGCCTCGGATTCTGTGTCTCCCTCTCTCTGCCCCTTCCCCACTCACAGTCTCTCTGTCTCAAAAAATAAATAAACGTTAAAAAAAAAGTTTTTTTAAGCATAAAAAAATCTTATCAGGAGGCAGAAGGCACCCAGTCTTCACTGGATGTGACAAAACAAATTGTTTTCAACACATTTTTGTAAGATATGGAGACACCATAATGAACGGGTAGTGTAACTACTTTGAGCTGAATAACTGAGCAGCTCCAAACAGCCACTACTAATCAACACATTCATTTTATTTATTCTTCCAAATCCTCCCGAAGAGTTAACCCATCTGACGTGTCCAAAAAAGCCCTCTTGTCAGTTCCTTTCGCTCCACACCCTTACTTAAGTGCGGGTTCCTTTCCCAAGCCCCGGGGACTACACTGGCCCCCCAACTTCAACATGAGGGCATCCAGCCATCACTTTCGAGTCTGGATACTCACTGTGCCGCCAGAAGCATGTTCTTCCTCGCGGCCATCTCATTCCGCCCTCCAAGATGAGGTCTGGTTAGATACTCCGCCACTGGTTTACTGGGGAATTCGGCTTCACAGACATAGGCAAAGTCCCGAGCCAAATGCACAGCCTCCCCTAGAATAATCAGCGACGGCAACAGACTTAGGAGGTCTCCCTTTCCTCTTCTGCTAACCCAGTCGGCCCGCCCCCCCAGTCCCTCTGCATTTTAAAATGAAATTACACACCAGGAAAACAATCCGGCGAGCAAAGAGAACTCCCTGGGTACTTTCAGTGGGTTCACTCCCCTAGGAACTGAGGAGGAAATCCTACCATGTGTGGGGGAAAAAAGACCCTGAATTTTTTCACTGCCCTCCAACAGTGCTAACCAGTCTTCGACCCAACTCAGATTCTTGACACACCCATGCTTTCTCTGGATTATAAAAGCTCTCATTGTGGACACAAGGGAAGGGAAATGCTGAAGACAAGCATCTCTGACAAAAGCCGATGGGGCACTTCTCTTTATGAAACTGGGATGAAGTCTTTGACGTAGAACCTTCTTTTTAACTTAGGGTGCCCCATTCCTGAAGGAGGCAAGTCTCTAGAAGGTTTAAGAAAAGAAAGGCATGCGTTTCCACTGGAAATGTTTAGGGTCCCAACTACCGATTTGGACTACTCACCCCCTTTTGTCCCAATCATGGGACGAAGAGAGGGAGAGGAAAAACCAAGGGGGCTCATCTCTGACCAGAGATGCCAGGTCCTGGCTGCCCCGTGGGCGGCTGGCAAGAGCTCTGCAGAAACCCAGATAGTGGCACCCCTCCCACCCCCACCCCCAGGCTTCAAATCAGAATCTGAGAACCAGTGTTCTGGCACACGCTTTCTCATTCAAGCACCCCCGCCCGGCTGGTCAGAAAACCTAGCGGAGCCCCATTTAGGCGCCACGCACGCAGAACCCACCATCCTCCATGCAGGACGGCTGTTCTCCAACAGGCAGCTAGCAGGCAGCTCCTTTCTCCTGGCCCTGACCCCCAAAGACACCCGTAAAAAGGTAGAGCGGGGCTCTGCCAAGTCGCTTGCGGCACCGCAGTCGCGCCATGAGACCAGGGACAGACAGTGTTCAAAAGATTGCCTGGCTGCCGGGAGACCACCCCTCATTGGCTCCCCCCCTGCCCTTAGCCGGAGCCCAGCGCCCTGCTGATTGGGCGAGGGCTGGAGGCTGCTCCAGGCTTCGGGAGAAGCCTCCCCACGTTCCACTGGGCAACAATGCGCTGGTTTTTCTAAAAAATATATATATATTTCACTTTTCCCTTGCCCCCTCCCCTTTACTTTTTAAAGGCTGTAATTGCATTCTTGGCTCCCTTCCAGATTGGGGGTAGGGGCCCATTCAAGAAATGAAAATGTTACATCCTACTATTTTAGGTCGGGGGAGAGGGGCCCCACTAATTTTTTTTTTCCCATGGGGGAAGTGAACAAAGGACTTGTGAATTGCGTATGCAAAGGCTTTTCTCTTCACCGACCACAATCCTGATATTCCCCAGCTACCAAAGCTAGAAATGGGGCTTCTTCCCACCAATACATCACCAACCAGCTTTTGAAAGGTGTACCCGTTGATCGATTGCATCTTTCAAAAACTGGTTCACTTGTAGGAAATGTCCCAACACCCTACGGTGTGAATTCTTCGGTCTGGGAAACCCATTTCTATTTAATAATGATTTGCTGGAGAACCCAGAACAGGATGGCTAAGCAGGCAGGTGTTTAAATGTTAACTTCTTTGATAAAAATTACTGTGATTCATTGCGATGGACTCGGGACAAATCACTTTCATCTCTCAACTGGTGACAGGGCTGTTTTTAAGCTTTTCTTCAGAGTAGCATTAAAGACACAAACAACCTAGCAACATATTAAAACATCACCAAACAAAAGCAAAACCCCACTGACCTTCGACCAAGGACGTCAGGAGGGTAACGTGGGCAGCTTTCCGTCTCCCGGCGGGAAGATTCAACCCGATCTTGTCCAACTTCTCCCGCAAGGACCGGCCTCCATTTTTAGATTTGGCTCTGAGTCAAAAGAAAAGTGAACTGTGGCTCTTCTCTAGAAATCACACTTTCATATTCTCCATCCTTCAAATGCTACCAAAACTGAAATCTGTCCAAGAGTATCTACATTATGTGGGTCGCAATCAAGTGAAACAGGGAGTCCCTCATTTAATTAATGCCTGTAAAATTCAAACATCTTTCGTAACAGCAACATTCTTTCCCCCCCAGTCACAGAACATTGCAAAGGATGCTGGAGCAGATAAATGTTCACTTCTAAAACCTGTGGCAGCCCCCCAAGTCCCCTGGGGTAGCAAACCCCATGGAGCTCCTCTCCCCCTAATAGGGACGCCACCATCTCATAAAGGAATCAAATTCTAGCCAAATGATAATTTGCTGGCGTGTTTTAGCACTTCCTTCTGCATCTGGCACTTTCTAAAAGAGAAGGAATGTACTAAAACTCTGAGCCGATTAGAATTCAGTGTTAGGTATGAAAGTTACATAAATGTTAAAAATACCTCCTTGGTTCTTTTGGGTTGTACACCAACCCAACCACCGTGCCCAGAATGTGCCCCCATGTACCTTCTGAGAACACCTCCCAGTAACGAGGCGTTTAAGCACTCAGGCGGGGACAATCGCCTCTGGACCTCAGCAACTGTCACTTTGTATTTAGACGTGGAGCTGAGGAGGGACAGTCTTCCAGGGACCGAGCAGAAGACCTCGCTGGGATTCATCACAGCCCCTACCAGCTCCTTCTGACAAGGGAGACTCAGCGGATTCTTGGTCATTGAAATGGGACCTGTGAACGAAGATTAAACGTGGCAGTCCCCGAGAGCTGCGTTTACGAGAAAGGGACCTTTTCAAACCTCTAACCCGAGCTGAAAGAGCTCTCTCTTTAAGCAAACAGCGTTGTGTGTTGGGCTACATAAACTGCAAGCACATTTTTTTTAAGTCCAATTCTTCAAAGATAATCGAATCTGAAATTCACAAGTTAACACCTTGCAAAGCTAATTAGTCATGACCCCAAGCGTGGAGGGTTTTCATTCTCTAACCACTGTTAAAATGTGTTTAATTAGAACACTGGTTTTCAGAAGACTGCTTCAATCCTACATACATGGGGATTTTTTCCTTCCTCTGTCTAAGAACCACCAAAATCACCCGGCACGCGCGGATCCTTTGCGGAAACCTTTCGGTGCAGCTGATCACGGTAAATTTAAAAATACAAACAAACCTGCCCTGTTACAAGTTTCCTGGGAAATTCGGTTTATTTTCTGAGCTGTTCTTCAAAAACCATTTCCCAATTGATTTCAAGGAGTTTAACTTCAAGTAGCAGACCACAACTCCCTTTCATTTAGGGCCACTCCATCTTCAAAACAGCCAAACTGGCAATCCCTCAGTCTGTAACTTAATTTCTTGAGACACTCCCCCTCCCCCCATCCAATTTTCCAAACCCCCTCCCCCACTATCTTGCATAAACCCAGACTCTGGCAGATCTTCCCACTACGGTCCTTTGAAGGCTGTCTATCTGGTAGGCCAAACTGTTTCAAAACCTCTTCTTGCGGGTCAGAATTGGGGATCCTTGCCACATGCATTTATGAAATGGGAAATTCAATCATCCACTCAA
This sequence comes from Felis catus, assembly GCF_018350175.1. Lineage (NCBI taxonomy): Eukaryota > Metazoa > Chordata > Mammalia > Carnivora > Felidae > Felis > Felis catus. The sequence goes on from NC_058370.1 coordinate 6,328,196, forward strand.
CAACTGCTACGGCATCAACCACCCAACCAAGGTGTGTGGTCTGATTTTTTTCCAAATTAAGCCAGTGTTAAAACTCACTCTGGAAGACTAACACTGTAAAAACACCATGAAATTCAAGGGGCCCTAGTCTCCAAGAGAACACTATCGAGTAACAAATCCTAAGAGTTTTACCATCATCCCTTTTCATTTAGCTCCAAAAGCGATGCCCTCTTCTTTCTCCTAAAAGCCTATGTTCCTCCAGCCAACCCCCGCCCCCTCCTCCATCGGCCCCTTCCCTACCACAACTGTCCCAAGGTGGCCACCAAATGCCCCCAACCTTGCCAGGCTAGGTGCGGCCCAGGGAGGAAAAAAGTTTGCTCTCGCTGCCTACCTTTGCGAATAACAGTCTGATCATGCAGGAGCAGGTGCTGGTCGTCGACATTCTGGGGGAGAAACGACAAAGTTTCCCTTAAGTTCCGGGGAGGCCGGGCAGGGGGGAGGAGAGGCTGGGGGGCAAACAGGTCCGGGCAGGAGGGGCAAGAGCCGAGGCGCCGCTCACCTGCACCTCCTCCATCTGGTGCGCCATGTCGTGGAGCCCCAGGTTCTCGGCCAGGCCCGCGGCGTCCAGGGCGTGCGCGTGGGGCAACAGCAGGTCGGAGCGACGGTAGGCATCCCTGCGGGCGCTCATGGCGCCACCCTCGAGCCCGGAGAGATGGGGTAGCAGGCCGGCCGGGCGCCCGTGGTGCGAGGGCAGGCCAGCCCCCTCCTGGCTCTGGCGACCCGGCCAGGCCTGCTGCTGGCTGCCGGTGGGCGCCGGCTGGTGCAGGGGGTTGATGGCAGCGGCGTAAGCTTCTCCCAGATGCGAGTAGGGGTCGGCCGACTGCGAGTAAGCCAACTGCTGGTAGGGCGGTGGAAAGTAGGGTGGTGGCTGGTACTCGGCGACTCCAGTATGAGAGAGGGGCGGCGCGGGGCTGTAGAGGTGCTGCCCCGCGGAGGAGAGGTGGGGGAGGCGCGGGTTCCCATTGCTGCTCGCGTCGTGGCGATCCTGGGTGAGAGAAGCAGAGACCCCGCTAGTACGAAACCCCGCTACTGCGAAGTGGCTGCAGCCGCTGCGCTGAGCCGTGCGTCCCCAGGGACCCGACTCGTGGGGCCTGCCCTCCGCCCAGAGAGCACCCAGAGGCGCCGTGCGCCGGAGGATTCGTTGCGAACTGCCAGCCCGCGGAGGAAAGAGGCTTCGAAAGACCTGGGGGAACTCGCTCTCAAAGCCCGGCGGCGAAGGCCTGGGAGGTCGGACGCCCGGGGCGCTCTGAAGAGCCGGATCCGAGCCCCACGTCTTGGGCCAGGAGTAGCTGAGGCCCGGGCCCGGGGAGGAAGTCGGCATGCTGTAGGCACCGTGAGGACTGCGCTCACTCACTAGCCCGCACATGTCAGCGGCGCCAGACGAAAAGAACGTGGGGAAGCTGCAGACGCGGATAAAGCGCACGAAGCGGGAAGTGCGCATCTTCCCCGCCCCAGGGACCCTCCCTTCCACGCCCTCAGGACAAAGACCTCCGGGCAAGTGACGCTCCCCGGCAGGCCGGCCACCCAAGGCCGCTCGAGGAACTCGGGGAGGAACGCCTCGCGGCCAGGGCTGCTCCCCACCCCACTCCGCCCCAGCTAGCTGGGTCCAGACCGAGCGGGGAACACCCAGTGGGGCCGCCCTGCCGGGCCACGGTCAGGATCCCCACAAACCCGGGCAGAGGGGGAGAACTAAGGACCCCGAATATTGGGCAACCTCGCCTGCGCACGTCCCTCGCCTCAAGGCTGTCCGACCTAATTCTTCAAGGACTCGTCTCCCTGGGTTCGCGGGGTCACAGGGGTGGCGGGGAACTAGGAGAAACGGGCGCTGTCGCCCCCTAGCGGAAGTGCCCGGGCCCGCCAACAGGGGCAGCCCCAGGAGGTCCCGCGGGCGCGCGGCCCCCCGCCCCCGTCGCCCCCCAGCCCGGGCTCCCCTCTGCCAGCGCCCGGGCGCACACCTCCCGCCGCCCGCGTCTTCCTCTTCCCGCTCGCCGCCTGCCTCCCTCCCACTCTCCGAAACTCTAGCTCAACCTGTCGGACTGGCTGGAGCACTCCCGAGCGCTTACGGCCCCATCTGGCCTCGCCCCCCCCCCCCCCGGCGCTCCCCAGCCCCCACTTCTCTGGAGAGCCAAACTTCGGTTGTTTTCTGGTTTCCCCGAGGAGTTAGCGGGGCAGGTGACAAGCCCGCCGCGGAGGAGACTCTGCAAAGGTGTCGCCGGCAGGTCGCCTCATCTGACCCCTCGGGACGGAGATCTCGTGCGTAAAGGCCACGTCTAAGCGTTGTAGACGGGGCGCTCTTCCGAGAAAAGGGAAAGAAGGGCTGTTTTGCTTCGCACGAAACCGACCGGTAAGCTCTGTGGGTGGGATCTGCCGGTCTCCTTCCAGGCCCTGTTCCGGAGGGTGGTTCGGGGAAGGGCCCGATTCAGGAAGAGGGCCCGGGAGAAACGGACTAAGGGGCGTCCGCAAAAGCGGACCCCGTCCCCTCGAGGGGCAGAGGCTGGTGCCTGCTCGCTGCGCCCGCGCCCGGACCTCGGTCGGTGGGTCCCCGCCTCCCGGGCTGGACTCGGGCGGGGCCGGGCTGCGCCCCTGCACCCAGCTCACCTCGCAGTCTTCTTCATACTTGACATTATCGGTTATTTTCCACAACATGGCGTCCGGCGTCCCCCAAAACAGTCGCCAGTTAAATCCAGGCTCCCCCCACCCCCCGAGCGGTAAATCCAAAATGGGGGTCACGGTGGCTGGGCGTCCGCCGCCGCCCCCGCCACGCGAGGGCCTCGCTGTCCCGGTCACTGGACGCGCATCGGCGGCTCCGCGAGCGTAGATGCGGCCGCCGCGCGCGTAGAAGCCGCTGCCGGGGACCCGGGAAGCCGCGCCCGCACTGTGTGTCCCGGCAATAGCCGGGGGACCCGGGCGCCTTAATGAGAAGGAAATTATCATAACTCCTCCCCGGGGGCCGGCACGAAGGCCCCGGCGCCGGGCGGGGCAGCCCCCAGCCAGTCCCAGCCTAGCTCCGCCCTGCACCCCGGCGGGGCGCCGCGCCGAGACCCGCGCCGCGGGGGGCGAGGAGGGGGAGGCGAGCGGGCGTGGGCACCTCTCTGACAGCCGCGGACCTGCTAGGTCGGGGTCCCCCGCCGCGCCTTCCGTCGGTCACCCCCCCCCCAGGCCCACACCTGAGACTGGCAGCGCTGGGGCCCCGGCTGCAAATACCTAAGAGCCCCCCTATTTCTCCTGAAGCGCCTTCCCCCATCCTCCGAAAGACGTGGTCACCTGCGGTTAAGAGACCTCGCGTTGCGGGCATCTCAGCAGCTGGGGTCCCCCTTAGAGCCTGAAATGCCTCACCCACCCACTCACGGAGACTTAAATTGGGCTGGGACCTCGCAGCCCTCCGAGAGACGCCTCCCCTTCCTTCTCTCTCCGCGGTCACAGCGCCGGCCCATTCCTCCGAGGGGCTGGAGGAGGGAAGGCCTTCTGGGGAGTCTGCCCCGAGCGCCAGGGGGCGGGCGGGCCTCCACCAGCCGCAAAGTCTGGGACAACGGCGTCCGGCTGCCATCGCCCGGAGCTGCATCTCCGCCGCAGACTGCGGCCGGGGGTCACCCGCGCTCCCTCGCCCAGCCCTGCCCAGCCCTGCCCAGCCCTGCCCAGAGCGCCGGCTCGGCAGATGCCTCCGACGAGCCGGACGCTCAGAAGCCTCAACTCACCCGGGGAAAGAGGTGCGGGGCGGAAGACAACCCGAGCGCCACGCGCGGGGGGTGGGGGGGTGGGGGGGCAGGGGGGAGGGAGAAGGTGGGAGAGGAGGGAGGGGCCAGAGGGGGACCCCGCTGGAGGGGTGAGTACCCCCCGTTCTGCAGACGCAGGACGAAAACGAAACTCGAATATAAACGCTGCCTCCTCTCGCCCCAGGATTTACTCGCCACCCAAACCTGAACGCAATGCGCGGTTGTTTAAAAATTTTAAAGAAACGAAATCCATTGGCCCAATGACTGTAATTGATCTTTTTCACTGCAAGGGGAAAGTCGCTAATTTTCAAGGGCGAATTTTGCTGGGACGTCCCAGCTGGCTCCGGGATCGGAATTTAAACATTCCGAGAGAATCGGAGAAGGGGACTCCTTCCATCTTAATGCCCATCAGTGCAGTGCCCGGGGCCTGGGCCCGGGAGTGGACGCTACCCCCCATCTACAGAACGACTGCACACACCGCCTTCCTGCTCCTTCTCGGGTTTATGTGGGCTTTGGCATTTCTCTAGACCCAGGTGGACCTAAAATAAAATTAAGAACTGGAACAAAAATAGGCGTCCTCCAAGTGAAACGTCCTCTCTTGCCTCAGAGGAGGTAGAGCCAAGGGGATATAGCGTACCTGATATTGGGGGGCGGGGGGACAGGAAGGGGGGCACCTGTGCCACGCAAGAACGGGACACCTGCACAGCAGGACGTGGAAGGTTAGGGTCCCAGGCACACGCACACACCCCAGAGGGAGAATGTGGCACCCCCTTCGGGGCGTTCCAGACCCCAGGGCGGTGGCGAGGGGCCTTCCCACGCTGGGCCTTCCGGACTCGGGTTTGACTCAAAGACCCCGCCTGGAGTGCAGCCTGAACAAGTTGTCTCATTCACGCCGGCAACTTTACCCGTAGGCAGGTTTGGAACCCCGGCAGGGCAGGAACGGGCCAATCCCCCACCCCAGGGCCTGGCTGTCCTTCCTTCCCGCAGCAGAGCTGTGGCCGAGGCAACCCGAAGGGACAGAGATTCCTCCCAGCCCGGGGGCAGAGGCAAAAGGGAGCCGATGGGCCCTGAGGGTCTGCGCGCCTCCGTTCTGGGAGCCCCAGGGGCCTAGATGTTTCCGAACCGCTTAGCAAGGGCCGTTCATTCCCAGGGCAGCTCCCCGGACACCGGCGCGCTGCCCCCTCTCCCAGGGACACGCGTTCAAGCTAGAGCGCGACTTCCGCGCCCTGGATGGAAGGCGGGTGGAAGAAGTCCTCAATCTTCCCAGCCAGGGAGACCCGGCCCAAATACGCACACCCTCGGCTTCGGGGCCGGAGCCCCGGCACGCGCGCGCCCCCGTCGGCGTGCCGGAAGCCTCAGCCCTTCCTCGAGCTCCACTTTTCCTCTCTCTGCGGAAAGCGGGGAGAGGATGGCTCCTGCACCCGGGACAGACCTCCCTCCAAAGCCCAGGCCCCTCGCCGCATGAAGACCGGAATCTGGAGGCCGCGCCCTGGGACGGCCACCGCTCGGGAAAGGGTGCCCCCTCAGGACCCTCCGAGGCTTCGCAGCCGCCTAACTGTAAACAGAACGAGAGGATCCCGGGGACAAGCTTCACTGCACGCCACGCAAAATCCGGGATAGGGGGTGGAGGGTGGCGCGCGGCTCCCCTCTGTCGCCCCCTAGGGAGCCTACGCTCACACACACTGGAAGCCTGGACCCGGGCCCCCATCCCGCTCCGGTGGCCCAAGAAACCGGAGTCTGGAGGCGAGGAGGCGTCTGGGTAGAGGCGCAGACGGAGACCGCCGCCTCCAACTTCCCACCCCCGCAAACCAAGGAAGGCGCCCGGGCAGGTCGAGCTGGAACGGGGTTGGCCTGCGACTTCTTTTCCCGCCCCAGGGAGGGGGCGCGAAAGCGGCAGGTGGAGGCCCCCGAGCGCCCTAAGGGAACGCCGCGCAGCGCGCAAGGTGTCTGTCCCGCCCCTTGGAACCGCGTGAGCGCCGGCAGAGACCGCGGTGAAGTGGGTGAAGTGGCCAGCCGGGTTAAGCAGAGCCGAAAAGCCGGGGCCTGCAGCAATCGAGGGGGGTGCCCCTCTATCCCACAGTCTCCCATCGCGGCATCGTCACCCCGAGGGCCAGACACTTGGCACCGAAGAGTACTGCGACTGTCTAAGCCCGCTAAGGTGCACGCCCTGGGGCGCCACTGCATCATTTCACAGCCACTCCAAAATAACAGCAATAGTATAAAAATAGCAGATTGTTTTGATGGTGCGCAGAGCGACAGCCGCGCACACACGGATGCTTCTTGGCTTGCTTAACCCAGGGTCCAACCCGACTCCATTTACGGCTCCTTCTAAGCGCGCGGCTCCAGGCCCGGGGCTTGAAGGGAGGGGCTTCGCGGCCTGTAGCTTTTCCTCGCAAAACCTGCTTTTTACAGATGGACAGAGAGCCGCGGAGCTGAGGGAGCCTGGAGGACCCAGGCTCGGGGCGGGGCGGGGCCGGGAGGGCCCGGGTCCGTGTCTGTCCCGGGTCGAGTCCGCGCGCTCATTCGAAGGGCGCCCGCCAAGCGCAGAGGTCGTGGGTACAGTCTCTAACTCGACCACCGCAGCCCCGTTTCTCAGCAGGCGTCGGGGGATTTTTGGCCGTCCAACTACCTCAAAGCCACAAACATGCCTGCTATTCGAGGCGACCTCCCTAGCTGCTCTTGGAGACCTGTTAGAGACAAGCTCGGCTCTCGCCTCCCCTGCCCCGGGGGGACTCCCGCCCTCCAGAGGCCACGCTTGGCCGCAGAATGCCTGTCACTTCTCCACTGTGTCCCAGGGCCCATTCGCGCGCAGCCTAAGCGCTCGGAGCGCAGGCGGGAGGACTCAGGCTCCAGCCCGGTGTCCCCGGAGGCCTTCTCCGCTCGGCGTCCAGGAACACCACACCCCTGCAGGCCAACCGAGCCCGGCGGCCTTAACGCGTTTCTCTGGTCGCCTCCAGGCGACGAGGAGGCCCACTGTGGCCAGGCGCCCGGCGACGCGGGCTCGGCTGCCGGCGCCAGAAGTGGCAGCGCCCGGGAGCCACCCCGCAGCCCCAGCGGCGCCCTCCCCACCCCGAGGGCATCCTCCCGCACGCCTCTCCTCCCTGCCGGCCTGCCCTCCGCCCGACACCTCCTTTCTCACCCTCAGGAGCTGGAAATTCATGTCGCCAGCTCTTCAGCCTCTGCGAGTCGAGCTTAGGAATGGGAGCTGGGCCGCAAGCGCTCCCCAAGGGCCGAGTCGCGTGCCGCAAAGTGCTCTGAGGTTTATTTAATTAACGGAAGGGGGAAGTAGGGAGGGGGCTTTGGATTCACAGCCAAAACCGGCTATCGCGATTGGAAGACACACCTGAAAAGGTCGTCGTTACTCCTCCCCTGCCCTCCTCCCCTTGGAAACTGTAAACTCGCCAATTGAAAAGGGTCTTCCTTGGGGTTTTGAGCGATCTTTGCGCGTCTGTGACAGGCAGACCGAGGCACGGCTGCTTCCATCACGAAATTATCGCAAATGTAGCCCGCAGCTTGCTGGCAAAGGACATTTGAGATCTATTTCGTCCGCAAATCCAGATCTATTAGCATTTCCGTGAACTCTCGGCCGTCGCTTCCAGCTTTGATCTGACTTCAGCTAAAACTGAACCAGGGGCAGTGGATTCCCGGGGTGGGGAGGCGGGGTGGGGGGAGAAGGAGGTGGCTGGATCTGGGGGTGGGGGGTGTGTGTTCCTTTGGTGCCTGGGACATTTGCTTGCACCTAGGCCGTTCGTGCTATTCACCTTAAGAACGCAGCTGGAGTGCTGTGGGTTACAAAACAAACAAAAACAAAACAAAGCATAAACCGAAAAACAGCGGGGAGCCCCGTAAAATCCAATTTTCTTAAGGAACACTGTCGACCCAAAAGTAAATGCCCTGTGTTGGCTGGATCTGCTCTTGGAACATCACGGGCGCCACTGAGATCCCCAGGACCAGCAGGAGGAGAAATTGGATTTGCAAAGAACCAATTGTCCCCCTCCTTACCTGGGTCCTTGATGGTTTGCACGCAGAACCTGCCCAGGCAACCCAAAAAGCTTTTTTTTTCCCAGGGAGGTGAGTTGAAAACTTATCCAAGATTCTTCTCCATGTGCCTTTAGAAGAAAGGAAGGGGGAGGGAAAAAAAAAACACAACAACAACAACAACCAAGGCTGAAAACCTGCAGGTTTCAACCCCACCTACTGGTAAACTCTTCCAGTTTCTCTGTTTCCCAATTAGTTTCAAAGGCACAGTTTCTTAAATGCACCAAGAGATGTTTACTGCTGGAACCATCCATGGAGATATTTTTACCCTTCTCCAAACAAAAGCTGATATAAGCACAGCCACAGTTTTGTGGGAGGGGGTTTAAACTGCTACTCTTTGCTACTGCAGCTTAGAATACAAAACTACAGGGAAACTGAGCTTGGTTGAAGATGTAACTAGGATTTTGATCATTAATATTCTTCTGGGCTAAGATCAACACATGCTGTGCCGTTTTGGTCCTGCTATAGAAACAGCTAGAAGGCCACAGGCCACAGTTTTGGGGTAGCTGCAACCGACCAGGCAACAGGGTGGGGCTGGGGGGAGGGGTGTGATTAATGTGTGTTGTTTTTCTTGTTTTTTTCAATTTTTTTTTAACTTTCTCATTTAAGTAATCTCTACACCCAACGTGGGGCTTGAACTCATGACCCCGGGATCAAGAGTCGCTAGCATCCCGGACTGAGCCAGCCAGGCGCCCCTTCATTATTTTTTAAAATGAACACACTAATCACTGTTAACATCCTGAGTTTATTTCCGAATTTAATCCAGGTATGTTGTTGTTGTTACGTTTCTGGTCTTCTGTGTTGCTTTTGTCACTGTGTCTTAGCTTTATTATTGAAAAAAAAAAAAAGGAGAAGGGAGGGGAGGGGAGGGGAGGGGAGGAGGGGAGGGGAGGGGAAGGGAGGAGAGGGGGGAGGGGAGAGGAGAGGGCGCCTGGGTGGCTCAGTCAGTTGAGCCTCAGACTTCGGCTCAGATCATGATCTCAGGGTTCTTGAATTCCAGCCCTGAGTTGGGCTCTGTGATGACAGCTCAGAGCCTGGACCCTGCTTCAGATTGGGTCTCCCTCTCTCTCTCTGCCCCTCCCCTGCGCGACGTGCTCTCAGTCTGCGTCTCTTTCTCTCAAAAATAAAGAAACATTTAAAAATTTAAGAAAAGAAAAGAAAAGGGCACCTCAGTCCGTTAAGCAGCCAACTTGGACTCAGGTCACGATCTCCCATTCGTGAGCTCAAGCCCCACGTTGGGCTCTGTGCTGACGGCGTGGAGCCTTCTTGGGATTCTCTCTCTCTCTCTCTCTCTCTCTCTCTCTCTCTCTCTCCCCCCCTCCCTCTCTTTCTCCCCTCCCCCCAAAATAAAGAAATAAACTTAAAACAAAAACAAGGTTCGACTCCCACGTCGGGCTCTGTGCGGACAGCTCGAAGCCTGGAGCCTGCTTCGGATTCTGTGTCTCCCTCTCTGTCTCTGCCCCTCTCCCGCTCATGCTCTCTCTCTCTCTCTCAAAAAAATTTTTTTAAAGAAAGAAACAATAGCCACTGTCATTGTCCAAATGGATTACTTGCCTCCAGAAACTGGAGCACCCTGTACTGTCACAATGCGTAATTACGAAGGGCAAGGTTTCCGCCTCCCCCCCCCCCCGCCCCTGGTCTTTCCTCTGGTGGGGTGCTGAAGGAGGACCCCTTTGGGGGAGCTCTCAGGTCCCGGCAGCCACATGTGCCCTTTTTCCTTCACCCCCTCCTCCCTATCCTACAAGCCAGGCTGTGGTATCTTCAGTTTACTTCCTCGCCTGGCTCACGGACGTTGGCTTCCCTGAACCTGCTCCCAGGCTCCCGAGTTCTGCATGTAAGAACTCATTTCAGTGGGGCCTTCGGCCCAAAAACAACAGCAACATTTAAAAAGCCAAAATGGCACCATGGTAACACAGGGATTCAGAGGGAAACCCTAGCCAGCAAAAATCAACACCAAATTAAAGCCAGAACCTAAAGGAAAGAAAAGATATGAAAGATACGATTCTTTAGATCCACTCTATAATAGAAAATAAATAGCGATTTCCAGCCCTTTTGAATACTAGGCGCACCAACCAAAAAATTTTAAACACTAATGCCTATATATATATATATATTTTTTTTTTCTTTCTCACCTGAATGAAATCTTTAGCCTCCAAAACTAATAATTAGAAATGTCTTGGGGCGCCTGGGTGGTTCTGTCGGTAAAGCGTCCGACTTCCGCTCTGGTCATGATCTTGCGGTTTGTGAGTTCGAGCCTTGCATCGGGCTCTGTGCTGACAGCTCAGAGCCTGGAGCCTGCTTCCCATTCTGTGTCTCCCTCTCTCTCTGCCCCTCCCCCACTCACGCTCTGTCTGTTGCTCAAAAATGAATATATGTTAAAAATAAATAAATACATACATACATAAAGATTCTCTCTCCCTCTCTTTGCCTCTCCCCCCTCCAAAAAAAAAAAAAAAAAAAAGAAGAAGAAAGAAAAATGTCTTGTACCAACATTTCCTTTTTGTAAGAAGCTTAGATATGCTCCAAGAAGATTCAGAACACGACCCTGCCCTAGTTTATCCTATTAGGCAATGATGAGTGTTGATTTTGCAAGATGTTCTCCTACTGCAGAAGCAGACCAGTTACAACCACGTCCAACTGCATGCATGTGTCAGCTGCAAAGTTGCCATGCCTTAGAATCTTGGACACAGCATGAAGCAGCGATTCCCAAGGCGAAGTTCAGGACCCGGAGTCTAGGCGTTGGCAACACCTGTGCTAAAACCCCCAGTTCTCAGGGGCCACCCCAGCCAGACTCACTCTATCTGGAGCTCCATGGGTGGAGCCAGCAGCCTGTGTTTCCAGGTCACTCGTACGTGCTGAAGTCTGAGACCCACTGGCATGAATGATTCCTGTGAAAACAAGTGTGAACTTATGTCTTCCCTCGTTCATCTGGGAGACTCTGAAACTGTACAGTGAATCTAATTTGCATGTTCCCAAAGCATAACCGTGTAAATTGGATTCCTCTATGCTTCTTCAGGGTCTAGGTGGCATAAATTCTTTATGTGATGTTCTGTAGTCTTGTTGCAAATTTATCTTCTTTTATTATTTAAATCCAAGTTAGTTAACATACAGTGTAGTCTTGGACAAATTTGTCTTTTTTTTAAGTTTATTTATTTAGTGGCGCCTGGGTGGCTCAGTTGGTTTAGCGTCCAACTTCGGCTCAGGTCATGATCTCACAGTTTGTGGGTTGGAGCCCCGAGTCAGGCTCTGTGCTGACAGCTCAGAGCCTGGAGCCTGCTTCCGATTCTGTGTCTCCCCACCCCCCAACCCCTGTCTCTCTCTCTCTCTCTCTCTCTCTGCCCCTCCTCCACTCATGCTCTCTCTCTCTCTCTCTCTCTCAAAAATGAATAAACATTAAAAAAAATTTTTTTCAAGCTCCTCAGGAAAAAAAAAATCTGATTACTTCCTATCTATGTCCCTTCTCCCACCCAAAAGGTTAGTTTATGAATCCAAGTTTTACTTATATTCAGGAAAATACTGAAGCCCCAAAAGAGGTGATTAGGAAAAACCATGTCTTCCCCAGCCCCATTTCATCCAAATAAGCACATCATCCTTTCTTCTTTTGGACCCCCATCCTTCAGACAAGTCAGAAACCAGAGGTTCCCCTCTCTTGGACCAAGCGGCTGTCCTTGTGAATCTCCATGACCCCAGAAAGAAGGACAAGTCAGTTACTGGAAAGGTCAGTAACAGGAGAGTAAGGACCAGGGCTGGAACCAAGGTGAGGGAGCAAAATTTAAGACACACACACACACATACACACAAAAAAACCAAAACAAAACCTCAGTAATGAAGACAATATTTTAATGCAAACTTAAAAAAAATTTTTTTTAATGTTTACTTATTTTTTTTTCAACGTTTATTTATTTTTGGGACAGAGAGAGACAGAGCATGAACGGGGGAGGGGCAGAGAGAGAGGGAGACACAGAATCGGAAACAGGCTCCAGGCTCCAAGCCATCAGCCCAGAGCCCGACGCGGGGCTCGAACTCACGGACCGCGAGATGGTGACCTGGCTGAAGTCGGACGCTTCACCGACTGCGCCACCCAGGCGCCCCATAATGTTTACTTATTTTTGAGAGAGAGAGAGAGATACACAAAGCGTTAGTGGGAGGGCCAGAGACACACACACACACACACACACACAGAATCCGAAGCCGGCTTCAGGTTCTGAGCTGTCAGAACAGAGCCCGACCCGGGGCTCAAATTCATGAACCCTGAGATCATGACCTGAGCCAAAGGCGGACGCTCAACCGACTGAGCCGCCCAGGCTCCCCTTTAATGCAAGATTTCTGAAAAATCAGATGAACACAAATAAATCCTTGAGGCACAAGATATCCGAATTGTAACTGAAGACAGGCTGCTCGTTTTATGACCCTGTGTTATTGTGCAATGGAAACAGTTTTTTCCAAGCGGCCCCCGGTCCCAAGCCTCTCTGTGTCCCCAGCCAGGTGTCTGTTGAGAGATGATGGCCGCTATGCGAACTAGATGAGCAGAGGCTTTGTACTAAGCCCTGCTTTGGATTGTTAAGCTTTTGTTCATTTTTGTCCAACGGGGAGGATGTGTTGTGCACAGGTATAGGCACACATGTTTTCCTTCGCCACAGGCTCCAAGCGTCACCTTGCCTGGTCTGGCAGGGCAGCAGGGGAGGCCAAGGCCCCGCTATCCTAAACACAAGAAAACAAGGGGTGCAAATGGCTTAAACACCCCGCTGCATTTAGGCTTGCCCACCAGGCTGGAAGGCTGCTGGGGTCTACCTTTCCTGCAACACGCGTCGTCGTCTTTTACTCCGTGGTTAAGGCTACAGGTTTGGGAGCCCACTGTCCTCCAGTCCCCAGCTCTGCTTACCTCAGTGTTCACATCGGCAGAATAGAGAGAATCACCCTACCTCACAGGGTCGGCAGATGACAATTAAATGAGATGATGCGTGTAAAGTATTCAAAACAGTTGGACCGCCTGGGTGACGCGTCCAACTCTCGACCTCAGCTCCGCCTTGGATCTCAGGGTCGTGAGTTCGAGCCTGTGTTGGGCTTAAAAAAAGAAATAAAAATAAACGACCCCTGACATATAGAAGCCTAATGCCTGTAATAGCTTCCACATTAGGTTTTTTTTTTCCCTCTTTTATTTGGCTTTTTTCATATGCCTACTAGCTACCATGCATTGACATCACGTGGACCTTACTGTTCTCAGCCCTGTGGCCTGTATTCTCTCCTTGAATCCTCGTAGGAACTCCTTGAGGTCGGGACTATTAGCGTCTCCATTCTGAGCCCGCAGGAAGTCAGGAACACAGAGGTTGAGAGGCACGTGTGGGGCCAGGCAGGTGGCACTGGTGGGGGAAATGAGACACTAGGTGCTAACCTCCTGGGGACTAAACACACGCCCTAACTACCTGAGTCAGGTGGTCTTTTGAAACAGCATGTGGCACAGTTAGAACATGGCCACAGGCTGTTTAGGGCCTGGGGGCCTCCAGGGTGAGGTCCCAGACTTTCTGGGGCCTGCAGAAATGCGGATCTACCCTTTTCCGGGTGTGATGCTTCCCAGTGGAGCTGGGGCATCTGAGGCTGGGGTAGTCAGCAGCAGGATCTGCCGTTCCCCTTATGCCCCCGTCCGCAGGATAGAAAAAGTGCCCACTTCTCGCAGTGAGCGCGTGGGGGAGCGAGGGGGGGTGTGGCAGCTCACTGACCCTCCATTTGAGCCGATCAGGCGGCCCAAAATAAAATGGTACATTTGACTTGCGTCTTTTCAAATATTTGTTGATCGTTTGTGTTACTTCCTCTGTAGCCCGTTAGTGCAACTTGCCCATTTCTCTATCTAGGAATCTTTTCTCTGGTATTTTTCATTTTTCTCTTTAAACTGTTGCTTTGCTGTTTTTTTTTTTTTTTTAAGGAAACTCTACCCCCAACTTGGGGCTCAGACTCACCACCCCCAGACCCAAAGTCACACGCTCTACAGACTGAGCCACCTGGGCGCCCTCTCTGATATTTTTCCAACTGCTTTCATGAATCAGGATTAATGTTTAGATCTTTAATGCAGCTGGTATGGCAGGGGAGGGGTGAATGTGAGGGGACACATACTGATGGTCTAAGGTAGACAGACCTAATTTTTATTTTATTGTAATTTTTTAGGTTTATTTATTTATTTTGGGAGAGAGACAGAGAGCACGAGTGGGGGAGAGGCAGAGAGAGAGAGAGGGAGAAAGAGAGAGAACCCCAAGGAGGCTCCACACTGTCAGCATGGAGCCCTATGTGGGGCTTGAACTCACAAGCCATGAGATCATGACCTGAGCCTAAACCAAGAGTCAGATGTTTAACTGATCCACCCAGGCGCCCCTAATTTTTACTTTTTCTGAAGGAGAGATGATAGCCGATTGCCTTCACCGTGCAGATGGGGCCCTGAAGTGCCACTTTGAATCACAGAAGCTGACCTCTATACATATGTGGATTTTTCTGCCCCTAATCTGTTTCCTTTAACAGTCTGTTCCTATGCCCATGCCAGACTCTGTTTTGATTATGTATTTTTTGCCCTTATTTCCGTATCTGTCTTGTCTCCCTGATTCAAGTCTTCCAGAATAGTCTTAGAGTCAACGTGTCACATTCTTCCCCACCTCCCGACACGCGCATGCACACACACACACACACACACACACACACAGACATCTTGCTATAATTTTGAGTGGAATTACTCTGAAGGCTGAGATTAGGTCTCTTCTAGGTCTAGAAGAAAAAGGAGACCACCTGAGGCAAAGCTCCTGATTCAAGCAGTGGCTCTCAGCAGGGTGATTTTGTCCCCTAGGGGACATTTGGCAATGTCCGGAGAGATCTCTGGTTGTCTCAGCTCCGGAGGATGTGCTCCTGGCATCTCGTGGGCAGAGGCCAGGGAGGCTGCTGAACATCACATGGGACAGTGCACAAGACAGCCCCCCAGGACAGAGATACCTGGTCCAAAATGTCAACAGCATTGAGGGTGGTTGAGAAACTCTGAGTTATTTGGATTTGTTAATCAGAATCCAGACGGGTAACCCGGAAGGTGGCCACAGTGCTCAATGACTCACCTGCAGCTCTGGCCTAGGGCTTCTCTGGTTTCCGCAGGAGGCAGCCCAGGATGGGGACCAGGCAGCACCAAGGATCCCAGCCGGATGTGAGGCTGAAGGAGCACCCAGGGTCAGGGTCAGGTTGCCTGAACTATCTTCCTTTCCTCTTAGGTACACTTCCTAAGGGTGGGAATCAGAATGGCTTGTATAAAATTAGTTCTTGCCATATATATATATATTTTATTCTTTCCTTTCCTCAAGGTTTTTTTTTTAAGTTTATTTATTTATTTGGGGGGGGGGGGGAGGTGGTCAGAGAGAGAGGGAGAGAGAGAATCCCAAGCAGGATCCATTCTGTCAGTGCAGAGACCGACGTGGGGCTCAAACTCACTAACTGTAAGATCGTGACCTGAGCCGAGATCAAGAATGGGGTGCTCAGGGGCACCCGGGTGGCTCAGTCGGTTGAGCGTCCGACTTCAGCTCAGGTCATGATCTTAGGGTTCGAGAGTTTGTGCCCGCATAGGGCTCACTGCTGTCAGGGCAAAGCCTGCTTCGGATCCTCTGTCCCCCTCTCTCTCTGCCCCTCTCTGTTCACATTTTTTTTTTCTCTCTGTCTCTTTCAAAAATAAACATTAAAAAAAAAACTTAAAAAAAAAAACAGTAGATACTCAACCGACTGAGCCACCCAAGCGCCCCTTCTTTCTTAAAGCTTTAAATCAACTTTACTGAGGTCTAATTACATATCGTAAAATGCGCTGATTAAGTGTATACTTTGATGAGTTTTGAAAATCAGGATATAGACTATTTCCATCACCCCAGACAGTCCCCTCCTGCCCCTTTGCAGCCAGTGGCCGCTCCATCTCCAGTCCCAGATGACCGTCAATCTGTTTCCATCATTATAAATTATTTTAAAATTTTTTTAATGTTTATTTATTTATTTTAAATTTTTTTTTCAACGTTTATTTATTTTTGGGGGGACAGAGAGAGACAGAGCATGAACGGGGGAGGGGCAGAGAGAGAGGGAGACACAGAATCGGAAACAGGCTCCAGGCTCTGAGCCATCAGCCCAGAGCCTGACGCGGGGCTCAAACTCACGGACCGCGAGATCGTGACCTGGCTGAAGTCGGACGCTTAACCGACTGCGCCACCCAGGCGCCCAATGTTTATTTATTTTTGAGACAGACAGAGAGCATGAACAGGGAAGGGTCAGAGAAAGAGGGAGACACAGAATCCCAAGCGGGCTCCAGGCTCTGAGCTGTCAGCACAGAGCCCCACACGGAGCTCGAACCCACAGACTGTGAGATCATGACCTGAGCCGAAGTCGGACGCTCCACCGACTGAGCCACCCAGGCGTCCCTTATTATAAATTATTTTAAACAGTTCTCAAGTGTCATAGCAATAAAACGTATACAAGTAAAATGTGCATTTTTACATCTGGCTTCTTCGCTTGGCGTATTTCTGGCATTTATCTATGCTGTCTGTGTGCCAGTATTTCTGGCCTTTGTAATGCTAAGTAATATTCCATTGTGTGTCCACAATCTGTTTATTCATTCACCTGTTTGTTGACTGACATTTGGATTATTTCCAGGTTGGGACTTGTCTTAGCTCAGGCTGCGATAACAAAACACCATAGACTAGGTGGCTTGTAAATGACATACACTGATTTCTCACAGCTCTGGGGGCCGGGAAGTCCAAGATCAAACTGCTACAGACTCAGTATCTATTGAGGGCCTGGTCCCTGGGTCATAGGTGGCCACCTTCTCACTGCGTCGTCACAAGGAGACAGGGAGCTCTCTGGGGCTGCTTTTATAAGGGCCCCCATCCCAGTCATGAGGGTAGAATCTCCCTAAGGCCCCACCTCCTACTAGAGCACATTGAGGATTAGGTTTCCATGTATGAAGTTCGGGGGACATAAACATTCAGCCCATTGTAGGACTACTACAAATAAAACTGCTTCGTACATTCATGTACAAGTCTTTGTGTGGACGTATATATCATTTCTCGTGCTTAAAAACCTAGGGCTGGTATTACTGGGTTATATATTTATGTCTATAGTTATGTACACAGTTATATATATAGTTACACATGTAGTTTTACATAGTTACATATATAGTTATATATAGTTTTATATATAGTTACATATTAATGGGATTTATATAAAGACACATACATATGTTATATATACATACATACATATATGTATATGTGTATGTACGTGTATATATATGTGTGTGTGTGTGTGTGTGTGTATATATATATTTTAGGAAACTCTACTCTCAGTGTGGGGCTCAAACTCATGACTCCCTGAGATCAAGAGTCGCATGCACTTCTGACTGAGCCAGCAGGTGCCTCAGGAGATATTCACATATTTTACGGAGAATTAGCACATGGTGTTATGGAAGCTGGCCAGCGCCCATAACCGCAGTCAGCAAGCTGGAGACCCAAGAGAGCCAGTGGTCTCCGTTCCAGACCAAAAGTCAGCAGCTCAAGACCCAAGATGAATCGCTGTTTGGATTCTAGCCCGAAGGCTGAAAAAGACCAGTGTGTAGTCAAGCTCGGGGGTCAAGCTGGAGAAATTTCCTCCTACTCAGCCTCTTTGTGTCATTGAGGTCTTCAGTTGATTGCTTGAGGGCCTCCCTATGAGGGAGAGCCATCTCCTTTCCTTAGTCTACCCATTCAAATGCTAATCTTGTCCAGAAACACCCTCACACACCCATCTAGAAGGATGTCTGACCAAATGTCTGGGCACGGGGTGGCCAGGTCAAGTTGACACATACAATCAACCATCAGGACATCCAAGCAGACTCCGGGGGGTCCCTGGGATTTTCAGGGGTCTCAGGGGTTGCTCCTTTCTCTCCAGTTCTTCACATTGTACCCAACTCGGACTTCCTGACCCTAGTCTCTGCCTCCCTGGACTGTCTACAGAATTTTCCAGGTCTGGTGCAACATGAAAATCCAGGCCTTGTTCAAAAGTTAAGATTTTCAAGATCGTAATAGCAGGGTATCAACCCAAGCTCGAGGCCCTTCCAAGCTTGGGACCCCAGGCAGCTTCACGTGTCGCACACCCACGTTTTGAGGAGCTGAAGAGGCACAGACTCTCCAGCTCCTCAAAGTACCTTGTTCTGCTTTGCCCGCCCTGTGCTGCAGGCCAGAGGGCACCACTGGGCAGAAAGCAGGATGGTCATGGAGCGCAGATGGCTCCCTCCCTGTTCAGGGACCACAGTCCAGGATGCTGAATGTCTACTGTCGGAAAAGAGTTGGTTCATACATTTTGTCCAGTTTCCAGGTGTTGACAGCTGGAAGGTCCCCTCAATGATGAGTTTCTTCATCGACTCCTCAAGTAGAGTTACTCTTCATGTAGCCTTGACCACTCTGCGATCAAGGTACTGTGTGAGGCGATTGAATGATTTTTTAAAACTCCATTTCACAGTAATACAGAAGTGTATTTGTCCTTTTCTCTTTTTTAACATTTATTAATTTTTGAGAGACAGAACACGAGCGGGGGAGGGGAAGAGGAAGAAGGAGACACAGAATCTGAAGAGGCTCCAGGCTCCAAGCTGTCAGCACAGAGCCTGATGCGAGGCTTGAACCTATGAACCATGAGATCATGACCCGAGCTGAAGTCAGACACTTAACCGACTGAGCCACCCAGGCGCCCCGAGTATATTTGTCTTCTAAAAAATGTGAGAGACTACAGAGAAGTCTCTTCTCCCATTGGATCACCATTGCCAATTTCGGGTCTCTTGCTTCCCTTGTCCCTGCTGCTCAAGAGGTACCTGATGATCAGTGTGAGTGTGGCCTTGGTGTCAGCATTTACCTGCATGTCTGAGAACCTGTAAGAAACACAGAGCGGGGGAACCTGGCTGACTCAGTCCGTGGACTGTGCGACTCTTGATCTTGGGGTTGTGAGTTTGAGCCCCACGTTGGGTGTAGAGATTACTTAAAAATAAAATTAAAACAAAAAACTATCAGGGGCACCTGAGTGGCTGAGTCCATTGGCGACCAGCTCTTGATTTAGGCTCAGGTCATGATCCCAGGGTCACGGGATCGAGCCCCACGTCACGCTCTGCACTGAGCATGGAGACTGCTTAGGATTCTCTGTCCCCTTCCGCCTCAATCCCTCACTCATGCTTGTGTTCTCTCTTTCTAAAATAATAAATAAATAAATTAATTAATAAAATTTTTCTAAAAAACTATTTAAGGGGCAACTGGGTGGCTCAGTCAGTTAAGCATCCAACTTCGACTCATGTCATGAGGTCCTGGTCAGTGAGTTCGAGCCTGTGTCGGGCTCTGTGCTGACAGCTAGGAGCCTGGAGCCTGCTTTGGATTCTGTGTGTCCTCCCTCTCTCTCTGCCCCTACCGCACTCACGCTCCGTCTCTCTGTCTCTCAAAACAAATAATATTTTGAAAAATAAAATAAATAACCATTAAAAAAATTTTTTTAACTATTTAAAAAAAAAAGAAAGAAACACGGAGTCCTTAGGCCTTCTATGACCCAGCAATCCCACACCTGGGCATTTGCTACAGAGAAATGAAAACACACGTCCATCAAAAGAGACACGCAAGAATGCTCTGTGCAGCTTTGTTTATAATAACCTCAAACCGAAAATAACCCAAATGTCTGTTAACAGTAGGATGAATAAATACATTGAGGTATATGTATACAATCGCTTGCCACACCTCGAGGGAGAAGCATGTGACCTACCACTGGGCACGAGAGCCGGTACGAATCTCACAGACAGAACACTACAGCAACAGACTGCAGACACAAAAGTATATCCCGTGGGGGCTGAAGTTCAAGAACAGGGGAACTGATCTAATGGTGGTACAAGTCAGAATAGTGGTGACAGTGACCGCGTTCGGGTGGAGCGAATGCACAGGAAAGGCAGGAGGAGACCTTGAGGGGTGGCGGAATGTTCTAGGGCCTCACCTGGGTATGGGTTACAAGAGCACATTTACTCTGTGAATGTTGATCGAGCTGCACCCAGAAGATGTCGCGCTTTGTTGAATTTTACTCAATGTTTTAAAAGTGAAAAGAAGGGGCGCCTGGGTGGCTCGGTCAGTTAAGCGTCCGACTTCGGCTCAGGTCATGATCTCGCGGTCCGTGAGTTCGAGCCCCGCGTCGGGCTCTGTGCTGACGGCTCGGAGCCTGGAGCCTGCTTCGGATTCTGTGTCTCCCTCTCTCTCTGCCCCTCCCCTGTTCATGCTCTGTCTCTCTCTGTCCCAAAAATAAATAAACGTTGAAAAAAAAATTTTTTTAAATAAAAAAAATAATAAATGCTTATTTTAGTATCGCATATTCCTATCCACATATTATCATCCTGCAACTTGCTTTTTCCACTTAGAAATATATCTTGGGGGATGCCTGGCGGGCTCAGTCAGTAGAGCACGCAACTTGTGATCTCTGGGTCATGAGTTCAAGCCCGACGTTGGGTGTAGAGATTACTAAAAATAAATAAATAAATAAATAAATAATAATAATAATAAACTTTTAAAAAAAGAAAGAGATATATCTTAAAGTTCTAACCATGTTCTAATGCCTCATTTTTAACTACTGCATAGAATTTCATGATGTGAACTCGGGTGCTTTCCATATGTTACTCAGCGTCAGGCATATAAGAGGTGCTTAATGAATATCTGTTTTGTGACTGAAAACTCACCTGCTCTCTAAAATGTAAAATCCTTGGGGTACCTGGGTGCCTCAGTCGGTTGAGCGTCCGACTTCGGCTCAGGTCATGATCTCACAGTTCATAGGTTCGAGCCCCGCGTCGGGCTCTGTGCTGACAGCTCGGAGCCTGGAGCCTGTTTCAGATTCTGTGTCTCCCTCTCTTTCTGCCCCTCCCCTGCTCATGCTCTGTCTCTCTCTGTCTCAAAAATAAATAAAAACATTAAAAAAATTTTTTTAATAAATAAAATAAAATAAAATGTAAAATTCTTGAGGGCCAAAGAATTTGTCTGTGCATTCCCTGCGTACAGGGATTAGCCAGGGATTAGTCACATCATACATACTGGTTTACTCTTCCTATAAAATCTCTCTGGCTCTACAGTGTGCCCATGAGTCAGGTCTCAGTTCCCTGGCCACTGAGAGGGGGGTAGATCGAGGCTCAGAGAGGCTGCATAACTTGCCCAAGGCCACACACCAAATGAAACTGGGAGCTGCAGCTTTCGGGTTCTGAAAAGCCTGAGTTTAGCTGACACATTGAGCCTCCGGGGAAGGCTATACAGTCAGGCAGAGGAACAGAAAGAGGAAGTTTGGGGAGGCAGGTGAGGAGGGAAGAAATGGAGAGGGGGCTGAGGAGAAGGCCCCCGGGGCCCCTGAGGCTGGTCGGGGACCCCCAGCCCCATCTGACCCTGCCGCCCTGCCCAAAACCAGACTGCAAGCTCCTGGAACCTGTCGCCTTAGCACACGAGTCCTTCTCAGAGGGTCATGAGGACACAACTATTTCATCACAGGTCATTTGCCGCTCTCACTCTGTGCAGTGGAATTTTCCAGAGGCTACATGATGTGTGATACCACAGAGTGAAGACAGAAGCAGACGCGGGAGGGGAGTGGCGGAAAAGTAAAACGCAATACCACCGTTCTCATGAAAAAAAAATTTTTTTTGTAGTTTTGGAAAATTCGGTTATTTTTTCCGTGAATTGTTTTTAGGTTAATATGTAATGGGTTTATTGTTACTTCAAATACATGTTGGAAATGTCTCAGCAACTCCTAATACGGTAAGTATTGATAACCCACATCATCAAGAGCTTTTTGAGAATTTCAATAATTTTTTTAGGTTTATTTATTTATTTTTGAGAGAGAGAGAGCGAGCAAGAGAGAGAGAGCACATGCACAGCACACACGAGCGGGCAAGGGGCAGAGAGAGAATCCCAAGCAGGTGCCGGACACGGGGCTCGAGCTCACGAACCGTGAGATCATGACCTGAGCCAAAATCAAGAGTCGGACGCTTAACTGACTGAGGCACCCCAAGAAGTGCAATAATTTTTAAAAATGTAAAGAGGTCTTTCGACCAAAACTTTGGGAATCTCTGCCCTTCGGTGTCTTTGGCCAGGCACCAAGCAGGTGCTCATCTACAGCCGGATGAAGCAAACTCATGAAGGATAAGTGAGTAGGTAAATGGATCAGGAGTTAGGTTTTGGATACATTTGAGGATAGATCTACTGCAGAAGGAAGGAAAGCAGAGAGGGAGGAGAGCATTCCCTCTCTCGATAGTTTCCTCCTCTGTGAGTGGACAGTAATCGGCCTCCTATCCGATGTTTTGCTTGGATTCTTTACTAAGAAGAAGAACATGGGAGAAGGAGACCAAGAGGAACCCTCTGGGTCGTCTGCTGTCTTGCGCCTGCTCTGGGTAGCCCTCCAGTAGAAGGCCCAGGTTCTGCCGGCCCCTCCCCCTCTCCCCATCCCCCCCACCCCCCCACCCCGATTTGAGGATCTCCCATATGACTGAAGGGGAGGAGATAGGTCAGGAACCATCGAAAGGAAACCTAGCAAGTTCTGGGGAGAACAAGGGGTCGGCTTCGTGGTCCCCCCCAGACAGCGGGGAGGAGGGAGAAGGCAGGGGGAGGCAGGGTCTGGTCTCCAGTGCCTGGCTGATCGTGGTGGCCAGTGTCCTGGGGTTACGACCCAACCCCGCAGAGTTTTCCCTGTAGATGGGGGCTGGGGAGGAGGGTAGGACACTTCCTCACTTCCCAGTCCTAGGACTTGATGGCACCTGTGACACTGGGGGGTTTTGGTGCCCAGTTCCACCAGGAAGGTCCCAGGTCAGACGGTGGAGGGAGCAGAGCGCCCAGTGGTGACAACGGGAGCTGAGACCTTCACTGGGTATGGGGGGCCAGGTGTTCCCAACCTCTTGGGACCTGGGGGAAGGAGGAGTGAAAAGCGGTGTCTGCAAAGCCCTTGGGGGAGCGCCCGAAGGGAGAGCTTGGAGCCTGAAAGGGTCACTCTGCCGTGTGTCCAGCGTGCACGAGTCTCTGTGGCATCGCCGCCCGGCAGGGTCCGGCTCTAACTGGACGGTGTGTCAGTCATACCCGTCACACCTTCTCAAACTGGCCTTTCCCAGCCACCCGCGTCCACAAGGTCCCCTCCACCCTGTGATTCCTTATCTCTGCCCGGAGTTGTCTCTTTCGCATTCCTTCATTCCACAGGTATTTATCGATCGCCTGCAAAGTGCCAGGCTCCCTGCTGGGGAGCTCACAGGTCGTCCAAACTGAGGCCCAAATCTCTGTCTTTGGTGCCCTCCTGTCGCCAGTGGTAGACAAACCTTGGCAAACGATTACACAGCCAACTGAAGCATTTATAGAGGGGGTGCTTGGAAGAAACCGGGGTTCCGCAGGTCCGGCAGCCTGGCCACATCCAGGGATGGGACAGATGTCCACAGGAGGCAACACTGAAGTCACGAGGGTCTCGCAGGACAGACAGACCTTTAAAAAATCTTTTTCTTTAATGTTTATTTTTGAGAGAGAGAGAGAGAGAGAGAGAGAGAGTGCAAGCAGGGGAGGGGCAGAGAGAGAGGGGAGACCCAGAATCTGAAACAGGCTCAGGGCTCCGAGCTGTCAGCACAGAGCCCCATGCGGGGCTCAGACTCACAAACTGTGAGATCATGACCTGAGCCGAAGCCGGACGCTCAACCGACTGGGCCACCCAGGCGCCCCAGGACAGACAGATCTTTAGAGGAAGCAGAGGAAAGGGAGCACAGGGCCCTGGGACTTCCTGAGCAGGAGCCCAGGTCCTGAATTGGAAGCGAAGGTGGGGTCAGGAGCTCAGTTATGCTGTCCACAAACACTCCTCCTATTATCTATTATCTACAGGACTCAGCAAAGCGTAGACCTGCAGCGGGTGTTTGGTAAAATAGGACGGTCTTCAACCGCACGGGCGGTGGACGAGGTCATCCTTCAAGCCCGGATGCGCTCGGAGTGCCCGTGTCCCTGGGGTGGGGGTGGGGGCCAGGGGGTGGCGCACAAGAAAAGGAGCAGCCCCCTCCCCCCACAGAGCTTACCAGGGCGGGCGGGGGACAGCGGAACACCCGCAAGCCTAACACCTAGGACAGGTCAGGCATGACCGAGAAGAAAAGGCAAGAGATCGGATGGGAAGGGGTGTGATGTCTCAGGGGCGACTCCCCTGAGGGATCCCAGGCACACGGAGGTTTCAGACTCCTGGCCCTCAGGGCCCCGCCTGCAGCTCCAGTGTGAGAATCCGACCCCCGGTGGCAAACTACTTGTTTTAAGGCGAAACCATTAGTTACTCTGCCTGATTGAGTCACCTTTTAACACAGTCAGTGGCCCAAGCAGAAGCCACCCACGGGCCTTGGAAGTCCTGGGTGACACGAGGATCTGGAAGATTCTGAGGTATGGAATGTAGTGGATCGCGCACCCCCACCCCTACCCGCCCCCGTAGGATCTATGGGACTTGCAGAATCACGCAGGTAGCGAAAGTGCGAGAAGTCAAGGCGTGCGTCAAGGAGGCGGGAGCCACGCTTCTAGTTCCCCAAACGCTTAATTAGACACCCCAACGGGGCAGAGAGGCCCCAAGTCCTCACAAGGTCACCTGCCATGGCCAGCTGACCGGGTACATCCTAAAGAGTAGCAGCTTCGTAGCTTCTCCCCAGAAGCAAGCCCGAGGAAGAAGTCTGGTGAGTGTCTTCGGAGGCCTTTGTATTGTAGATTTAAGTCCACACTTCTGCACGCAGCTTTGGTGAAGAAGATCTTACTGCTTGCTATTTTAGGAGAACTGACCACGCAGCCACGATCTCCGCTATTTTTCTGCACGAGCGGCCGTGCGTCTGCAGCCATCTCTCCCGGCCTCGGCACAGTCTCATGGTGGAGATGACACGACGGCTGGCGGCATTTCTCGACTTAGTGACCCCTTGTGTTTCTTCCCCTGTGAGCCGCCCGGCCGTGCGGTCTGCCCGCGTTTCTGGCACGCCAGCCTCTTACCTGTTTCGAGCCGAGTCTCGGAACCTGTTGAACCCACACGGGACCGTGCGTGTTTGAGGGGGAGACTCGCGGGCAGCGTCCGAATGCAGGGAATCCCGCCAGTTGCCCCAGTGCATTTATTGTATTTTGTTTTCTTTTATTTTCGTTTAAATTAAAAATTTTTTTTAATTGTTAGGGAGAGAGAGGGAGTAGGAGCAGGGGCGAAGGGAGAGGCAGAGAGCGAAAGAGAGAGGGACAGAGAAAGAGAGAATCCTAAGCAGGCTCCACACTCAGCAGGGAGCCCAACGTGGGACTCGATCCCATGTCCCTGGGATCATGACCTGAGCAGAAATCAACAGTTGGGTGCTCAACTCACCCTACCACCCAGGCACCCCAGTAGCAAGTATTTTAAAATCCCTCCCATTTGAGGGGCGCCTGGGTGGCTCAGTCGGTTGAGCGTCCGACTTCGGCCCAGGTCATGATTTCGCGGTTCGTGAGTTGGAGCCCCACGTCGGGCTCTGTGCTGACAGCTCGGAGCCTGGAGCCTGAGCTTCGGATTCTGGGTCTCCCTCTCTCTCTCTGCCCCTCCCCCGCTCGCACTCTGTCTCTCTCTCTCTGTAAATAAACATTAAAAACTATGTTTTAAAAATCCCTCCCACTTGAACCTCTGCCTCTCTCATCTCTTAGGCTCCCTCCCAGGCCTGGCTCTACTGTCTGTCCCGCCCATTTGGCCGCACGGCATATTCCTACACGGGTACCAAGGGGTACACAAGGTGAGCAGCCTTCATCCTGCCCAAGAGCTTCAGGGTCTCTTCGTTCTTCTCCAGCCCCCACCCCGGCTCTAGCCCCCCGCCCCCTCCCCACCCCCCAAAAATCTTGCCTTAATTTTGAGTGGAATTCCTGTGAACGCATAGACTCATTTGACAATGCTTGGGATTGTTACACGAATGAGACCGAGATTAGGTCACTTTTAGGCCCAGAAGAGACAGAACAAAACAAAACAAAACAAAACAAAACCAGCTTCTGGATGCAGAGCCCTCAGGTTATAAACATAAAAATCCAGACCAGTGACCTGCAGTGTGGCCACAAGGGCATAGAGTCCTCAAAGGTCTGGCTTCTTCAACCTTGACACAGCTCGGGGGCAGGGGCGTGGCAGCACCCACTCCAGGGTCAGGCGCAGTTTCTTCTCTGAAGTTCAGGAGTTGTTTGGATCAGCCCCTTGCCTCAGAGTAACTGTTCCTATAAGTGGGGTCAAATAGATTTAAAAAAAAAAAAAGCGAATTCACATATTGATCGCTATTCGGTATTTTCTTTTTCTGTTAAATTTTTCAATGTTTATTTATTTTTGACAGAGAGAAGAGAGAGAGACAGAGCATGAGCGGGGGAGGGGCAGAGAGAGAGGGAGACACAGAATCCGAAGCAGGTTCCGGGCTCCGAGCTGTCAGCACGGAGCCTGACGCGGGGCTCGAACCCACAGACAATGAGATCATGCCCTGAGCCGAAGTGGGAAGTTTAACCGACTGAGTCACCCAGGTGCCCCACTATTAAGTATTTCCATTGTTCAAAACCTGTTAGTAGACTTTCGTTGAGCAAATAGTTAGCCCCCACTTCACATCCTAGCCAGGGAGGAAAGCCATGAGCAAATAAATCAACCACAGCCAGTTCCAACATCTGGAGGTGAGGTCCACAGAACAAGGGAAGCAAGATGAGGCAGGCAGGGTGCTGGGGTGGTGGGGACAGGACCTTGGAGCCCATGCGATCAGAATCTGTCGTCAAAGGGAGGTGTCTCACCCAGGCGATACACTGAGCGAGCACAACTCGGATTAGCTTATTTATCTGCAAACTTACTCTCTGTCTCTTCCCCGGGTGTGAGAGGCTCAGGACCGCTGGGACCCCACATCTGTCCCCAGGAGCCTGGTGGACGCCTGCTGTATGGTGGGCTGCTGTCCCCGTTGGAAAGACTGGAAGGAGAAGCAGGATCTACATCTCAGGGAAAAAGTGGGTTAATCCAGAGTGGGCTGGCTACTGCGTTCCGTGCAGTGTAGACGGATAGCCTCGAACTTTGCTTACCCTTGGTTTTCCTTAAACGGCCACTGTGGTCTCAGTGGGTCCGGGGCAGGGATTTTGTACTTTCTAACAAGCTCCCTGGGGACATGGTGGCCTTAATCCCCGGATCTCGCTTGGCATTAAATGACAATGGCATTTGCCAGTTTTTCAAAGCTTTTCAGGTTTTCCTTCATGAAGATTTGAAAACCACTCCATTGAAACGGGTCTGGTTATCAGATGATAGGAAATTATTAAATTCTTCTGGGAGTGACGATCCTGAGGGGTTAGAACAACAAATAAGCAAGCAAAAAAGTATCTGTTCGGGGCGCCTGGGTGGCTCGGTCAGGTGAACGTCTGACTCTTGATTTCGGCTCACGTCATGATCTCATGGTTTGTGAGTTCAAGCCCCCAGTCAAGCTCCACCCTGGCAGTGCAGAGCCTGCTTGGGATCCTCTCTCTCTCTGCCCCTCCCCCACTCAGGCTCTCTCTCGCGCACGCACGCTCTGTCTCTTAAAATAAATAAAATAAACTTTAAAAACTAAAGTATCTGTTAGAGACACACATTGAAGTAATTCTGGGTGAAATAATATGAAGTCTGGGGTTTGTTTTAAGACATTGGGGGCAGGGAGCGCCTGGTGGCTCAGTCGGTTCAGCGTCCGACTTCTGCTCAGGTCACGATCTCGCAGTTCGTGGGTTCGAGCCCCGCGTGGGGCTCTGTGCTGACGGCTCAGACCCTGGAGCCTGCTTCGGATTCTGTGTCTCCCTCTCTCTCTGCCCTTCCCCTGCTCATGCTCTCTCTCTCTCTTTCAAAAATAAATAGATGTTTGGAACAAAAAAACAGCATAAAATAAAACATCGGGGGCAGGAGAGGGATGAGGCCTGGAGCTGTGGGAAGGGGCGGCTGAAACAGCAGAGGGTCCAGGGTGAAGGGTGGGTCGCTGGACAATTCCCTCCCCCTAAGGATGTGTTTGAAACATTCTATAATAATAATAACAACAACAACAAATAAAATGGAAATCAAATGTGAGCCCCATTCTCAAGCGCAGCAAGGCTGTTAGGCAGATTGAAGCCTGGCCAGGCACA
Organism: Felis catus; assembly: GCF_018350175.1. Taxonomy (NCBI): domain Eukaryota; kingdom Metazoa; phylum Chordata; class Mammalia; order Carnivora; family Felidae; genus Felis; species Felis catus. The sequence goes on from NC_058370.1 coordinate 6,356,088, forward strand.
CAATAGCTTCTAGTATTATTCTAATGAACGGCATTATTATTTAAAAATCCGGTGGTCAGCAGTTGCGTCCGAGCTCCTGGGAGCAGATTCAGAAAGAGGTGTTGGCTTCACGGGTTCTTTCCTCTCTTCTTTTCTCTTTTTTCTTTCCTTTTCTTTTTTTAACAAAAAATTTTAATGTTTATTATTTTTTGAGGGAGAGAGAGAGAGACAAAGCATGAGCAGGGGAGGGGCAGAGAGAGAGGGAGACACAGAATCCGAAGCAGGCTCCAGGCTCCGAGCTGTCAGCGCAGAGCCCAACACGGGGGTCGAACCCATGAACTTTGAGATCCTGACCTGAGCTGAAGTCAGACACTCAACCGACTGAGCCACCCAGGCTCCTTCTTTTCTTTCCTTTTCTTCCTTCCGGCCCCACTTACTCTCTCTCTCTCTCTCTCTCTCTCTCTCTCTCTGTAGGTGGTGTGTGATTTAATTCCCTTCTCCTGTGGCCGGACCCAAAGCAAGACCTACCAACTTTACTGCAGAAAACTGCTAATAACATTTTCTCTTAACACAAATATTCACTTACCAAGGAACAGTTACAGATCTAAGGAACCACACTGTTGGGGGGGGGGGGGAGGAGGGCAGGAGAAAGGGTGAGGACAAGGATTTGCATTTTTCTCACTTCACAACTTTCTGTTGGCTTTCTACTTTAATGTACTTTCTTAAATGACCCAGAAATGCGTGGGTATATTTTAGCTTTAGACATGTGTACAAATGTCCAGCTACAGAACATAGAAATGTCTGTCCCTTTCCCTCACTTTTTCCCAGAAGCAAGCAGCAGCCCTGACGCTAACCAGTTCTCTTCCTCAGACTCTGCTTTTCAGTGCCCTCCCTGGGACGGTGTTGAGGAATTTTATTTTCTCCGTACAAGCAACCACGAATCAGAAGATGCTTGGAGTCTCTTTTCTATGTGTCTGAGAGATCTCTGCAAACAGCTTTATACGTATCTTATTCTTTACTATTTGACACATAACCACCACCCCGCGATATTCTAGGCCATTCTTCCACATCATTGTCTATAGCTAGATCTTACTTTCAAATCTCTGCAGAATAGTATTTCATCAATAGATGCAAACAATAATTTTCTTCTGGGGGATAGAGGGGCCCAGGATGAAGACCAAGACTTGAAAGTTTTGTTATTCTAGTAACTGGGAGGATATTCCAGAAGAATCTAGAACTTTCATCTTCTCAGATGGAGGTGAATCTATGAGCCAGTCTTCACCCTGTATGTGTGGTGATTAAAGGAAAACCCAGCCCGGAGGTGAATCAATGGAACAATGCACATGAGCGGTGTCTGGGAGAGCCCAGTGTGTGGACATGACCCCCTCCACCCCCGCTTCCCGGGTGTAGCTGACCTTAGCTGGTTACCAAAGTGTAGCCACAGTGATGAATGCTCTGTTACTCACTGACTCCGTGTTACTTACTCGTACAGACAGGATTGTGGCACCTAAGCGGATGGGGAAGTCTTGTCTGCAGACTGAAATGCACCCCATGAAGCTATAATCTTGAACACCCTTGGAAGGAGGCTGTGGTAGCTACCTGCAGACTGCCTGCTAAGAGAAACTCTCGCAAATTTAATCATTAGCATGACTTAAGCCTTTCCTAGGCGCCAGGCAGTAGGTTAAGGGTTACCCTACCGATCCCCCCCCAAAATTCCACCGCCCATGATTCTAGGCATTGGGCGTAGAGCAGTGAACAAAACAGATCTCCTGTCTTCCCCCACAAGGTTTCGGGTCTATTGGGACACACAGCCTCCGTCAAATATCCAGAGCTGCAAGGTGTCAAAGTGTGAGGGAGCAAGGAAGATGCTCCAGGAAGACATAGCAAGGGCCCTGCTGTGCAACCCAACTTGAAGAACGTCACCCACGGACCAGCAGGACGACTGGGACAAGACAACTAACTACTTAGAACTTCTTTTTGTCCTCTGTAAAGTAATAGCAGTTGCAGCTCATGTGAGTGCGAGCCCCAAAGGTAGACCATTTTCAGCTAGAGCGTGGGGATCTCCCAAGAAGCTTGAAGTGACTGAGCCCCCCCCCCCCCGCCCCCCACTGCCAGTCAAAGGTCTGGATACAGCTGCCTTTGAAATGCAGGCACCCCGGGCTGGGCTCTCCCTAATCCTGCTGCAAACCCTAACCTAGACCTTTATCTCTGGGAGATGGAATCCGTGGTGGCCGTGGAATGACACTCTCCACGTGTCCTTCCAACATCCTTTACTGTAAACGTCTTCCGGCGACAATAACAGCAACTTAATTTTCTATTAAATGATCTGGTGTTGGCACAAGGACAATCAAAAAACTTAACGGACCTGAATAAGACCTTTCATACCTTGTCCCGTATCATATGAGGGTTCGGTAAAGGGTAAAAGGTTTCCTTTCACATCAGTGGAAAGAGACCAGGTATTTCATAAGTGACATTTAAAAAAAGCATTTGAGGGCACTGGGGGGGGCTCAGTCGGTTAAGCTTCTGACTTTGGCTCAGGTCATGATCTCACAGTGCATGCGTTCCAACCTTGTACTGGGCTCCGCACCAACAGCTCAGAGCCTGGAGCCTGCGTCTCCAGGAGCCTGTGTCTCCCTCTCTCTCTCAAAAATAGATAAACTTGCACTCTCTCTCTCTCTCTCTCAAAAATAGATAAACGTTAAAAAACTAATAAAAAAATGAAGCATTTTGCAGCAAAACCTTCACTCTTTATTCCAAAAACGAGTACAGTGGAGAGCAAAGAATTAAAAGTATAAAATGGGGGGCACCTGGGTGGCTCAGTCAGTTAAGCGACCAACTTCACCTCAGGTCACGATCTCACGGTTCATGGGTTTGAGCCCCGCATCCCGCTCTGTGCTGACAGCTCGGAGCCTGGAGCCTGCTTCAGATTCTGTGTCTCCCTTGCTCTCTGCCCCTCCCCTGCTTGCGCTCTGTCTCTCTCTGTCTCTCAAAAAATGAATAAAAACGCTAAAGGAATTAAAAAGAAAATAAAAGTATAAAATGGGAAATGAATTCACCAGTTTAGTAGTGGACGTGACTTTAACACCAAGACATGAAGGGTAATGCTGACAAGATCTACTACCTAAAAATCTCAAATATGAGATATTTCAGATTTTTAAAAATGGAAGGAGGGCCGCCCCGGTGGCTCAGTCAGTTAAGTCTCTGACTTTGGCTCAGGTCACGATCTCAGGGTTGTGAGTTCGAGCCCCATGTCGGGGCCCATGCTGACAGCGTGGAGCCTGCTTGGGATTCTCTCTCCCTCCCTCGCTCGCTTCCCCTCCCCCACTCATGCTCACTCCCTCTCAAAATAAAATAAATAAATACACGATAAAAAATATTTAAAAAATGGAAGGGGAGTAGTAGCCTAAGCACCTGCTTCCTTGCTGGGACTGAGCCCACTCCCCTCACTGGCCCTGTTCCCGGACTCCAGAGCAGGCTGCCCAAAGCAGGGTTCCCCACAGGCAGCGTCCGCATCACCTGAGAAGACATGAGAAATGCAGGTTCCTGGGCCCCACCCTAGACCCCGAGTCGGACACCGGCCCGGGGTCCCATGAGGCCTGGAGATTCTGACGCAAGGTCGAGTTCACAGCCCTCGGCTCCGCCTAGAAGGGGAGCTCTGCGGGCCGCTTCCCGTCCAGGCCGGGCTCAGCGGCGAGCGGCACATCACAGGCTCTCGTGAAGTCAGTCGTCGTGAGACAAGCCAGCAGGTGCTGCATAAATGTGGCTGATGATTCCTTACACGGGCTTTTCCCGAACGCCCCCCCAAGTGCTAGGGGCTGTGTACGGGGCCCTCCTCCTGCACACTTGGAGGTCCGGTCCCTCTAGGACGTAGAGGTCCGGGGGGGAGACCTGTGTGGCAAGCGGCCCATTCGGGTGCCTGGCTCGGACATCAGGACCCTGACCCTGACGGAGTACAGCTCGTGCGTAGGGAGCAAGGAAACGGGTCAGACATGGAGGTGGGCTGCAGTTTCTGCCAGTCTGAAATGCCTGGTTGGTTTGTTTGTTTAGAAATGCTCATGTTTAAAAATATATATATTTACGCATAATAAAATAATTCATTTCTAATGATAAAAACAAGACATATGCATGCCCCGCCAAAAAAAATGAGAATAGCACAGCAATGCAGAAAATAAAGCCTTGACTTCTCCATTCCCTAAGCCATTTACCTCCTCATGGTCATATTTTAAAATGTTGACGTATTTTATGTATTTGCAGAACAGAGGGCCCGCTCTGTCTAGCGTCCCCATGGCTGGAATGCCTTCTTCGTTGCTGTGTCAGTGTAACTTTGTGAACCAACCATGTCAAAGTACAAAGAAAGTTAGAATGCCCTTCCTCGGGCACCTGGGTGGCTCAGTCAGTTGAGTGTCTGACTCTTGATCTCAGCATCCAACCCTTGGTTTCAGCTCAGGTCATGATGTCGAAGTTCCTGAGTCTGAGCCCCACATCAGGCTCTGCATTGGCAGCACAAAGCCTGCTTGGGATCCTCTCTCTCCCTCTCTCTCTCTCTCTCTGCCCCTCCTCTGCTCACGCTGTCTCTGTGTCTCTCAAAATAAATAAGTAAACTTTTAATAAATAAATAAATAACATTCATCGGGCAAAGGTACCATGCCAGGCACTGTTGCTGGGATTCGGGGTGCAAGGGGGCCATCATCTCACAAGGTCCTCCCTTGACCATCTTTTCTCAAATAGCTTCTTCACAGACATTCCCACCCACCACCCTGTTTCCAAGTCTTAACAGCATAAGCACGACCTAAAATTATCTTATTAATTTATTTGTATCCGTTTACCCTCCTGGTAAGAGTTCTGGCTTCCCCTCATCCTGACCAGCAGTAGAGGTTTTCAGGCTCACTGGTTTGTGCCAATCTGATAAGTGAGAGGAATAGATTTGGGTTTTAATTTGTATCTCCCTGACCATCAGCAAGACTGAACACTTTTAAAGCTTTACAGGACATTGGGATTTTCTTTTCTGTGAATTCCTATTCATGTCTTTCGCTTATTTTTGTTCGCTTATCTTGTTCTATTGCTTGCCTTTTTTCTTGTCAATTTCTAGAATTTCTTCTGAAGCATTGCATCTACCTGATCTTAATCTATGGATGGTCTTTTCACTTAGAGTGTCTTATGTTTTGCCCTAAGAAACTTTTCTTGAATGCAGTTAAATGCAACAACATTGTAGGGGCGCCTGGGTGGGGCAGTCAGTTAAACATCTGACTTCGGCTCAGGTCATGATCTCACAGTTCATGGGTTCGAGCCCCACGTCAGGCTCTGTGCTGACAGCTCAGAGCCTGGAGCCTGCTTCAGATTCTGTGTCTCCCTCTCTCTCTCTCTCTGCCCCTCCCCCATTGGCACTCTGTCTCTCTCTGTCTCTTAAAAATAAATAAGCATTAAAAAAATTTTTTTGGAAATGCATCAACATTTTCTTTCATGGTTTTGTTATTTTATCTTGATTAGGCATCCTTCCCTTCCCTGATATCATGATGCGATTTCCTGTTTTCTTCTAAAACTTTTCGGTACTGTGTCTTCACACTTCTTTTTTTTTTTCTTAATTTTTTTAATGTTTATTTATTTTTGAGAGAGGGAGACAGAGTGTGGGTGAGGGAGGGGCAGAGAGAGAGGGAGACACAGAATCCGAAGCAGGCTCCGGGCTCCGAGCTGCCAACACAGGGCCCGACGCGGGGCTGGAGCCCAAGAACTGTGAGATCATGACCTGAGCCGAAGTCGGACGCTTCACCGACGGAGCCCCCCAGGCGCCCCAGCATTGACTTCTTTCATCCATCTGAACTTCATTTTGTGGATGCTCTAATAGTAAGGATTTAACTTAACTTCTTGCGATAGCCAGTTTCCCAGAACCACTCGTTGACTGATCTATTTCTTCTCCAGCAGGCTGGCGGCCCACCCCCGCCCCACACGTCCCCACCGGACAGCGGACAGCGGTCTTCTCCGAGCTCCCTTCTAACACTTGGGTCTGGTGCCACACTGTTTTGCTTGCCACTGTTTCAGAGGAACAGCTAAACTCTTTTAAGGTATATCCCCTTTCATTTTAGTTTGCAAAACTATCCTGGCTTTCCCTGATTTTTTTACAAAATGACGAGTTCCAAAGTCTAAAATCCAGACTCCAAAGTCTGAAATCCATAGAGAGCATATGGGTTTTAAAATCATCCTTGCTAGGCTTATTGGTCAACCCTTTATTTATTTTTTTTATTAGCTTCCAGTGAGTTTAAAAATTAACTTGAGAGGGGCGCCTGGGTGGCGCAGTCGGTTAAGCGTCCGACTTCAGCCAGGTCACCATCTCGCGGTCCGGGAGTTTGAGCCCCGCGTCAGGCTCTGGGCTGATGGCTCAGAGCCTGGAGCCTGTTTCCGATTCTGTGTCTCCCTCTCTCTCTGCCCCTCCCCCGTTCATGCTCTGTCTCTCTCTGTCCCAAAAATAAATAAACGTTGAAAAAAAAATTTTTTTTAAATTAACTTGAGTAAAATTGACCTTTATGTAAAATTACCTTATAGGTTTTTAGTAAGCCGCTATACATTTATCCAAAAAATTGTACATTGTTAGATTAGATTTGTTCCTTATCATTTTTTTCTTGCTTTTATATACCTTTATTCTAACTATAAGTTCAGTTCTTATTTCCTTGTGTATAGAAACTCCATTGCTTTTTAAATATGAATCTTTTCTCCAGTAATCTTACTGAGTATCTTTATTTGTTGTAATGGTTTATTGAATCTCTTGGATTTTTGATTTAGTCATATTATCAATGAATAATGACATTTTTGTTTCTTTCCTTTTAAACCTTAAATTCTCTCTCATTTTCTTTTTCTTTAAAAAAATATTTTTTAACGTGTATTCATTTTTGAGAGACAGAGAGTGACAGAGCATGAGCAGGGGAGGGGCAGAGAGAGAGGGAGATACAGATCCGAAGCAGGCTCCAGGCTCCAAGCTGTCAGCACAGAGCCTGACATGGGGCTCCAACTCACAAACCATGAGATCATGACCTGAGCCGAAGTTGGCCGCTTAACCGACTGAGCCACCCAGGCGCCCCCTGATACATTTTTTAATGTACTTTCTAGAGTACATTGATGGAGATTTGAACACAGCTTTATAAAGGAGCCTCCCTCACGCCCGGGTGTGGGGATAAGGATGTTCATCACCCATTTGCAAATTAGCTAATAAGATACTTGAAAATTTACAAAATCATAGGAAATAAAATCAGGGGGTGAATGACATAAGATAGAACTTACCTTTTATTTTCGACCTTTGTGTGCCCTTGGATTTGATTTATTTGCATCACGGGCATATCTTGCTTTTATATCCGAAAAACAATTATTTCACTAAAACTAAGACCAGGGGCACCTGGGCGGCTCAGTCGGTTAAGTGTCCGACTCTTGGTTTTGGCTCAGGTCATGATCTCACGGTGTGTGAGTTCAAGCCCCGAGTTGAGCTCTGTGCTGACAGTGTGGAGCCTACTTGACATGCTCCGTCTCCTCTCTCTCTGCCTCTCCCCTGCTCTCGCCCTCTCAAAATAAACTTTAAATAAATAAATGGGACACCTGGGTGGCTCAGTCGGTTAAGCGTCTGACTTCAGCTCAGGTCGTGATCTCCCGGTTTGTGAGTTTGAGCCCCGCGTCGGGCTCTGTGCTGACAGGTCGGAGCCCGGCGCCTGCTTCGGATTCTATGTCTCCCTCTCTCTGTTCCTCCCCCACTTGCACTCTCTCTCTCTCTCTCAAAAATAAATAAAGATTAAAAAAAATTAAAAAATAAAATAAAATAAAACTAAGACTAAAGAGACCAATCACAAGGGCATAAGAACCCATCAGAAATGGCCTTAGCACATGCTCTTCCCCGAGCCCCAGGCATGCTCAGACTCAGGCAAGCTCCCACTTTCGGGGGGGGGGGGTGGCAGGAAAACGCACCTTTGTGCTCCTGGGTCTCCCCCTTAGACCCCAGCTTCCCTGAGTACAGAGAGGGTCTCTTCTTCCTTATTTCCGTAAGGACCTACTTCATGCCAGAACCTGTGCTGAAAGGCACCTGGGCTTGTCCTGTCGAGAGGTACGCTTGGAGAGTACCGGGTGAGTGTCCGCACAGACTGGGTCCTCAGGTCAGGTCAGTGGGCTAATTCCCAGCAGCAGGGCTCAGTTCCTGCCTTTTCCCGGCTGACTCCGCCCACTGCTGGTCCCATCACCCACCCGGGAGCACGTCCTGCTGAGGACAGCGTCTGTTTTCCCCAAATCTCCCAGATGTAAAAAAAAAAAAAAAAAAAATTATACAACATTAACCTATACACAACTTAGGACAAAGTCTTTAGCTCTGATGCGGGTTTTAGGAGAAAAAATGATTATTGATGAGTGAGGGGCAGGGGCTGCCTCTTCGAATGGAGTTTCCAGTTGACATCTTGGCCTCAGTCACTGAGTCTGTCAAATGGGGAGCATGAGGGCACCAGCATCACTGAATTGGTGTAAGTGACGTATGTGGGGAGCTGGGCACAGTGCTGGCAGGTGCTTCTTCCAACACCCCCAGCTACTATTGAGACTGGAGGCGACGAGAAAACCTTCCTCACCTTCGGAGGGTCTCCGGCTGAGCTTGAGAATCCTTCTGACCTAAGGCAGATGATCAGGAGACGGACACAAGAGTTCCAGTAAATTCTTCCATGTCCTTGGGGGTCTTCATCAGGGAAAGAAGGCCCCCTAAGAAGGGACCAGAGCAGGAAGCTTTTATACTTTTGCAATAAACGATAGAGTCAGGAACAGATGACAAGACAAAGAGGTTCGAGCCAGCCAGCTGCAGGAAGTCGCTGGGAGGTACACGGGGAGGAGGGGCCCGCAGAAGATAAGCCGATGTTAGTAGGCTTGTTTGAACAGATCCACTTCGGCACTGATTCCTAGCCTCCGGAATGTTCTCCTCTTCCTAGTACAGGGACGGTACCTTCCTTATGGGAAATTTCACGGCCTGTTTTCAGGTAGGAAGGGGGAGGTCAGGGAGCCCTGCCTGCATCTGATTCTCTAAGTGCCAACAGCTCAAAAGAATCAATAGGCCAAAGCAGCGTATTTTGGGGCGGCACGTTCCGAACTCTATCAAGGCCCTACGTGCTTCTGTGGCAAAGCCACACATAGGAACACAGACACTAGTAAGGCAGATCGTTGCTAAGAAAAACGTTTTCAACGACTTTGCACGCGTCCCCCAGGGTGGTGAGGACGGGACACTTCGGGACCCTCCTTGCTGCTGGTGGGAACGCAGAACACTGCAGCCACCGTGGAAAAGCTTGGAGGCTCCTGAAAAAGTCAAACACGGAACCACCATGGGAGTCAGCGATTCCGCTTTTAGGTATATACCCCAAAGAATTACAAACAGGCATTCAGGGGCCTGTGGGGGGGGGCGGGCCTCAGCCGGGTGAGCGTCTGACTTTGGCTCGGGTCATGATCTCACCGTTCTTGGGTTCGAGCCCCACGTCGGGCTCTGTGCTGACAATTCAGAGTCTGGAGCCTGCTTCGGATTCTGTGTCTCCCTCCCTCTCCTTTCTCTGCCCCTTCCCGGCTCGCACGCTGTCTGTCTGTCTCTCTCTAAAAAGAAATAAACATTAATAATAATAATAAATAAAAACAGGCATTCAAACAAAAACGTGTACACAAAAGTTCATAGCAGCACTATGCACAATAGCCAAAGGTGGGAACAACCCAAATGACCGTCAGCGGACGGACAAACAAAATGTGGCACATCCATCCAAGGAAACGAAGCGTGAAGAATGGCTACGGTAGGGATGCACCTCAACAACATAACAGTGAGTGGCAGAAGCCAGTCACTTGTGCTATCATTCCATTTATAGGAAATATTCAGAATAGGCAAATCCACAGGGTGACTGCTTAACGGGCCCAGCGTTCCGTTTCAGGGTGACGGAATGTTCTGGAACTAGACAGAGGTGACGGTTGCCCCACATTGTGAACGTATTACACGCCACAGAATCGTACACTTTAACCTCGTTAACATAGTGGATTTTATGTTATATGAATTTTACCTCAATGTAAAAATGTGATATCCATATGATAGCATTTTTATCAATTTTATTTTTTTTTAAGCTTATTTATTTTGAGACAGAGGGAGAGAGAGAGAGAGAGGAAGGAGCAGAGAGAGAAGGAGAGAGAGAGAACTCCAAGCAGGCTCCACACTTCCAGACTCGGGGCTCAAACCCGCGATCCCTGAGATCATGACCTGAGCTGAGACCTTAACCAACTGAGCCACCCAGGTGCCCCTATAGCAATTTTATTTTTTTTTATCATTTTTTTTAACGTTTATTCACTTTTTTGAGAGACAGAGACAAAGTGTGAGCAGGGGAGGGGCAGAGAGAGAGGGAGACACAGAATCCGAAGCAGGCTCCAGGGCCTGAGCCGTCAGCACAGCGCCCGACGCGAGGCTCGAACCCGCGAACTGCGAGATCATGACCCGAGCCCAAGTCGGACGCTTAACCGACTGAGCCACCCAGGCGCCCTGCCCAATAGCGATTTTAAAACCTGCAGAAGAGGCATCAGTACCTCCGCAGGAAACGCAAGGACAAAAACAGGAAGGGGAAGAAAACTCCAAATTCAGTCTGCAGCGGGAAGGCTGGGCGGACGGTGTAGGTTGTGGAGCTCGCAGGGTTTTGGGGGTGGCCTCTGTCGTCAGCCGGGAGCTGAGCAGACAGCAAGTCACGCTATGTATCGTTCCCTCGTCTTGCTTCCTGCCTGAAATATTTCACATTTGAAATCCTTCTGGAGTGAAATGGGTCAGCCTTTCGCTTCCCCTTCCTGGTGTTTCTGTGATCGCTTCTCTTCCTACCATTTTCCTAGGGAGATTTTGCATCACGCATTTACAAACTTGCCCAACCTATCCTTTCTTTGGGACTAATGAATAAAGTGTCTTTTCTTTTCTTTCTTTTTTTTTTGATGTCTTTCAACATTACCTTTCCAAATAACCAACTCTCCACTGACATGAAATGACATCTTTTACCCTTTACCAACCCCCCCACTGTGTTGTCTACTTTTCCTTTTACTAACAACCACATTATGTTCCTTTCGATCAAACACTGGAATGATCGGTATTATTACCAAAAGGACATATGTTTAGGGGCGCCTGGGTGGCTCAGCCAGTCGAGCATCCGACTTCGGCTCAGGTCATGATCTCACGGTCTGTGAGTTCGAGCCCTGCCTCGGGCTCTGTGCTGACAGCTCGGAGCCTGGAGCCTGCTTTGGATTCTGTGTCTCCCTCTCTCTCTGCCCCTCCCCTGCTCGCGCTCTGTCTCTCAAAAATAAATAAACATTAAAGAAAAAATAATTAAAAAAAAAGACATATGTTTGTAGTACACAAGGTTGAAACAACACATAAAGGGTGCATAGCTTCCCACTGCCTGTGTAATCCCTTCTCCAGGAGCTCTGGGTTAGGGTTTACAGCAGGATTAGGGAGCAAGAGGTTAGCTGGGGCACCAGCCAGCAATTTCGTGGAACTTCTAGGTGGTTCTGACTCCTTCACTGGAGAAGAGGGCCTCTTGGACAGCTGTCTCCCAGTCTGAACGCCACATCTCTTTCTCCTTCATCCAGTCCACTTGTACTCGGGGACGCAGGTCAGGGGACTTGGTGGGGGTCCAAGCCAGCAAAAGTCTGCATGGACCCGGGAAATTGGCCCCCATGATACCCAGAACTGATCGAGTGTGCAGGGATTCAAACCCCATTTTCAGCCCTCACTAGCAATTTAGCTAAAGTCTCCATGCCTCAGTTTCCACACATCTAGAAAAGAAATGACATTCGCAAGCTCTTGGGGTTTGGGCGAGGGAGACGTGAAAGGCAATGTCTGCAAAGCCCTTGGGGAGCATCCAGAGGGGAAGCCGTGACCTTAAAGAGGGAGTCAGTTTGTGGGGAGCTCAGAGCCCACGTTTCTGGGGCCCTGGCCCTGGAGAAGGCCTGACTAACTCTCAGAGTGGCGTTGAGTCATATCTGTCACCTTCTCAACCTGGCCTTCCCCAGCCGCCCGGGTCCACGAGGTCCCTCACCCTGTGATTCCCTATCTCTGCCCCGAGTTGTCCCTTCTGCATGCATTCATTCCACAAATATTTATGGAGCACGTCCTACGTGCCCAGTGCTGTTCCAGGCATTGGGGATTCAGCAGTGAACAGAACGGACTAAAAATCCTGTCCTGTGGAGCGCCGGTTTGGCTGAATGAACCCAGTAAGTAAAGAGTCGGATACATAGTGTCAGAACCTGCCAAGAACCCAGGAGAAGGATAGGCAGGTGAGAGGGGCAGGGACAGTCATGGGCTGGCATTTCAACAGGAGAGTTTCGAGGGCCTCCCAGGAGGCATTTGAGTTATTACAATTTGCAGTATTTTATTTGTCACGTTCTTATTGCCTGTTGGGTCACTGTCAACACCCACGCCCACTGGCCTCCACGGCAGCATAAGAGCCCCTGGGGGGCGGGGAGGGGCTCTGTTAAGTGGTTCACTACTGTGTCCTTAGGGATCACCTCAGTCCCGGGAACAGTCACGCACTCCATACTTATTCATACTAGGGCAAGGGAGAAACCACCCTTCTAGCAATGGTCAGATCTTGAAAAACAATTCTGTTCAAGTGGAAAAATCCAGAACTGGCTGACAGCCCCTGGGGAGAATCTCATTCAAATACCTTCCAGGGCTTTGCCCACTGCCCACAGCTTCCTAGTTTTATTTCGGCCTTAAGGAAAAGCTGGGAAATACAAGTGGACCACGGAAAGAATGCTGGGTGCCCAGATTTCAGCAAAGGTGGCAATTGAGCTGCAAAGGCATGCGATTCAGGCTCACGGTGTTAGTTACTACGGGTGTTTATATATATGTGTGTATATATATATATATATACACATATTTTAATGTTTATTTATTTATTTATTTATTTAACGTTTTATTTATTTTTGAGACAGAGAGAGACAGAGCATGAACGGGGGAGGGGCAGAGAGAGAGAGGGAGGCACAGAATGGAAGCAGGCTCCAGGCTCCGAGCCGTCAGCCCAGAGCCCGACGCGGGGCTCGAACTCACGGACCGCGAGATCGCGACCTGAGCTGAAGTCGGACGCCTAACCGACTGAGCCACCCAGGCGCCCCTGTTTATTTATTTTTGAGAGAGAGAGCGCGCAAGTAGGGAAGGGGCAGAGAGAGAGGCAGACGGAATCAGTAGCAGGCTCCAGGCTCCGAGCTGTCAGCACAAAACCCGGCACGGGGCTGGAAGCCACAAACCGTGAAATCATGACCTGAGCTGAAGTCGACGCCTAACCGACTGAGCCACCCAGGCGCCCCTGGGTGAAATTTTTATCGTAATTTTAATTTCCTTCTGCAGCCGCCTAGCCCTGGAAAAACAACAACAGCGACAACAACAGCGACAACCAAACCAAAAAACCACCTAACTGAACCCGGGAAGCTCCCGAGTTGGTTACACCCGCATTTGCCCCGGATGGAAGGCTGCCGAGCTAAGCGCCCCCCCCACCCCCCTCCGCCCCCCGATTTAAGGTTGCCACCTTCCCGTTCGTTTCAATGCTGTGTGTTTTTCAAGTGACCGAGTGGTACCTGAATACAATCTTTTTTGTTACTGCCGAGGAGGTAACAGATTCAGCGAATTTGCATTTCTAGGCCCTGATCGGGGCAGTTCCATGAATATCAATGCGCCAACGCTCGCTTTGTTCTCTGCGCTCGGCCCGGGATGTCGTCTTCCCTGGGCCTCCTTATTTTTGGCCCCGGGGAGGCCCTCCATTGTGTGCATATACCCTGATGTTCGGTCATTAGCCCCTTCCCCCCTTAAGGGACCTGAGGTTCTTCCAGTTTTTCCTGTTATTACCAATAAAAGATAAAAGGGGCGCCCTCGCGCACACCTGCTGGTCCGGAGCGTTTCTGCAGCGGACCGTCGGGGACGGAAACTGCCGAGTCACGGGGTCTGCTCAGATTTTAGACTGTTGAAAAACTCTCCGCGGTGGTTGAAGTTGCAATACCAGAGCCGTCTATTATCTTAGCCTAAATAAATGCATACGTATGCGGGTTAATTTCCTCCTGGGAGTCAAAGGAAGACCAGGCATTAAGCATTCCTTAACGTCTGTTACTATTAAGGAGAGACACTTTTATCAGAGCCCAAACCTCCCGTCTGATTGCACGGCGATAACTTTGTGAGGGCCAAGCCTAAGGTATGGTAATTACAGGAAAAAATCCTGTTTGCTGGGGACACTGGGGTCAGGCCCCAGCCCGGCACATACACCGCGCCCGAGAGAGCCCAGCGTGTGGGCGCTTTTCTCCTGCTTCCTGTGTCTACCCGACTGTGGAGGGTGGATGGTTATCAGAGCCCCGTCGGGTGGAGGATGGTCGCAGCGACCAACGACCAACGCCGGGTGCTCGCCAACTCCCGGGTGCTCACTGGGAGGCGGCTGGTGGGTGATGGGACAGCTCTTGTCTACTATGGAGTGTCCGGGCCGGGGTGGTGGACCCTCCCAGAACTTTGGGGCGGCACCTCTGAAGCTGGGTCCGTCTCTAAGGGGAGAGCTGCCCCTCTTAAGTTACACCCTTTCTTTTGAACACTCACCGGGCCGCAGGCTGAACGTTTGCATGCAAATGACAAGCATCTGGGGAGGACAAGAGCTGTCCTGGGCACCCCTGTACTGTCAGGAAGACACAGTTTTCGCACTCGTGCGGGGCTCCTGATCGAATAGGAAAGATGGATTTAATATAAAAATCACACAAATACGTAGTCACAAAGTGTGGCGTGGGGGAGGGGGGGACCCATCACTCCCAGCAAGAATGGCACTTGACCTACAAATGCACCTTTAATTGGGCAAATTCTGCCCCCTCAGACCTGGAAGCAGGGCACCGAACCTCTCTGCCCCTTCCCCTTTTCACCTACAGAGTAGAAATAATGACCATAGCTTCATTGTACTGATCTGTGCCTGTATAATTTATCATCTACAGAAGAACACTTTTGAGAATCATACCAAGGCACTATTGATAATGAAGGCAGAAGGGTAGGCGTGAACAGGTCTCCTGCAGGCAGCCGGGGTGCGTGGCCCCGCATTCACGCGGACACACGCTGTGCACCCACCCAGAGCCCCTGGATACATGCCTTCATCCTCCGAGCAGGAAGTACCGTCCCGATATTACAGGTGAAGAAATGGAGCCTGGCCCAGAGAATTCACCTGTCCATATCCCCCCTGGAAAGTGGGTGGACGAGCCTTGATTTTTATGCAGGAGCTTTTGACTCCCGGAATCCAAGAAGGGGATTACTATACTGACGTGAGGCTGAAATGCTTGCCTTTAGGGTTGTTTAGTTGCTGAAAGGTAACCGAGCTGTCTGGCCTGCAGGAGGCGCTTCAAAAAATAAGAACTATTTTTATAGCGTGAAGAGTGAGAACTGCAGCCACCGGGATCCTTTGGTTAAGCAATCCTGGGATCAGGCAAAAGTCACCACACTGCTTGTTCCAGGAAATGCCTGCTCCTGGGAGATAAGATGATGCCTCAGCTCTCACTTCCAAACCCCACCTCCCTGGCCCACCATTCCAATGCTCTTATGTCAGAAACTCTGCCCAGTCCCCACCTGTTCCTTGCTGTGCAAGACCCACTTCAAAATCCCCCGGCCAGGGCCCTAAAACCCTATAAATACCATCCCTCATTTTCCTAATTTGAGACTCTGTGGAAGCCAGTGTTGTCCTTTACTGCAGGAGGTCTAATAAACCCAGTTTTGCTTGATCAACAGGTTTTTCTGGTGGAATCAAAGTCTAGGAAAGCATTTGAAAATGTTTCTTGTTCTTTCACTCAACATAAATCATTAAATGTGGTAGACGTGATCATGCCCCCCCCCCCAAAACATTCACATCCAAACCCCTGGAACCTTGAATAAAGATACTTTGCAGACGTGAAGTTAAGGATTTTGAGATGGAGAGATCATCCCGGATTATCCAGGGTGGGCCTGGTGTCATCACAAGAATCCTTACGGGAGGAGATCAGAGTCAGAGCCAGGTGTGATGGAAACAGAGGCTGGTAACTTTAAAGGTGGAGGCAGGGACCCTGTGCCCAGGATGCAGGCA
The DNA here is from genome assembly GCF_018350175.1 of Felis catus. NCBI lineage: Eukaryota > Metazoa > Chordata > Mammalia > Carnivora > Felidae > Felis > Felis catus. Next base: position 6,372,140 of record NC_058370.1, read on the forward strand.
GCATCCAGAAGCTGGAAAGGGCACAGAAATGGATCTTCCCCTAAAGCTTCCAGAAGGAGCCCTGCAAGTTATTTTATTTTATTTTATTTTATTTTATTTTATTTTATTTTATTTTATTTTATTTTATTTTTGTGTTTTTTTTTTAATTTTTAAAAATGTTTATTTTTGAGAGAGACACAGAGACAGAGCATGAGCAAGGGAGGAGGAGGGGTAGAGAGAGAGGGAGATCCAGAATCCGAAGCAGGCTCCAGGCTCTGAGCTGTCAGCACAGAGCCCCACACGGGGCTCGAACACACAAACCATGAGATCGTGACTGAGCCAGAATCAAGAGCCAGACGCCCAACTGACTGAGCCACCCAGGCACTCTAATCCTTTTCCCATTCTAAGTCAGTTCCATGGGATTCTTCGTAGCAATTCCTTTCTTCCATTTTGGACCTCTTTTCCTTAATAGTAAGAAACATGGATCCCCTGGTTCTCAGTGTATTCATTTATTTTCCCAATCCCCTGTGTGCAGTGAATCTCCTGAACCACTGGCCCCGACTCTCAGGCACCCTCCTTAAGTGGACACCACCTCCTGCTGGGCTGCCTCCCCACCCTGTTCCAAGGCATCTGCAGGAGGTCTCCACCCATTTTCACGTATGTTCTACATCCTTAGTCCCGGCTGATGCGATGACACTTTATGTAGGATTTTTGAATCTATTGGACATAGTTTTTATTTCTTATAGTTTCTTCTCTGGTGTCACATCCAGGTAAATCTAGCCTCAGCAAAAGAGATGGGCAGTTTTCTCTCATTTTTTTTAATCTTCTGGAGCCATACAAGGATTATCTTGGGTTTGCTAGAATTTTCTCTGGAAATCATTGGGGTCCTGTGCAGTCTCCACTGGCTGGATGTTAAGCTACTGGCACAAGTGGATACGGCAATGGATAATGTAACGGACACAGTAATGTAATGGATACAGGTTTATTGTAGTCCTCTTAGGTGATTCCAGAAGGTTCTGTTTTCCCAGAAAATTGTCTATTTCCTCTAAATTTTCACATGTGTTGGTATAAGTCTGACTCACAGTGTTCTTATTTTTAACCCCCAGAGTATCTGTACTGCTCCTTTTTTCATTCCTAAAATTTCTATTTTCTTTTCATTTAATTTTTTTTAATTTTATTATTTTTTTAAATTTACATCCAAATTAGTTAGCATCGAGTGCAACAATGATTTCGGGAGTAGATTCCTTAGTGCCCCTGAACCATTTAGCCCATCCCCCCTCCCACAACCCCTCCAGTAACCTTCAGTTTGTTCTCCATATTTAGGAGTCTCTTCTGTTTTGTCCCCCTCCCTGCTTTTATATTATTTTTGCTTTCCTTCCCTTACGTTCATCTGTTCTGTGTCTTAAAGCCCTCATATGAGTGAAGTCATATATTTGTCTTTCTCTAACTGACTCATTTCACTTAGCATAATACCCTCCAGTTCCATCCACGTAGTTGCAAATGGTAAGATTTCGTTCTTTTTGATTGCCGAGTAATACTCCGTTGTATATATACCACATCTTCTTTATCCATTCATCCATCGATGGACATTGGGCTCTTTCCATACTTTGGCTGTTGTTGATAGTGCTGCTATAAACATGGGGGTGCATGTGTCCCTTCGAAACAGCACCCCTGTATCTTGTGGATAAATGCCTAGCAGTGCAATTGCTGGGTCGTAAAGTATGTGCTATTTTTAATTTTTTGAGGAACCTCCATACTGTTTTCCAGAGTGGCTGTACCAGTTTGCATTCCCACCAGCAGTGCAAAAGGGATCCTCTTTCTCTGCATCCTCGCCAACATCTGTTGTTGCCTGAGTTGTTAACGTGAGCCATTCTGACAGGTGTGAGGTGGTATCTCATTGTGGTTTTGATTTGTATTTTCCTGATGATGAGTGATGTGGAGCATTTTTTCATGTGTCAGTTGGCCATCTGGATGTCTTCTTTGGAGAAGTGTCTGTTCATGTCTTTTGCCCATTTCTTCACTGGATTATTTGTTTTTTGACTCTTGAGTTTGATAAGTTCTTTATGTATTTTGGAAACTAACCCTTTATCTGATATGTCGTTTGCAAATATCTATTTTCTTTTTAAATAATAAATGGTATCATTGAAGTTTTATCTATTTGTGTTTTTTTTTAAGTTTATTTATTTATTTTGAGAGAGAGAAAGTGCGTGAGCTGGGGAGAGGAACAGAGAGAGAGAGAGAGAGAGAGAGAGAGAGAGAGAGAATCTTAAGCAGGCTCCATGCTCAGTGCAGAGCCCAATGTGGGGCTCGATCCCACAACCCCGGGATCATGACCTGAGCCAACATCAAGATTCGGATGCTTAATAAACTGAGCCACCCGGGTGCTCCTATCTATTTGTTTTTATTTTTGGAGAGTCAACTTTTGGTTTGTTGATACTCAGAATTGATTCTAACTAATTTTTATTATTTTTTCATTCTCTTCTTCCCATTTTCTTTGGGTTTACTCTGTTATTCTTCCTCTGATTTGTTGAATAGAAATCTAGCTCATTAATGTGCATTTAAGGGCATCTACCCCCCCCCAATAGGGACTTAGCTGCACCCACCAGGATAAGGAGGCGGGTTTTCATTGTTGTTCAGTTGTAATATTTTCTCATTGACATTATGATTTCCTTTTTTTTTTTTAATGTTTATTTTTGAGTGAGAGAGAGACAGACCGCGAGTGGGGGAGGGGCAGAGGGAGAGGGAGACACAGAATCCGAAGCAGGCTCCAGGCTCCGAGCTGTCAGCACAGAGCCTGATGCGGGGCTCAAACCCATGAACTGTGAGATCATGACCTGAGCCAAAGCTGGATGCTTAACCAACTGAGCCACCCAGGTGCCCCTATGATTTCCTTTTTAACTCGTGAATTATTTAGAGGTTTCTCTTCACATTGCCAAGCATACAGGAGGTTTGGGGTTTTTTTATACAGTGTTCCATATAAACAATAAAATTCGAAACCCAAGGACAAAGTGAACAATGTGTCCTAGCAAAACTCAGGGATCCATTTCTTTTCTCATTTGCACCAAGGAAAATGTTTTAAACGTGTGCAGCAGGTGCATTTCAACATGCCTTCTACTCTGGGGTGGCAGTAACTGAAGCATCAATGCCTGGGCCCTACGAAGACCTTTAACTGGCCCCGCAGAGATCGACATGGTCTAAGGTGGACACGAGGTGCTGGGGGGACAGAAAAGATGCCTCCCGGTTCCAAGGAACCTGGAGACCACGGGGACCAGGAAGGAAGCATGCAAGTTCATCATCCATCACGTATTCAGCCACTGAAAACCTTTCTCCCACGTCCAGTCTGCTCTCTTTGAAAGGATGCCTGAAGTTACTGATCTTCGGGCGTGGTCAGAAATACTTCCGAGGACACACAAAGACAATGGCAGTCAAACAGGGACTTTCCCATCCACAGGGTTGAGGATGACATTAGGCATAGGCCGTGACATGGAGTAGCCCAGCAGCCAAATGCTCGGGAAGGCCAGTGTGTGGTTTGGGACCTGCCTCTGTTGGGGGTTCCGGCCCAAAGAGCCTCAGATGGCCTCTGCTCCCGTCCCCCGCTCCCTCCCCAGGCTCTCCCAGGACTCCCAGGGCAGATTTGTGTTCTCCATTAGTGATGGGGCTGCCATCATCCCTCAGGGAACTGGGGTATTTCCAGCGAGGGATGCCCCTACTCCTTTTCCCAAGGGTATACTGTTCAGGGGGTAGGAAGAAATCCCCAGAGGCATTCACGCTTCATACCTTCTTAATTTTGGAGGCTTCCTTCACGGGGTTCCTAAAGCAGGTGGGAGCTGGGTGGGATGAGTGGAGGAAATGTCTTTATTTGGGCACTGAGTTTGCCTCAAGGCACTGAGGCAGGAGCGTCATGCCCCCCATTTTGTAATTTCCTTTCTCAAGAAGTGATGAGTGAGGGTAATTGATTCCCTCCATCGCAGAGATCTCAATAACCTGTGAGATAACACGTCCTCCTCATCAGCTCTTTATACCCACCCCCGAAGGGCTCAAAGCCTCTTCTTCGCCGTACACTTTAGTGAACATGAACCCAGTTTCTAGAGTTAGGCAGAGACGGGTTCCTTTCTGGACCCACCACTCACTAGTCTTGGGCACCTCACGACATTTCCCCGAGCCTCGGCTAATGAACCTATTCGCAAGGCTGCTGGGAAGGTTTAACAGGATAATAAGGTTATAAGGTGCCTTGTTTGGGGCGCCTGGGTGGCTCAGTTGGTTGAGCACCTGACTTGGGCTCAGGTCATGATCTCCTGGTTCTTGGGTTTGAGCCCCGCGTCAGGCTCTGTGCTGATGGCTCGGAGTCTGGAGCCTGCTTTGGATTCTGTGCCCCCTCCTCTCTCTGCTCCTCCCCTGCTCGTGCTGTGTGTCTCTCTCTCAAAAATAAAAATAAACATTCAAAAAGTGTTTATAGAGTGCCTTGTGCCACGAGCCCTCTAAGAAAAAGGGTCAGAATTAGACAAAGGGTCACAACGGCAGCCACACAGTTTGCTGGGATGGAGAAGCCACTAAAACCACAGAGTGCCCTGGGCTGCCCCTGCCTCCAGCCACGTCTCACTTTCCTCTTCTGTAACATGATGCAAGGTGACCAGTGTGGGGCAGGAGTTTCCCCTAAATGCCAGAAATTCTGCACAGCTGGGAGCCAGGAGCCCCGTTCATGCTTGCAGCTTCTCCGGACGCCCCTTCCGCGGCCCAAAGACGACTCGGCCTCCGAAGGGCCACGATCTCCATGATGTCTGTCCTCTCCGGCCTGGTTCCCGAACCCCATTCTGGGTGCCCACCTGGGGCCTTCTGTCCCCGCCCAGCGAACTTGCCTGAAGCCAGCGGAGCAGCAAACCCCCATCCTGAAGTGGCGGCAGCCTTGAGAGGTCTTGACTTCTGCTTCCCTCTCTTCGTGAGGCTGTTTCTTCCTTCGTCTCTAAAATAAGGTCACCCTAATGACCCCCAAGACCCTTCCGGTGCAAAACATCCAAACCACCGAGGCATCTTACTTTCTCGTTTTAAGGTAACACTGAAGAAAGACGCTGGAATTTCATCCTCAGAAAAACCATATCCAGCTACCAAACCAGGAGAGTTTATAAAAGCCTCTGATAACAAGAATCTACTTCTCACTGGGTCTTTACAGGGAGACAAGAGAGGGTGGCAGTTCCCACAATTGCGATAAGAAACCTGAGTGGGGCCTGGGCGGCTCAGTCAGTTAAGCAACCGACTCTCGGTTTCGGCTCAGGTCACGATCTCACCGTTTGTGAGTTTGAGCCCTGTGTCAAGCTGTGCTCTGATAGCATGGATAGCTTGGGATTCTCTCTTCCTCTCTCTCTCTCTCTCTCTCTCTCTGCCCCCTCTCCAATTAAACATTGGGGAGAAAAATAAAAAGGAACCTGAATCCTCTTTGGTTATATGTCTGGGGATGATAAAACCAAGACTTGAACATAGACCTTTAGACCCCAGACTCCGGTGGGGCCGCGGACTGGGGTCCAAGTCCTGACTCCCCCATTGCAGGGGCCCTGGAGTGCAGGATGGGAAGTGTGTGGTCCCTAGGTTTGACCACAAGATGGCAAGCTGACTCAAGGCATTGCCATTACTGGTGGGAGCGGGTGGGTCATCTGGTATCACAAATGTGTGTGACACTCTCAGCTGATCATTCACCTTCTGTCTCCAGTCCTGGACCCGGCTTTCCAGAGGCTTGCAACAAACAAACGAAAGGAAATCAGACCAGGTGGTATGTTTAATTTCCAAGGGGCTTCTCACCATACTGAGAATAAAATTCATAAGGTCAGGTAAGACCCGGCCCCTTGTCCCCCCTCTGACACTTTCTCAGCCAGCTCAACTGACGCCTTTGGAGAAGGGGCTGTGGTCACTCCAGGAACCCTGCTTCCTGTCACTCGATGGCCCCATGGCTCGGAGAGTGGATGCCACACCTGGTCTGTTTGTGCTGTTGGAATTGACTGGAGGTCGGTAACAGAAAGCCTGCAACTCCTATTTGGGAGCCGTTCCATTCAGTCACTCGTTCGTTCGCTCGATCGTTCCACTGTTCATCAGTTCATCAGTATTGATCCAGCCCCTGCTAAGTGCCACACGTTTGCAGTTCAAGTAATAGTGATGCCACAGGGCATCGAAAATTGCCACAGCCAACCTCCTATTTCTTTAGAGACCTCAAGGCATCCCAAGTATCAATAATGGTAATAATAATGTAAAGGCAACAGAATTAGCCAAGGATGTATTGAAAATTCCAGAAGGTGGCGTTATCGTGATTTCATATGCGAAAGGCAGAAACCAATTCTATAACACGTCATTGGAACAAAAGACCACCCGTCAGGGAAAAAGGGAAAACCTGGTTTCTATAAAACCCAGGTAAGCATCTTTTTATGTGAGCAAAGTATAATTTCATTAATCAAGTCTCTGCTTTGAGTATTTCATTTATTGATGACCTGTCCCAATCAGCTGATCACATTAGTCACATATCAGTAGACTTTTGTGTGTTTCTAGTGCTATGTAATTACTTATATTTAGATGCGATCCTTACTCCTTTCCACTAAGCTGTAACAAAGAAGTCAAGTAAAAATGTAAAAATGGTGTGTTTGTTTATGCAAACCCGGCTTTCTCGATTTCTCCTGAGGGAAGAGAGGAGATTATGACTCAGTTTTTTAGCCTGATTGGATTTTGTTTTGTTTTCAGAGGATGAGTCAGAGAAGGCTTCCTGGAGGAAATGACATCTAAGCCAAGACAAGGACAGAAGGATAAGTAGGAGCTAACCAGAAGTGGGGAGTAGGGCAGGGTAGGGAAGGGTACCCAAGAAAGGGGCAGCAAGTACGAAGGCCTGGAAGGGAAGAACATTCCAGGACCTGAGCACCTGTCCCCGTATCTGGGACGAGGAGGGCGCCCTGCCTGGGGGTTGGGGGGGGGGTGAGGTGTGGGGGGGAGTGGGGCAGCCCTGAAGGTGAGAGAGGCAGGGAGGGGCAGTGTAAAGTCTTAAGGATGCCAGACTTCACCTTAGGAGCGGTAAAGAGCATGAAATGGTTTTAAGCAAAGGACTGACTTGATGCAATTTTCATTCTAGAAAGATCTCAGCAGCAGCTCAGAAGCCAAGACTGGCAGTCACGTAGGACATGGCTACAGGTGGGAGCTGCTGGGGGCCTGGCGTAGGGTAGCCAAGTGGGGGTGAAGAGGTGGGACCGGAGGGGCATCTGCACAGCAGGATGGGAGTTGGAGGTGGAGGGTTTCGGGGCAGGACGCCAGGGATGCAGCCCCAGCCACCTGTCCTGCAGGTGAGGAATCCTGGGGAGGAAACCAGCCGAAGACAGCAGAAAGCTTCGTTCCGGACACGTGAAGCGTGGGATGCCCCAGGGATGTTCCCTGGAGGGTGTCCAGCGGGCAGTCGGTTGTGAGGGGACAGCAAGACGGGACCCCCAGCCCCTAGATCCCAGGGGAGAGCCACAAGAGACCGGCCCTGCCGAAGCCAGCATCGAGAGGGCCGGCAGGGGAGGAGGCAGTGGTGAAGGCAGGGGAGGAGGCAGGAAAGCAGGGAAGGAGTTTCGGGAAGGAGACCGTGGTCGGCTGGGTCAAATGCACCTAAGAAGCCCCATGACAGAGGACCTGAAGGCATTCATGAGACCGGTGGCCCTGGCAGGGGCGAGTTCGGGGGGCTAAGTGGGCAGGAGAAGGGTGGGAGTTGAGGAAACAGCGGCGGTGGGTGTAGACAAGCTCGCTTCTGAAGGGAAGCAGAGGAGTGTGGATGGACGCTGGCCGGGCGCGCGGAGGTCAGAGGGTTTCTGCCCTTGTTAGTGTGGGAGCAGCTCCGTGGCTGATGAGGCGCAAGGAGAGGGAGGGAGGGATAAGTCAGGAGGCGAGGTGGAGAGAGAATTAAAGGCTTGAGGTCCTGGAGCGGGTTGGAAAGGGCGGGCCCGGGGCCAAGCGACTGGCCTTGTGTAAGCGCGGCTTGTATGTTTCCTCCATAAACCAGGAGAGACAAGGGAAGGGAACACACAGGGAGGGGCAGGCGGGGTGACCACAGGACCACACCCCTGGGCGCTGGAACTGGGGAGCGAGTCTCTGGGCAGGATGCGGCTTGTCTCCGAGGTCTGAGGCAACTGGCCCGAGAGGGGAGTCGACTTGGCCCTGGAGTGCAGACCCAACCCAATGCAAATGCCCTGGCTCCCCCGCACCGGGGTTGGCAGCCGTGGGCTCCCTTCCCCTGAAGCCTGAAGCCTGCGTGCAGGGGGAGCTCCACCCAGCCCGAGGCGATCCAAACAGGGCTCGGAGAAAGTCGTTACCAAGGGAATTCTTCGGCAATACCTCAGGTCTTGTCTCTGCAGAGCGGAGATGAGTAATTGACACAGGGCCCTAATCTTCTCTTAATCCTGGGCAGCCCACAAGCCTCATGCCGCCCCTCCTGCTTCCTTACCTACTCAGGCGTCCATGACTTAGAAGGGAGGGAAGTGGGGAGGTGGGAAGGAAGAAAGAGGAGAGAAAGAGGAAGATTCCTTAATGTCGAGGAGCTTTTTTATTTATTTATTTTTTTTAGTTTATTTATTTTGAGAGGGAGGGCGTGCACAGGGGAGGGGCAGAGGGAGAGGGAGAGAGAGGATCCCAAGCAGGCTCTGTGCTATCTGTGTAGAGGGCCTAGAGCCCACGAACTGGGAGGATCATGCCCTGAGTCAAAATCAAGAGTGGGACCCTTAACCCACTGAGCCACCCAGGTGCCCCCTTAACGTCGAGCAGCTTCAAGGGGAGAAGTTACTGAATGGCTCATCGCGTCCTCCCACGTGCAGCCGAGCTCGGCGCAGGCTGAGGCTCGGGCTGCTGCTCTCTGGCACGAAGGAGCCTCGTCCCCAACCGGGCTCACTCGGAGGGGCGGCACTAGGGGAGTCCTGGCACAAAGCCTGCGTAAGTCAGCTGGAACCGTAAATAAGTCGGGAACAGCTCTCACGACTGCCCTCCGTGGGCACCGAGGTCAGCTGCTCTACGTGCGTCCCAATAGCTCCGATCCACCCTTGTTCTGCAGGTGGGGACCCAAGGCTCAAAGAAGATAAACGCCCAGGCTTGCCCGGCAGTGAGCCGCAAATCCAGAACCTGAGCGTCTCCCAAGGCAGGGAGGCAGGGTGGCATCGAGGTTGCAGGAACCCTACGCGCTGTGTGATCTGCAGGGGTTGCAAGGACCTACCTTACGGGCTTGTTGTAAGGTTTAGATGGGCTCGTATTCACAAAGTATGCAGAAAATGGAAGTGCTGTATTTTGTTTGGCCATTGCAATTTGGGGGTCATCTCACCCCCCATCGCCATCAGCACCCCAATATCAAGGCAGTCCAAATAAGCATATAATCTGAATAAAAAGGGTGAGGCTCCTTAGACTCTGCTTCAAACCGAACTTCTCCATTTCAAGTGGATTTCCACTCCTAACCCTCTTTCTCCTTCCTGCAGAATTTCACAAGCCGTTGCTTTATTTTTTTTTTCTTTTTGGTTGTTATGGTTATTTTTTATTTTTTATTTTATATTATATTATTTTTATTTTACTTTACTTTACTTTATTTTACTTTATCTTCATCGGGCTCTGTGCTGACAGCTCAGAGCCTGGAGCCTGCTTTGGATTCTGTGTCTCCCTCTCTCTCTGTCCCTCCCCTGCTTCCACTCTCTCTCTTTCAAACATAAATAAACGTTTTTATTTGTTTATTTTTCTTTTCTTTCTTTATTTAAATTTTTATTATTATTTTTTTTAATTTACACCCAAGTTAGCGTATAGTGCAACAATGATTTCAGGAGTAGATTCCTTAGTGCCCCTTCCCCATTTAGCCCATCCCCCCTCCCCCAACCCCTCCAGTAACCCTCAGTTTGTTCTCCATGTTGATGAGTCTCTTCTGTTTTGTCCCCCTCCTTGTTTTTATATTATTTTTGTTTCCCTTCCCTTATGTTCATCTGTTTTGTCTCTCAAAGTCCTCATATGAGTGAAGTCATAGGATTTTTGTCTTTCTCTGACTGACTCATTTCACTTAGCATAATACCCCCCAGTTCCATCCACGTAGTTGCAAATGGCAAGATTTCATTCTTTTTGATGGCTGAGTAATACTCCATTGTATATATAGACCACATGTTCTTTACCCATTCATCCATCGATGGACACTTGGACTCTTTCCATACTTTGGCTACTGTTGATCGTGCTGCTATAAACATGGGGGTTCATGTGTCCCTTGGAAACGGCACCCCTGTATCCTGAGGATAAATGCCTAGTAGTGCAATTGCTGGGTTGTAGAGTAGTTCATTTTTAATCTTTGAGGAACCTCCATACTGTTTTCCAGAGTGGTTGCACCAGCTTGCATTCCCATAAACATTTTGAAAAATTTATTTTATTTTACCTTACGTAGGTTCCGCACCCAACATGGGGCTCGAACTCACAACTCTGAGACCAAGAGCCCCATGCTCTACCGACTGGGCCAGCCAGGCGTCCCTGGTGTGGTTATTTTAATTAAAATCATTTTGGATCAAAGCAGGAGCTATCTGAAGATACTCTTTGGACAAACCTTAACCTCCTGAACAGGAAAAAGAAAATAATAAAAGGTAGTAGCCACATTTCTAGGTCACCACTCGGGCAAAACTGTCTTTTTAGCTGCACATGAATAAAATGAGGACCAAAGATGAGTCAAGTTTGCCTCACTGAGTATAATTTCATTCTCTTTGCTCTGCTGGATTTCACCCCTACTGCAATCCTTACTGCAAAACCCTTTGAAAGATTTCGTTCTTCTGTTAAATTAAAGGCTTTAATACTTTCAAAGGAGGGGAAGAGAAGAGCATCCAAAATGAAAAAAATAAAAACTAAAAACAGGTTTTTTTCCTAGTACTACACTCGACTTACACCAGATATATGGGAGTGTGGGGGTTCCCACACCAACCAATCTCCAACCCCTGGACATCGGTTGGGTGCTCCACGATCCAATTCAATTATGACGCTCCCTCCCAGAATTAGTGCAGACCCCCCCCCCCCCCCCACCCCGGGTTAAGGGCTCAGCCCTGTAAGTCTCCCTCCCCACTTCAGATGCTGGGCATCCAGGATCTCTGACCAAGTAGCTATAAACTGGGGTTCCCATGACCCACTCTTTGCCTTCCGTAATTTGCCAGAAGGCTCAAGGAACTCAGGAAACCCGTGCAGTTACTAGATTACTAGTTTATCATGAAGGACACAACTCTGAGACAGCCAGAGAGCAAGGATGTCTAGGGCGGGGTATGGCGGACAGGGCACAGAGCTTTGGCGTTCTCTCCAGACCTGCCATCCCACCAGTACCGTCCATCTGTTCACCAGCCTGGGAGCTTCCTGAAGCCTGCCGTTCAGGGCTGTTTACAGAGGGTCCGTTACATAGACAAGACTGAGTAACTCAATGGCCTTTAGTGATTAACTCAGCTTCCAGCCCCTCTCTGCTCCCTAAGGGTCTATGGGAGGGGCTGAAAGTCCCCTAAGCAGGAGGTTGGTTCCCTTGGCAAAGGAGCCCCAACCTCCAGTCATCTCATTAGCGTACAAAAAGACACACGACTTTGGACATTCTAAGGATTTCAGGAGCTCTGAGCCTGGAAATAGGGGCAGAGACCAGATACATATTTATTATGCCACAGCGTCTCAACATGAGTGAGGAGGTATTTGGGAGTGTTGTTTATGTGCCTGGAACCCTCCGGGCGGGAGGCCCCACCAGACCCAAGCTGAGCCCAGCAGAGCCCTTCGCTGGGATCTTTCGGCTTAGAATCTTGTCATTCCTCTTTCCTGTGCTTCGGGGAGGAAGACAGGAATCTGATTGGGTCAAATTCTAAGACCACCGAGGAGAAGGCCGCTGTCACTCCCGATGGCAGCTCTGACCACGAGGAGGTCCAGCCTTCAAGATCTTGGCCTGGCTGGGTCATCTCTGGGCACGATGTCCCCTGGTGGCCGGGTGACAGTTGACTAGCCGTTGGCAAGCGATCCCTCTCTCTTCACCTCTAAGCCAAGAGATACAGTCCACTTTCGAGTTTCGCCCAAAGCCCAGCGAATGCTAAGGAAGCCGACTGTTCGTTTGCCTCCGCCTCTTGACCTAAAATAAGACTCAGGCATTCTGGGAACGGCATGCCCAGCATGGCCCCCAGCACTTCCTGCGAGGAAACACTTCCGCCTGAGTCCATCGTTCAGTTCGGCATAGCTGTCGGTCACACCACCCCCTCTCAGGATCGCTTGGTCTGGGAGAGGAGCGGACGACCCGGATCCGGCCAATCGTGGCACCCCATGTCACCAGCCACGGTGAACGGCCCAGGGCTGGGACATGTGAGCCAAGTGAAGCCCGTCAAATTTCTTGAAACGGGAGGAAAAGGAGATGTGACTTTGAGGTAGAGACCCGGAAAGATCGAGAGGTGGAACCTTGGCACTCCGTCTGGGCCCATCCCCTGTCCTGTTGTATAGCAGCATCACCTCGTGAGCGTGTGAGAAAACACAGGTTCCCAGGTGAGAGTTGCTGAAACAGAGTCTCAGGCGAGGAAGGAAGTGGGAATCTAGATGTTTTCATCAGCAACATGAAAAAAAAAAATGGTTTTCGTGCAGCCTGCCTGGGTTGACCCGGGAATTTGGAATTTACGATACAAAGAAGCCTAGATATAAGGCAAAGAAGTTCCATCAGCTGCCAGAATAGTTTTCTTATCAGGTACTGAATATCCGTATATCCCAGAACAGGCTGTGTCTCCTCCTCGTTCGCGTTTTATTGAATAATAATTTTTTTTTAAATTTTTTTTAACGTTTATTTATTTTTGAGACAGAGACAGAGCATGAACAGTGGAGGGGCAGAGAGAGGGGGAGACATAGAATCTGAAACAGGCTCCAGGCTCTGAGCTGTCAGCACAGAGCCCGACGCGGGGCTCGAACTCACGGATCGTGAGATCCTGACCTGAGCTGAAGTCGGATGCTCAACCGATTGAGCCACCCAGGCGCCCCTTGAATAATAATTTTAAAACGTTTGCATGCAGGTCGATTTACGCGTGTTGCTTCTCAGGCACACTTTGCGCTGACAAGAAATAATATATCGGCTGTTTTTAATGCCTCTTAGGAGACTCTGTGTCTTTCAGTGTCACCTTGGGGCCCCTGGGTGGCTCGGTCGGTTGAGCAGCCGACTTCAGCTCAGGTCACCATCTCACTGTTTGTGAGTTCGAGCCCCGCATCCAGCTCTGTGCTGACAGCTCGGAGCCTGGACCCGGCCTCGGAGTCTGTGTCTCCCTCTCTCTCTGCCCCTCCCCTGCTTGTACTCTGTCTCTCTCTCTCTCTCTCTATCTCTCTCTGAAAAATAAATAAACATTAAAAATTTTTTTTGAATGTCACATTACATGGAGAATGGATGATATGGGGCCCAACTTTTTATTCAAGTTTGGTTTTATTTATTTATTTATTTAGAGAGAGAGAGAGAGAGAGAGAGAGAGTGATCAGGGGAGAAGGGCAGAGGGAGAGAATGAGAGAGAATCTCCACGCTCAGCACAGAGCCTGACGCGGGGTTCAATCCCACAACCCCAGGATCATGACCTGAGTCAAAATCAAGAGTCAGATGCTCAACCGACTGAGCCATCCAGGCGCCCCTATTCAGGTTTTGTATCTATATTTTCTGTATGTCCCTCACAGCCCGGGGAAGTGAGAGGGGCCTCGCTGGCGACCAGACCACCGTGTTTCCACCACACCATAGACGGCACTCGGAGCAGGTCTCGGACGAGGCCAGAGACACCATAAAGATAATGAAACAGGGGCGCCTGGGTGGCTCAGTCGGTTCAGCGTCCAACTTCAGCCAGGTCACGATCTCGCGGTCCGTGAGTTCGAGCCCCACGTCGGGCTCTGTGCTGACAGCTCGGAGCCTGGAGCCTGTTTCGGATTCTGTGTTTCCCTCTCTCTGACCCTCCCCTGTTCATGATCTGTCTCTCTCTGTCTCAAAAATAAATAAAAACGTTAAAAAAAAATAAAAAAAAAGATAATGAAACAGCCCTCTCCTCTCTCGTGAGTAACTGCGAACTCATCAGCCTCTGTTCCCACCCTGCTTTGCTCCAATCTGGTCCTGCTTCACTTGTTAACGTAGACGCCAAATTGCCCAGCGTTTCGGCAGTGCCCGGGGGGCGGAACCAGCCTGGTTCTCACATCCCTCCTTAGAATCTTCCAGGGCAAGCTCCAACTCCCCCCAGCCCCCCTTTCCTAGAATCTCCCGAAGGCTCCTCTGGTCCTTCCAGCACCAGTTAAAGGAGCCCGTCTTTATTCGACCGCAGGAATGTTCCTCGCGGGACCTGGTCGGTCCGCTTCGACGACCTAACACGCACACGCGTGTGCGCACACACGCGAGCTACTCGGTTCGCACACAGTGACAGAATCACAAGTCGGCCTGGCTTAGGATTTGGGAGCGTCTTCTGCAGGGGCGCGGCAGGCACGAGGCACCGGGGGCACCTGCTCTATTTCTGACTCTCTGGGCTCCATCTTCTTCCCCACGTGCTCTTCCTTCTCAGGTTGAGGGCAAGCTGGTTGGAGGTGTCCTGTCTAGTCTCCAGAAGGAACAGCAGCATTTTCTTCTGTGCGTCTCACTTAGGAGGAAGGAAACCTTCTGCCTTCTTACCTCATCGCCCATAACTGCGTCCCTTCCCCGGGCCCAAGCCACCTGCCGGGAGGGAAATGGCCACCATGACAAATTAATCTCAAATTGATAACCCCCCCCCAAAACACTTGTCCAGGGGGGCGCCTGGGCGGCTCCGTCGCTTAAGCATCCGACTTCGGCTCGGGTCAGGATCTCCTGGTTCTTGGGATGAGGCCCCGAGTCGGGCTCTGTGCTGACAGTGTCAAGTCTGCTTGGGATCCTCTCTCTCTCTTCCTCTCTCTCTGCCCCGTCCCCACTTTTGCTCTTTCTCTCTCTCAAAGTAAATAAATAAACTTAAAAAAAAAAATACTTGTTCCAGAGCGGATGTCAGAACAAAATCAAGGGTCTCTCAGGGAAGGGGGAAGAGAATGGATGTTGACTGGACAACCTGTAGGGCCCGGTCGGGCTGAGGGCTGGAGGAGTCTGTCCTATAGCGAGTTGCTTGTATGTACCTCCTCAAACATGGGCTGCTGGCTAAGACAAGACAGCACGTGTGTCCAGGCTAAGATTTCTCAATTCTCCAATGGCCATGGATCATTTCATAATAAGAAAATAAAGAATTTCAAGTAAATTTCAAATAAGCTTCAAAGTCCAGAATTTAAAAAAAAAACATTTTTTTAATGTTTATTTTTGAGACAGAGAGAGACAGAGCATGAGTGGGAGAGGGGCAGAGAGAGAGGGAGACACAGAATTCGAAGCAGGCTCCAGGCTCCGAGCCGTCAGCACAGAGCCCCATGCGGGGCTCGAACCTGTCAACCCCAAGATTGTGACCTGAGCCGAAGTCGGATGCTCAACCGACTGAGCCACCCAGGTGCCCCCAGAATTTTTTTTTTTTTAAAGGAAGTCCTATCAATTTGAAAAATGAGCAGACTGATTGCCTCTTATTTCTTTCTGGCTTTTCCAATTCATCTGAAAGTTGGTTGGAAAGTGACATGTGCATTTGGAGTGTTGAACGTGATAAACCCAGGGATACAACCAGGCTTGAGATGGGTGGCTTTTCAAACTCCACTATTGGTGCATGAAACACCCTCCTGGCTCAGGTTCATATTGACCAAGTGAAAAATACCACCAAGAAAACCTGGCAGAAGTCCAAGGTTATAGGGAGCAAAGACTATAATTCCTCTTTTATAAAAACGGAAGAGCCGAGGAGGCAACACTTTACAAATGATTGACTTCTTCAGGGGTTCCTGAGGGATCTAGGGTGGGTGACAAAGAGCCCCATGTCATCTGCAAATCCAGGCAGGGTTTCTGCCTGAGAAAAGTAAGCCCACAGAAGGATCTGGAGAGTGCTTGGAACCAGAGAACCTGGCTCAAGGGTCCGTCTCAAGTCCTCTCCGTTGATCCAGCGGGAAGACCCCCAGCCCGGCTTGATGTACAGCGTTACCCAGCAAGCAGGGAATCCTTCGCCCCCAGTAAGACAAAGTTTAAGCTGCAATTAAGCGGGGCAGGGAAAGATTTCAAGATGCTCCTTGTATACTGCTGAAAAATAGCTCGGCGTGAATGAGACCATGTTGCGGGGAACCGAGGGACCGTCCTAGACTATCAGGACAGGGTCAGCGGGTGTTCCTCAGCAGGGGGCTTAACTTGTGGGTTTGCAACGTTGCAAAAGGATCCAGAGGAGATCAGAGTCATGAGAAGTGACTCAGAAAATGCCCCCTTTCAGCCCGTCAGAGCTTAGACACCAGGGCTAGGCGACCCGTCGCTTCCCAAGCTCAGAAGGGAGCTTCCCCTGGCAGACTCAGTTCCCAGGACGTTTGCCAGGGAAACGAATGCCCTCAGTAGAGCAGCTTTGGAAACGTTGGTGGAAGGGAAGCAAAATACAGTCATTAAAAAGTGTGGTAAGGAAGGGTATGGATTGACTTGAAAGATATTCATAGTACAGGACGAGCTTGGCAAACTCTGTAACGGGCCAGATAGAAATTTTAGGCGTTGCGGTCCATATGGTCTCAAAAGCAGCCACAGGCGATATGTAAATAATGTGGGTGCTGTCACTGCAGCAGCAGAGTGGAGCAGTTGTCACAGAGACCATATGCCCACAGAGCCCCAAATATTTACTATTTCTGGCCAATTAAAGGAAAAGTGTGTGGACTTTTCTAAGTATATCAGGTGGCTTAGGAGCCTGTTGAAGGAAGGAACTCAGGACCAGCAACCTCCTCGAAGAATCCAAACCCTCATCATCATCAAAACGAGAGAAGGGGGCGCCGGGGTGGCTCGGTCGGTTAAGCATCCGACGCCTCAGTTGGGCTCAAATCCTGAGCTCACGGTTTGTGGGTTTGAGCTCCATGTCGGGCTCTGCACTGACAGCACAGAGCCTGCTTGGGATTCTCTCCCCCTCTCTCTGCCCCTCCCCCCCAACATAAATAAATAAACTTAAAAAGAAAATGAGAGAATGGACTGAAAGACAGAAACTGCCAGTCGCCCAACCACGTGAGCTAGGGAGTTCTGGCAGGTGTCCCTTCACGGGAAGAAGCTTAGATCTGGGGCCAGGCGACCTTGGATGGGACTTACTCCCTCTGGGACGCTGATTCATATTCCCCAGCTGCCTCTAGGCAGCAAGCCTGTCACCCTTCGGGTCCTCTGGGATCTGGTCAAAGTCACCCTTTGAGCCCTCTGGGATCTGGTCCCACCCACCTGACCCTGAACCCCACCGATTCAAGCTGTCGTGTACATTCCCATAAAGGCAGCGTTCGGTGTTCCCCTCCTCCAATTTCCATTCATTCTTCCCCTAAAGAGGAGCGCCCCCCAGTTCTCTCCCCAATCCCCGACAGGTGCCTCCCCAAGTTTACCCACCCAGAGGAAGGATGGGGCATGGGACCCTGGGCTCAGCCATTCAGCAGTCTGCAGCACCTTAGCTACAGTGATGGGTCCGGGATGGGCAGATGATCTAGAAAGAGCCAAGGGGAGGTCAGGAGACATTTGACGAGGAAGTCAAAGGAAAGCCTCCGGGGCTGTGGCCCCAGGGGCTCCTGGGAGCCAGCTTGCAAGCACAGGGGGACCTGTCTGAGAATGGCGTAGAGAAAGTAAAGCCAGCAACAGAGAAAGAAAGAGACCCTGAGGACATCATTTGATAACTTAGCCGCATGTCTACCCCCATTTGAACTTCTTCGTCGTTCTTTAAAAAAGATTTTGTTTACTGTTTATTTATTTCTTGAGAGAGAGAGAGAGAGAGAGAGGCGGAGTGCGAGCAGGAGAGGGGCAGAAAGAGAGGAAGACACAGAATCCCAAGCAGGCTCCAGGCTCCGAGCTGTCAGCACAGAGCCCGTCGCGGGGCTCGAACTCACAAACCGCGAGATCCTGACCTGAGCCGAAGTCGGATGCTTAACCGACTGAGCCACCCAGGTGCCCGTCACCTTCCTTAAAAAAAAATTTTTTTTTTTAATGTTTATTTATTTTTGAGACAGAGAGAGACAGGGCATGAACAGGGGAGGGGCAGAGAGAGAGGGAGACACAGAATCTGAAATGGGCTCCAGGCTCTGAGCTGTCAGCACAGAGCCTGACGCGGGGCTCGAACTCACAGACCGTGAGATCATGACCTGAGCTGAAGTTGGATGCTTAACCGACTGAGCCACCCAGGCACCCCCCCAAAATTTTTTTTAATATTTATTTATTTGGGGGAGAGACAGAAAGAGACAGAGCATGCACAGGGGAGGGGCAGACAGAGAGGGAGACAGAATCGGAAGCAGGCTCCAGGCTCTGAGCTGTCAGCACAGCGCCTGACGCGGGGCTCGAACTCACAGACCGCGAGATCCTGACCTGAGCCGAAGTCGGATGCTTAACCGACTGAGCCACCCAGGTGCCCGTCACCTTCCTTAAAAAAATTTTTTTTAATATTTATTTATTTGGGGGAGAGACAGAAAGAGACAGAACATGAGCAGGGGAGGGGCAGACAGAGAGGGAGACAGAATCGGAAGCAGGCTCCAGGCTCCGAGCTGTCAGCACAGAGCCTGATGCAGGGCTTGAACTCACGGAGGGTGAGATCATGACCTGAGCCAACATCGGACGCTTAACCAACTGAGCCACCGGTGTTGTGCAAAGTGCTCAAGGCGGTGGAAGGATTTTAGATGTGGTTTAAACACACACACACACACGCACACACACACACACATACACACACACACATACACACACACACACGGCTCTTCGTCAGCAGAAATGGTCTCTGGTTGATTTAGGCGAGAAAGGAATGTATTTGGAAGGCTAAAGGTATCAAAGGAAAACTTCACAAGCTGGCCTTAGGCAGGACGCCGGCCAAGGTGTCAGGGCTCCGGGCCATGTCGTCTGCGGGCTCCAGGCTCCGTGAGCAGCAGACATGTCGTGCCTTGGACTCGAGTCAGAGTTGGAGGGGAGCCCCAGCCTGGCCGCCGGGCGCTCGGCTGCCGTTGCCACGGTGCCACCAAGAAGATGCACAGTGCGGGTGTGGGCCGGGGGCGGCGAGGGGCCGGCTGTGGCTCCCCGGGGCAAAGTGGGCTCTCCCGTGAAACGGACACGGATGCCGGTGGGTAACCCCCCAGACACGACTGTTTCCTCTCACCAGGAGCCAGAGGTCCTCGCCCGGCATCCTCCAGGCCTGGGCCACGTCTCCGCACCGGGGCCCGGCTTCGAAAGCCACACCGGCCGAGTCTGACCTTCTCACTTGTTTTTGCGTTAACTACGTCCGATTGTATTTGTGAGTCGTACTTCAATAAAACCTCCTCGGTGCGGCCTCTTCTTTGCCGTCAGCGGTTCTATCAATCTTCGGGGCGTCTCCCCAGCGATTTACGCGGATGAGGGTGTCGAGCCAGTTGTCTCCGTGGGAGGAGGTGAGCCTCGGGCCCCCGTCTCCCGCGAACTCTTCTGTTTTTGTGTTGACTTAAAAAATTAAGTTCCTCTGAACATGCCCAGCAAATATAAATGTAAATATACACATTTGTCTGTGTGCGCTTGCATAAACGTGGCTGTGTCATAACGATTTTGGATTTGGGGGAGAGTCTTTCTTCTTTTCTTGCTTGAATGCCTTCGGCCCTCCTCCCCTCTTGCCTCCACGTTGACCCCCGAGCCTGGAAGTAGCCCCACCAGGCAGTCCAACATTCTGTCCCTCCCTGTGACCGTAGAATCACGGCTCACATGTGCCCTTATCCGCACTTACTGCCTTCTTCCTCATGCCTTTCCCAAACCGAGATTCCGTTCCTCATTCGCACCTTTTATTCTCCTCACTTAACACTACCATGTGGACGGGCGCCTGGTGGCTCAGTCGGTTGAGCGTCGACTCTTGGTATCGCCTCAGGTCATGATCTCAGGGTTCACGGGTTCGAGCCCCGCGTCGGGCTCTGTGCTGACAGTGCAGAGCCTGCTTGGGATTCTCTCTCTCTCTCTTTCTCTCTCTTCCCCTGCCCTGCTACTACTCTCTCTCTCTCTCAAAATAAATAAACACTTAAAAAAAAAGAGAGATTTTGGTTAGGTGGCTGGGTTCAAATTAAATACATAAAAATGAGACATACCACAAAATAGGAACAAAGAAGGAGACATGCCATGTGTTTGAGTAAGAACAGGTAAAAAAAATTGTCATAGGGGCGCCTGGGTGGCTCAGTCGGTTGAGCGTCCGACTTCGGCTCAGGTCATGATCTCACAGTCTGTGGGTTCGAGCCCCGCATCAGGCTCTGTGCTGACAGCTCAGAGCCTGGAGCCTGTTTCCAATCCTGTGTCTCCCTCTCTCTCTGCCCCTCCCCCAGTCTCACTTTGTCTCACTCTGTCTCTCAAAAATAAATAAATATTAAAAAAAATTGTCATATAAATTGGATACAATTCCAATTAAAATTCCAATAAGGTTTACTTTTTCTCAGAAAAAGTATGTTGTGAGTTGAATTCCGTTTCCCAAGAAGATATGTTGTGATCCTAGTTCCCGGCACTCGTGACCTTGAGAACTTGTGACGTTGAAAACAGAGTCTGGGCAGATGCCATTGGGTTGTAAGTGAAGATGGGGTCCTAGTGAGTAGGGTGGGCACTTGATTCAGGGACCAGAGGGGCGCCTGGTGGCTCAGTCGGTTGAGCATCTGCCTCTTGATTTCGGTTCAGGTCATGATCTCATGGTTCGTGGGCTCTGTGCTGACAGCATGGAGCCTTCTTGGGATTCCCTCTCTTCTCTCTCTCTCTGTCCCCCTCCAAAACAAAAACAAAAGCAAGGGAAAGAGACCCAGAGAGGAGACCACCATGTGAGGTAGAGAAGATTGGAGCGCCTGTCTACGAGCCAGGGAACAACAAGGATTTCCCATAACCACCAGAAAATGGGACAGATTCTTCCAGGGAGCCTGCAGAGAGAGCACGGCCCTGCTGACTCCTTGGGTCTGGACCTCTGGCCTCCAGGACCATGAGAGAAATAAACGTTGAATGAATGAATAACGTTTAAGGTCATGACTCAGAAGGGCAGATAGGAATTTCCTTGGCCAGGAGAGGGTGTACTTGGAAAATTCCCCCAAACTGCAAAAAAAATGAAGACAGATAAGATAAGATGATAAGATAAGATAACATAAAAAGCTGGGCCGAGGGGATTGGGCAGGGAATCAGTTAAGGTGGGGAGCTCTCTTGGGGCGCCTGGCTGACTCAGTCCGTAGAGCATGTAACTCTTGATCTTGAGGTTGTGAGTTCAAGCCCCATGGTGGGTGTAGAAATGACTTACATAAAGATTTTTTTTAGAGTTTATTTATTTTAAGACAGAGAGAGAGAGAGAGAGAGGGTGTGTGCGAGCAAGGGAGGGGCAGAGAGAGAGAGAATCCCATCTGAGCTGTCAGTGCAGAGCCCGACGTGGGGCTCAATCCCACGACCCACGAGATCATGACCTGAGCTGAAATCAAGAGTCAGATGCTTAACCAACGGAGCCATCCAGGCACCTCAATAAATAAATAGTTTTGTTTTGTTTTGTTTTGTTTTTATCTCATCAGGGTAGCAGCTCTTAGACCTGGGGAGAACCTGCATCTGGCTGGAACTTCGGGGTCTCAGGAATTGGCCCCCAGAGGCTGGTGGCTCCTCCCGCCCCAGCTGCCCTATGTCCCCTAACACACTCACCTCCACACCTGTCCCAACACCCCCTTTCACGTGAAAGATTCAGAGGTGGATAGAGTTGACCCCACAGGCTCTCAGAGCAGAGAGCTGTGGTCAAGAGGAAGGCAGCCTTCCAGGCCACACTAAAGGGTTTTTCCTACCTGGAAACTTTGAGAACCTTCTCCTTCTGCTCATGAGGCTCTGACTTCCCAGGGGCCTGAATCCGTGGGAAGAAGCCCATTTCTTATCACTCTCTCCTCAGCGGTGGGCCAGGCATGTGGCAGTAGGATGCCAGGTAACAATACAAAACGCCCGGTTAAATTAGAATTTCAGATGAATAAGGAATACATTTTTAGCATAAGTATATCTCAAAAGTTGCAGGGGATATACTTATGCCAAAAATTATTCATTGAGCATCTGAAATTCAAATTTAAGTGGGCCTCCAGGCCTTTTATTTGCTGATTCTGGCGCCCCTAAGTGGAGGGCCACTGGAATCTAGAATCAGCTCCTGGTTCAAAGCCTCGTTCACACAAGCTCCAGATGTGTGACCTTAGACTTGCTAATCACCCTCAATCCTGGTGACTAGGATGGGATCACACGCCTGGGGCCCTGGGGCATCTGGAGTTTTACCCCACAGCAGATCAGAAACAGCAATGTGCTGGTGGTGTGGCCACGTCAAGCCTGTCCTTGTTTCTACAAAGAGTGGCCACTGGCTGGGCTTCATTCTTTTTTTTTAATGTTTATTTTTGAGAGAGAGACAGAGCACAAGCGGGGCAGGGCGGGGGAGGGACAGAGAGAGAGGGAGGCACAGAATCCGAAGCAGGCTCCAGGCTCCAGGCTGTCAGCACAGAGCCCGACGCAGGACTCGAACCCACGAACCATGAGATCATGACCTGAGCTGAAGTCGGACGCTCAACCGACTGAGCCCCCCAGGTGCCCCCCCTTATTAAAAAATTGTTGTTGAAACTGCAGATGAGGTAGAACCATACCCCCCACCCCCGGGGGCCTGGAGCCCCTCAAACAAGCCGGGAACCTGAACCCCGGTCCGTGGGGCTGGTCACCTCTCAAGCCCAAAAGCACGGAGCCACCGTGATTGGGCTGCATGAAGATACGCAGGCAGGAGCGAGGGGCAGGGCAGGTCCTGAGGGCCCCCGCCATCACCTCCATTTCAGCCATGAGGGAAGGCAGATTCGAGAAGGTGGGTCGCTAGTCCCAGGTCCCAAGGCAGGAAGTGATGGCGACCCAGAGCCCAGGGCTCTTTGCCGGAACAGCTGTGGGGTGAGGTCAATGGGATGAACTTCGTGGAGCCCGTGAGACTGGCTCGCGGGAGGATGTGAGTAGA
The DNA here is from genome assembly GCF_018350175.1 of Felis catus. Classification (NCBI taxonomy): domain Eukaryota; kingdom Metazoa; phylum Chordata; class Mammalia; order Carnivora; family Felidae; genus Felis; species Felis catus. Next base: position 6,395,110 of record NC_058370.1, read on the forward strand.
TGGTGATGACAGTGTGTCAGCAGGGAGCAGGGGCGGGGAGGGGACACTGGGCGGGTCAGGGGCAGCGATGACTTCGGTGGAATGGCTTTTGGAGAGTAAGACGAGCAGAAGCCTGTGGGACACTCCCGTTCCCTCCGCACGCTGACCACCCAGGAAGCTGCCAGTTTCAGCGGCGGCCTCAGGATGCGGCTGGAGGGGGTGCTGAGCTGACCACCAGGACACTTTGGCGAAACGGTCACCGAGCCGCACTTCCTGGGCTGCTCCCCAGACCGTCCCTTGTGAAGGCGTCCCCTCTCCCAAACCAAGAAGAGGAGTGATGCCCACCCCCAGAGACAGAGCTGGCGTAGAGGTGAGTCTGCGTGAACAAAGTTCACTAGCCTGACCCGTCCCTTCCATCAGTTTCCCCCATAAATCCCCGGGGCACATCCCCGTCTGAGCCTTGCTCAGAGCTCAGACCTTCTGTCTTTTGTTAAAATGGCATATAACCCCCAAGTCGATACCCGCCTCTGACTTTCACCTTTTTCCCTGTGAACTCCAGTACATGCAACTATTAATAAAAATCGCATGCCTTTCCTCCTGTTGAGCGATCTTTTGTTAGTTTAATTCACAGGCCCACATGCCTCGAACCTAAGAGGGTGGAGGAGAAATTTTTCCCTCAAACAGGGATCATATACCAGGTGGTCTTTTGCGCCTGGCTTTCACTTAGCATAGCTTTCCAGGTCCATCCGTTCTGTAGCGTCTGTCAGGCTGCATTCCTTTCTATGGCCGAATAATGTCACGGATGGACCACATTTTATGAATCTGTGTATCATTTGTAACGGGCATTTGAGTTGTTTCTGCTTTTTGGCCGTTATGAATAATAGTGCTGTGAGCATTCATTTACAAGTTGTTTTTTTTTTTTTTAATTATTGTCTATTTTTTAGAGAGAGAGAGAGAGACAGAGACAGAGAGGGAGACACAGAATCCGAAGGAGGCTCCAAACTCCAAGCTGTCAGCAGAGAGCCCGACGCGGGGCTCGAACTCACGAACCGCAAGATCATGACCTGAGCCGAAGTCGGACGTTTAACCGACGGGGCCACCCAGGTGCCCCCATGTACAAGTTTTTGTGTGGACATTTTCTTTCCTTTTTCTCAGGTAAACATACAGGAATGGAGTTGTGGGATCATATGGTGACTATACGTTTAACACTCTGAGGAAACGCCAGACTGTTTTCAAAAGCAACTGCAAAATTTTACGTTTCCAGAGGCGGTGGGTGAGGGCTCCAATTTCTCCACGTTTTCCCCAGCACTCGCCATCGTCTGGCCTTTTAATCCTAGCCGTCCTCGTGAGCAGACACGGCGTCGTGTTGTGGTTTTGACTTGCACTTGATGGCTTAATGATGTCGAGCATCTTTTCACGTAACTACTGGCCATTTGTACATCTTCTTTGCAGAAAGGTCTGTTTATGTCCTTTGCCCATTTTTAGTTGGGTTATTGGTCTTTGTATTGAGTTGTAAGGTCTTCATAGATTCTCAGTATTAGACCCTGGTCAGATATGTGACTTGCAAATATTTTCCCTCCTTCACCTGGGATCTCTTCTCGCTTTCTTACCGTTTCCTTTGAAGTGCGAAAGCTTTTAATTTTGATAAAGTCTTAACTTGTCTATCTTTCTTTGGTTACTTGTGCTTTGGGTTGCTTTGCTTTCGTAATCAGAAAAAAAGACAGGGGCGCCTGGGTGGCTCAGTCAGAAAAATATCTGGCTCTTGATTTTGGCTCAGGTCACCGTCGCATGGTTCATGAGTTCGAGCCCTGCGTGGGGCTCTGTGCTGACATTGTGGAGCCTGCTTGGGATTTTCTGCCTCCCTCTCTCTCTCTGCCCCTCCCCTGCTTGCTCTCTCTCTCTCTCTCTCTCTCTCTAAATAAACATTAAAAAAAATTTTTTAGGACCACCTGGGTGTCTCAGTCGGTTAAGCGTGTGACTTCAGCTCAGGTCATGATCTCACAGGCTGTGAGTTCAAGCCCCACGGCGGGCTCTGTGCTGACAGCTCAGGGGCTGGAGCCCGCTTCGGATTCTGTGTCTCCCTTTCTCTCTGCTTCTCCTCTGCCCATTCTCTGTCTCTCAAATATGAATAAATTAAAAAAAATTTTTAAAGGCATTGTTTTACAGAAAAATAGGCCCAGATGAAATGCAGTTTATTTATTCAACCATATCCCTGTCCTCAGGGAGCTAACACTCAGCTGACATTTCAGAGAGACTTCCCCTCAGTGGTGAAGAATGTTTTTTTTTTAATCTTCTTCTTGGGTTCTTTTCTTTTCTTTTTTTTTTTTTAATTTTTTTTTTGTAACATTTATGTATTTTGAGACAGAGAGAGACAGAGCATGAACGGGGGAGGGGCAGAGAGAGAGGGAGACACAGAATCGGAAGCAGGCTCCAGGCTCTGAGCCATCAGCCCAGAGCCCGACGCGGGGCTCGAACTCACAGACCGCGAGATCGTGACCTGAGCCGAAGTCGGACGCTCAACCGACTGAGCCACCCAGGCACCCCTTGGGTTCTTTTCTAGGTTGCTGGGCAAAGTCTTTCGTATTCTGATGAACCAGATGGCCCATTAAACAGCTTTGAATTTAAGTGGGATGAGTCATCGTATAACTGTACTTAGGAATTCTAAAATTAGTGACCCGGAAGCCATTTCAGGCCTTTTGTTTTCCGCGTCTTGACTGGCTCTGGCGGCAGTGTTTGCTGACTGTGGAAGAAACCCAAACACTGACAGATGGTGAGTTGTGCTGATTGTTGTGAACATCACCAAATCCTGCCCAATCTGGAGCTGTGTGTTCGCAATAACAAAACACTGGGGAGAATCTAGGCTTCAGTACAGAACTGGTTAAATTATGATACATCAGGGGCGCCTGGGTGGCACCGTCGGTTAAGCGTCCGACTTCAGCCAGGTCACCATCTCACGGTCCGGGAGTTTGAGCCCCGCGTCGGGCTCTGGGCTGATGGCTCAGAACCTGGAGCCTGTTTCCGATTCTGTGTCTCCCTCTCTCTCTGCCCCTCCCCCGTTCATGCTCTGTCTCTCTCTGTCCCCAAAATAAATAAAAAACGTTGAAAAAAAAATTTAAAATAAATTACGATACATCCAAACTCTAGAATGATAAGAGCCAAAATGTGTTGAGGGTAGAGAATTGAAAGTGTTGAGGGAGGAAAAGCTTTTCCTCTACCCTCTTCTGTTATGTAACTGGGGGCTGTGAATTAAACTACAAAGGACAGAATAACAGAAGAAAAGATGTACACTTTTTATTAATATTTATGCGCATGGGGGTTCACAGAAAAGAAGGGAAATTCAAAGAAGTGGTTAGAATTGAGACTCACATACCATTTTTGCAAAAGTAAAAGGGTTTGGAGCTCAAGGGGTAAATTGTGGGGAAGCGGCTGGGACATCTGTAGGGCACTGATGGAAGAAGAGAACTATGTTATAAGGTCTGTGTATGCAAACTCCTCCTGGTTTCAACTTCTGTGTCTGGTGGCTTAGAGTCCCTCTTCTCTCCCTGGAATGGGGGAGGAGGAGACACCTTCTTCATCAGGAAATTTATGTCCTGCTTTGAGGCAGAAAAGGGGAGAGCAGAGAACTCTTTCTGCCTCAATTGCCTTCAGCTCAAAATAATCCTTAGGCCAAAGCAGCATATTTAGGTGATAACATCCTGATGGCCTTCACAGGGATCTAATTATAGCACCGGGAAGCTATAAATAAGGATGAAGATCCTCCGGAGGGAGGAGTGTTTCTAGGAGAGCTTCGGGACTTTGCACCTGCTGTTCCACCTGCCCAGAGGCTCTCCCCATAGCTGTGCCCTCACCTCCTACAGATCCAAGGTGTGCCCTGAAAAGTCTTCCCCGGCCACCGCCCCTCCTCTGCTGCATTTTTCTCCCGGCGCTTACCCACTCCTGACATTCCTGTGTTTATTTCCATGTCTCTCCCCCGTAATTGTCTATAGCCCCCCGTCGAACTGCAGAATTTGATGACCTCTGTGCTCCCAGGACCCCGCGTCGGGCTCTGTGCTGACAGTGTGGAACCTGCTTGGGATTCTCTCTTTCCTGCTCTCTCTGTTCCTCCAAGGCTCGTGCTCACTCTCTCTCTCTCAAAAGTAAATGCACTTAAAAAAATAAATAGATGCACACAGGGAGGTCATGGAGCAGCCTCCTGGCCCCCCAAGTCCCTCCTCAGCCTTGCAAGGTCTTCCCAAGCCCAAGCCCCTGGCCCACCAGGGGCTGGGCTGCTTCCTGAGAGGCCAGGAGTGAACCTGGCGGGGCCTCTGTCTCACAGAGACCTCAGGCCTGGGGGGAGAGCAGAGGAAGGACAAGGGGACGCAGGAGGGGGTGGGACCCCAGGGAGCTTAGAGCCTCCTGAGAGCCACCTCCCCAAGCAGAAGGGAATCCAGCTCACCTCCCAGAGCAAAGTGCAGTCTCCGTGGAGGGGACCTGAACCGGCACGACAGTGGTTTTCCCAGATGTCAAACGATGATGTGTTAAAGATTCCCCCCAGCTCATTAGTCAAGGACGAGTCCGGGAGGCATTCCAGCAGGTTCCAGAGACACCTGGAAGAACCACGGCGGGGCCTGCAGTGGGGATGGTCGCAGACACAGCTGCACCAGCGAGCCCCGCTCGGCGCTATTCTCATGCGTGTTTACGAATAAGGGTGCTTCCGTATTACCCATTTTGCAACAGTTTATAGGATTGTTAAGTAGCTCGAAGACCGGGAGGCAGGGGTGACCCGGAAGGGCCCTCTGGAAGATGCCTGGTTTCCCAGGGGAAGGCTGCTCACAGGGGTTTCCGGGCAGCAGGATCCCAACCCGTCCGGGGCCTAGAGTACGCGCCCCACCCCCCACCCCCCCACCGTGGTATGACACCGGCTGCCCACAGGTATCTGGGGAGGGGTGAATTACTGGCTTGGGGGGTGGGGAGGAGGGAGCCCTCTCTCCGGGGCCCTGAGCATCTGATATTCTCTCCCATGGCTCTCATCTATCACGGAGGAAAAGTCCAGATCCCGTGGATGGCCTGCAAAGCCTCCATGGCCCACACTTTGCTGTCTCTTACCTCTTCTCACTCGCTGGCCACCCCCCCCAGTACACTGAGCACCCCCATCCTGCCGCAGGCGCCTGCCTCAGGGCCTTTGCACTTCCCATCATGTCCGTCCTCCACACCCTTCTGCCAGGTTGCCCTCAGCGAGTTCCTCCCCGATCGACCCTAAACCAACCACCCGGCTCACAGACCGCACCCCTGCACGCATACCTCCTCCCTTACTTATCTGTCTCCTTAGTACATGTGTGCACCTGACAGGCTATGTGTTGGGCTTATGTATTTGTTTATTGCCTCTCCCCCCCGAGGCGGGATGTTCGGGTTGTTTTCCATTTTCACATCCCCGAGGCCCCAACAGGGCACAGAATAAGCCCTTGGGTGAGTAAATAGTCACACAGCAAATGTCACTTGTTGCTAAAATGATGCCATTGCTCCTGCTAGTACTACGAATGCTAGTTGCTGTCAGTAATAAAAACATCAGGGCTATACCGTTCACCTTCGGCGTTGCTGCTGCCAAGGGCCCTCGAAGACAGAAATCCTGGAAATCGAGGGCGCCCTGTTCTCTGAGATGGGCGTTGTCTGCCACCTGGTGGTGATCTCTGGAACCGCAGGCCGTACAACAGGTTCCAAGAGGCCTTTCAGCAGCCCTGCCCGCATTCGTTTATAAATCTGCACTGGCGTCCCCGGCGAGGGTGCGAAGTGGCACAAACCCCCCCCCCCCCCGAGGGAAATCTGGCAATACCTAACACAACTACATGTGCACTGCCTTTTGACCCAGCAATCCCACGTCTGGGCATCTACGCCCAGCTAACCCTCCGACAACACAAAAATGCTTCCGTGAGCCAGGTTATTCATTACACCATTATTTGTCTTTGCAAACTATTGGAAACCACTTACATGTCCACAGGGAGTGGCTGGACAGGCTACTCTCAGCTTTGGCACGCCCACCCAATGGAGTAGTCTGCGGGTGGAAAAAAAGAATGAGGAAGGTCTCTGTGAACCACCACGGAGCCATATCCAGGGCTCGCTGTTAAACAAGAAAAGCAAAGCCCCGAAGCATATTGGTAACAAGGTATCCTTCCGTGAGAAAGAGGGGCTACAAGAAAACACACGTCTCTGTTCATTTGTGCAAGAGACATGCAGGAAGGGTAAAGCAGGAACCGGAGAGGCTCCCGCCACGGGGGTCTGGGGGCTGCGACGGTCCGGGGCAGACCAGCACCTTCCAGCTGCCAGAGCCTGGTCGCTGAGCGCCGGTCTCCAATCCAAGGAACGAGGGCTCTTTGGAGAAGTGGTTGATCCCCCCCACCCCCTCCCCGGCTGAGGCAGGGAATAAACAAGATGATCCTGGAACGTCTTGGGTTTCCAGACAGTAAGAAACCGCTCAAAAGAGGATGGGGCTTGTTCAAAGTGGGACGGAGCCAACCTGGGGGCACTGGCAAAGTTTGAGCAAGAAAAGAAATACAAAAACACTGGAGTTTAGCACGATGAAATAAGTACCTATGTGTCTATCCTGCTATAAATAAATAATCAAATAAATGGGGGAGAAAACATAGGTCTTCCTTCCAGTAGAACTCCAGTGAGTAACAGAAGGAAAGAGGAAAATGGGCATCAGGAAAATACCAATACCACGGAAATAATGATTGCAGGAAACACCCACTGATCGGGGCTCACACTAGTGGGTGAAAGTTTGAAGGGCAGATTGGCATAGACACCATAGTATCCTCTAAGATATTTATTTACTTTGGGTGGAGAGGGACGGAGAGAGAGAGAGGGAGAGAGAATCTCAAGCAGGCTCCCCACTGTCATCCCAGGGCCCAACACAGGGCTCAAACCCACGACCGTGAGATCATGACTGGAGCCGAAATCAAGAGTCAGACACTTAATTGACTGAGCTCCCCCCTCCCCGGTGCCTCACATTTCTGGTGTTGTTGCCAAAAACGCATAACCTTATTCCTATCCTGAGAAAACCAACACCGTTCAACCCAAATGGATATCCTACAAAACAGTTGATCGCCATTCTTTAAAATTGGCAAGGTCACGATAGATGAAGCTGTTCCACCTCGGAGGAGAACGAGGCAGATGGCTGCATGCGTGGGCCGCTGGCCAGGATCCCAGAACAGAGAGAAATGAAACGAACTTCATAGTGAACAAACAGTATTGCACCCCTATTATCATTTTTGGTTGTCACGATTCTCCCACGGTTACTAAGAGGCCAACGTCCTGGGAAACGGGGGGGAGGAGGGAACTTTCTGTGCTACTGTTGTCTGTAAATCTGAAGTGAGTTCCAAATAGATTTTTCGAAATCTGTGTGGAGTGCCCACGATGTGCCAAGCTCCGTTCTGACGCTGAGGACACCGCAGTAACCACAGCAGACAACCGTCCTTGTCCGCATGAAGCAGGACAAACAAGAAACAGGTCCGTAAAAAGCATAATGTCACGCAGTGGTGGTATTGCAGAGAAAATAAATGAAGTGGGCGATACGGCTGGAGAGGTAGGGGAAGTCAGCCGAGCGGTCACTGGAGGCCTCCCCGAACAGGTGACCCTCTGGGCAAAGACCAGAAGGACGAACATAGCAGCCAGCGCTGTGACATCTGGAGGAAAAACTTACCCCAGGGAGAGAAGCCATGTGCAAAGGACCTGAGGCAGAAATGGGCTTGGTGTGGCATAGCTGGGAGGAGACAGGTCAAAGGGCTCAGAGGCCGGTTGGCTGCCTCTGTAAGTTTCAGGGGAGGGCACATGTCCAGCAGATTTACGTGTAAGAGCCCAACCTATAGCGGGTGGACGGTTCCAGATCCTCAGCAGGACGTGGGCGCAGAGAATCACGTGGACGCAACTCAGGGCTTTATGCTGAGTGAAAAAGCCAACCTCAGGGGCCACAGGCTGGACGGCTCCAGTCACGTGACATCTTCAAAACAACCAAGTCCTAGAGATGGAAATAGATCGGTGGTGGCCGGGGGCGGGTTGGTGGGGCAGGCCGTTCTGGTGCCCTTGCAAGGAGGCCTCCCAAGCTGGGCCAGCCCTGGGTCTTGGCTGCGAGGGGGCTTCCTGCAAGCTGCACGTGGGACAAAGTGGCACAGAACTGTCCACACACGCGGTCCCGACGTCAGGCCCCTGGTTACACCCGCCACAACCACCGGGGAAACCGGGTGAAGGGTACGAGGAGAGTTTCTGTTCTACCTTTTCAACTTCCTGGGAATCTGTCATTATTTCAGAGTAAAATCTTCAGAGGATGACTGTGGGCCAAGCAGACATGACGGGCGGGCAGGGAGAGGGTTGGTCCCCGAGCCAGCAGATTGGATCCTCTGGGGTCAGGGGACGGGACTTTCGCACGCCGGATCCTCTGGTCCCAGCTCTCCGATTCCGAGGCCGATGCCGAGGTCTGACAGCGGGCATCAGAAACGGCAGGTGGAAAGATGCAAAACTTGTGTGCGCGTGCTGCGTTAACGCTCTATTTCTGTGTAATTAATTGCTACCAACTCGGTGACTGAAAGCTTAACACGCATTTATTACGGCACACTTTCTGCGAGTCAAGAGCGTGAGTTCAGGCAGCAGGCTTCTCTGCTCAGGGTGTCACCAGGCTGAACTCCCAGCGCCAGCTGGGGTCTCGTCCGACACGGGGGGCCTCTCCCGGGCCACTGGTTGCTGCTAGAATCCGTGTGGCCGCGGTGTGACCGCGAGAGCCCGAGGAGGGCGTCTTGGCGACGACGGAGCCTCACGGGACACGCCGCGACCGTGGGGTGACCGCCCCGTCACAGTCCTGGCTCCCGTCCACGCTCGAGGGAGAGCCTGACCACACAAGCCCCTCTGGGTTCTGCCCACCGGCCACGCCCAGGTCCCCAAGAAAGGCCTTGCGGTGACCATGCCAAGCAGGGCGCTGGCTGTCCTCTCACTTCTTGGTTAGTGTCCCCGTGAAGTCCCCATCCCCTGCGCGGGAGCGGCCTCCCTCTCTGCGGCGGGGTCTGCCGTGGGGCTCGTGCCTGCTGTCATCCCCTCCCTTGCAGGGACTTGTTTCTAACCAGCAGGTTACGCGGCTGCTGTCACTCCTCTCATTTCCTTGTGTCACGTGAGACTGGACGCTTCCCCCTCCTCCTGCCGGCCTTGAGGGAGCAAGTCACCGTGAGTCCCACAGCCACGACCCCTGGGGGGCGAGCCCCTCTGACCAGGGTGTCAGCGATACGTGACCACGGTGAGTCGGCATTTACAGCTGGCCTGTCGACTCCTCTTTTCACACCCCAGAGCGTAGCGATGCTAGGATTTTATGCCGTAACAGCAGAATTCGGGGGCGCCCGGGTGGCTCAGTCGGTTGAGCGTCCGACTTCAGCTCAGGTCATGATCTCGCAGTTCATGAGTTCAAGCCCTGCGTCAGGCTCTGTGCTGACAGCTCAGAGCCTGGAGTCTGCTTTGGATTCTGTGTCTCCCTCTCTCTGCCCCTTCCCTGCTCACGCTCTGTCTCTCTCTCTCTCAATAATAAATAAACATTAAAAAAATTTTTTTTTTAAGAAAAAAAAAAAACCCAGCAGAATTCAGGAGCTTCCTTAAGGTCGAGTTCCTGAATCTACTGCATTTTTACATGAAAATATTGCATGGATACTGTTGTCTAGGCAAAACCATGGGCTGCAAAGCTCTGTATGAGACTAGGCAAAGACTCAGAGACGCTATTTTGTAGAAATTGCTGAATCCAAATGCAGAGCAGATTTTGCTCTAATTTATATCCTCTGCCAACTTGCTATCTATAAGGAATTGTGATGTTTTGCCTTTTCTTACGGTCCCCATCTCTAATGGCTAGCGACCTGGGCACAACTACAATAAATAGGATTTATAAAATTACATTTTTGGGGGTGCCTGGGTGGCTCAGTTCGTTAAGTGTCCGACTTTGGCTCAGGTCATGATCTCACAGTTCGTGAGTTCCAGCCCCACATCGGGCTCTGTGCTGACAGCTCAGAGCCTGGAGGCTGCTTCAGAGTCTGTATCTCCCTCTCTCTCTCTCTGCCCCTCCTCAGCTCATGCTCTCTCTTTCGCTCTCAAAAATAAATAAACATTAAAATTACATTTTTGCCTATCAGACAAATGTGGGATGTTTATGAGGGTTACAGGTGACTATATCTACTCCTCTTGAACACTCTTCCTGGTTCTTAACATGTAAATAAGATTAGAATAAACTAGGGGTTGGCAAACCTCCTATAAAGGGCCGGTCAGTAAACATTTGCAGCTTTGTGGGTCATAGGGTTTCGGTTGCAATAATTCAACACTGCCATTGAGCACAAAACCAGCCATAGGCGATATGGAAATGAACAGGTGTTGCCGTGTGCCAATAAAAGCTACAAACGGAAATTTGAATTTCGTGTAACCCTCATGTCATGAAATATTACTCATCTCTTTTTCCATCCTTTAAAACTATAAAAACCAAGGGCGCCTGGGGGGCTCAGTCGGTTGAGCGTCTGACTCTCGATTTCCGCTCACGTCATGATCCCAGGGTCGTGGGATCGAGCCCCACATCTGGATCTGCCCTGGGCGTGGAGTCTGCTTGAGGTTCTCGCCCTCTCCCTCTGCCCTTCTCCCCAGTTGAGCGCGTGCACTCTCTCCCCAAAAATGAAAAGATTAGAAAAATATGGAAGCCAGGGGCACCTTGGTGGCTGAGTCGGTTAAGCTCAGGTCTTGATCTCAGCATTGTGAGTTCAAGCCCCGCATTGGGCTCCATGCTTGTGTGAAAAAATGAAGCAAAACAGAACCCCCCCAAAAAGAAAGCCGCTTAAAAATATAGCAGTAAATAAATAAATAGATAAATAAATGCCATTATCAGCTCATGGGTAGTATGGACACAGGCAGCAGGCTCGATTTGGCCTGTGAGCCATGGTTCGCTGACCCCTGGCTTTTTAGATGACCTCCACAGTCTGTGCCATATTGAGATCACAGGTTAAAACCCCAATGTGTTTTGCTTATCTGAATGTCCTCTCCCAGTTGCTTGAAACACTCAGACTACTGGAGTCATCCCGGCTCCTTCCATTTCTCCCCGTCCTGTTAGATCGAGACGCGAAAAGTAAAGTGTCAGGGACGACAAGACAGGAAGAGATGGGCGGGCGGCTTTTGTCTGAGGTCTGACTCCCACACACACGGGGACAGAGCCTGAAGACTTTGCCCCAGCGATGGGGATTCACTGATGGAGATTCAGGACTTCTCTGTCAGGCACACATTAATTTGGACTGAACTAGGAATACGGAATCTCCATGGTCTTCCCCAGCTAGCTTCTCTCTCCTGGGCTGCACCTGCACATCTATAAAACTACGCACTGACCTAGATTAGGGGGTCAGTAAGCTAACTGAACAGCCTCGGGTACGTGTAGTTTCCATTAGCTACCCTAACATGCGAAAATATCCATATTTTTAATAAGTATTATAAAATTTTTTTTATATTTATCAAGTTTTGAGAGACAGAGTGAGACAGCAAAAGTTGGGGAGGGGCAGAGAGAGAGGGAGACCCAGAATCCCAAGCGGGCTCCAGGCTCCAAACTGTCAGCACAGAACCCGACGCAGGGCTCGAACTCACAAACTGTGAGATCGTGACCTGAGCCGAAGTCGGAGGCTTAACTGACTGAGCCACCCAGGCGCCCCTAATAAGTATTATAAACATTCATATCAACTAATTTGGGAATCTCTGCTTAGCTCGTCTGAAGCTTATTCAAATTACCCTGAAAATATAGATCAATTCTCTGTTTTTCTTAATCCAATTAGACATATATAACTGCTAGTTTGGTAGAAGAAAAAGTCAATACGTGTAATCCATGAGATGGGATGAATAAAAAGACTTTTCTGGTGGTAAGAAAATCGAATGATTCTAGAATCCACCATTCCCTGACATATGCACGCACACACACCCCCCCCCCTTAATTCAATCACGTTCTCTTCTTTTTTAATGTCTGTTTATTCATTTATTTATTTAGAGGGAGATTGCGGGGGGTGGGGGTGGGGCGCAGAGAGGGAGGGAGAAAGAATCCCAAGCAGGTTCCCCGCTGTCAGCGCAGAGCCCGACGTGGGGCTCAAACCAAGGAACCGCGAGACCATGACCGGAGCCGAAATCGAGACTTGGGCTCCCAGCCGACTGAGCCCCCCGGGCGCCCCTCCCGCACTGTCTTTTACACCCGTAACTAAAGTTGGACTTTGTAATAAATTAGGAAGATAAAGATTGGCTCCGTCTTTCGCGCAAACAGCTCCTGGGAAGACAGCAGCTCTGAAAACGGTATCGGCGGCTCATTCCACATTTCCCCCAAGCCCGTCATCCCGTCGGGGTCCCAGCGACGCAGCCTCACACGCCACCCTCTGCCGCCACGTCGCCGTGTTCTGCCTGCTCTCGAGGAGGCGAGGAGAGCAAAAACAACACAGGAACTGCGGTGGCCCCCGGTCTCACATTTATCCCCCCCCCCAGTTTAAAAAAAAAGAAAGGAGGGGGGCGCCTGGGGGGCTCAGTCAGTTGAGCGTCCAACTTCAGCCAGGTCACGATCTCGCGGTCCGTGAGTTCGAGCCCCGCGTCAGGCTCTGGGCTGATGGCTCAGAGCCTGGAGCCTGCTTCCGATTCTGTGTCTCCCTCCCTCTCTGCCCCTCCCCCGTTCATGCTCTGTCTCTCTCTGTCTCAAAAATAAATAAACGTTAAAAAAAAATTTTTTTTTTAAAAAAAGAAAGGAGGGGGGCGCCTGGGGGGCTCAGTCAGTTGAGCGTCCAACTTCAGCCAGGTCACGATCTCGCGGTCCGTGAGTTCGAGCCCCGCGTCAGGCTCTGGGCTGATGGCTCGGAGCCTGGAGCCTGTTTCCGATTCTGTGTCTCCCTCTCTCTCTGCCCCTCCCCCGTTCATGCTCTGTCTCTCTCTGTCTCAAAAATAAATAAACGTTGAAAAAAAAAATTTTTTTTTAAAAAAAAGAAAGGAGGGGGGAAGGTGTCACATTGGAGAATATCCTTTTTCTTCAGAATAGTTTTATTAGTTTACACAGGGTCTGTCAACACTCAGCTTTTTCTCTCCTCCTCTGACACATAAATCCATTCATTCAGAGTCTTCCTCCCCCCATATCTCATAGATGGTGATGTTATTGTGAGGGTCCGCAGGCACCTCCAGGTTCTGAAGCTTGGAGTTACCTCCAGCTGCCATGGCGACTTTCAGGTTGCGCACCTTGGACACAAATTTCACAAGGTCCACCTCGAGCTGGGTTAAGGTATTGAACGCATAGTCTTTGCTGGGGGAAGTATTTTGAGTCTTCTTCAGCGGAGAGCGAAATGAGCATCCTCGAAGCCCAGAAGGATTCTGCTCCTGTCAAGAAAGATAGGCAGGGTGAATGATACTGTTGACTTTGCTGGCTTCCACACGGTTCCAAGAGAGTCGGGCTGGCCTAAGTAAGGGTGGTTCCAGCATTGCACGCGAGGCCAGGGATTGGCGAACCGTGGCCCGATCTGTACCTCCCGTTGTTTTTGTTTTTGTTTTTAAATATATGAAATTTATTGTCAAACTGGTTTCCATACAACACCCAGCGCTCATCCCAACAGGTGCCCTCCTCACTACCCATCACCCCCCCTCCCCTCCCTCCCACCCCCCATCAACCCTCAGTTTGTTCTCAGTTTTTAAGAGTCTCTTATGCTTTGGCTCTCTCTCCCACTCTAACCTCTCTCTCTTTTTTTTCCTCCCGTTGTTTTTGTAAATAAAACTTTATTGGGACACAGCCTTGCCAATTTAGTGACACATTACACAAGGCTGCTTTCAGGCCAACGCGGCAGAGTTGAGGAGTTACGACGGGGACCGTACAGACTCCGGAGCTGAAAACATCGACCAGCTGGCCCTTTCCAGAAAAGGGTTGCCAACCGCTGCTCTATCGGTCTGGACGCAGTGCCACGAAGTGTTGGGGCTGTCTAGCAGAGAACGTGCCGTGTTTCTCTCCTCTTCCCCGACCGAGAGCTAGCTGTTCAGCCACTGTAGGAAGGAGCTGTTACTTCTTCACACCTTTACCCCTTCACGACCGGCCTTGTCCTTTACTGGGGACAATGACGCCACCTGCCCCCAGTTCAGCAACTTGTAAGAAGTCAGACGCTAGGGAAATCAAGAACCAGGGAACGAACCCGGCGGTGAAGGTGTCTCTGAGACTAACTTTGACCCGAAACACGCCAAGTTCCCGACTCTATCCTTACTTTGAAAAGACTCACTTGACAGGATGAGTATCAGGCCAAGCTTTCATTCGCCCCATGAGCAGGAGGCCGTCCTCAATCGGTAGCCCATCCCCCCGGGGGTCTGGGGACTGCCATCCTCCCTAAGGACACGTCAGGACATGGATGTGCCCACGTCTCCCAGGACCGTGAGGTGGGCGCCCCGCCTCCTGCTCGGTTCCGCCTCACGACCCGGAGCGGAACCTACTGGAACGCGCGCCTCTCCGGGGCGGACGCGTCTGAGACGGCATGGGTGCGATGGAAACCCTTCCCACCCTTTTACCTTAGTCTTCTCGCGATCCCCTCGAAACTTTAGTATCACATACAGCACGACGACAAAAAAAAGCCAGAGCCATTTTCTCCCAAGCCAGCCTTGGGCGTGCTCTGGGAGATTCTGCCTGATCCGGAAGTGCCCTCCGCAAGGCACCTTGCCCTGGGGTTCCTTGGCTTTCTCTCTCAGAGACGTGAACATGAAGGCACAGCCGCAGGAGAGGCACAGAGGCAAGAACAAGACCCATGTCAGCGTCCGCATGGTGAGCAGAGGCGGGGGAGGGAATAGCTCATGGTGGGTCTGTGTGCCCGCACCTGGAGACTGGGTGCCCAGGGCTGGGCCGTTGGTGATGTCACAGAGGCGGGGGCCGCTCTGGCCATTGTGACGGCTCCAGGCTAGGCGATGAGGAGGCTCGCAGCGGTTGCCCGGGAGTGAGGCCTGAAGGAGGCGGAGAACTTTCCGAGGGGCGGTCAAGAGCCAGAAGACGGGCAGCCGGGGGACGCCAGCTCCCTGCCAGAACATTCCTTCTGAGCCCGGGGCTCCACCGGGAGAGGCCCTCACCTGTTTCTGTCTCTTGCCTCTCGGATCCAGACGCGGTGGTGAGCAGGGCAGACCCAGCACGTGCCCCTGTGGCACCGAGAGGCGACCGGGGAAGGTATTGAACCAGAGGCCACGAACTGGGGGCCGCTGATGTGTTTCGTTTGGCCTCCGCGGCGTTTCTAGCAGTAAGTATTTGCCACTATTTAAATGTTGGGAGGGGCTCCGCTTTTAGAGCTTAGATTTCTGGCTCCCTTTGAAAACAGGGATGATCTGGGAACACGGGGCCGCTTGAGGCTGGAGCCAGATGGTGGCCACACTCAGTCCCCACACCCCTTGTCTCTGCCACCCGCCTCCAGTCGTGGATCGCTGCTGAGTGTGCACCGCTTGGGTTAACCAAGAATATACAGTACTTCATTCCACAGGTGATGAGAACAGAGTACTTCCCGAGAACAGAACAAGGGGCGGGTGCTGGGTTAGGTTATGCGGGAAGGCTCTCCCGAAAAAGGAGGGGGTGGCCGGGTAAATGGGAGAGGGGACTGAGGACGCTGAGGTGACAAGGACCCAGCCCGTGTGACAATGGAAGCCATCAGGTTTTAAAATGACACGAACCCCCAAAATCTCGTGCCACATAACACGAGGCTGGCACCTGTTCCCCCCACGTCGTCGGACTCACGGACTCATCGCCTGGGAATGAAATGTTCTGAATGTCATCAAGGGATCCCCTGGGAACTCTCCCGGTGCCTCAAGCCGGGTTGAGCTCTGGGCAGTGACCGAGAGGTTTTGTCGGGGGAACCACGAGGGGAAGACGGCGCCTACCTGCGCATAGCCCGCTGGAGAGGCGGGGGCCATCCTGCAGGAGGTGGTCGGCGCTGGGCGGGCAGAGGTGCAAATCCAAAGGGCTGATTAGAAGGCGGGCAGTGAAGGGAATCTGCTCCTCACGAGGGGCTCCTTCGGGGAGCGGCTGGCCAGTGTCTGGCCATGTGCTACAGGGTGTGCCCCGTGGCCCTTGGGGGCTCATCCTGGGAACAGACGCTCCGTCCTGTTCTCTCCTGAGCAGCCTCATGTGGCTCTCGTGGGAGAGCCACCCCCGTTGCTCAGTTACGGCGGCCGAGTGTTTGGGGTGGCCCCGTGTCTGCGTGCACCCCGTGTTCTATGTCACCCCCCAAAAAAATCTTACGGCGTGATGTAGTGAGGGGCAGAGAGACTTGATTTACAGACGCCACCGAACAACGGGAGTGCTCAGCAAGTTTTGTCCCAGGCGGTTTCTGATTTGAAAACGTTTATGGACATTTGATGACAGGAATCACACTGTTGGGGTTTGTATCCTGGTCAGAATCTAAAGCACTTTTCAGTAAAAGACAAGTAGAAAAGCAGGCAAGGTATAGGCATCTTTTGTTTTAAATGTTTACTTATTTTGAGAGACCAAGTGTGAGCAGGCGAGGGTCAGAGAGAGAGAGACACGGAATCCGAAGCGGGCTCCAGGCCCCGAGCCGTCAGCACAGAGCCCGACGCGGGGCTCGAACCCATGAACTGCGAGATCGTGACCGGAGCCGAAGTCGGACGCTCAACCGACTGAGCCCCCCAGGCGCCCCCAGAAGATCTTTGAGCCAAAACGCTCTTTGGGTCAAAGGGCAAGAATAGGTTCATGTTGTTAAGTGGTCGTTGTCTCAGCTCATTCTGGGGAGGCCCTAACTTTAGTTCTTGGCAATAAAAGAGCTAAGCAGCCTGGAGACTTCCCCTCCCATGGCCCTCCTGGCTACAAAAGTGGGGGGGGGGGCCGGGGGCGGGAACCCTTGCTCAGCTCCCACTGACTTGACCCCTCTGAGCTGACTTAAGTGCCTGGCAAGTACTGGCGGGAGACAAAGGACCTGACAGATGAGCTGTGCCCACCCGTGCGGTGCTGCGGGAAGGCATGCTGGTCACCGGCTCCTCTCTCGGGTCACTGAGCCCCGAAGATAAAGACCGTCAGGTGCTCAGCCCTTCGGGTGAGCGCTAAGGACCACGGTAGCCCCGAGCCAGCCGGGAGCCTGCTCTCTTTCTCCAGTAGATCAGGCGTCCCGCCCAGGGGGACACGGCTACACTGTCCCCGCCTTAACCAGGGGCAGGTGCGGCTCCCCGGGCCTCTGAGGACTCGATGCCTTGCTAGACACTCAAGGAATCTCCAAAGCAAGCTCTTCTCTGGGGGCTGCGGGGCTCTCTCGGCGGGGCAGCCCCAGGGGACCGAGACTGCAGAGTATAGCAGAGGCCAGAGGCAGGTGGGGGGAGGCTGGGGCACCCCGGGGAGGGGGGCGGGAGGGAGTGACCTGCAGAGCTGGGATGGGACCTTGATCGAGGGGAAGCAGGGCGGGCTGAGACGCTCAAGTTCTGATGCTGGGGACACCGTGACCGGGTCACCGGGAAAAACCGGACAAAGTAATCGCTGCAAAATAAAATTAGGGCTAAAATCAGGGGAATCGAAGTTGGCAGAAAAAACGGCTGTTCACATAAAATGGCTCGTGATGACTGAAGCTGTAATTAGTGACACCTGACTATGAAAAGACCAATGAATCAGGTTTTCTTTGTGAGATGAGAAAACTCCTTGTGATAAAAGAAATCTTAACCAAGTAAGAAAGGTGCTGATTGTTAACAACAACAAAAGGAAAAAGGAGACAGGCAATAACTAAGAAATGGATCAACTGGGCTCTGTGGAACAGGGGCAGCGGGTAGAAGACGGGTAATGCAGGTTTGTTCTGGAGAAGTCCATAACAAAACCCGATGTTGATGGAATTCTGATGAAAATCCTTCTCTATTCACAGTATGGATGCCTCCTCGGGGGCTAAACTTCCCACCACGTAGAGGCAGAGAACTTGGGGACAGGACCCTCCCTCCCGGGGCCTCCCCCAGCTCGGTTTCCTTCCTTTTAATGGAAGCCAGGCCCTGGACCAGCTGCTAACCAACCAGCCAATCGCGTCCATGCTACAACCGGGGCCAGAAGGCCCGAAGGCCGTGTTGAGACCTGGATACTCAGGGCTCCTCACCTGCTGTCTCACGGGACGTTTCAATGACTGATGTCAACACAGAGCACAGGTAAAGGTAAAACACACCGATTTTATGTAGAATTCCCTTCATCTTCTGGGAGAAAAAGGAATTCGTAGGACATGGGATTGCTCTGATCACCATCAGTGGAAAGGCTGCAATTCCCTTACCAGAACATTATGGAAGACAGAAGACAGAAAACAGACAGATGGAGGAAAGGCAGATGTGTTTCATTCTGTGGCAAAACATCAAGTGTCCTCTCTTCTGTCTTGAAACCGATAAAGGAAGCTGCCCTGAACCTCGAGGGCCAAGGCCCCGCTCCCCTCTGCCGGCACGGACCAGTTCCCTCAACCACACCTGCGGCGCAGTGCGTTTAAAACTCGCTCTTTCTTTGTAAAGGTCAGTTTCTCTTGGCCTGTTTAACTGTTGGCAGCAAAAGCATGAGAATTTTGGTCAAAATGAGCCACGCACACACCCATGAGGAATCGGGAGTCTTTAATGGTTTTCAGCATAGAAAGTGCAGCCCATGCGTCTTTCTGGGTGCTGGGGGGACAGGTGCATCTACAGGGGGAAGCAGGCGCGGGGCCTGCGGGAGGAGGCGGGCAGGTGCCGGCACGGCCACCCGGGGAACCCGCGCCCCTCGCTAGCAAGGGCGACCACGCCGGCTCCGAGGTCTGGGAGGGCGACTTCCCCACCGCGCACGCGCCGAGGGCCGGCAGAGCACAGGGGACAGCGCCGCCCCCGCGGAGACCCGGCAGGGCCTGCGGGGCGCCTGGTGCGGTACGGGCTTCAGAAGCAGTAGGACGTGTGGGTGACCCAGTGGGCCGACTCCTCCTTGGAGCGCTTGGCGGAGCTGTGGGAAGTGAAGAGGGACTTGTAAGCTTCGGATTCTTCACTGTTGGCGATGGACCTCTTTGTGGCTCCGCACAGAGGCTTCCCGACTTTTCCGGAAGAGCTCCCGTTTGCTGCTGGAAGAACGAGAAGCCAGATTCGTTAGGGTCGGGACCACGGGTCACCCCCAGCACCACACTCTTACAGGAAACACGTCGGTCCGTGTCGGGAATCTGCCGCCACCTCCCCTGGATAAGTGGAAGCTGGCGTCCCAATGCCCACTCCTTAAAGCTGCTGGATTCACATCGATCCCGTGAAACCACACCAGTAACCGTCTGCTGCCTTCTCAGCTCTGGCCCCCGCCCCGTGAACGATGTAAACCAGATCGTCCTCCCAAGGGGGTGCTCTCCGCCTCCTCCAACGGGGGGCAGGAACGGAAGTCCCAAGAGGCTGGGTCACCTATGGCAGGCCAGGTGGCCGCTACGTCTAAGGCGGGGACTGGATCCGTTAACCACTGTGGACGCTACTTACAGCACAAGACTACACATTCTTTCACCTGATAATCAATCTGTGTTTTTTTTTTTTACATTTTGTATTTATTTTTGAGAGACAGAGTGAGACAAAGCGAGAGTGGGGGAGGGGCAGAGAGAGAGGGAGACACAGGATCGGAAGCAGGCTCCAGGCTCCGAGCCATCAGCCCAGAGCCTGACGCGGGGCTCGAACCCACAGACCGTGAGATCATGACCTGAGCCGAAGTCAGATGCTCAACTGACTGAGCCACCCAGGCGCCCCAGAATTCTTTTTTTTATTTAAACATTTTTTTTAATGTTTATTTATTTTTGAGAGAAAGAGCACGAGCAGGGGAGGGGCAGAGAGAGAGAGAGGGAAACACAGAATCCGCAGCAGGCTCCAGGCTCTGAGCTGTCAGCACAGAGCCCAACACGGCGCTCAAACCCACCGTGAGATCGTGACCTGAGCCAAAGTCGGATGCTCAACTGACTGAGCCAGCCAGGCACCCCAATCTGTGTTTCTTTTTTTGTGAAATACATATCTTCTCTTAAAGGCAACGAGGAGAAATGCACTGAATTCCGGACTGTGTGCTAAATAGCCCTTTGACACTCGGCCAAGAGGCAGGAGAAGGGCTGGCTCTGAATGCCACGTGGGATGCACACAAAACCTGAGCCTTAAAGGGATCAGGAACATTCCTGGCCAACACCCTGAGTGCCGGGCCACGACCCGACCCAGTGTCCGCAGCAGGGTCCTGCTCTCTGTGCGGCCTCGGTAGCTTGATTCCAAAGGCACGCCGGCAAGAAGACAACTGGCTCGCGTGCCCAGCCTCCCTCGGGCCGACCCTGGGGTAGAGGGGCTGTGTCTTCGCCTCTAAGAGGGCTCAACGAACTACTCAGAAACGTGACTTCGGACGACCCTGAGCTTTCCAACTCACTCCAATAAAGACCGTGACATAGCCAGCTGGCTTACCAGCTTTCTGAACAGCAACCTGTTGTCTCCACAGGACCCACCTGCACTTTTGGGAGCTGAGCTGGCTTTCTTCTCTCTAGAATCGAGGCTGGTTTCTTCGGGCTTCCCTGTCTTAATTTTTGATGGCCCTGGGGATTCTGTTAAAAAAGAACAGTCAGGCAAACAAAAACAAAAGCATATACTTTTTAAAGGAACAGCGCCACAGCCTTATTTTTGCTCGAATAAGGGCCTTTTTAAGCGTCTTACCTTCACTGACATCTGGTTTTGAGACAGACTCTACCGCCTTGGGTTTCTTTGCTTTCTGTAAAAAGAAAGAGCAGACTGGAGCTGTGCTTGGATCACTCTACTGCGGCGCTAGTGTGGCTGTGCCCCGGGACAGGCCGCTGCCGCGTGTGGAGGGCGGGTGCACGTTCTGAAGGAGACTGGAGACCACGGTAACTGTGTGTGTTTCCAGCCAGGCACTTCTGCGTCACTCGGGAATACACCTGGAGACGCCTGCCTAGCTCTGCATTTATATTCCAGAAACCACATTCTCAAAAGTCTCAGATGCCAGATTTCAGGGCTAACACCGTTTAAGGGTGACTACAAATAATACCAAAGTACAGATGGGAACATCAAGTCCCACCAGCAGAAACATGGACTGAATCGAACCCATTCCAGTAACTTCTTCAAAGGTGTCAAACCGCTTTCATATTTGTTTATTTAACTATAAAGACTTGAGGCTGGGGCACCTGGCCGGCTCAGATGAAGACTGAGACTCTCGGTCTTGGGGTCTTGGGGTCATGGGTTGGAGCCCATGTTGGGTGTAGAGATTACTAAAGTAAATAAACTTAAAAAAAAAACAAAAAACGGCTTGAGGCTATACTAAAAGGCATGTTAGCCAAATCTCAACTCTGGATTACCCGTTAGATTTTTAGGCACCAAAATCCCATCACTCATAATAATTATACTGGTCAGCAAAAATTTTCAAAATGAAACTCACCATTCTAAAATCACACAGCCGTGTTAGAACTGAGTCACAGGAAGCACAAACAGAACTGTGTTTATTCACAGAGAATTAACTTAACACGCCATTTTCCAGAGTATCCTAAAGGTGGCACTGAAGACACACAACCCAATTACTTCAGAAGGCTCCCCTCAGTAGAAAACGTGGAAAAAGGACCTTCCTCGGGCACTGGCCTTGAACTTGTAATATATACGTGCAGAGGGGCTCGTAATGCTGTACAAAATGTAAAAACTTCCTGTTCGTTTCACACGCTCAAAGCATGCATTCAAATCCGTGAAGGTAACACCTAGTCTTTAGAAAAAGACTGACAACTGCTGATTTTGAAGCCTTTCGTTCACAGCTGAGGTTTTATATAAAAAGCAAGAGAAGTTAGGACGTGCTCTATCTTGTTTTCAGCTGTGAGCATATTTGGGAAACATTCTGGTATCCTGGCAGCAGTGTCTCAGAGGCATTCCCAGAAGCTGCGGTGAGTATTTTGCAGAGAGGGGTGTGCCGGCTCCACTGGGCTTTGAACACCTTGGCAGGAAGCCTGGGACAGGAGACGACTCGCTGAAGTGACACGGTTAACGACCATACAAACAGCGGAGCTGCCTCTGAAACACACGTTCTTCCCTTTTGTGCTTTTTAAAAACCGAGCTGGGTCAATGATGGCAACGAAGAAAACGGGCAGCTCCTCTCTGGAAATCGTCTAAAATATCTCGAGCCTCCTGTGTTCTCTTTTTGTTCTCGTGATGACGAAATCCTAGTTAATTCAGAAAACCAGTGCAGAATGCGTGCACTTACATGCCAGAGTTCCTTTCCCTTTTATGATTAAAACAACGACAACTCCGAAAAATCTCTATTACATCACTGGTAAATGCACGCCACACAGAGGGTTTCCCCCGTGATTTTATGCACTCAGGCTACTGCAACAAATTCTCTAATACTTCAAGCATTCCTTTGACTTAGTTCTCATCACAAAATTTCTCCCACATTTACCCTGAACCTCACTTAGTTTTTTATTATTTTTAACTTTTTAAATACAAATTTTTTTTGTTTCTTTTTTTTTCTGTAATCTCTCCACCCAGCGTGGGGCTTGAACTCATGACCCCAAGATCAAGAGTCGCACGCACGACCAACTGGGCCAGCCAAGTGTCCCCAACATTTTTTTTAAAGAATGAAAAATTTGCTATTTGTGAAAAGCCACAGGGATCATCCGCAAACACTTTAAGAAATAACAAGATTTACTGCTGGAGGCAGAATGGATGGCACATCGAAAGACTTCTTAGCCTATGAACTGTTTTCAGCCCGGTCGTTACGCAGCTCATTAAGCAATGAATCCACTGCTTGTGGAATGTGATTTTAAGCCCAGGGTCACAAAACAGAGCCTTCACGTGGCACATCCACCCAGAGCTTCGGTCGCCGCGGTTGGGCACACGACCGGCCTCCGTCCCCGCGAGCGGTGGTACCACACTCCCAGCCAGTCCCCCGGCACAGGGCGCAGGGAGGCCAGGGGGGCTCTAGTTGTGGGCAGGCTGCTTAGTTCCCTGCCACCCGGAACTGCCTCGGCGGAGGGTGGGGATCGCAGGCTTCCGGGGTCGGGCCCCCCACCCACACATCTGGGGGACTCCCGGGACCTGCAAACCTGAGCAGCACGGACTCTCCAGAGGTACTGGGGTGACGGTAACTTTCCGTTTCTATTTTACGAGCTTGGCACACCCAGCACGGACTCTTACCATCAGTGACGGCGCAGCGACCCTGGCGGCTGCCCCCCCCTCGGGCATCACCTTGTTGGCCCTCTCCCCTCCTGACGACACCTGTCCTATGCAGGAGCTACCGCCACCCCCAGGTCACCGATGAAGAAGCTGAGTGCAGGAGAGCAGAACCGCCCTGCCCGCACCGCGAGCCCCGACGGGAGTCTCTCCAGAGCCCCGGCCCCCGTAGGTTGCGAAAGCCACCTCGATCGCGGCACACCCACCAGCAGCCGCCAGCAAGGCCGCTCGGTGGTTTGCAACTGGCCCCGAAGCCGAGGCGGCCGAAGCCTCCGGAAGGGGCAGACGCGAGGGCCGCATTACCTTCCCCAGCTTCGCCTTCTGCCGTCTCTCCTCCATCCTTCCCTTCAGCGTCTCCACATCCTCCTTGGTGCCATTGAGCACGATGACGTCGTCTTCCTGGAAGGCAGCCCCGCACTGCAGAGGGCAGGAAACAGGACATTCCGTCACCACGCGGAGGGCAGCTACCCCTGAGACCCTCGCCCTTGCCCAACCACCGCTCTGCAAACCCCCGGGAAATTCCTGGAGTGTTCTGCCTGTATCTCAGCTTGGCCAGCTTTGGAGTCAAGCTCTGCTTTGCCAAGTTCTGCGTGTGGAGCTAGCGTGGCAGGCCCGGGAGGGCCGGCTCTGAAAGGGCCTGCCTGCAGGTCAGCCTCCCTCTAGTCTCTGGCGTCTGCAAATCTGGATTTCGGGAGGGTTCCCAGCATTTTCTGTGTCAGGCCGCTTGCCACACAGGTCTCCCCGCCAGACCTCTACGTCCTAGAGGGACCGGACCTCCAGGTGTGCAGGAGGAGGGCCCCGTACACAGCCCCTAGCACGTGGGGGGCGTTCGGGAAAAGCCCGTGTAAGGAATCATCAGCCACATTTATGCAGCACCTGCTGGCTTGTCTCACGACGACTGACTTCACGAGAGCCTGTGATGTGCCGCTCGCCGCTGAGCCCGGCCTGGACGGGAAGCGGCCCGCAGAGCTCCCCTTCCAGGCGGAGCCGAGGGCTGTGAACTCGACCTTGTGTCAGAATCTCCAGGCCTCATGGGACCCCGGGCCGGTGTCCGACTCGGGGTCTAGGGTGGGGCCCAGGAACCTGCATTTGTCATGTCTTCTCAGGTGATGCGGACGCTGCCTGTGGGGAACCCTGCTTTGGGCAGCCTGCTCTGGAGTCCGGGAACAGGGCCAGTGAGGGGAGTGGGCTCAGTCCCAGCAGGAAGCGGGGGGGGGGGGGGGGAGGGGGAGACCCATCTGGGGGCACAGGCTGCTGCCCATTGTTATTGCCACAGGGGGTCTGCCTGGGGAGCCCGCCCTGCTCAGGGAAGGATCCTGGCCAGCGTCTGTTTGGTGGCGTCTTCCTCTTCGTGTGGGTCCCAGGCAGAGACACACTGGTGGCTTCTCTGGGCCTCGGTTACCTCCTCCGCTAAATGGGAAGTGAAACGAGCTCCCGGCGCGGTCCGGGCTGGGGCGAGACTTCAGGGTGACCACGCAGGGGATTTAGCACAGGGCTGGGCACCCACCGGTCAACCAGCGTCGGCCGCCGTGGCCAGTGCGCGTCTTCCCGTGGGAAAGCTGCCCGCACCAGCACAGGCCCTTCCCCGGGACACATGTCCGTGTCTCCAACGAGCCTCCCCGGGAGAAACCTCGCACGTGTGTGGCCGCATCTGCTTTGCTGGGGAAGGGGAGAGCACGGGCCCCTCCCGACTCTGCCTGAGTCTCTGTCCCTTACCGCCTGGCGACACAGCCTTACCGGACCGCCGTACGCGTGAGCCGTGAGCACGACTCTGCGCAGACCTCAGGGGCTCCTGGAAAGCCTACCCTGCCCGGAACGGGAACCGTGACGGCCCCACGGCACCCAGAATCTCCTACAGAACACATTCTCGGCACGGGACAAGACACGAAGCCCTCTCCCTGAACGCTGCCGAGCCTTTCCCAGCTCCTCCCGACACACGGGAGCCGGCCGGCCCGTGCTGAGCCCTCAGCTGCTGCCCCAGCTCGGTCTTTACTGTGCTGCTCGCCTCCAAAACCACACAGGACCACAGCAGCTCCTTCCCTAGGGGCATCTGGGAGGTGCCACGACTGAAGAGACCCTCCTTTGGCCCACAAGGCGTGCCGTCGAGGCCACAGGGAAGCCACACGAATGACACAAGGGGGTGCTGCCAGGGCACCGGGCTGGGACGGCCTCAAAGAACAGGAGCTTGCTTTTCGCCGTCAGTGCAGGGAGGCCTCCAGGCTCTGCAGGACGACCCCCGGGAATCCCCAACACCGTGGGGGATTTGGGGAGAGGATTCTCTTGGGGGGGGTCCCCTTCTTGGGTAGGAAATAAAAAGGGATCCTCAGGACCAGAATCAGGCGGCGGATAGGGCCCAGCGGTGTTGGGGCCACAGCGTCAAGAACCCTCCCGAGCGCACACAGGAGGCGAAAGGAGTCCCCATCTGTCCCGCTAGCCTTCCCCCTCCTCCTTCCCCGCTCCAGGCTTGGTGCACCTGCTTTCCACCGTTCCTCGGCACCCCCCTTCCTGGCGTGTCGGCAGTCAACCGTCTCTGTCCTCTACGTGTGACTGGTTGGTTGTCTAGAGAGGACTGTGGACCCTGTGCTACATACAGTTGTGGTGGGTTGTGCCCCGAGTTGTATTTTTAAAGTTGAATTAGCCACTAACAATAAAAAGTCAGGAGTCTTTCATACTAAAAATCTTGCTTTCTCTCCCCAATTCAAAAGATCCATTAATACCAAACCCATGCTCTCAAGGCCTCAACTGCTGGGACCTGAGCAGGGCTGTCCCCTAGAGCCTGGGCACGGGACCCTCCCACTGGCTACAGGTCCTGTCACTTGCTCTTGGGGCATGCCTGACCTTGGCAGGCTTCTGCCTGGCCCCACAAACTTGGGCGAGTGGTCTACCCCTTGGGGACAAGTGAAACCAGGGCAGGAAGACTTCCATCCACAGTGGATGTGGCTGTGGCCGTGGCTGTTCTCTGTGGACTGAAGGGTCGAGGGAGGGTCACTTTTGAAAGGGAGGGGAGTTGCAGAGACATAGGTGGCTCAAAGGGACTGACCCTCTCTGCTTATAAAGTAACACATAGTGTAAGTAAAAAAACACCCATATTTTCCTGCAAATGCATTTTTCTTTTTTCTTTTTTTTTTTTTTTTTTTAATTTTTTTCAACATTTATTTATTTTTGGGACAGAGAGAGACAGAGCATGAACGGGGGAGGGGCAGAGAGAGAGGGAGACACAGAATCGGAGACAGGCTCCAGGCTCTGAGCCATCAGCCCAGAGCCCGACACGGGGCTCGAACTCACGGACCGCGAGATCGTGACCTGGCTGAAGTCGGATGCTTAACCGACTGCGCCACCCAGGCGCCCCGCAAATGCATTTTTCTATGTGTACAGTTACTACACAGCTGACATCATGCATTTTATTTTTTTTAAGTTTATTTCAAAAGAGAGAGAGAGAGAGAGAGAGAGAGCGAGCATGCACAGAGGAGGGCCGGGTAGCGGGGGGGGGAGAAAATCTCAAGTAGGCCCCACCTTGTCAGTGCAGAGCCCAATGTGGGGCTCGAACTCATGAACAGTGGGATCATGACCTGAGCTGAAATCAAGAGTCAGACGCTTAACTGACTGAGCCACCCAGGCACTCCAATCATGTATTTATCTTAAATTTGCTTCCTTTTATCACTTATAACTTAGATGTCCAAAAAATGGGGAAAATAGATAAATCATAATGCATTCTTAGAAAGGAGGAGCAGACAATTACTTTAGAGTTTCTGACAACGCAGAAAGTGGTTTATGCTGCAAGAAAAAGACTACAAATTGTGTAACCATATGACCTCCGGATATTACATTTTTTCTAAAGCACTGGGGGAAAAAAGCCAGTAGGAAAGTGCCGCGGAACAGACGTAGAATGAGGGGTAATGTGCTGCTCTATCTGTGTATTCAGAAGACGAACAAACGGAAGCCATTCCTCAGTCACTGTCCTTCCAAACGGCATTTGCACTGAGCGACCGATGGCGTGCGTCTCTGGCCCAGAAACCCCACTTGTGGGACTCGCTTTGTCTCCATCACAGAAGCCTGTTTCCCGTAGCAGTACTCTGGGGAGTGTAATAAATGAACATGTGCCTGTGTGTGTGTACTGACTTTTAAAACAGTGCTTCCCTCTGTCACGTCTGACCGAGTACATGGAGCTCAAGTGTCTGGACACGGGCCAGGGGAGAAGTAGCTACCGTGTACAATTCCCATCTCGGCGTCACTGTTTTTTTTTAACGTTGATTTTTCAGAGAGCGCAAGCTGGGGAGGGGCAGGGGCGGGGGGGAGAGGATCTGAAGCGGGTTCTGTGCTGCCAGCAGAGACGTGGACGCGGGGCTCGAACTCACGAACTTCGAGACCATGACCCGGGTCGAAGCCAGACGCTTAACTGAGCCACCCGGGTGCCTTGGCTTCACTCTTCTTGATAGACCTGCCTGTCTGTGGTGAGCCTGAAGGGACAGCAGCGAAAGAGAGAAGCTCTGAAACCAGAGAAGGGAAAGGGCTTAAGGGCACCGGCATCCAGCAGCGGAGGACGGAAGCGGCACCGACGGCGGAGCGGTGGTACGGCCCCCCCGGAGGAGCCGGAGGACAGGGACGGGGCACAGGCCCGCCTGCGTCCCCGAACTCAGGCCCTCTGGAGAGCGGGGCTGAAACACCTGGATTGTTCCCAACGCTATTCAGGAAGCACCCAAGATTTTTAAGCGACTTTCATTCATCCCTTTAATGAAAAAGGATCGGATAGCCAACTTGGCCTCCTAGTTTTAAAAGCATTTATGGAATCTGACCCACGACTGCCAGGATTCCACCCGGCTTTCAGAACCCCAGCATCACTCTGCGGCCCTTCATCCGGACCAGGTGTTTATGGCCGTGGTCTCCTGTTTTGTGAGGCAGCGATCCAGTCCTGAAGACACACTCAGAGAAGCAAACGTGACTCTTTTTCAAGCTACCGGTCAGAATCAACAAGAACAAAATCCTCCAGGGACGAAAGGGTAACGAAACCTGCCAAGCAACTCTGTTCATGTGATTTAAGCGGGAGCCACGGGAAGAGAAGCAACGGACGGAAGAGAAAATCCAGGCTGGGCACGGACACCGCCAGCATTTGCAGCCCGTGAACATGAGAACGGCTTTTGGAAAACGCTTCGTTAACTACACACAGATCACAAATGGCAGACGCTGAGCAGGTACGATTACTAAAATGTTTTTCCTTGCTTCCTCTGTGGTTTTTTAAAACAGAAATATTGCAATATCAGTAACATTTTTAGGGGCACCTGGCTGGCTCAGTCAGAGCATGCGACTCTTGATCTCAGAGTCATGAGTTCAAGCCCCACGTTGGGTGTGGAACTTACTTAAAAAAAAAGGAGTACCAGGGCGACTGGGTGGCTCAGTCGGTTAAGCGTCCGACTTCGGCTCAGGTCATGATCTCACGGTTTATGGGTTTGAGCCCTGCATCAGGCTCTGCACTGACAGCTCAGAGCCTGGAGCCGCTTCTCTGTCTCTCGAAAATAAATGAATGTAAAAAAGTATCGGTAATGTTTTTATTTTTATTTTTTGAGAGAGTGTGCACACAAGCGAGCGGGGGAGAGGGGCAGAGGAGAGAGAGAGAGAGAGAGAGAGAGAAACCCAAGCAGGCTCTACACTCACAGTGAGGAGCCCGACCCAGGGCTCGATCTCACAACTGTAAGATCATGACCTGAGCCAAAATCAAGAGCTGGACGCTCAACTGACTGAGTCCCCCAGGCGCCCCCAGTCATATTTGCAAATGCAGACGTAGCAAGCATCTTTTTCTCTCAAACAGTCCTTACTCTTCATTTCAGCCCAAGACAGCAGAAGTGGAGTCTTTTCAAGGATGCGATTAGAGTTTTAAATTTAAAATGCCACCATCTGTTCTTTCCTCACACGGGAGACAATAACTAAGTCGGCCTCAAGGCCACGTCCAAACGCTCAGGCCTCATTTTGAGCCCAAACATACTAATGTAATTTCTGTTGTAGTTTTGAGTCGGGTGCCCTGAAATGGACTTTTCCTCTTTGTATCAAAGCGGCTGGAAAACATACGCGTGTTGTGACTAGGACATCTATGTTACTGGCCAGTCGGACAGTGTTCAAATTCAAAGTTACTCTGCTATTGTAAGTTGAAATAGTTTAAGAAAGCCTAATGTTCTAACTTGGGTGTTGGGCATCATTCTGAGCCCAGAGACAACAAAAACAACGGATACCAAATTTTTACTGCTGTGGCTAGAGTGACATTTTAAAGACAAGCTTGCAGTAAATGGAGAGTGCTGGCAGGCGTGGTCTTGGGGGTCAACACTAAGCGCCCCAGTCCTGCTCAAGCCGAGTACCTCCCCTAGCCAGGCTCAGTGGGGGCTCCATCTAACTGCTCCCGACCCCCCGTCCCAGTGTTCCTATGGGACCGCATCATGAGTCCAGCAAATGGAGATTAAATCATTTAATCTGGGTAAGCTAATGTAAGTGCTGTAAAACAGTAATATTCTAGAACATACAGCAAAATATTTTCAGTTCATCTTTAAACATGCCCATTCATTATGTTTACCCACAGAAATTATCTCTGTAAAACAAAAACAAAACTAAAAGTTCGTTTATACAGGATGTCAACTCCCCTAAAAAGTCTTTCCTATTATTTTTTTAATGTGTATTTATTTTTGAGAGAGAGAGAGAGAGAGAGAGAGAGAGAGAGAGAGAGACAGCGAGTGAGCAGGGGAGGGGCAGAGAGAGAGGGAGACAAAATCCAAAGCAGGCTCCAGGCTCTGAGCTGTCAGCAACAGAGTCCAATGTAGGGCTCAAACTCACGAACTGTGAGATCATGACCTGAGCTGAAGTCGACCCTCAACCGACCGAGCCACCCAGGCGCCCCCCGTCCCCCGGAAAAGTCTTTATAATAAATTAGATCCGTCCTAACAAATTCAAAATGACTGCCCTTAAAGAAAGCGTTCAGTGGTAACGCACGATACCGAACCCATGCTGCTGACTTTTGTTTCTGGCTGTTAAGGCTCGCTGTGGGGTGGGGAAGGGGGGACTGTGGATGGATGAAGAAAAGAAGAAAAAAATGTACACACCTGGTCTAATAATTAGGGCAGTAACGTGTTCTGAAATAATTTCTCGGACGTATTCTATACTCGGACAAAAACATAAAAGGCCACACAATTCCATTCTGAGAACTAGAAGCAAATCATCTGTCACTATGTGGAGTCTAGCATTCTATAAGGGAAAACAATTTAAACGCCATCCTTAACCACAACTTTGGTAACGATTTCTACTGGGAGAGACTCTCCACTATCCCTTGGACGTCGTGTGTCTTCAGTGAGCTCAACGCGTGACCTTCACCAGCATCGCGCCTGGTGTGGAGGCTACTTCGCTCTGCTTCGCACTGAGCACGTTGGGCACACACTGCCCACCGCAGGCTCTGGCGATGGGGGCTGAAGGATTTTAGGGAAAACGTGAGGCCCAGGGAAGAGAATGTAAGTGACCGACAGAACGCTCCCTCGCACGCACAAACTAGTAAGTTTAGCAACCATCTGTGACTTCGGTAACACGTGAGCAAACAGGATACTGGAGCGCTAAAAATGGGTCTGGTCCGGACCAAGAACCTTCCTGTCTGCTCCATAACACCCAAGGATAGCTACCCCTCTTCTTAAAGCCTTTGAAATGAATAAACATCTTAAATATAACTTTGTGTGGACGAAAAAAACGGCTCGGAAATCGGCAAGACTGCGCTTTTTAATGAGCTCGTGTTCCCCACGGTTGAGAACCACCACTTGCGTGTCTTCGAAATGAGCTTGGTGGGAGAAGAGTCACGTGATAACAATTCCACTTTCATTACGGCAACAAAAGCGGACTTCACATTAGAGACAGAACCGTCACAAGTCGCCAAGAATCAAGGCTGGGACACGTCCGCCACGCTGACAACGGGCACACCCCCAGCGTACAGAGGAAACGTCGGCACGCCCCAAGAGGTGACAGAGGTGACGGGGATTTCCGGGGTCCCCGCTGGATGCTGGTTAGAGCCGCGGCAGGAGCCACGGCAGTGGGGGCTCCAGGGCCTTCATCTGGGAGGCTGGTCTGACTGCCTTTAAGAGCTTGTGGTGAAGCAGTGACAACGGAGCTCATCTGCCGGGGACCCTGGTCCCCGCAGCACGTGGCACGTAGGGCACAGCGGTTTCTCAATCCCAGAGGGAACGCGAGCGGGAAGGCGGATCTACCCGGGCACCCGTGAGCACGGCACTAACACCGGGAGGTAGGAAGGTGGCGAACAGAGCCCAGCCCGCGTCCCTGTCTCTGCAGAGGGGACATACATAAACCGCTTAGCCCAGGTATCGCCCGAAGGACAAGGGATTCCACGCGGGACCTGTCTTCATTCAATTATCATAAACGACTGAAAAACTCTAATTCCCTGTGGCAGAGCCATGGTTTACACGGGGTGTAATCTGTCAGTGGAGTGAGGCCAACAACATTTCTATGATGAAACCAGAATGTTTTACTTTAACCACAAGCCTAGAAACAAAACCAAAGATGACAAGCCAGAAAACCTCCAAAACCTCCTCTCCATACTAAATGTAATAAACTATGGTACGTGGTTTCCCTTTAACCAAAAAAAATTTTTATTTTATTTTATTTTTTTTAGGGACAGAGTGCAAGTGGGGGAGGGGGGTAGAAGGAGAGAGAGGGAGAGAAAGAGAGACAGAGAATCTCAAGCAGGCTCTATGCTCAGTGAGGAGCCCGACATGGGGTCAATCCCATGATCCCCTTGGGATCATGACCTGAGCTGCAATCAAGAGTCGGATGCTGACCCAGGCACCCCTAACCAAAATTATTAAAAGCAGGCAAAAGCTTTGATTTCATTTCAAGAAGGTATTTCCTCCCTAGTGAATTTCTCCTTTTATGATACAGGTTTTGTTTAGAGGCCAGATATGAAATGTGTCAATTACAGTGAATAGAGTATTATATAATTTATAATACATAATTATATAATTCATAATACTGTATTATATAATTTATAAAAATGTCTTCAAAATTACATCATAAGGTTTCACGTTTGGGGCAATCAACAAACATTTACCAAACTGGCACAAAAAACTTGGCATATTTGGGCAGTGGCTCCTTTTTATTTTTGAAGCAGGATGGGTGAAAAAGAAAACCACAGGGAAAATAAGTACATTCTTTAAATTCACAGTCCACAATCAGCATTTACAATTTTAGCTCAAAGTTTAAGAGAAGGATAGCTCAAAATGCTGCCTAGTCACTGCTTTATCCCAATGGCATGTGAAATAATGATGTGGAAGGGAAGGGACTAGTGTCCAATCTGAGACAAAACACTGCTCAAAAGCAAATGGGCTTTTTAAAAAACAGAAAAAACAGCAATAGGCAGAGATACGACTTTTTATGGAAATCAGGAGCCAGGATTTATAAGCAAGAAAAAAATAGTTACTGATAATGTTGACATCTTACACGATCAGTCTTCTCCCTAAATTCGAAAGGATGCTCCCTGCATGCACTAATCATTAATTAATAAAAAAATAATTAATCAAAACGCCTTGGGTCACCTTTGTTCCTATTAAACCTATTTGTGCATTTCTACGGGACCCCAGAAAGGCAACTAAATTATTACCAAATAATTTTATCAGGTAAAGACATCTTGTTTTTAATCAAGGAAGCCTTCTCTAAAAAATTCATAAACTCGTTTCAACAAATCAAATTCTGTGATGAACAAATTCTCTTGATATATTGCTTCCTTTACTGGAAAGAGTTATAAAATGATACAGGTATAACAGCATAAAATGAAGTCTGCATAACATAGAACAGGACAGTATTCACGTCCAAAGTAAGTATTTGAGATTTTTTTTAACCTGCCAACGTTAAGGGCAGTAACACATGAAAACATGCTCAACATCCTGAGACATCAGGGAAATGCAAAGTGAAACCGCAGTGAATCAGCACCGTATACCTATCAGAATGGTTAAAATGAATAAATCTGACCACGCCAAGCACGGGCGAGGATACAGAGCTGCTTGAGCTCTCCCACTGCCGTGGGCAAGTGAAACAGCACAACCACTCTGGACAGCAGTCGGCAGTTCCACTCTTAGGTATTTGCCCCCAGAGAAGCAAAAACGCAGGTCCTGTTAACATCACCCCGAAAGCCTGCTGATTTAACATTCCAGAAGTTTCTACCAAGGGCTATTTTTGTAAAACTGCCATTGCTCCTAATTTAGAATTGTGTTTAAAAGGAAGAGAACATCCTTCCACTAATCACCCTACTGTGCCAAAAGAAAGCCTTAATCAAGCAACCTCGTAATTATGAGGTTGCTGAAGCAGTCATTAGGATTTTCTGTGAAGTCAGTAAATGTGAAGAGATCCACAGTAGCGTTATAAACAGCTACTCACCGAGTACTACTCATAAGAGTAGTAAACAGCTACTCACCGAGTGCCGCGTGTGGCCTGAGTCCCTCCAGGATGGCTGTACTCAGTTCTGACATCATGTTACATACGGGTGAATACGCGTGGCCAATAAACCCAAGAACCACAGCAGATCTTTTACTTTTGTAAACCACGTTTTGTGGCTACCTTTTCAGTTTTCCCAAAGGCTGATATATTTCAATCATCTGAACGCACTGCTGTTAATTCTGCGTCAGCAAAAGTCACCTAACCAGCAACCATTACATTTTGGTACTAAGGACTATCCCTTTCGGAAGAGTTATTGAAACACAGAAACAAAACGTCCGCACAAAGACTCGCGCACGAAAGCTTACGGCACCTCGTCATATCCCAACACTGGGAGCAATTCCGTGTCCTTCCACAGGTGAACAGATAAGCGGACTGTCGCCTGCCCACGGGACAGCGCACTGCACAGCAATAAGGAGGAAAGAACGGTCACAAATCTAATGAGCTGCATGAAATCTCAAAATCATTACCCAAAGTGAAAAGAGGCAAAAAGTACAGTCTACAGCTCTGTTTATATGGTTCCAGACCACGCAGCTGACGTACAGAGACAGAGAGGGCACAGAGACTGCCCAGAGACAGGGTGCAAGGCGGATGGAGTGAAAGGGGCACAAGAAATCTCTGGGCGGGGGGGGCGGGGGGGGACATGTGTCCTGGCGATAGTGGTGATGGTTTCGCGGGCACGCATGTCTACAAAGCTGAGCACACTTGGTGCTTTAAATACGTGTACTTCGGCAAAGCGGCAGGCTGGGGGAGAGTTATGCCACCCTGAATCTATCTGTTGTTCTCCTAGGAAGCCTAGAAGGAAAGAAATTCAAGCGGTGGTGATAAGAAGGCACCTGGAGCTGAAGACATGAGCCAGCTGCGGGCCACGAAGCCCGGACTCCTCGTGTGCACAGCTGTGTGCGTGTGCGTTTTTCTTTATTTAAGGGATCCACCTCCGGAGGAACCAGAGGAGTCCACCTATCCATCAGCGGTGGAATGTGGCTTTTATCCAGATGAACTGTGTTCAGCTTTGTTTGAAGGGAAAGAGGCCGCCCCCCAAATTGCAACTTTTTGTAACAACCCTCATGGTTCTCAAATACTTGCTCACTTGCGCACACCAGGAAACTGCTCCAGGATTTCCCAGGAGGTGCAGCTCATAACCAGACCCTTGTCTGCAGAAGAGGGCAACTTCTCTTTGGCATATATCGTGACTACTCACAAGGACCTGGCTATGTTTGTGCAGCTGCTCAGGTCTATTTACGTGCCTCAAAACCTTTACTGTATTCATGTTGACAAAAAGGCCCCAAAGAAGTATAAGAGTGCTGTGCAAACCCTGGTGAACTGTTTTGAAAATATTTTTGTTTCATCAAAGAGAGGAAGAGTGGCCCACACTGGCTTTACAAGACTGCAGGCAGATCTTACTTGTATGAGAGATCTGGTCCGTTCCAAATTTCAGTGGAACTATGTCCTTAACCTTTGTGGACACGACTTTCCAATCAAAACCAACAAAGAAATCATACGCTACATCAGGAGCAAATGGACTGATAAAAACATCACTCCTGGAGTAATGCAACCACCACACGTTGCATCCGAGACAAATGGAAGTCGTCTTGAATTCACCCCTGAAGGAAGTATCTACGGATCTCCAAACAGGAGATTCAAAGATGAACCACCCCATAACTTAACAATTTATTTTGGAAGCGCTTACTACGTACTAACGAGGAAGTTTGTAGAATTTGTACTGACGGACATCCGCGCAAAAGACCTGCTCCAGTGGTCCAGAAACATCCAGAGCCCAGAACAGCATTACTGGGTGACTCTGAACCGACTGAAAGGTAAGAACATCCAGCGATACAGCATCTGTTCAGATCAGAGGCAACAACAGATGCTTATTCGTAAGTGGAAATTGTATTTCACAATTTACCATGGCTTGGTGAAGAGCTCTATGTTTTGCAAGACCTCTTCCACTTTGGGGAGTACGGGAGGGTCTTTAGGGGTCTCAGGTTTGCTGAGAGACGGCCACGCGCCCAACCAGCCCGGCTGCTTTTGTTCCCTTTCCAGAAAGAAGTATGACCAATATCTGAGCACAAATCTTCAGAAACTCCTTCATTTCTTCATTCACTTATTAAATACCGCTGGGTACCTACGAGGGCCAGACATTGTGCTAGGGGCGCTTTTAAGAATGGAAAACATTAGGGGTGCCTGGGTGGCTCAGTAGGTTGAGCATCCGACTTCAGGTCATAATCTCATGAGTGGTTCGTGAGTTCGAGTCCCACGTCGGACCCTCTGCTGTTAGCACAGAGCCCGCTTCGGATCCTCTGTCCCCCTCTCTCTGCCCCTCCCCAACCTGTGCTCTCTCAAAAATAAACATTAAAAAAAAAGAATGGAAAACATTAAAAGTAGTAATTTTGGGGATAGCAAACATGATACCTCAGGTAGGTTTTCTGAGAGAGGGAAGTCTGATGTCCTCCCTTAAGTGGACTTACTTTCTCTTTGTATAAAGTTGATGTGGCTTCAAGTCTGAATGGTTATAATCGGTCCAGATGACCGTGCAAACACTGAATCCAGCAGAAATCGATTAGGATCTTAGTTTAATCGCTCCTATCCACTGAAAATCCTATTTTCACATCCCCTCAGAGGGCTGTTATGGAGAAACCCAACATCATCATGCCAAGGGCACACTAGGTGCGCTCAGGAAGTTACCAGGGATGGAGACGGGGATGAAAACGAAAGCCGGAACACAAGACCTTGGCCACGGCCGCCGCCCGCCCCCAAAGCGTAGCCTTTCAGCAGATGACAAGCAAGCACTTGCAGCAGGGTTGGACTTCCCTCCACCTTTCTCCCACTACCACATCTGGGGTGGGGGGAGCACAGCCAGGAAGAGCTGGCACCCTAGGGCCGAGCAGCTGCCTGCCCGCTGTAATGCTCGTTCTGTCTCCCCCTTAGATGCCCCGGGAGCCACACCTGACGCTGGCTGGGAAGGAGACATTCGAGCCATTAAATGGAGGAACGAGGAGGGAAGTGTTCACGATGGATGTAAAGGTAAAACTCGAACCAAAGCAAAAGCAAAAGCCTTCCAATTTTATGAAAACTATACAACTGCTGCCTCGATAGCATCGGGAGACGATCGTTAGCAGAAGTAGTGAAGGGATTCGTGAGTTTGCAATTACATGGGGCAATTTTTTTTCAAACTTCTTATTTGTAATATCTAGACAGAAAAGCTCACAAATCGTTAAGTACTTGGGTTGATAAATTTTCACAAAATGAACACACAACTCGGCTGCAACTTTACAAGTTTTAAGATAAAAATACACAAGCTGGCGGGTTTCTTCCACCTGCCCCTAGAACTCAAACTTAAACATTTATTTTAAAAAAGCTCTGTGTCTCCCTGGACCTCTGCCAGAGCAGACAAGTGAGAAATGCAGGCGATCAATCGATCGATCCAGAGCTCAGAGGTTGGCAGCAAACTCTTGCTGAGGGGAAGGTCTTTCTGCTTTGCCCTCAGGAGACTCTCCCTGGGAGCTGTGACTTCTTTTGCCCCTTTGTCTGGTGTCCCGGTGGCTTTAGTTACCAGGACAATACAGAACAGACTGGGGGTGGGGACGTCAGTGCCCCTCTTTGGTGAAAAGGCTGGAAAAGCAGCAGCTGACTGCAGACTCAGGCACAGCCCCTGGGAGAAAATGCCTAGGGAGTGGGAGACCCAGAACCGGCCTCTGGTCCTGCCATTCACGCCTACTCTCCCCACCGCTCTCCCCCCCCCCCCCCACCCGCGGCCCAGGGTGAGATGGCTGAGACGAGCAGAGGTGACGGGAGAACAGTCACAGCGCCATGCGGACACGTCCGGGAGGGAGAGGTGTGAACGCTCTGGGAGCCCACGAGGAAAGAAAAACAAGGTGCCTGATCTTTACGGGCCGCAAACTGTGCTGGACAGAGAAGGCAGGAAGAGCGGGGCAGCCGTGTGTGCAGGTGGCTGGGGCACAGCATCCTCTCTCCCAGGCATGTGGCCTGGCCTTTCTGTCTACACACAGCTTCCCAACCACCCCAGAAAATACCGCACAGACGCAACCACTGATTTTAATAGCGCGTCTAGGCGTGGGCCCTCGGGCTTGAGTCACAGTAGATCAGAAATACAAAATCAACCAGGTTCACCCAGTTTCCCAGCCGTTTAAAGGACTGATCTCAAAGAAACAGGTTGCAGACAAATTAAAAAATGTAAAACCCAATACCAGAGAATAACTCAAAGACCAGCAACTCCCGGGGCCATGTACACAGCCACTCTCCTGACAGGTACCAGGTCGGAAGGGCTGGAATAATTTTCTAGTGTTTTCAATAAATAGTTTAGCCATGATTCAATTAGGGGGCTCTTCACACAATAAGAAGGTGACAGTTACACAGGCTAAGAAGCAACCCTGGCCTTTCTTTAGAAAGCAGGGCTCACTGCCATTACACACTGGGGTTGACAAGACCGGTGAATAAATGCTCACGAAAGACCGGGGTCGGGGCTCAGATGCTTCCTGAAAACATGATTCACTCACAGAGTAAGAAGTCATGAAGGGTGGCTGCTACCAATAATACAGTCATGATTTAGAATTCTTATAACGACAACCTGAATATTTCCATATTCCGTAAATCTTAACAAAAGTCACTGTTGCCCCAAAGCGAACACTTCAGCAAGTTCTTGCCGCTGCTCACTTCAGACTGCAAACTGTCCACTAGGAAAGCAGCGAGACAAGTGGCCGCCACGAGTCAGCCCCCGCCTTAGGCCGAGCCCTGGCAGTGACCGGGGTAGAACCTTCCGGAGCCCTGCGCTGGGCCCGCAGTCAATCCTCACAATGACTCTCAGGTACTCACTATCGTATTCACACCTCACAGATGAGGAACCCCAGGCTCAGAGAAGTGAGGTCACCCCCGGTGTCACAGGAAGCAGCACAGGAAGTGGCAGAGCTGGGTCTCTAAGCAGGTGCCGCTGTCTGCTGCCCCTCCAGTGGACGAGCATGCACAGAGTGACGGTCGTCCCGCTGTCACCAGCAACAAAGAGTTTTGTTTACTTGTAATCACCCAAACGGCACGAATCCAACTCTGAGGACTTTCCACAGGCCTGTGCCCCCTTCCTGGCTCACATTCACGCGTACAGACAGTAGAGACCATCCAGCTACCACCGAGGTGCAGCTGAATCTCCTTTCACTACGTCCTACGCTGTTCACGCAGCGTGTCTCCACAGTCGTACTTTCCACCTGGTTCAGTGTAATTCTATTGAGAGTCTGTGACACTGTGCCAAGAACGTCTACCGGTGAGAAAGATGTCAGTCGTGACAAGAGCCGCCGCTTACAGAGTGCTTACTCCGCCTGGCCCTTTACCAGATGAATGCGTGCTCACTGGGGGAAGGGTCTTTCCACCTTGTCCCAGTCTTACACACAGCACTGGACGGTTCTACGCGTGCAGTTCCGCCCCTTTTCTGTATTTCCCTCAGATGGGCTTTCAGAAGTAGGATCGATGGGCTGGCGTGGAGAGGAAAGCAGGGCGGAGCTGAGCAGAGACAAGGTCTCCAAAGTGGATCGACCTCTGCCTCACTCCTCTGTGAACCGAACCGGAGGTGGTAACGAAGCACCTTGCAGCACTGGCCGGGGGGGTTAACAGAGAAAGGAGGAAGAGCTGAGTGCAGCGTCAGGCACCTAACGTGTGCTGCTGAGTTCGTCGCGAAGGAACCCAGCACTGGAGTCGACCCATGATTCCAATTTTAATGACTTCTATCTGTATCAAACGCTCACTCTGCACGGGCAAGAGAAGGCCGAAGCAATGCCACATTAACACCGACGCAATTCCTGCAAACTCCCCACAACCAAGGAAAACAAACGTTCGTGGGGCCCAGTTCAGAATTTAGACTTGGCCCGGCAAATGCATGCTAAGACGTCTCCCCTGTGCTCGTGACTAACGAACATTCCACAGTGTCCCCTTAAACAAAGTAGCCATTAAACAGAAAGAATGAAAGTGTCCCTGCCGCCATAGATTCAAAACCCAACCCAGAAGCCCCAATCGGAGCAATCGCGGAGATCATGTTTAGTCTGACCTCCCGTGAAGCAGGGGCCTTCCCGATGACCTTGGAAGAGCATCACTTTTTGGTGTGAACGTAAACTGACGAGACAAAGGCACTAGGTTTTTGTGCTTCTTTCTACAGGGCGCTACGTCCACGAGAGCTGCGTGTATGGACCAGGAGACCTGCCGTGGATCATTCGGTCGCCTTCTCTGTTTGCCAGCAAAGTGGACTCGACAGACCCCCTGGTGGTCACGTGCCTGGAGAGGCGGCACAGGCTCCAGGCGCTGCGGCAGGCAGAGGTCCCTGCGGAGCCACACTGGCGCTTTCAACAGGAGAGTCATTTTAACACGACACGGAGCCGCTGAGCTGGACATTTGGAAGCGTCTGTGCTCTTACTGGTATCGCCGTGTCCCTGACTTGTGACAAGAGAACATTAACCAAAGAAGAAAGAATGAGAACTGGTTCCTTGGTACAAGCTAGCCCTAAAGTGAACTCAGAGATACGCTATTGACAAGACTTTCCTATAAATCACAGGCCGCTCTTACGGCTTCGAGGAAGAAATCACGAGAGGAAAGGTATTGCTCAAGGTACCGTTGGGGGCTCCTGGATCAGCCAAGTGAGGTCGGACTGCCTCAGTAAATAGCTGCTGCAAATCGAAGCCTCAAGTTAGAACAAAAACAGATCTTGCTTTGAAGATACTACCGTGTATGAGATTCTAATCAAGAGCAAACTCTCACTGAAAACAAAACTCTGCTGATCTAAAACAGTGCTCTTTGGCTGGGAACCATGTAACTTTGTTCTGGTAATCCTAGAAAAATACAGAAGAGTCCACTTCTTTTGGGTAAAACGAAACTAATCCAGAGCTGAAGCACACTTTCTTAAAAAGGATGCTATAAGCTTCTGGAGTCAAGAGCTTCTGCCCTGGTGGGTACGTACTACGTCTGGTCTGACACCAACCACAACCACAGGGGGCTTTGGGGCATTTGAAATGTGGAGAGTATGCCTGATTAAGTGACTTTTTGTCTTTATTTAACTTAAAAAATTTTAATAAACTGAAATTTTAATAGTCACATGTGGCTGGCGGTTTCCACATTGAACAACATAGGTCAAAGGCGGGAATGATCTTAATTCTCCCTACTCAACAGACTCGGGTCTCTAAAGAGTCCATAACTTTTTCATTGTCCTGTTGAGGATTTTCTGTATATTCTCTTTCTCTAAAAGAGTTCGTGGCATTGTACAAGACTGAAAACGTACAACCATTAAGTGGCACCACATAAAACAACTCAAATAAAGAAGACACTAAAGAAATAAATGTATAATTCAAAGGCAAAGTC
Source organism: Felis catus (assembly GCF_018350175.1). NCBI lineage: Eukaryota > Metazoa > Chordata > Mammalia > Carnivora > Felidae > Felis > Felis catus. Next base: position 6,436,033 of record NC_058370.1, read on the forward strand.
TAAAGCCTCGGGAAACTGAAGCTTTGCAATGAAACGAAATCAAATCTACTTAGTCAATGAAAATAGCCCTTGGAAAGCACAAAGCTAGATAGAAGGAAAAGAGCCTTCGAAAGCACAAATCAAATGTAACTAACCATAGAACATTAACATCACCATTTCAACAAACATTTCTTCCACCTCGACGCCTAATTCCAAGGAAAGCACATGCTGAAAATGTTAAGACTGTCAAAGACAAGGCCACCAAGAGCCCCACGACAGCACAGTTCTGCTTTTCTACACGTTTTTTCTACACAGGGCTCACGGGTGGTACCAACCAGCTACGTTCTGACTGCCTGTTCAGAAAGCTCAAATTCACCACGACGGTGTCCCTATATTTTAGAACAACTCACTAACAAGTTAAGTGCAAAACCCAGTTTTAGGGGCGCCTGGGTGGCTCAGTCGGTTGAGCGTCTGACTTTGGCTCGAGTCATGATCTCACGGCTTGTGAGATCAAGCCCCACGTTGGGCTCTGTGCTGACAGCTGGGAGCCTGGAGCCTGCTTTGGATTCTGTGTCTCCCTGTCTCTCTGCCTCTCCCCCGCTCATGTTTGGTCTCTCTCTCTCTCTCTCAAAAATAAACATTCAAAAAAAATTTTTTTAAAAAACCACCCATTTTTTAAAAAGCTGGTATCTTTCCAAGTCACTTGAAACATGAGCCTACCTTCATTTCCCTTCAATGTCCATTCACGGCATGGTCACATGACTATGAGTGGGTCCAATACAGGCGTCTACTTAAGAGATTTGCTATGAGGAGGAAGCACTTAGAATTCTAATGTCTGACGTGTCTCACAGATGAGGAAACTGAGGCACGGGGCAATGATGGGACTTTCCAGGAGCACACGGCTAAGCAAGGGCAGCTGGGACTTGGACCCAAGCAGACAGTCTGGCCCCACAGTCCAAGCCCTTACTGCACCACGTCACCTCGTACAAAGACACAACGGACTCAAACACAGAGCCACCCTCAAAGGATCAGACGTAACAGAAGCCGCTACCTCAACAACTTACTCGAGTAACAGATAAAGTAATAATAATACAAGTAACTCAAAGGCACGGGGGAACGCAGCAGCGGGAGGTTCAGGGAGGGACAGGCTGGGTCGTAGTGGCGTGCTAGGGGAAGCGCTGGGAGCGAGTGGAGGCTGACAGGCAGGCAGCCACCAAGGCTGGGCCGGGCTGGCCAGGCCAACATGAAGCAGCAGCCTCCGCTAGCGTTAGAACCAACCGGAAACTGCTGTCACTTGGAGTCAGACTCTTACTGCATTCGTTTGTTAAGAACACAATCCAATCACAAGCAAAAAATGTCTGAGTTATGCTGCTACAGACTGTGTCTTAAAGGTGATGCATTAATAGGGATCTTGAGATCATTTCTCTTTCCAGGAGTAGAATCTTCTTGCTAATATGTAGATTCTACCGTTCAATTTTCTATTAGATTTTTCTTATACGTGAAAAAGTTCAAGGTGGCCTGTGATATCTATCATGCGGTTCCCTGAGGCTTAATACTTCTGAAGCCCATGAAGATGGCAGAGAGCTCACCCTAAGGAGGCCAGAGCCTGAAAAAAAAAATCAACATCTGCAGACCACTTTTGAAGATACCCCTTCCCTAACATTTTCTCCCCTCTCCGTCCCACCTCTCCATGGAAGGACAGCAAAAGAAGGGCACCTGGCTGGCTCAGTCGGTGGAATACGCGACTCTTGATCTCAGGGTCTTGAGTCCAAGCCCCGTGTCAAGCGTAGAGCTTACTTAAAAATAATAATTAAAAAAAAAAAAAAAAGAACCAGCGTAAGTTTTTCTTCCACTTCTGGCTTCACAATATGCACAGCACCCCACTCACCTACCACAAAGGCTAAATAAATGAAGCCAGAAAATGGCAAGTCGAATGCTCCTCATCATACCTCCGACATCTGAAGTGGGGATTCTCAAACTTCACTGTGCACGCAAATCCCCAGGGCATCTAGTGGAAATGCAGATTTTGATTCCACAGGTCTGGGCCTGCGTCGCTTAAAAAGAGAAAAACAAAAACCTCCCAGGTGATGCCAATATGGCAGGACCACGGATCATGCTCGAGTAACGAGCACAGAGTGTATTTTACAAACTGTAATTACTCCAATGTGTTTCTCCTTATTACAAGAAGGGAAGAACACAGTGGGGAATACAATTAGGTTTCTGGCTACTGACTTGTTTACAGTGAAAACAAACAAAACAACCTAGCAACTACCCCTCTTCGGACCCTGCTGGCAAATCGAGTGTGCACTCTGTGCGTTTCAGAGCACAGAAGCAGAGCTGTCTCAAACCCTTGGGTCTCCTCTAGCAGATCGAAAAACCAACTGTGAGTGAAACTACCAAGTGAAGAGTAGAGAAAAAGTCAACCCCGAAGATCCCGAGGGTCTCCCTGCCATCATTCTTATGACACCGGTTTCTCTAAATTTCAGACGTTATTTTAAAAAAGGAAAATATCTGTTTCAGCCTCAGACGCTGTCACTTTATCTCCCTTTGCTGGCGCTTCCACGACGCGCTGTGGCTGAAACTCCTCCATCATTCTTCCTGTTGGCACTCGGGCAGAAAGTGCTGGTGTTCCCTTGTCCCTGGGCATCCAGCTGGGCCACCTTCCCCGGGCTTCCCTGCCGTTGTCAGGTGTGGTCACAGGCAGCGGAGGTGATGAGCGCCACTTCCGGGCCTGGGCCGAGAAAACCTCCTACGCTGGGTGCTCCCTCCGCTGCTCCTGTCAATGGGACGCAGCACATTCCCAAACCCAGACGAGGTCTGAGCCGTAAGACAGCAGGAGCCTGAACCTTGACTCTGCCCTGGATAAGAGCTGCCGAACCAGGAACTTTTGCTGTATTAGCCACTGGAACTTGAGGGCTGTCCGTCTTAGCGGTCAGCCGGCCTTGATGGACATACTTAGTATCACTGAACTTCGGAGACTTTAAATTACAAGTATGAGCTTGATTCCTGGAAACAGTATACAAATGTGTCATTCAATTTAATATTTTATTTTTAATTTTTTTTTAATATTTGATTTTAAGAGAAAGAGAGAGAGAAAGAGATAGATGAGTGGGGGAGGGGCAGAGAGAGAGAGAGAGGGAGACAGAATCTGAAACAGGCTCCAGGCTCTGAGCTGAGCGGTCAGCACAGAGCCTGACGCGGGGCTCCAACCCACAAACCGTGAGATTATGACCTGAGCCGAAGTCGGATGCTTAACCGACTGAACCACCCCGGTGCCCCTCAATTTTTTAAAATGTTGTTGTTTGAAACCTCCATCTAAGAGGAGAGCATCTACGAACTCACTATAATCTTTCCTCTCACGTGTTAGAACCCGAAGCCCAGAGTATTCCTGAGCCAGCAGCGGTGTGTGACCTAAAGCCGATGGGCACCGGGCTCTCGCTGTTCGCCGTGTGGGTGAACAGCTCCCACTCACGTGTGCCCCCGAATGTCCACGCTCTTTGCTTTTCTAAATGGCAAATACCATATAGTGGTATACGCTGAATGTGTCCCCCACAAAGAGTTGAAGTCCTTGCCCTCAGTACATCAGAATATGACCTCCTTTGGAAATCAGGTCACTGTGGATATAATTAGTTAACATGCAGTCACTAGGGTGGGCCCTAAACCAGTATGACTGGCGTCCTGATAAAAAGGAGAAATCTGGACACAGAGAGGACTCCGTGGAGAGAGCACCGTATGAAGACGCACAGGGAGTAGGTGCCATCTCACAGTCCTTAGAAAATAAGCAGCCCTGCCCATACTGTGATTTCGGACTTTGGGGCCTCAAGAACAGTACATTTCTGTTGAGTTGCCCAGTGTGTGGTGCCTTGTTAAGGGAGCCCTAGGGAACTGATAGCATCGAGTATTCAACCTAGCTATGCAGGGGCAGTTTTCACATGAGTCCTAGAAGCTTAAAAGTGCTCACTATCTTGCTTTTCTGGCAACAGATTACTTTTTAAGAAAATTCTCGGGGCCCCTGGGTGGCTCAGTCGGTTAAGTGTCCGACTTCAGCTCAGGTCATGATCTCACAGTCTGTGGGTTCCAGCCCCGCATCGGGCTCTGTGCTGACAGCTCAGAGCCTGGAGCCTGCTTCTGATGCTGTGTCTTTCTCTCTCTCTGCCCCTCCCCTGCTCATGCTCTTGCTCTGTCTCTGTCCCTCTCTCTGTGTGTCAAAATAAAGATTAAAAAAAATTAGAGGAAAAAAAGAAAATTCTCTCCCTGAGGTATTCCTGAATGACAGCCAATGTCCTGCCTTGACTGCCGGAGGTTCGGACAGCGGTGGGGGCCGCCCTTACGAGACAGGAAGAGCCAGCACTCCTGGTTCTGACCTGCCCTCTGCCCCCCTCGTCAGCCCTGCTGCCCTCAGTCCCCCTTTCCTCCTGCTTCCTTCCTTTCCCTTGAAGTGCTCAAGGTACTGACGTTTACAAGTTCACTAGCATCCAAGGGCACCTGGGTGGCTCAGTCGGTTAAGCATCTGGCTCTTGATTTCGGCTGAACTCATGATCTCCTGGTTTGTGAGTCTGAGCCCGTGCTGGGCTCTGTGCTGACAGCAGGGAGCCTGCTAGGGATTCTGTCTCTCCCTCTCCCTCCCTGCCCCTCCCCAGCTTGTGTTTTCTCTCTCAAAATAAATGAACTTAAAACAAAATTAGAAGTTCACTCGTATCCAGTCACTCTCCAAGCACCAAAACAAGGTCTCAGGTTCCCTTGCAACGTTCTAGTTCCTTGATGTAAAACCAGCTTCTCTGTAACGCTCCGTGCAGGCAGCCCTGTTGTGCTACAAATGTGTCAACGTGGTCACCGACGTGGACCGCGAGGGGGGCCTATGCAAAGGACAGCTTCACGCCGTCCCAGGGATGGTTCCCATTCCGGGCAGAAGAAGACAAAGGCTGGCTGCTGTGGACCACTTAGTCCCCCAAACCCGGTCGCCCAATGGAATCATTCTGGAAACTCCTGAATAAGAGCAGAAACCCATGGGGTGCTACTCCAACCGTGGAGATTCTGACTCAGTGGGCCTGATGTGGGCCACGGGAGCTTACACCACCGCGGTGACTCTACCATGCGGCCTGGTCTGGGAACCACGGATTTAGGGCGTTTGGCTCCTGTAATAAATTTCAGCTTCGTTTCCCACCTTCTCATATTTCTATGCTTTTCAGCAGACTTCCTGAGTGTTCTCGCGAACGCTCGAACACACAAAAAACACCTTCCATACTCTGGGGGAAAACACACATACACCTGAACAGAAAGTCTACGTAGTTCCCCTCCTGCCCGAAGGGGGCCCAGGCCAGTGGAGTGCTGGGTCCCGTGGTGTTTCGCCCATGGGCGTCACCTGCACCTGACGCCACAGTCGGACTCCTGTTCCGCTGTCGCTCTCCATGCATCCCGCACAGGTCTACGCGTTCGTGCTCCCACGGGCGTCAGTGGCTCTGCGCTGTAGGCCCACCTGCACCTGCCCCTTGGCCTGGCCCTGGAACTTCCCGCCACCCCGGGGGACTCACTCCCCTGGCCTCTCCCCTTGCTCCCACACTCCGCCCCACCCAGACGGGACGACACCTCGCACCTCTGTCTCCACAGGCTGCCTGGGCAGCCTCCTCCCTCTGATGCGGCAGCTGCTCCTCTCCTCTCCCTCCTCCCTCCGATGCGGCAGCTGCCCCTCCCCCTCCTCCCTCTGATGCAGCAGCTGCTCCTCTCCTCTCCCTCCTCCCTCCGATGCGGCAGCTGCTCCTCTCCCTCCTCCCTCCGATGCAGCAGCGTCCAGCTCTTCCGCCACCCACACCCACACGCTATGCCACCTACATCCTGTCGCGTAGCTTCAGGCCTCCCCGCCGACGCGCCGTGTCTCGATGTACTTCTGCGCACGTGCCCGTTTCTAATTTTACTTAGATTTACTTTAAATGTTAACGGGGCATTCTTGCCATAAGTATAAAAACGGCACCCCTGCCGCACACGTAAAGCAGCCATAACCACGCAGGACACAAAACAAGTCTCTCTTGACCCGCCAGCCGGAGCTCCGCGTGCAGCATCCTCCCCCCGCAGCAGCCCTGCACGGGTCAGAGAGCCAATGAAAACCTACTCGGAGCCTTGCCCCTCGAGGCACGCAAGAAGTCTGAAGGAGACCGAAATGCGACTCCCCGGGGCGCTCTCCGGTATCTCGCAGACACGTGTGGGGTCCCATCTGCGCACTGCCTCCCACCGACACTTGCACCACTGGTGGTCACGTCCCGACCTCTGTGAAAGTCTGATGAGAACCATGCTCTGCCTTCGAGGCTTAGAACGCACGTCTCCTCCTTCATAAAGCCACTGCTCACCGGCACAGTCAAAAGGAAGTTCTCTGGCCCCTGAGCTCCAACGACATCTTTACCATCCACTTGGAAGCTGGCCTCAAAAAAAAAAAAAAAAAGTAGGGGCGCCTGGGTGGCTTAGTAAGTTAAGTATCCAACTTCGGCTCAGGTCATGATTTCATGATTCATGGGTTTGAGCCCCATGTCAGGCTCTCTGCTGTCCGTGCAGAGCCCGCTTCGGATCCTCTGTCCCTGCCTCTCTCTGCCCCTCCCTCACGTGCGTGCACACACACTCTCTCTCTCTAAAATACACACTTAAAAAAAAAAAGGGATCCTTCGTCTGACTTATGATTCCTGCAGGACTGCACTCCCTTGAGCACAGACTGGGCCATCCCTTTCCTAGGAGCGCCTGTCACCTCACCTTCCACACAAGATGTCATAAGCACAGGTGAATAAATGACATGAATCAATTTCTGAACGCATTCTGTGAATTTCTTCTCTTTTGTAAAAGCTTAACGAGGCAGATTCCAAATTCTGGGATGGCTTTATTCATAGTCACCCTAAACTGGAAACAACTCCATGCCCCTCGGTGACTTCTTCACCAGCAACCAACTACCTTTGGCCCGCATGCAGTCGCCCAGGGTGTCCTCCACATCTGGCTTCTTTCACAGAGGGATCGTTTTGAAACTGCAGGACACCTGGTCCAGTTTAAGCTGCTCTCTGGCCTCCTACCGCACCTCGAACAAGATCCACAAGCCCCAACGTGGGCGGCTGGGCGCGGTATGAAGTAACCCCTACCTGTAAGTTTCTCCTACTTCTCCTCTCCTGCACCACCCCCCCCCACCCCCGCTCGCCCCCCAGCCTTCTGTTCTCACACTAGCCACATCCTGTCACTTCCCAGCTTTGGCTCCAACTCTGCTTGGCTGGCTCCTTTGTGCCCTTCAGGTCAGCTCAAGCCTCCAGGGGCGCCTCTGTCACCACTGCGCCAGCCTCTCTCCCTCTGGGACGTCACCCCGTTTCTTTCCTGGCATCTGTCACAGTCGCTACTGCCTTGAGCCTCCTTCCCTGTTGTCTGAGTGCCTCTCCAACTGGGATGTGGGGTCCGTGAAGGCAGGGACTGTGACGATCTCACCCACTAGGCTCTCTCCCCATATAGTGCTCAGGACACAGGCTGGCCCCTGACAGGTGTTCAGTGAAAGCTGTTCAACGAAAGGATAATTCACAACAGGAGAACCAGAACGAGGGACTTGAAATCCAAGCTGAGTTAACGTGGGTGAAAGTATAATCGGGAGCTGTTGGCATCCAGATGTTAAACTAAATGGTAAGTTTTCCGCAGGCGAACAGCACGCCAGAGACACAAATGTCTGGGGGCTGCCGCAGCAACGCTGTGAAAGTGGGGCCATCGCTATTTCTGTCATGTGACCCGAACAGGTGAGCTCCTACATCATGTATTTGCTCTCTCGTGTGAGCACTTACTGAGGACACAGCACGTGCCCTGCAGAGAATAAGCTCTGGAGGGTGATGAGACGGACAAGCCTCGCCCCTGCTCCCAAACACTCACAGGAGGAGCACAGGGGAATTTTAGGGCAGCGGAAATACTGTGTGTGATGCTACAATGGTAGGTACACATCGTCCCACGTCTGTCCACACCCACAGGACGTGCAAGTGAAACTTCACGTAAACTGGAGATTCTGTGAGATGGTGTGTGAAGGCAGGGTCGTCAGCTGTAACAAATGCACCCACTGGTGGGGATGTTGACCGGGGGGAGGGGCAGAAGGAATAGGGGAAATTCTTTACTTTCCTCTTAATTTGCTAAGAACCTAAAACTACTCTAAAATAAATAAATAAAGTCTTATGGGGGGGGGGGGACAAAGTAACCGCCTAGTCCTGTGGGAAAACCACCATGGAAATACCAATTACATTCTGATGAGGAGAGTGAGCTAACAAGGTGCCGGGGGAACAGGGAAGGAGGCTCAGCAGCAAAGGTTCACAGGGGGCATGACCTCCCCAGGCTGGTAGGTCACGGAAGACGGAACAAAGGCACAGCAGAGAGGTCAGGGAGCAGCCCAAGCTTGGCCTGAGCCGGACAGGCCTGCAGGGACTGGTCACCAAAGGCTGTCTGGGTCTGTTTCCAACAAAGACGAGCCATGGAAGGGCTTTAATCAGAGAAACAACGAATCAGATCTATTTCAGAAAGAACTGAAGCATGTGAAATGACACATGGAAGGAGGAACCCTAAACTGTGTGACTTCCTCAGCTACCAAGAAGGAACAAATGACATGTGTCAACAACTCACCGTGTGACAAACTTCTGCTTTTATCTCTTTCAAGGCTCGTTCAGAAAACACACAACCACAGCACCGCAGGAAGCAAAACCTGGAGAAGGAACCCAAAATGGAAGATGACTTAAGTAATAATTTTTAAATTACAGCCGGATTATCAGCTAACATTTGTTCAGTTTAGACAAAGGCCAAGGGCTAAAACAGAAAAATGGTCACATTTGATTCCATTACAGGAAAAAAACTAGTACATCCTATATACCTATTTATACGTAGAAAAAGAAACAGAAATAGAGAAAAACACAGGCCATGGTCCCATTCCTGCTGCCTTGCAAAAATCCTTTAGAATCAAGTCTCTCCTACAAATAAGATAAATACATTAAAAATAAAACCACAAACATAAAAAGTCAAAAAGATAGAATAGGAACTCAGAGAGAATATTTTAAATATATATATATGAGATTGAGTATGAGTATTCAAAATGCTCTTAAAAAGCAAAAATAAACAGTGTGCTAGAAAAATGGGCAAAAGACATTCACATGTGATTCACAAAAGAACGATAATTGGCCAAAACATAAAAAATGTTTAACCTCAACTGTTACAGAAATTCACTGCAAAACGTCATATAATGTTTTACGTATCCGACAGTGACAAAAGAGACTGAAGGTGTCCAGCAGGAAACTGAGGAAACAGGCATGTCTGTTGGGGGGCGGGGGGTGGTGCAGCACGGTGCATCTTAGAAGGACAATTTGGCAGAGTCCCGCACAAGAATCACCTTTCGGAATGTCTCCTATAAAGCCTGCCCACGAGGGTACAGATGCGTAAATATGTATTCATGAAGTTGTGTAGGACAGCGCTGCTTGGAACAGGAAAAAGAAAGCACCTAAATGTTTGCGAGCAGAGGAATGGGTATGTAAGTTTGGAACACTCACACAGCTATAAAAAGAGTAAGGTAAATCTGTACGCAAGGCTATAAAAACATACTCAAATTAGAGAAGTAGGACAAAAAAGAGGTTATGATATGTATACTCTGTTGAACACGTTTACATTTCTATTGGCAGAGGCGTAGGGAAGTGTGGTGTATGTGCATTGGTGCTGGGCGGGTCTGCAGGGGGCATTAAACTCCAAACAACCAAGAATGCTGCCGCTGGAGGCGAGGACTGGGGGAAAGGGGCAAAAATCATCAGGTGTACATTTTACTTAACTGTTCCTCTAAAAATGCCACAATAGAAGGTCTCTCCAATTCCCTAGGGATTATAGTGGCTGCAGCATGCCTCAACAGAAACCCAATTACCAACAACCATACTAAATTCACTTACTGTTGTTTACGACAAAAAAAAAAAAAAAAAAAAAAAATTCTATTTTATGGATGCTTACTAACTACTAGTAATTTAAATTTGTTTATTTTTCTTTAAACAAAGGCTCAATGTTTTCATTACACCAGTCACTTATTTCTGTTTTTCTCTATATTTGAATCTTTATTATATAACATTTAATAAATGTACAAAGTAACCCCCAAATCAATTTTCTAGTGTGGAGGCCCTATTAATAGCAGGAGGGCAAAGCCAAAACACACAAATTCACTGGGAAGAGAAAAGAGAGATTAGCAAGGGATGAAAGGGAAAAACTAGGGAAACCACAATTGAAGCAAAAGCTATAGGTAACCCCTGCTCAAGACCCCAGAGTTGAGTCTGTTTCTGCTAAGTTCCTCTTTTGGGGTGAACCATGGTTTTCTTTTCTTTTCTTTTTTTTTTTTTTTTTTCAACATTTATTTATTTTTGGGACAGAGAGAGACACAGCATGAACGGGGGAGGGGCAGAGAGAGAGGGAGACACAGAATCGGAAACAGGCTCCAGGCTCTGAGCCATCAGCCCAGAGCCTGACGCGGGGCTTGAACTCCCGGACCGCGAGATCGTGACCTGGCTGAAGTCGGACGCTTAACCGACTGCGCCACCCAGGCGCCCCAAACCATGGTTTTCTTTAAACAAAAAAAAGTGGGAAGCCAGACACAAAAGGTCAAACACTGAATGATTCTATGTATAGGCAGTATCCAGAAGAGGCAAATCCATGCAGACAGACAGCAGACTGGCGGTGGCCAGGGGCTGGGACTGCTCCACGGTCAGGGGGTTTTCCTTGGGGGTGAGGGAGACCGAGAAAGGAACTAGGCAGAGGTGCTGACCTTTATGTTATGACTTTCACTTCGAGATAACGTGTATGTACCCATGTGCAGAAACACACACGAAAGTACGACAAGCTTAGGTAGGTGAGTCGGCTTCCCCAGAATATTGCCTGCTTGACCCTAACAGTGAACTTTAGCTTTTAACTAATTGATTAATTCTTCTTTCAGCTCTATTTAGGTATAATTGACAAACACAAATTATACACATTCAGGGTGCACAACTTGATGATTTGATACGTACACACACTGTGAAATGATTACCATCAAGCCAATTAACACACCCACCACCTCAGTTACCACTAAATGGTAAACTCTGAGGGGCTTAAAGGATTTAAATTCACACTGTCTGAAGAGTAGCATCTTTAAAAGCTCCCTGGGCCGAAAATTTTACTTCTCTCCAAATCCATAGAGCCACAGGTTATTCCAATTCGGAGCACGGTGCTTCCTCCCTCAGGCACAGTTTGCCCCGCACAGCGCACACACGTCTGTTAAGCAGAAGTGTGCAAAGGTGCCGGAATGCTCCAGGTTCAATGTGGTTGTTTAAAGACCAACGGAAGTTTGTACTTAGGTGAGCTACGTCTCCCCTCCGCCCCCAGCCTAACCCCATTTCCTGAATGAAAATGGTCAAAAATTACTACCTTCCACATGTAATGTGTTTGGCAGAAGATTCCAGATGACAACTGGGACTACCAGCTTTTAAAGATATTTCTAAATGGTGGGAAAAGAGGTTAAACCTTCGGCTCACACTGAGGCATCCTATAAAAAGGCACCTACTAAGCCATTCAACACTCATATTTTTTAAGGCAGAAGTACACAGGTCACTTACGTTCGCTACACGAATGTCAACCTTAAGATTTCTGGTGCTCTGGTCAGAGGATTTGTTCGCTCCAAATTTGAAGCAAGTTACCATCACCAGCTGGGTCTTTAGCTGACTGACTGACCACACATTCAGTAAAACGATTTTCCGCTGCCTGTTTTTCGGCAGTTATGAGGAAATGGAAGTCGTCTGGTGGGCAACATTTGTCCTTTGCTTTCTCTCCCAGAGGAAAAGACCAAACAATGCACCTCCCGTGTCGCATGAGGAATTTTAAAACTCCCTCCCTACTTTCGGCTCTCCTCCCCTCAGGAACAGAAGGCACAGGCTCCGAAGCTAAGCGCACTTGGACGCCACGTCACAAACGGCCACCAGGGAGTTAACACGGCCTTGTGCCAGCTCTGTTGCCTCCGAGGCACCCCCAAACCAAAGGACGCTTTAAGCAGTCTGTGCGATCATAAAGCCACACGCAAACCCTAACAGTGCCCGTCCGTCTGACCGGACTCTCCATCAGCTGCCCCACGTCCATTACTGACCTGTGCCGGCCATTCATCTCCAAGCCCACAACGGGGCAGATGAAACGCGCCCGCTGGAGGTCATCGTGTTTGTCACCCTTTGTGTTTCCTTTATCCCCTTCCCAGGCGGGATTATCAGAAAGCCTTAGTTCTGTCACATTCTGTGAAAAAACATCAATATTTTAAGAATTCATCTGATAAGTGGATCCTCCTTAGCCTCAACGACTGCCGAAGTCAGCAGAGAAATTATTACAGTCCTTTCCCGTCCAAACCTCTTCTTCCTACTTTCCTTTGGCCGTCACTTATAATATGAAGAAAAACTGAAACCACAAATTGTGATAGAAAACGAGTTTTCCAATTTGCTGACTGGCAAGTGAATTAGTTAATTTCTACTTTACAATTATTTTGACATTTAGGGGAAAGTAACTTTGGACATGAAAAACTACACCCCTAAGAGAAAGCTCTGTATCAGTTTCATCCAGAAAGGAACATTTTCCTTCTCTGCAGATGAATCCTCACTGAGGTGTTCCATATTACTGGCCGCCCATGCTTATTTAATAACTGAACAGACAGTAAAATCTATGAGACCACGGTCTAATATCCAAAGCAGAATATTAGCCAGAGAATACTATTAGATCCCAAGATCTGGCCATTCAGGTTTTCAAAAATTCACCTTCACAAGGAGTGATCTAATGGCTCCACTTGAGCATCTGACATTTAACCCACCATTTTGATTTCAGCACTCCGGACAGCAGCCGAGAGCCTTGCAAGGAAAGCCACTGTGCCTTGGGTGGGCTTCCTGGTTGATGCGGCCATGTGTCTCCTCAAGTTCTCTAAGTATGTGTGGACTAGTATATGACAGTAATGATAATCTGGCATATTTGCATCATTTTACCTGAATCCTTCTGCTTTTACAGTTCTGATTTCTTGGAATTTTTTTCTTTTTTGCATTAAAATTAAAAGTTCAACCATGTACCTTAAATATTATTTTAAATCTGGAACTGTATAAATTAATTTCAATGATCATCATATTCAAATAAGATCACTACGCTACCATGGGTCTTTTAAGGAATGAATTCTCTTCCCAAGATAAAAGGTGACAGAAATCAACATGGTTATTTCTAAAGCATGACTTTAGCTACATCTCAGAATTACTAATTTGCCTGAAATTAACTTTTCTTGTATCCTGTAATCATTGCAAGAATTCAAACAAAAAACCTAATATCATAATAAAAATTTTTAAAAGAAAAAGAAAAGAAAAACCCGAAGCCTTATATGGGGAGTCAGGGATTCTGGTTCTGGGTTAAATGTGTCATTCATTGTGTGGCCTCAAAAAGTCATGGATAGTGAGAATTCCCACCTGTGGGATGAAGTGTTTGACAAGCTTGATGGTCCCCAAGTTCTCTGCCACTTTTCTGATTTTTCTCCCATCGACCAGATTTGAAAGATTTTGTCCTCTCAACCAACTTCCTTTACTAAAAAACTTTTTTTTCCATTAAAAAAAAAACAACCTTTTTTTAATGTTTATTTATTTTTGAGACAGAGAGAGACAGAGCGCGAGTGGGGGAGGGGCAGAGAGAGAGGGAGACACATAATCTGAAATAGGCTCCAGGCTCTGAGCTGTCAGCACAGAGCCCAATGCGGGGCTCTAACCCATGAACCATGAAATCATGACCTGAGCTGAAGTCGGATGCTTAACCGGCTGAGCCACCCAGGTACCCCCTTGTTTTCCCATTTTTATGAAAGAACTTTAACTGCCAATCAGAATGTCTAAGTAGCAAGAAATACTACACTGATTTCATAGTGATCTACCTAGAAGTCTCTAGTTCTATAAGAATTATAGAATTGAATAAAAAATTCAAGTAGCCAAGCTTTAAATACAAAAATGATGTCTCCAAACATTCATTCATCACATTAACAATTTTCAAAGTTCTTTTGCACATATTACATCATAACAGATTTATAATTCAGGAAGGCCAGGTGTGGGAATTTCTGGCTTGAGCTTTAAGTGACCTACCCCAAATCACACTCTTATTAGATGGCTGGGTGGGACTGGAATTCCAAATCTCAGCCTTCAGTCTATAATGTGCACGAATTCTACAAAATAAATCCTAACCACTGACACCCTTGGAGCACTTCAGAATCACTTGTCTTACCTTGATGCTTTTAATGTGAGATGTTGCCTTCCCAAGAGCCTTTTCGGAAGATTTGTCCAAAAGGAATTCAATGACGGCATCTTTGTTATAAAGTCTGCAACAATAAGGGTCAGTCCAAACACTGTGGCAACAATCAACCGCCACACAAAGGAGGAAGAACTAAACTGAGCTCAATCCAAGTCATCTACACTGGATAACAGAAGTGGCTTGCGTCGCTAAATAAATTAAATCCTGTTTCAACTATCTCCACAGCATACAAAGAAAGAAAGTAGTTTAAACCAAGGGTTGCAACCTGGCAATCTGAGGACTGATTGGGATCTGAACAGTATGGAAATTTAATATAAAAGTACACAGTTTCAACTTTCCCTGGGGAAAAAAAAAAATCAGAGGTTCTGGAACCACTGGGCCCACTTTCTGGAACAGCAACAGCTGACTGGAAATGAGTAGCAGCTGCCCTTTCAGACAGGACACGGACTCTCCAGTTTTCTCCAGTCCCCACCATTCCCTACAGCTCCACATGGCTCCTTCATGTGTTTATGACGGAGCTCCTATTGGCCCCTGAATTTTCAGATCATGAATTAAATAAATCAAACTGAATAGGAAAATGCAGAAACATGGTCAGAGACAAGGAATGATAACCTAGGCTTCACACATTTGTTTGAGATGATTCACATTTCATGAATCAAGAACTGTACTTACACACTGAAATTCTTTTAAAAATTACTGAATAAAAACTCATCTCAATTAAGTAAAGGAACCATACCTGCCAAGTTCACAGGCAACTATGGGTCGCCTTAGTATTTCCTGACTTAAAGTACAATAGTTCCACTGGGCCACTAGTTCAGCATCTTTGTCAACCTAAGGGAAAAAAAAAAATCCTTTCAATTAACTTTCACCTCCGAAAGACATATGGTCCACAGTTCTACATATGAAGGCTAATTCAGTTTTACCACATGTGATGATTTTTGTCTTTGAAATCAAAGATAGCAACACACGAAGCTGGGACTTAAAAAGTGAAAGTAATCAACACCATGTCAAATAAGTTCCCTCTAAATGTGATACCTAAAACAAAACATTCACATCAAATAATTAAATTGCCTATGCAAGCTGCATATAAATATTAGCATTTGCATCTTTTTGAGTTATTTATTTTTTGTAGTAATCTCTACACTCAATGTGGGGCTCGAACTCACAACCCCAAGATCAAGAGTCACACACTCTTTCAACTGAGCCAGCCAGGCAGCCCTGGCTAGTATTAGCCCAAATACTAATTTGTATCTTAACAGTAAGTTAGAGAAGCCATACAGAAAACAATAAGCAGTACTGCTTACTTTCTATCAATGGGAAAGGCTCCAAAGCTTTAGCAGAATATAAGGACTCAGGACTCAGAAAACAGATTTGTTGTTTTTTAAAGTTCAGCACAAAGACTACAGAATTCTTTTAATATAGTTAAAAAAATTTTTTTAATGTTTACTTTTGAAAGAGAGAGAGAGAGAAAGAGCGAGAGAGGGGTAGGGGTAGAGAGAGAGGGAGAGACAGAATCCGAAGCAGGCCCCAGGCCCTGAGCTGTCAGCACAGAGCCCGATGCGGGGCTCGAACTCATAGACTGCGAGATCATGACCTGAGGTGAAGTTGGACACTTAACCAACTGAGCCACCCAGGTGCCCAAAGGCTACAGAATTCTTAATAAAAATCACCAATTTAACACTGTTCATTAGGGAGCATATCAAATCCTTACCCACATTATGAAAACCCAAACATAAGACCTTCCATTGCCCTCAAATGCTATTTCACCTACATAACATTCCACATCCCACTCTTTTCCCCTCCTAAAATGCCAAACCTGAAAAATATAATAGGATGGCATAAGTGGGACAAAATAGGAAAAGACAAAAATGAGGAAAAATTCCCTTCAATTGAATTTCTACGGTAACAACTGCTTACGTGTTTACTGTGTGCCAAGCGCTATGTTAAGCAGTTTCTGTGACTTAATCTTTTAGCCCTCATAAAAACCCTGTAGCTTAGTATTTTTACTTTGTTATTGAGGAATTGGGAGTACCAAGAGGTTAGGTTACATGTCCAAGGTCACTCAACAAGCAGATGAAGGAGCTAAGAACCCAAGCAGGCCGGCTCCAGAGACCAAGCTTCTAATCGCTACTTTCTATTGCCTATTATTTCAAACAGAACAAAATAAAAACAAAACCCGCATGATGGCAACTGTTATTCTATCTATACCCCAGGTCCAAGAGCCACCCCTTGACAGCTTAAACAGCTTTTATCAAAATTCACACTGTAGCTGAGCCCTGAGAAAACCTGCCACCAGTGAGGTCAATTTACTACATTGTCTGCAGATGCAAAAAAGCCATTCAAGTCCAGGATCTACTTTCTGGATCCCTTACCTTCTTTACCCATAGTCCTCAGCTGACTCAAAATATATCGGGAGAGGTGGGGGCAGGGAGAGAAGCCATAAACTAATCTTTACCCAGGAATCTAAAAACTGGTAACCCCCCAAAACTTCTGAAAACATTTTTTTCCAAGGTCTGTCTTCTTTTCAGGGCAAGGTCTTAAATTCCAGACCAAACACACCATATGAGTAATCAAAAATATTAAATTACTATATATCTGGGGCACCTGGGTGGCTCGGTCGGTTCGTAGGTTCAGGCCCCACATCGAGCTCTGTGCTGACAGCTCAGAGCCTGGAGCCTGCTTCGGATTCTGTGTCTCCCTCTCTCTCTGCCCTCCCCGCCCCCCAAAATAAATAAACATTAAAAAAAAAAATTTTTTTTTTTTACTATATATCTATCCGAAATGTAAGCTGGACTCTGTTCCCTGCTGTGTCCCCAGGGCCTAGAATGGTGCCCATGGCAAGCATTTAATAAAGTATTTGTTGAACAAATAAGAATAACACAAATCTATCCCGCCTGAGCGCTCCGGCTGTCTCCGATCACCCTTTCTTCTTTTCTATCCCCTCTGACACCCTGCCGAACTTTTCATTAAGGTGCTCCTCTTCAGCCCTGGCCATGAGTTAACAAAACCAGCTGCATGCTTTTCTGGCAAAGCTCTTATGAGTGGTGACTATCCAGCATGAGCCTATGCACATGTAGGTGTGATCAGAGGGCGCCTCCAACCTCTTGAGTGCTCATTCATTCTTGCACCCAACACTTGTTTACCAGGTGCTGACGGTGTGGCAGAGGTAAGACACACAAGGTCTCTGTTCACGTAAGAGAAGGACAGACAATAAACAAATAAAAACTGTGATTAAATACCATAGAGAAAAACAAAGCAGCAGAAGAGAATAGAGAGGGAATGTATTTCGCAACAGTGGACTGAAATGACATTTGAGGAAAGAACTGAACGAAGTAACAGAGATGAATGGTATCTCAGCGAACGATGTATCAGGTTGTGGACATTCTACTCCAGGCTGAAGAACAAAGGCCTGTGTCGCTGAAACAGAACCAAAGACCTGGAGGGGGGCAGAAGATGAGGGGTGAGAGAGACAAGGCGTCTGATCACACAAGACCTGGTGGGATTTTCTTCTGAATATGACAAAAAGCTGCTGGGCGCTTTTAAATACAGTGGTGATATATGAGATTTACCTTTCCAAAAGCTTTCTCCAGCTGCTGAATGGAGAATACATGGAGCACCCACGTGTGCCGGGCGCTAAACTGGGTGCTTTACGTGCCTTCTATTATTAAAAAGTAATTACTAACACTTCGGGGCGCCTTCTGTTATTAAAAAGCAATTACTAATGCTTCGGGGCGCCTGGCTTAGTCGGTAGAGCATGTGACTCTCGATCTTGATGTCATGGGTTGGTGCCCCATGACGGGCGTAAATTATTAAAAAATAAATAAATAAAGCATTAAAAAAAAAAGTAATCACTAATGCTACCTTTGAATTCCTGCATAAATGGTTGGAAATCCCGGCTTCATTAGCTATCAGTTGTGTGATCTTGGTCATGTTACGGACTCAATTTTCCCGTTAGTAGCATGGAAATTATATACAACGTTCTCAGTTACCTATGGGAATTAACAACTACCCGCTCATTCATTGGGTACTCACCATATTTACTGTGCCAGGAACTGTGCTAGTTGTAGAGGGGGAAAAGGCAAAGCCTCTGCCACAGGGAGCTTACCTTTCTCTGTGACGGACCTTAATCAACCACGAAGGCAGTGCACAGAGTGGTAAGATAGTTTTTTAGGAGCAGGGCCTGCTCTCGTGTGGATAAGGGAACCTTTGGGAAGAATTCCCGGAGAAAAGGAAGTTGGTGTGTACAAAACTCAATCAACAGCAGCCACCCGTATCCTTGTTACTAACGGCAGACAGGCTTTAAATCCTGGCCCTGGCACTTAACTAGCGGGGTAACTTTGTCCTCTCGGCCCTCAATTTCTAGTTCCGAAGAGCGAGGATAATGACAGTTAGAACTGTACGAGCTACCCCATATAAAGCGTACCCCCAGGTGAACGGCAAAAGCAAGCACTCAATAAAGGTCTGATATTAATACTGTCGGTAATTCTGAGTTCTCCAAATGAACACGGCAGCGTCAGGAGCCCCGCTGGTTCACACCACCCCCGCCTCCCCCTCGCTCCCTGGGGACCCCACACCCCCGGCCCCCACCGGGCCCACGTCGCTGACCTTCTCAACCTTCTTCGGCCCCTTCACCAGTTCGTGTCTCTTGGGGATGGTTCCTCCGTCGCAACCCATCGCAGACCGGGAGTCAGAATCCCCAGCAGCGACCACTTCCGGGAGTTCCCGGCGACCGCTGCAGTCACTTCCGGCGCGCCTGGATGACGCACTACGCCCGACGCGACGCAGTGGGGGCGGATCCGTTGCCAAGCCCCGGTTGCCATGGAGAGCGTCGCTAGGCGGTGGGCGAGGCCCCGCGGCCCGGCCTGCCGGAGCGCGCGCGAAGCCCTGCGCGCCGAGGGGCTGGCGGGGCGTCCCTCCCTCCTTCCGGTGGGCGCTGATTTTCTGCCGCCCTGTGGCGGTCGCTCGCCGCGGTTCGGGAGCGGGGGTGACTCAGGAGCACCCCCGGTTCTCGGGCCCCGTCCCACCCCAGCACGTCTGACTGTGGGTCTGGCACATCCCCGGAATGGGAGCGCCTGGAGGGAAAGGGGTACATTTTATTAATGCAATTAATGATGCATGTGAATGACATCTGTTGTGTCAGAGAACCATCACGTGTGCAAGGGAGAACTTGTAACTGAGCACCACCGTGACTTTAACACTCTCAACAAATCCCGTGAAGTGGTGTTCTAGTAGGTTCTGGGGGAGTAAGATTCTCTAGGCCTGCAACTTTTCATACTGCCGTGTGGACCGTCTATAGATGAAATGTTGCAGAGTTGGTCCAGGAATGTATCTGATCCACAGCCCCCTTTATTTATTTATTTATTTATTTATTTATTTATTTATTTATTTATTTATTTAAAAGCAGGTGTAGTGAACAGAGGCAGCTTTATCAAGGCTACACTGATGTTTACTTGCCTTTTCCAAGAGATAGGTTGTATTAGGTCCATAATGAGAGGCCAAATCCCTTGCAAAACCCCGGCTAAAATCCATGACTGTCTGCTTTCAGGCTCTTGACTCTCTTTCTAGTTTTTCCTTTAATTATGGTAAATATTAGGGGAAAGTCTCACCACAGCGAGTAAGGTGGACCTATACGATTGGATGTTACCTTGCTGACCACAGTGAGACATAAACAAACAACCCTGAAAATATTCCCCAGCTGGGAACAGAAAACATGTGGATATGAAAACTTCAAGGACTGTAACATTGGATTCTCTGTGACTGCAATTGATGGGAATTTAAAGAAAATAAACCTTTTAATCCGTTGGTCTCTCATTGCCTTATGATTTATTTTTATGCCAGTCACAGGGATTGTAAACTGTGAGCGTGGGGACTTTGTTTTAGTCCCCATCGTAGCCTCGGTGCCTGGAAGAACCTTTGGCTCGCTCAGTATGTATTTCCACAATAAGCCCAAAGGAAGTACAGACACGTTCAGCGAGGGTGATAAGTCCAGTTTGGGCAGGCCCTAAAACTGCTACGTACTAGGGGAATCCATTTACAAGTACAGAAATAGAGGCCTGGAAAGATCAAAGGACTCGCCCAAGGTCCCACAGCTGGTAGGAGGGAGAGCTGGGACTGGGTTCCAAGATTACTTTTCTCCCCCAAAGGACGGAAAATCAGGGACGGCATAGCATAAACCCAAAGATCTTTAGACAGACTCTCAAACCAGTGCTCTTTTCTGGCAACAGAGTCTGCCCCTCCCCTAGTTCATTTGGAGAAGTGAAAATAGAAATACCTGCTCTGCATTTAACCATGGCGGTGGACCGGGAGATTGGGAGGCACGGTTTCCTCTGTCTTTGTAACTTAGGAGGCAGGGGGTACAACGCCTTCCATTTTCCGAATGACAGACCTGAGACTGAGCTGTGCAAGGTGTCTTGGCTCAGGGGCACACGGCAGGTGAGTAACAGGAGTTCACGATGAGAGGCCTTCTCAAGTCAGGCCCACGGAACTACAAATGCCATGTTCCTTAACCTCTCCCCCAAAGCTACCGTGACACCCAGCAAAGCAGTGACCACTGGGTGGGCCGTTGAAACTCAGGCAGCTGGATTCTTTTTTCTCTTCCTCCTTGGTTTCCTCATTTAGAGTATTGGCTATTAGGCTACGCTGTGCTACCGAAAATACACAGCTTAAGCTTTTATATAGTTAATATCAGCGGTAGCAACTCATTTGTGTTGAGAGCTGGCTAAGTATCAGGTACCTCACTCGGTGTTTCACGTGCTTTGTGCCATTTTGCTTGAGCCGCGTTAGACACGCTGGAGTCATCAGCTGCTGTTACCTTCCACTGCCTTTGCTGAACGAACTGACACAGGATATTCCCTTGTGGGGATCTTTGACGACAGCTTTGCCCCAGCCAGGCTGTGGATGTGAAAGGCGGGAGATGGATGAAACCAACAGAAAGAAAACCATGAGCCCCTAGCAAAACCAGTATTTCTTAATCCCAAAAGGGTGTTTGGACCCACTGGAGAATTTGAGAAAAAAGTTTGGACTTACTCCCCGTGGAAAAATATCCGGTTGTACATAGAAAATATTGCTGCAGGTCATACGAATATGTATCTCATTCATCAGCCCCTGAGGCCCCGGCCAAGAACAAGTAGTTTAAATGTTCCTACTGCCTGTTGCAATTGTTTCCAAATGTTTTAGTCTTCTGAACCGCTGAGGGTTTGATTTCCTGTGAGCTCTCCCCCTGCGCTGTAGTTTGAAATTCTGTCTGGGGGCACCTGGGTGGCTTAGTCTGAAAGTCTGACTCTTGATTTCGGCTCTGGTCGTGATCCCAGGGGTGTGGGAGCGAGCCCCACGTCGGGTTTTGTGCTGAGCATGGAACCTGCTTAAGATTCTCTCCCTCTCTCTCCCTCTCTCTCTCTCAATACAAAAAATACAAATACAAATAAATAAAATTCTGTCTGGACAAGGCTGACAGGCAAAGTGACTCATTTTGAGAGTTGGCATGAAAAACCAACAAATATGTGTTACGGTTCTTTAAGACTTCTACAGCCACATCATTCAAGGTTAC
The DNA here is from genome assembly GCF_018350175.1 of Felis catus. NCBI lineage: Eukaryota > Metazoa > Chordata > Mammalia > Carnivora > Felidae > Felis > Felis catus. The sequence continues at coordinate 6,457,841 of NC_058370.1, forward strand.
ACTTAAGAGGATGTCCGAAGGAGGGTTAAAGTAAAATAAAGTGGGAAATGGAAGTAATTACTGAGATAATTCAGGACAAAAAAAATTTACTCTTAATTTGCAGTCTTAGAGAAATATTAAACATATTCCAGGAATATGCAGGCCTTATGTCTACCCATCCCGGCTCATGTCTCCCCCTTCCCCCCAGCACCCCCACCTCTCTTGGCCCCAGTCACACTGGCCCCTTCTCTCCTCTGAGGGCTCCAGGTATGTTTCTACCTCTGGGCACTTGCCTTGCTGTCCCCTCTCCAAGAACACTCTTTTCCCCTGTGTGCCAGGCTGGCTCCCTTGTATGACTCAGTGTCTGCTCTAGGACCCCTCCTCCGAGCTTCTCCCCTGACCACTACGCCCACCTCGATTTAATTTCATCATGGCACCTACCACCCCTGGCATCACATTATAAATTTAAATTTTGACATCTTGTGTGCCGTGGATTTTTTTTTGCATTGATTATGATTGTTTAAATATTGCATCAAAATAAAATGTATCTTGGTTGCTAGGTTTTCGGGTGCCCCTTTACATTTTGCGTTCAAGGAGAATGCCTCACTCACCTCACCTCTTCTCGCCCTGGTTTCCTGCCCACCCCCCCTTTCAGCTGGAAGGAAGGCTGCACGATGCAGAACCTTTGTTTTGCCCCCTGCAACACCTCTGGTGCTCAGCAGAGGCCTGATAAAGGGGAGATACTCCGTAAATATTTGTCCCATGAACGAATGAAAGGAAAAAGGCATTGGCAAATCAGCCTACCCTAAACGGGAGACTTTTGCACAGGGGAAGCTTTGGGAGAGCTGGATGCATATTGGGGGAGAATATAAAATTTTTAAAAGCTATTTTGTGTGTATATATAAAAAAGATAGTTGCCCCCAAACCAGAAACACAGCTCCCCAGTGCTTGTCACACTGGCAGATCTCTTAACTGGGTTCCTCCTCACTTCCATCCTCCTGATGAAATTTAACTTAATTGAGGTCAAGTTGCTATCACCACGGGCACCACCACACCAGCCACTATTTCCTCTTCCTACCTTGAAAGGAAGCAGTACAGAGTTCTGGGCATTAAAGAAAACTATTTAGCAAAACGTTGCTGAAGGTAAAAAAAAAAAAAAAAAAAAAAAAAAAAAAAAACCACACACACACACACACAACAACAACTGATACTATTCTACTTTTAAATGTTTTTTCAGAAGTAATTGTCCTATTGAATTAGTGGAAACTCATCCCATAACTGCTCTCTTTCAAAAAAAAAAAAAAAAGGAAGGAAACACATTTAGCTAACAGCAGCAGTTTTCAATTGTTTTAAAGCCAATGGTTTTGTACTTTGTCAACAAAGTTGAACTTGGTTTGAACTCATCTCAAATATATATATACACACACACAAATATGTACAAAAATATAGAGAGAGACAAATATGTCTCTAGATATATTTAAATTTAAATATTTATTTATTTATTTATTTATTTATTTATTTATTTATTTATTATTTGAGAGAGAGACACAGAGAGAGAGTGAATCCCAAGCAGACTCCATGCTCAGCTCTGAGCCCAACGTGGGGCTCGAGCCCATGACCCTGGGATCATGACCTGAGCTGAAATCAAGAGTCAGATGCTCAACCGACTGAGCCCCCCGGGCGCCCCAACCACATATGTTTCTCTACCTGTCTGCCTACCTACGTCTGTAGTGTTCCGAAAGCAATGGAGATCTGTTGATTACCTGTTAGAGCCTCTCACTTATGAAGGACCGAATGAGTTAAAATGTCTAAAGCGTTAGAACAGGGTCTGGAAGGTAGTAATCACTTATTCAATATGTACTGCTGTCATTACTATTGTGAGAAAATAATCTTGCCCGCTGGCGTGAACACCCATGGGTGCCTCCCCGCAGCCACCCCTCCTTCTTGCGACAACATTCCTGACTTGGGTCGGGGCCCCCGTTGGGACGCAGCTCTCCAGGGACTCTCGCATTTCTGTATGTCCTCTGGGCAGAGGCGCTGACGGCATTTTGTTCTGGATTACCTCTTCTAGGTTGTTTTCAGCAAACACCCTTGGAAGAGAGAGGTGATGTCTCCCTCCAGAGCAGAAAGAGAGCTCTGTGTGCTGCCCAGTAAAGGTCATGTTTCCCTCTGAGGCAAAACTTGGCCAGGTCTGCGCAGAGGCCATTCTAAAAGACCGGGGTCGCCTACGCTCAGGGTTCTTTGGCTTTGACACAAGCCCCCAGTGCGCACAGCATCACCTGTGCCCTCCTTTGCTTTGCCCTGGGACTTGGGGTCAGGTGGAAAGAAGGAAAGGTGAAGCACAAGCCGCTTGCGGTGCTGTGAGGAAACTCCTTCGTCTCTGTGACATAGGCCGCCTGAACAGTGTCCTTAGAAGGCTGGCTCATGAGGTCGGCCTTTGGTTGCTTATAAAAGCTGGCATTTGGGGAGGGTTCCCAGCATCCCCAGGGTTGATAAGAACGGGTCAGTCTGCCTAAACTGTTCATACAACGAGTGTCACTCGTGCTGGCTACGTGCTCTCCTTCTGGGAGCCTGGAGGTCGGGAAAAGGCTGCCGGCCATAGGAACCCCGGGCGTGAGGCTCTCGCGAGCTTCCCTGGCTGGGAACATCGCACGTGTGCTGTCACAACTTGTTGCTGGGGGAGTTGGAAGTGTCCCGTGTGACCACGGGGACAGGACTGTTGGCCACTTGAGCCTGGTGTCCTTTGTGCCTCACTCTCTGAGTCTTTCCCTTTGCTGGCCCCTTTCACTGCAATGAATCACAGCCACGACCGCGAACATAATGCTGTCTTGGGATTCCTCCTAGCAAATCATTGGACCTAGGGGTGATCTTGGGGACCCCAGACATACCCTCTGATGCCAGCGTCTGTGTCTTCTCTCAGCATCCATGACACTGGCAGGCTCACTTGTTGATTTAAAGCAGGGGGATCTCAGACACGTGATAGTTGTTGGGAGGGCCATTCTTCTCCCTCTCTCCAGACACATGGGACTGTGTGTGTGTGTGTGTGTGTGTGTGTGCATGTGGGTGAATCCCGTCTAGGTCAACCTGGGTGTTACATGCCCTGCTTGTCGTGGGCTTTCAGGGGCAGGCACTTGCTCTAAGCCAGCCCAAGCAGAATCAAACCATTTTCTTCTCCTTTGGCTACAAACCAAGGATATAACCTGGAGCAGCCACCTTGCAATCATGAGTGTTAACGCAGAGCAAGTGGGACTGAGAAACTGGGCACCCGCACCAGCCGGCCTCAACGCCAGGCTGCCCCTGGGCTATTTTAAGATACTTGAGTCAATGAATTTCCTCTCTTGCTTAAGAAAGATTGGATATGGTTTTTGATTGCTTCCAACAGAAGGAGTTCTAACTGATACTGATCACGGCTGTTCAAAGAACGGGGCCTCCCTGTTCTGGCGGAGAGAACCAAGCCAGCCCCACAAAATACGCGGTGCTTCTTTAGGGACCCTAAGAGTAACTCCGTGAAGATAACCAGCCTTCTAGCAGTCAACAGTCTAGAAGTGCCGACCGGACGAAGAGCCTGGATCTGGTGACGTTTCGGGTCACTTCCAGCCCGAAATGCAGAAGGCGTTTAGTGGCTGAGGTGTGTGGAGGGGATGCTGTAACCATAGCAACATGAGCTGAAGTCCCAGCTCCAAGGAGCGGAAAAGGAGGTGGTTTGATTCGAGAGGCGCTTCCTGCACCACCCTCAGACCCGTGCCCGGCAGTCGGTGTCCTGTCCACACCATACCTCCTGCCTGCACCACCACGAGGGACGGCTTTGCCTTTTCCGTGCTAGCCTTGCGCATGAGCACTTGGCCTCTACTGCGTCTCCTTGCACACGTCCGGGAGAAGCATTTGAATGAGACGAGTCGATATCAGAGGCTTTGCTTCGGCCCCAGAACCTGGGTGATACGGATCAGCGACTCTTCCAAGGAAAGGATTGCTACGAAGGATGTTTTGAGTCACGATTATATTTACGTAACGTTATAAACGGTAACAGATTTGAGACTGTTGAAGCATCAGCCTTTTCTGATTGGGCATGCTGAGTTTACCGACACAGAATCTGTGATACACAAAATAAATTAACAAGGAACCCAACAGAACGTGTTATGTTGGAAATAGAACATGCGTCTTTAACTTGGTTAAGGTGAGATAGCAAGTATGTACAGAGTGTAAGAGGCAGATACATAATTTGTACCAAATCTCACAGAATTAAGTCAGTCCAAATGAAAAACAGAACATTTGCTGACGCTCGCAATAGGAATTGACCACCTGAAAATAAGTCTCTCCTCCTTGACTTTCACCCTAGCACCTGATACGTCGTATATGTATCTCTCCATCATTTGTCCCTCTCCCCACTGGATTGTAAACTCCCTGAGGTCAAGGGCTCTGATTCACTGCTATACGCCCAGCACCTAGAATCTGACATATAGTACATGCCCAATAAATAAGTGTTGAATGAGTGAATTTAAGACAGGCGTGCATTCAACCAACATAAAATTCGTTTCTACCACATCACTTGGTACGCCGACCCCACACGCTGTGCTAAAACCTTAGCGAGGTCCTTACTTAATACCTGGCTCCCTATGGGATAAGTCAATGTCCTGGGGTAGCTTGGCCCCTTGGCAATACCGGCTTTGGCCACCATGGCTGTTTCTGCCTGTGGCTGTGGCCCCGGGCTGGCTTTTCACATAGGACACAGTTGCACGGCCGGGGACTGGCAAGTTGAAGCTAAGAGGTGAACAGGGAGAAGGCGGGGGAAGGAGGCTCATTCCAGCGCCCCCCTGAATTGCCGAGTGTGTTGTTCCAGCTTCTGGGCCTCGGCCTGGAGGTGCCCCAGGGCTGCCGGGCTGGGGTACTTGAGCACGGCGTGCTTGGTGGCCAGAGCGAGGTTCTTGAGCAGGCTGCAAAGGTGGCTGCTGCCACAGAGAATCTCATTGCGCATGTCCCTCTCCTGGGTCTCCTGGCACAGTGTGTCCACCAGCTTCTGTCCCACCATGATGACCAGCTTGCTCTGCGCGATGAAGATCTCGGGGGGCTGGCTGTTGCTCAGGCTGCTGTGAAATACGCCGATGGCTTTGAACAGTGCCCCGAAATAGAGCCGGCAGTGTTGAGAAAGGTGGAATCTCTTCTCAGGGTTCTGCTGACTCAGAGGCGGGGGGGTGGGGGAACAAGGATGCTGGAAGAGGGAGGAAAGTAATCGATCAGAGGCAGATTTGATCGCCAGGCTGTGGTTGTCTCCCTTTTCCTGTTTTGCTCAACGTTCTAGACTTAATATCAGAAAAAGTGCAGTTTTGTGTGGGGAGCCCCACCGTGCACCATTTGCCTAACAAATTAATGTTAATGTTTTCAAAGCACGGTTACATATGAAGTATGGTATTTACATATGCAATATTATATATTGCATTGTATATATCATCTTACGTGTTAAATACATAAAATCTCATTCAGTATTCTCAACAAACCATTAGAAGCCCGTTCTAAGAAGCAAATGGACAGAGGTGCCTGGGTGGCTCCGTTGGTTAAGTGTCCGACTTCAGCTCAGGTCACGATCTCACTTGGGGCCTTGATCCCACGGTTCGTGGGTCTGAGCCCCGCATCGGGCTCTGTGCTGACAGTGTGGAGCCTGCTTGGGATTCTCCCTCTCTCTCTGCCCCTCCCCTGCTGGCACCGTCTCTGTCTCTCTCAAGAGAAATAGAGAAACTTAAAAAAAGAGAGAAACACATCGACAGTGAATAAATCTATAACCTTAAAGAACGCAAGAAAACTCGATGAGATTTAAAAATTTACTCAAAGAATGGAATTTTCAAAAAATCCTTTCTAATTTCAGCATCGGCAATAAACCTGATCCCCCCAAATTTCCGGAAGAAATCCAAATACGCTGACCTATCTGTCCTAATATGACAATATTTCTCTAACTTGCTAACTTCATGATCTCACGGTTTGTGCGTTCAAGTCCTGCATCAGGCTCTGTGCTGACAGCTCGGAGCCCGGAGCTGCTTTGGATTCTGTGTCTCGCTCTCTCTGTCCCTCCCCTGCTCTCTCTGTGTCTCTCTCTCTCTCAAGAATAAATAAACATTAAAAAAAAATTTTAGTGGCATCGAATTTAATGGCAACCACTCCAGGGGATAATCAAAAGCCTCTTTGTTAGGTTACAGGTGGGGAGATTGATGCTCCCTGAAGCAAAGGGCTGCCTATGGTCATTTATTTTGTAAAATAAAGATCTGGAGTTGTAGGCGGAGTCTTTTCATGAAACTGCATGTTCTCTCATCCACCTGTGATCTCAAAGCTCACAGCCTAGAAGAACTCAGTGTTAGGGTCTGATTTCGTATGTTGAAACTCCACCCTGTAAGGTGAAGGTGGTAGGAGACGGGCCTTTGGGAGGTAACTAGGATTAGATGAGGTCATTTGGGTGGGGCCCTGTGATGGGACTAGTGCCCTTGTTGGAGCCCTTGTCTCTGCTCTCTGCCACCTGAGGACACAATGAGAAGACAGAGGAGAGCCCTCACCAGGATCTGCCCAAGCTGGCACCCTGATCTCAGACTTTCAGACGAGGGTTCTCGTCCCAATTTGCCCCCGAGATGTCCACATGATCAGACATCTCTGTCCTTCTCTCTTCCACTCACACCCACCCCCCAGCCAGGGAGCTGATCTGGTTCCCTGTTCTCCAGGCTCTAGGTACTCAGACAGCCTTCACCAGGGATGCCCTGTCTGCTTCCTTCTTCATCTTGACTTGCTTCATCTTTGTCTTTAAAGGAACCCACTGGTTTTACTTCTATTACCTTAAAGGAAACTTTTCAAATTGGTGACTGGAAAACCACTGTCATTTGTCACCGGTAAGAAGGAACCAACAAAACTAAGCACCATGATAACATCTTTGAATGTTTTTGAAAAAGAACATCAAGTGTCACAGAGGCGTTGGTGACACATAAGCCCCAAACCAAAATGGTTTTCCTGTTGTAACCAGAAGCATTAAAAGAGAATGTCAAAGGGAATGTGCATCCATGGTATCGAACACCATGTCAGTCCCACCCACGCTAAACCTGCGACGCCCAGAACTGTCACTCATGGTTCAAGGATCATGCTCCACATTCTGGGGCTCGTTGGACCTGTTCATCTCCGGGGCTCCTTCTACTGCCAATAGGAGGAACCATCACAAACACCACATCTATTCCCAAGGCGTCGTGGATCACGGCTATCATGCTGACTTGTTCATAGCAGGAGGTGTCTCTAGGGATAAAGCACGCGAGTCAGAAATACGGGCGAGCCGGCCCTGCCACTGACCTGTGCTTCGAGGTTTTTGTTTTCATCCAACCTTTGTTCCAAGATGGGTTTTCCTGTCTCTTCTAGATTAGGCAACTTCTGAAAAATAAAATCCCTTCCGATTACCAACCTGAGTGGTTTCGACACGGTTCAGAGGTGTTTAAGTCTACTTTAAAAGGTGAGCATTTTGGGGCGCCTGGGTGGCTCAGTCGGTAGAGCGTCCGACTTCAGCTCGGGTCGTGATCTCCCTTTGTGGGCTCGAGCCCCGCGTCGGGCTCTGTGCTGACAGCTCCGAGCCTGGAGCCCGCTTCGGATTCTGTCTCCCTCTCTCTCTGCTATCTCCTCCCATCTCCTCTTGTGCTCTGTCTCTCTCTCTCTCTCAAAAAGAAATAAACATTAAAAAAAGAAAACTTGAGCATTTATGTTTTTATTTTTGTGAATAGTTTTGCCCCCTGGTGCCTTTTTTTTTTCAACAAAGGAAACTTTGCCAGACCCAGGGCTAAATTCTGCCTACCCACATGGCCTGATATAAGGACACATAGTTTAAAAATTATGTATGTTTATATTTATGTATTTTATACCTCTTTATGTCTATATCTATATTTTTATTTATTTATTTATTTTTAATTTTTTTTTTCAACTTTTTTTTTTTTAATTTATTTTTGGGACAGAGAGAGACAGAGCATGAACGGGAGAGGGGCAGAGAGAGGGGGAGACACAGAATCGGAAACAGGCTCCAGGCTCTGAGCCATCAGCCCAGAGCCCGACGCGGGGCTCGAACTCATGGACCGCGAGATCGTGACCTGGCTGAAGTCGGACGCTCAACCGACTGCGCCACCCAGGCGCCCCTATATCTATATTTTTAAAATAGGGAATGAAAAACACCCAGGTTTCTGCTTTCTCTAGAATGTGTTAAAGCTGTTACACCAACCACCAGGCATTTTGACAGAATACCACACAAGATTGGGGCTAAAAGGGATCAAGTCGTGTTGACACAGCCCCCAGGTTACCTGCTGTATCCCTTGACACTCGCAGTCCTTGAACCAAAGGCTCTTTTCCTATCGTGTCTGAATTCACGCAGCCAAGTATTTCTAACAGTAAATGAAGGCTGGAGGCTGCTAAGAACACACACGATTTGGAAGAGTGTTTACACTTCCTGTTCTGTTTCTAAGAAACACAGAGACAATGACTAAATCTACAACTTTCAAAAATGCAAGGAAACTCGGTGGTGAGATTGAAAAATGTGCTCAAAGAACAGATTTCAAAAGGGTTTCAAAGTCCTTTCTAACCCTGGTGTTAGAGATAAGCCCCAAGACACCACGTTTCCAGAAGACGTCCAATCTGCCTGAATGTTCAAATGCCTATCTTACTTCTTAATAAGATTTCATCTAGAACAGCATTTCCATGAATTTTATTTTCTGGAAAATGGAACCAATGTCTCTCAGAAATTATCGAAAGATTATCATCATTCGATATTCAGTTATTGAACTGTTTCTAACAATTACGGAAGGATTCTCAGCGTCTAACTGATGGGCGACGTCTCCAGATAAAATTTGAAGGGCTCCTTGTGTTCTACCACTCGGAACTCACCTGTTCACAGATACTCGTCCCGTTTTTCTTTAGTATTTCAGGGGAGTGCTCCCTCTCCTTCTGTTTATCAAAAGGAGCACTTCTTTGGTATAATTCCATTTCTCTTCGGGGAAGCTGGATGCATTCGGCAAACTTAAATTGTGCGTCTGGGATCACTTGCAAGGTGTCTCCTTTTCCACAGTTCTGCTTGAAAAGGAGCTTCCCGTTGGCAATGACCATGGAGGCAAACCTCTTGACGTCTTCCGGAACCATCCGCGCCACCGTGACAAATCTCTCGAGGTCGTCCGGGCTGTTTTGGGCTTCGTCCGTCACGAGGACTTCCAGGGACCAATTGCAGCTATCCAGGCTCTCCTTTGTTCCGAGCAGGATCTGGTAGGAGTTGGAGATCGTCTGTAGCTGGTCCCTAATTCTGGCCTGAAGGTGAGTGTCACTGAGGTTGCAGGCAGTCCCACGGACCGTGCGGGCAAAATCCAGGAAAGCCCTCAAAGACTCCTCCACGTGGTCGGCGGCCCTGCGGATGGCACTGACGTTGGCCTCCAGATAGTCTCTGAACCTCCACCTCCTGCTGACAAAGAGCATCAGGCTTGCGACAGAGCCGGCCACCTTGTGCTGCAGAGACGCTGCTGTCTCTCGGGCCCAGTCCGGGTCCAAGCAGAGCTCCTTCCCTGCCTCCTCCGAGCAGGAGCTGGACGAAGAGTCCGTGGCCGTGGAGGAGCAGGAGACAATGCTGGCTCGGCTGTCGGAGCTGGAAACGGACAGGCTGTCCGCTTCCGGAGACAGCGATGGTGGCCGTCCCGAGAGCCACGAGGAGCCACGGTCCGTGACGTTCTCTGAAGCCCCTTCGGCACTCCCCAGCTCGTGCTGGGCCTGAGGGCCTCTCGGCGTTGCTTTAGGGATGTCATAAATGTTTGGCTTGGTGTTCTGCTGTTCCGCTCGGGGAATCAGAAAGCTGGAAGGAACCTTGTAGCCGACACCTTCGTCCAAGGGGAACGTGTCCCTCGAGGCCAGAAATTTATACGTAGGAATTTCTGGAAGGCTGAGTTTTTTCTGCATGGGCACATTTTTGTGCAGGTATGGATCGAGGGACCTTGCTCTGCTATTTGGAGGACAGTGGAGGCTGGACATATACCGGGGGGAGCAGCATATACTGGGGGGAGTGTGGGGCCCCGATCCTTCTGCAAAGCTGCTTAGAGATGCGTTTCTCGTACTAGCTTTTTCCGGAGATACTGGCGTGTCATAGATCCACTCAGATTTCTGAGGGCTCGGTAACGTGTTGTAGCCGCCTTGCCTCAAGGCGATCGCTGACGTCAGGGGAGCGCTCTGCCCCTGTGAAGAACCAAACAAAATTGCCCAGGTTAGTAGCGATAAAGAGAGGGTGTGAGCCACTCCTTTGACGAACGTCTGTTAGGCTGACGGCCTCCTAAATGCCAGGTACTGTGCTTCTTAAAAATCTGATTGTCACTCCCCTACTCCAGCTTCTTCAGCGGCTCCCCATTGCTGGTTTTGCTCAAGGCCCTTCACAATCCGGTTGCAGCCACCTTCAGGCCTCCACACCACTCCTGCCACCACCTTCCTCGTGGGTCCAGTCGCCCAGGGCGTTTACTGTCCCCTGAACTCAGAGTACTCACTGAGCCCACTGTATTTCATTTGGCCCAAACCAGCCCTTCTGTTCTAAAAGCCCTCCCCACCCTTTCCTTTCTACCTAACAAACTCCTATGCAACCCTCACAACCCTGTGGAGATGTCCCCCCTTTTGTAAGGCCTTCCCTGATAACCTTGGGTATAGGCGTATGCATCGTATACATGGGACAGAATTCAACGATGAACACGGGCTCCAGATTTTGAAATTAAGGCGTCTCTCCAATAAATAAAAACCTACTTTAACACATCTGTGAGGTATAGAATAATAAGCATTTAACTGAGATCCGCTGGGCTTTTGCTCCGCACCAAGCACCGTAGCAGGTCCTCTGCAGGAATATCTCAATTCTCACAATTAGTCCGCCATAAGAAACTGAGGCACGGAAAAGCTGGAGGACTCACCCAAACCACATCGCCCACCCTGTTCCTGAACATCACTGCCATCAGGTTTCCAAATGAAATAAGTTCTGCTCTGAGGCATTTGTATCCCTACTTTGGACCACGCTGATAAAACGTCCCGGAGGAGGCTCACATTTTCCTAGCAGCAAATCTCCGCGTCTCATCATACTCACACTTGGTTGGCTGGCCAAGGGACCAAGTCCTGCCTTTTGGGGGCTGGCGGGTACGTCATACAACTGCTGCTTCTCTGGCTCCTGGGGAGAGACCGAAAAGGATAGCTTGGATTTTTCCCTCCCGATGGACGCACATCACAGACTCTGCCCACGCCAGTGTTTTTTCCAAAGGAAAATGCAAACCACTGAAAACTTTGGGGCTTCCGGTCATGACGCTTGCAAGGCGGAAGCTTACATGGTTATGTTTTCAACAACGGACCCTGTGCTTTAAAAAGCTCGCCTTCTCGACCGAAGATGGGGGCAAACTAGAGAGAGAACGAAACGCAGTTGGCCTGAGTTAAAAACAGTGGCTCATTTAGTTCTGTAAGTTAGCCTTAGGGTTGACTTTAAAAGGAATCAAGGAAATTGGGACTTCGTGGGGCACCTGGGTGGCTCAGTCAGTTGCTGAGGCATCCGACTTTGGCTCAGGTCATGATCTCACGGTCCTTGGGTTTGAGCCCCGTGTCGGGCTCTGTGCTGACAGCTCGGAGCCTGGAGCTGCTTCGGATTCTGTGTCTCCTCCTCTCTCTCTGCCCCTCCCCTGATCATGCTCTGTCTCTCTCAAAAATAAATAAACATTAAACAAACAAACAGGGTGGAGAGGGCCGGGGTGAGGGTGAGGTGAGGGAGGTGAGTCCTGCATGTGTCTTTATTTAAGACTTCTGTGCCCAAGGCCAGTGCCTCCTTGTCCCATGTGGCCCTGCCTGTGCTCCTGGCACCTGTCACGGCAAAGGGATCAAGTGTATTCATCCAAGGGCCAGATGTGGGTCACACCTGAACCTGAGCAAGAGCCAGACCAGAAGTGGGGGGGTGGGGGGAGGGAGCATCTCAGGAGGCTGAGGCTGGAGGCGACCGGCCTGTCCCAGAGCCCAGGGAAGAGACTTTGTCCCCGAGCCAGTGATCACTGGCCCACCTCGGAACCTGCAGGTGGGAGGTGTTCAAAAACAGGTGTGGGAGAGGCGGGCGGTGCCTGCAGGGATGCGGGGGAGCCATCTGGGTGGTGCGGAGAGCCTCACGTGTGGGGCAGGGCCACGGCTGAGACTCACCTTCAGCACCGGGGGGCCCCGGCTCTGGGTCGGCACGTCATACACCTGGGAAGGCCGAGCAGGCAGCGAGGCCCGAGCGGGTCTGGGAATCGTGAAGAGGGCCTTGGGGAGAAAAAGAAGAGCCGTGGGAAGGAAACGTCGCCGTGGTGTCCACAGCTCAGGCTCCGTGTTACCCTCACACAGAGAAGGCACCCCCGCAGCGTGGAGGTGTTCTCCCTGCACCCTTAACACGCGGCCCTTTGCTCAGACAGCGGGGGTGGGGGGACCCAGGACATGAGAGGGGCGGGTCCGGTGGTGGAGGGCAGTCTTCTGCCTGCCTCAGCCTCAGCAGGGAGCAGCTTAGAATGCAGAGTCCTGGGCCCTGAATCTGGGTCTCTGAGTGCCCCCGGGGAGTCCTGGGCCCTGAATCTGGGTCTCCGAGTGCCCCCGGGGAGTCCTGGGCCCTGAATCTGGGTCTCCGAGTGCCCCCGGGGAGTCCTGGGCCCTGAATCTGGGTCTCCGAGTGCTCCCGGGGAGTGTGGGGATATGCAGCACCAGCCAGCCTCCAGACGATTCTGAGTTCGCTTGGGATCTGAGGCTGTAATTCGAACCCGAGGTTACTAATGTGTTCACCCGATGATGCTGAGGATGTAGCCGCGAGCCAGGCAGGCAGAGAGGCTCTAAGGGTGTAAAGTGAAGGGACTATCTGGGGTGTGGAAGGGGCAGGGGCGGGTCGCGGGACTTGTCGCTCCAGCTGAGGGCTGATGGGGCCTCGGGAGGTGACCAGACCAATGGTGGCCTCAGCCTTGGAGTCACTGGATTGCAGTGAATGTCCACTCTAGACCGGGTACCCGGCTAGCTGCTCCTGGGCGACAGCTTCCAAACCCGGCCAGAGAACCAATCACCTGACGAACTTTAAAATAAAACAGTTGAGGGGGCCCCACGTCAGCCCTCTCAAACAAGAGTGTCTCCAGGAGGGGCGCGGGAAGGGGTGATTTTCCAGGGGGGTGGGTGCCGTCTGCCAGGGTCAAGGTCTAAAGGAGGAAATAAAGTATGGACGGAGCCAGGACACAGGCTGGAAAGCGAGACAGGGCCTTGAGGAGAGCAAAAGGTCAAGTCCAGAGCGTCTGTCAGAGGCCGACTGCATTTCCCATCCGGCAGCCAGGAACCTGTCACTGCAGGGGGCTTTCCGAACTGGATCGCGGAGACTGGGAGGGCAATTCAGGCTGGGAAGGACTAGATCGGGGTCCCTTTGTTCAGGGGGGTGACCCAGCTCTGTGCCCAGCATGAAGTGAGTGCTCGTATTTCCTAATCGATCTGTTCGTTTTGGGTGAAAGAATGTGTACAGCTTGAGACAGTAGGTAGAAGACAGTGGGCCCCCCACTCATCAGGCCGGAATAACAGACTCAGATAAAGCAACAGCGAAGCAGACAGGACAAACCTGTCTCCCCCGGACGCACTCAGCTGCCCTGTGTCAAAATAACGTCCTTCTGAGTGACGACTATTTCTGACAGAGAAACCTGGCTCTCTAAAATCCTGGGCTCCCAAGAGCATTATGGCCTGAAGCTCTATCAGCGAGAAGGAAACATCCTACTCCCGTCCGCGAGGCAGGCTGGCTTTTCATCCCCAACACAGAGCTTCAGAGGGCGGGTAGCAGGTGTCCCACATCTACCTCAACCTGGCGGTCCCCAAGGAAGGAGCAGCCTGCATCAGCTTTGCAGTCTGGGCTGATGCCGACCCTTCAGACACTGCCCTGTTTTGCTCAGAGCCTATCAAGACAGGCTCTGTTTACGCTAAACCCCACCTTTCCCCAACCTCATCACGATGTATGCTACCTTCTTCTGTTTGTGGGATGCCCCGAGGTCCCTATGCGACGTGACCCCTCTCTCTCCGGTGGGCAATAAACCTGACTTTGTCCCTGTCAGTCTCAGGCTGATTGGTTTAGGACGGTGGTTCTCCACCGTAGAGGAACCTGGTTCACAAACGCCCGTGTTTCTTGGAAAACATGGGTTCAAGATGGCAATCAATTAAGGAACATGTTTGAGAAATGTGGTTTCGAAAGGTTCGGGGGGACAGACGGAGACTCCAGTTTGGGAACTAGTGGGTCTGAGAGTGATTCCACCAGGAAGTTGGACGCTTTTCACTTGAAATGTGAAAGATTCCCCTTTCTGAATTCAAACCAACATCAGATGTGTTCTTTGTATGGTGATTAAAAAAAAAAGTCGGGCTAGTATATTATATTAAGGAAGTTGGAATAAAAAGTAAAACAAAGCTCGAGATAGTGGTTACCCTGGAGGAAGTGACTCAGAGAAGGTGGGAGGGGGGCTCATGAGGTGCTAGTTTTGTTCTATTTCTTGATATGGATACTAGTGACTAAGAGGTGCCCTGAGGATCTATAGATTAATCTCAATAAAAAGCTAATTGCGGGGGCACCTGGGTGGTTCAGTCGGTTAAGCGTCTGACTTTTGCTCAGGTCACGGTCTCACGGTTTGTGAGTTTGAGCTCCCCATCTGGCTTTTGCTGTCTGCACGGACCCTGCTTCGGATCCTCTGTTCCCCCGTGTCTCTGCCCTTCCCCCAGTCATTCTTTTCCCTCGCGCGCGCTCTCTCTCTCTCTCTCAAAAATAAATAAATAAACTAAAAAAATAAAATACAACCTAACTGCAAAGAGCAGTGTCAGCCACAGAGTCAGGAAAACGGAGAGCAAGGGCGTTCAAAGTCTAGGGGCAGAGTCAGCCCCACACGGGCACGAGGAAGCTTCAGTCTCTGGTATTCGACACCCTGGGACGCTGGCTGGGCCATTTCACCTCCCTGGAAACTAACGTTCTCATCTGTAAAATGAAGCGTTGTTCCCCGGATCCACAGAGGTCTCTCCCAGCCATAGAGATGTCTGATTCTGACATGTAGGGTCCTGGATCAGTCGACTTGAGAAAGGTGACCTATTTTCACCTTCTTGGTTTTTGACTTTTGGCCAAGCTTAACCTAGGGACAGTTGGCACAGGGATGAGGGGAGTCTGTGAGGTGGGCCACCTGCCAGTTCCAAGCCTGTGGGAAAACAGCTCCGAGCTAGCCGGCTGGACCTGCCTAGTTCTATAAACCAGTGCTCCACCCAGAATGCATTTTCCCGGCCGCCCCCGGAGTCAGGCTAACTCCCAGGTTATTACATGAGCGGCTCAGAGAGGTCTGCCTTTTCCATGGATCAGAAGATTCCCAGCTGGTTTTCATCCATTTCTTCTAGCTCCTTCCTTCTCGTAGTAGAAGAAACAGTGGAATTACTTAGAATCACCAGAAGGCACAACTCGAGGAGAACTTAGACACGGCAGGGCCAGACAGGTAAACAGAGGGTGTTGGGACGTGTCCACTCTCCCAGCACAGCCCCAGAAGCCCAGTGACCCAGCCAGGCGACTCGGGACTGCTGATTCTCCAACTTAAGCAGGAGAAAAAGGCAGGAAAGTTCCCCAGGTGCTTTACTGGGGCCACCTCAAGAAAGCCTGCTCGAGCGGCCAAGGGCCCCCGGTTTCTGAATTCCCCTTTGGTGGCTGTGGTTTCTGTCAACGGCCACAGCCTCACACGAGCGAGGGCTCCAATCACGGACACGCTTCATGGTAAGGACAAGCCTCTGACCCTTTTCTGTTTATCACAGCGCCAGTCTAGAAGTTACATCCATGGTCATGAGGTGCCATGTTGTCCCCGGTCTCTTCATTCGTGTAACAAACGTTGAAGTTGGAGGAGCCTGGACTGGCTTGGGCACTCGGGGTACCTGGTCAACAACAGTCATCACACCTGTTTGTCTTTTACGGGGGGAGAGGGGGGGACTCAAATCAAATTTTGCCTTCGGCAAAGGCCACTTGTTCTCGGAGGAACAACACCGTGGCCCTGCTCTGAGGCAGCTGCTCAGACAGCAGCGGAACATGCCAGGTTTCGACGTGGACCAGCTATTCCAGAGAAAGGGGCTGTCACAGTAGGTTTGAGCAGCGTCCTTCTGGGGTTTGGAGCCAGCGCCCCTGGGTGGCAGCTGTTCCATGTAAAGGCTGTCTGGTCCTCTGCCTGGCAGCCCGGGGGGTTAGAACATCTGAGCTATTCAAAATATTTTAAGAAACCAACACCTTTCCGTTTGAAGAGGTCATTGGAAGTGGTGTGGAGGAGGCCTGGGTGGTTAGTGGAAACTTCCCAGGGCCCCCAGCACGCACACCAGGGGGAGAGTCCTTCCTGGACACACATTAAGCCAGGACCCCTGCCCAGAGCTCTGGCCAGGTGGGAAGTGTCCTTTGAGCCGAGAGCAAAGCAAACAATGCGGGAAACGCCCACAGTGGCTGAAGACCGTGCAGATGTGTTCTGCACGCCTAGCCCCTCATCAAGGCCTGGGCCTGGGGAAAACGATACGCTGTTTTTCTCCTTTCTTCTCTAAATTGCTTTCATTCCAGGGCGCCTGGGTGGCTCAGTCGCTTAAGCGTCCGACCTGGGCTCAGGTCATGATCTCACAGTTCGTGGGTTCGAGCCCCGCATCGGGCTCTGTGCTGATGGCTCAGAGCCTGGAGCCTAAGATTCTGTCTTCCTCTCTCTCTCTGCCCCTCCCACTCACACTCTGTCTCTCCCTCTCTCAAAAATAAACATTAAAAAGATTTTTAAATTGCTTTCCTTCTTAAAAAAAGTTTTTATTCTGCGTTTACCTAATGCTTCTTTTCCTCTGTTTTTTAAGTGCTATTTTTTAAAATCGCAGTTGTCATACAGGCCATATATAACACACAAATCCATTTTCTGATCTCTCTGCTCATTGTATATTTACTCAGTACCAACCTATGGGAGTCACAGTCCCAGGTGCTGGGGACACAGGAGTGAATGAAATAAAGGTCCCTGCTGGACGCCTTCTTTCACTTTCTCCTTAACCAATTCCACTTCCAAAGAGGAACCACTGTTGGTGTGTGTTTTCTTTCTTTCTTTCTTTCTTTCTTTCTTTCTTTCTTTCTTTCTTTCTTTCTTCCTTCCTTCCTTCCTTCCTTCCTTCCTTCCTTCCTTCCTTTCTTTCTTTCTTTCTTTCCTTTCAATATTTTAAATTTATTTTTGAAGGAGAGAGAGACACAGCGTGAGCAGGGGAGGGGCAGAGAGAAAGGGAGACACAGAGTCCAAAGCAGGCCTCAGGCTCTGAGCTGTCAGCACAGAGCCTGATGCAGGGCTCGAACTCACAAACCGTGAGATCATGACCTGAGCTGAAGTGGGATGCTTAACCACTGAGCCACCCAGGGGCCCCGGTGTGTGGTCTTTCAACGTGTGAGCATGCACACATACATACACACGGATCATTTTGGTTTTTGGTTGTTTTTTGTTTAAATGGCTCTTTTTTGCCTCCAAGAACGATTCCATCTTTTTTTCGCACATGCCTAATATGTGGCAGAGGTATGCCAAAACTTCTGTAACCAATCTCCCCATCCAATCTCCCCATTGACAAACGTTTAGGCATCTTTGATTCTTCCCTACAACAAAAAATGCTACAATGGTCATGGCCTCCTCATCCAGATATAGCTTTGCCTTCTTGTGTAGTTCTGCAGCAATTCTGGGAGTCAAGTTTCTTGGTTGAAGGGAGTGTGGATGTTAAGCCTGTCGAGTAATTTCTCGCCCCTGAACCCATCCTAGTGCCGGGAAAATCCATAATACTTCTGTGAGCAGGTGCACTCAACATTTGATTTCCTGTAAAGCATGGATGTCTTGGAGAGCGAGGGAATCACCGGGGTGTCGAGAATATCAGTGCTAACTGAAGTGGGGGCCAAATACAAGTTCACCGGATCACGCCTGGTTTAGGTCCCCACTTTGCACATTTAATCTCCTGAAGGACACCAAGAACTCAAGGCAGAGGGAAGCCCCTGCCTGAGTTTACACACCCTTTGCCCCACCTGTTTGACTTGGAAACACGCATACCTGTTGCGGAAAGCTTAGGGTCTTTTCACAGATGATTCCGGTTCTGGAGGGCGGGGCAGGGAGTTCGTAGACTTGGGCGGTGGTGGGTGGGGGCCCCTCCACCCAGCTCTTCATGTGCTCGTAGACGGGGCCTGGAGTCGGGGGCTTGAGCAGGGTGGGCGCCTGGTAGGTCTCCTTGGAGCTGGTGAGGGCTTCCCCCGGGCCTCTCAGGGAGGGGGGGCAGGGCCTGTCTGCGGGGACCTCAGGGAGCAGTTGGAGGCGGTTGGCAGGGGCCAGACCTTGCCGCCCATGGAGCAGACACTTCCACCAGCCCTCGCTTTCTGGCACGTTTTGTTCTAGAATGGTCAAGATGTCTCCTCTGCAGAAAGCCAGCTCGTAGAAAGAGTCTGGGTGGTTGTCATAGAGTGCTCTGGCCAGGAGGGTCTGGGGGCGGGAGGAGAAAGAATTCATCATCATTTCTGTGGCCGAAAACCATTCTACCCACACTGCTGGCTGAGAAACACTGGAGCGCATTCGTGGGTTTCCACCACCCCACAGGCTCTCGGCCCTGCTCTCTGCCTTAGTCCTGCCTCCCCTTTGGGGGTCCAGTGAAAGGTCATATCCTCGGGGAAGTCTAACTTGTGGAGTGTCCCAAACGTACTCTCACCGCACTGTTTTAATTCGGGTTTTTGTTGTTTTTCTTAATATATGAAATTTATTGTCAAATTGGTTTCCATACAACACCCAGTGCTCATCCCAAAAGGTGCCCTCCTCAATACCCATCACCCACCCTCCCCTCCCTCCCACCCCCATCAACCCTCAGTTTGTTCTCAGTTTTTAAGAGTCTCTTATGCTTTGGCTGTCTCCCACTCTAACCTCTTTTTCACCCCCTCCCCTCCCCCATGGTCTTCTGTTAAGTTTCTCAGGATCCACATAAGAGTGAAAACATATGGTATCTGTCTTTCTCTGGATGGCTTATTTCCCTTAGCATAACATTCTCCATTCCATCCACATTGCTGCAAAAGGCCAGATTTCATTCTTTCTCGTTGCCACGTAGTATTCCATTGTGTATATAAACCACAACTTCTTTATCCATTCATCAGTTGATGGACATTTAGGCTCCTTCCATAATTCGGCTATTGTTGAAAGTGCTGCTATAAACATTGGGGTACAAGTGCCCCTATGCGTCAGCACTCCTGTATCCCTTGGGTCAATTCCTAGCAGTGCTATTGCTGGGCCATAGGGTAGATCTAGTTTTAATTTTTTGAAGAACCTCCACACTGTTTTCCAGAGTGGCTGCACCAGTTTGCATTCCCACCAACAGCCACCGTTTTAATTCGTGACGGCCATGACCTGTGTGTGTGAGTACAGCCAACACATAGCTGAGTGGAAATCCTGACCCTGCCACTTCTTAGCTGTGTGCCTTGGAGCAAATTGGCTACTCTCTCTGGGCCTCAGTTTCCTGGTCTGTAAAATGGCACTAATGTTAATATCTCCCAGGGTAGGGGTAAGAATTCAATGGGTTGTTATGTACGCAAAGCTCACTGAACAGTGCCTGGCAGTCAGTAGGCGCTCTGTAGAGGTTGGCGGTTACTGTCCTAGCGATAACAGTGCCCTCTGTCTGGTCCTTATTATCTTTGTCCTGGATTGGACTGGAAGTTTGGTGACTACCGGGACCATAGCTCACCTATTTGCTGCTCTGTCCCCAGCTTCGAGCACACACTCAGGTGCATAGGAGATGCTCGGTAAATGTTCACTAATTGGTGAGTGAGGAAGCAGAGACACAACGGTTAAGGACCGGTCTATCTGTGGTCACACAGCCAGGATCAAAAGCCAGTCTCCCTAATTCTCAGAACTCATGCTCTTTCTGTTCGCCCCCTGACCCTCGAAGGAAAATCACCTCGTAGCAATGGCAGCAATGGGTAAGCAAACCTCCTTCTTATTTGAACTTTCTGCCGAATTAAATGAAGGCGACTTGTTTCTGTGGGGCTTAATGGAGTCACCTGTTGCTATATTAGTGCACATTTAACACAGAGAAATTGGGAAATACAGAGAAGAAAAAAAGAAATCTGTGAAAATTACCCATAATCTCGCCACTCAGAGGTAACTTTTCATACCATTTTAAGTATTTATCCTTCCAGGTGCTTTTTTCTTTCTTCAATTAAATTTAGTTAATTATACTTTTGATGCTTATTAGCTCCTAGTACATGCAATTTACAAGTAAAACAAAGCAAAAATGACCAACGATCCCATTATGTTTGTGAAGAAGTGTGGCCTTTTTTTTTTTTTTTGCATAAAGTTTTTCTGTTACAAAAATGGAATTGGATGTCCAACTGCTAAAAAGCATCACCTTAAACACACAGTCAGGTCAGTATGGATTTAGAGAAACACTGTGACATGTGTATGTATCTGAGAAGCAGTAAGTAGAATGCAGACAAATAGGCACTGAGAAGTCCCACGTGAAACCTCCTGCAATTGAGATCCTAGGGGATTACGAACAATTTTTGTGCATGGAACTTTCTTCTTACTGCAAAGAAATAAAAATCCATTACAGAGGGATATAAAATAGTGATAAGCAAATAGAACGGAATGGAAATGGCTGCCACAGATAACCACTGTCACTTCTTTGGTTCATGACCTGACATCTTGTGCACATTTGTTCATATATATGCACCTAGAGTCAGCCGTATTTCCTTTAATTAATTAATTTAGAAAGCACATGACAGAGGGGCAGAGAGAGAAGGGGGGGGAGAGAGAGAGAGAGAGAGAGAGAGAGAGAGAGAGAGAATCTCAGGTAGGCTCCATATCCAGCCTGGAGTCCAATGTGGGGGGCTTGATCCCACAATTGTGAGATCATAACCTGAGCCAGAATCAAGAGTCGGATGCTCAATTGACTGAGTTCTCCAGGCATTGCATGTCAGTTGAATTAAAAAAAATTTTTTAGGGGCACCTGGGTGGCTCAGTTGGTTGACGGTCCGACTTCGGCTCAGGTCATGATCTCACGGTCTGTGAGTTCGAGCCCCGTGTTGAGCCTCTCTCTCTGCCCCTCCCCTGCTCATGCTCTGTCTCTCTCTCTCTTTCTCTCTCTCTGTCAAAAATAAACATTAAAAAATTTTTTTTAATTTTTTTAATGTTTATTTTTGACAGATAGAGACAGAACAGGGGAAGGTCAGAGAGAGAGGGAGACACAGAATCCGAAGCAGGCTCCGGGCTCTGAGCTGTCAGCACAGAGCCCGATGCGGGGCTCGAACCCACATACTGTGAGATCATGACCTGAGCTGAAGCTGGACGCTCAACTGACTGAGCCACCCAGGCGCCCCTGTTCAGTATCCTTCTAAATAGCAGTCCTGCTTTCCCTTGTAAGGACGAATCATGCCGTCCCGTCAGGTTCTGGGACATTTTAGCTAATTCCAGTTTTTAGCTATGACAACGCTAAGATGATCATCTTCGTAGCTAAATATCTGCAACCCTCCTTATTTATTTCCCCAGAGAAATTTCTAGATGGGAAGTTGGCAGGGCAGTCATTGGGGCTCCTCCTTCCCTCACTGCCCTCAGGCATGGCTGACCCATTTATACTCCCCCCACCCCCCCACCCCCGGGTGTGAGACTGCCCATTTCCTCAAACCCCATGACCTGCGCATGAGCTCTTTGTTGGTTGCTGCGTTTGTTTTAAAATCTTTGTCATGGAAACTTGAAATGTTTTTGTAACACATTCTTGGAAATGCCCAGACTACTGAAAACTAGAGAACTGGCTACAGCCTTCCTGCCCCTGTGAGTGGATAACTTGGGAAGGGGTCACCTCCCTGCTACACTCCACCATTAACTCGTTTCCTTTAAAATTTATTTTTCAAAGATTTATTGTCTTTGAGAGAGAGAGAGAGAGAGAGCACAAGCAGGGAAGGGGTAGAAAGAGAGGGGGACAGAAGATCTGAAGCGGGTTCTACACTGACAGCAGAGAGCCCAGCGAGGGGCTCAAACTCAGGAACTGTGAGATCATGACCTGCGCCGAGGCGGGACGCTCAACCAACTGAGCCTACCCAGGTGCTCCAACTTATTTTTTTAATTAAAAAAATCTTGTAAATGTTTACTTATTTTTGAGAGAGAGACAGAGTGCGAGCGGGCGAGGGGCAGAGAGAGAGGGAGACACAGAATCCGAAGCGGGCTCCAGGCTCCGAGCCATCAGTACAGAGCCTGACGCAGGGCTGGAACTCACAAACCACGAGATCATGCCCTGAGCCGAAGTCAGATGCTTAACAGACTGAGCCACCCAGGCGCCCCTCCAACTCATTTTTAAAGGAGGGAACATGGTTCTGCAGCGTTACGGGCCTGTGTGTTGTGAAGGGCATCCCTGCCCGTGGGCGTCTCCTCTCCCATCCGTGTGAACCGAAACGCTCACCTGAGAGGGATGGTGCAAATCCCACCGGTTGGAGGCAGAGTGAGTTTACAGGGTGACACTGAAAAGCAGAGAGCCCAGTTAGGGCTAATAAACACCGCTTGCCTTCTGGGGGTGAGACCCATGCAGTGTCCCCTTAGCCGGTCACTTATTCCTTCCCAAGCGCAGCCAACCTTGGCTCAATGTTCACGAGGTACAGCACCATTCCCCATGCTTGAGTTCGGGGATACCAGTTTTGGTCATGGGATGGTCCGCTCTGTGAGCCTCCTGGGGCTCCCCTGTAGCCCCAACTCTGCCCAAACCCTCAGGGCCCTACGCAATTCCACTCTCGCCTACATTTCCAAGGCTCAGGGTATCAGTTCCTCATCGCCCCACATACCCCACCCTTCATGGGGCCTGAGTCCTTCACACAGGCTACACCCTCCACCCCAAATAGTCAGCAGCTTTGTGCCCAGTGAGACCCGCTCATCTTTCTAGACGCATCTTAGACGTCTCTTCCTCGCCGAAGGATTTCTTCACGCTCAGACTCTCCCAGACCCACCTAGTTCTCTCCATTTTTTTTTTGCTCAATGCGTTTCCAGGTCCGTACTGACAACCTTCACATGTAATTCATTAAGTCGGTGATCATCTATTTGGCGTCTGTGTCCGGGCACAGGCTCCAAGAGAGCGCACCTCCCTGGCTCTCACCGCATCCCCGGCTTCTGGCCCATGGTAGGTGCTCATCGTCTACTTGTTGAGTTAGTGGGTAGATGAGGACGAGTAGTGTAATGTGCCTGTGTTCAAGTCTTCGGGAGATAGAGAGACAGCACCAAGATGAGAGTCCCTGTTTCTGTCTAGAGTAGGGTCAAAAAGGATGCTCTCCGTGACTCTCTGCCCAGCCCCTCAGGCGGCTTTCGGTGAAAACGACCACTGAGAGGTCCAGAAAATGGGCCGCAGGACCTAGCTAATCTGCACATTCAATTCCTGTCCCGCAAATGTGTTCTAAGCGCATTTCCAGTGAATGTGGGTGCTCAGCTCGGAGAAGCTGGCAGAGATGAAGCATTTAGAGGGAACACAGTTTTAGAGCCTCATAAAGAGGATGGATTAAAGGCCAGGACTGAGTGAAGCTCCGTGCTACTTTGTAGATTTTTTTCCTAAAGAGGCGAATCATCTCTGTATGGCAAGAAAAGATCTTGAAAGTTTGCGGTGTAACACTTTGTCAGACTTTCACCGGATTTAGAAGGAGCCCTGCAATCCCTTCTTAGTATTCCTTTATTTTTTAAAAAGTGTTTGTTTTTGAAAGAGAGAGAGAGAGCGCGCGTGCCGGGGAGGGGCAAAGAGAGAGGGCGACAGAGGACCCGGAGCGGGCTCCGCAGGGACAGCAGAGACCCTGACGCGGGGCTCGAACTCACGAACCGTGAGATCACGACCGGAGCCGAGACTGGACACTCAACCGAGCCACCCAGGCAGGCACCCCTTAATATTCCTTTATTAAATTGCCTACAAATACCTAGATTCTCAAATGCTCTTTGACCTAGTTTTCACATTCTAGTGGTTCTCTCATTCATTAATCCGTTTAATGAAACCTTTGACAGGAGTTCGTTTTATGTTTTCATGAGGGTCATGATTTTACCTTTCTGAAAATTATACTTCAACTGTCCACACTGGCAAGAAAAACAACAACAGCAACAACACAGTCTCTAACCCATCATCACAATCTCATGAAACCCGCCTGATGCGTCCGGAAAAGAGAAAGCTGGTCGTCTGAGACGTGCTCGCGTCTGTCTGGAAAGAAGATGGTGTGTATGTCCAGACGGAGCAGTTGCTGCGTTTGGGCAGCTGCTGGGGAGTGTCCCGACTGGCATCAGCGTGGTTGATGCACTTGCCTATTGTGAAAGGCAGTGGATGATCTTCCAGAGCACAGGGGGCTTGTATGATCACCCACCCACGGGCACCCACGGCGGTCCACGATGGACAGCCCCGGTCTAATTCCGGAGACAAGGTTTACTTCATGCTTCCAGCCTGCCGTCTGCAAACGCGCGTACCTTACGGGATGTAACCTCCCAGGATGCCCTTCTGCGCGAGGTTTCGTTACAATTGGCAGGGATGTCTCTGGACACCTCATGCAATCCACTGATGTCTCAGAGTTTGAATAACAAAGCGTATCAAAGTTTCTGTTCCAAAGGAAGGATTAAACACCAGAGAGGAACCTTGGGGGGTCTTTCTTCACCTAGAAAACAGTAGACTATATCGGGGCGCCTGGGAGGCTCAGTCGGTTAAGTGTCTGACTTTAGCTCAGATCATGACCTCAAGGTTCCCAAGTTCAAGCTCCGCATCGGGCTCTGTGCTGACGGTGGGGAGCTGGCTTTGGATCCTCCGCTCCCCTCTCTTTCTGCACCCCCCACCCCGCTTGTGGGTTCTCTCTCTCTCTCAAAAATAAATGTTTTTTAAAAAGAAAACCGTGCACTATATTGAATGGGGCCTTATTCTGTGTTGGGGGAACTGCAGTCATATCACTGAAATCTTAGAAGCCTCAGAGGTGGCGAGGCTCAGGGAGGTGAAATGACTCGTCTAAGGTCACTTAGCCTCTAACTGCTCTCCTCACATCTATTACTGCGCATTCCCCTTACAATCCATTCTCCAGACATTTATACGCATAAATATTTACATACACCAATCAGATCATGTTGGTTTCCGGTTTCAAAACCTCCAATTGCTTAGACATACACTTGGAACAAAACCTACACTCTCTGCCTGATCGCCCCCCTAGCCCCCCTCTCCATCCATTAATTTTCCTTCGGCCACGTTGGTTTCTTACTTCTCCCAGATGCGCTAAGCTTACGTCCACCTCAGGACCTTTGCCCTTGCTATGCCTCCTGCCCAGAACACTCTTCCGCCAGATCTTTGCATGGCTGGCTCCTCCTTCAGGCCTCCGCTCAAAAGTCACCTCCTGCCGAGGCATCCCTGCCCACCCATGGAAGGCTAGCCTCCTTCTCTGCACCCACGCACGACTGAGACGCTGATGTTGCAGGCGCTCTGAAGAAGGAATCCAGACAGGGCAAGCCGGACTTTGTTCGGGCAGGCTGGCAGTGGGGGGAGAGGAAGAAATAGCAACAAACACTTGTCCCACACCTGTGTTCCTGGTGCCGTGCCAAGCTCTTTACGGACAAGGCATGGAAACAACCGTCAGCTCAGCGAAGGCAACCTAACAACCAACGCGATCATCTCTGGGGCCACTCACAGGGTGTTTTTTAAATAGGGTGTGAATTTGGAAACGTTTGCGTAGATATTTAAGACATGAAGGAGGACATATGTTTATATTTTTGTTCCCCGTGGGCACGCTGGGAGTCGGATCCTGCGAGCCGTGGAAGAAACGGTGCTAACTAGTCTCCAAAAGGGGTATTTCCGTCAAATGCCCTTCTTCGTGCGGCAGCTGGAAGAGGGGCAAGGAAAATGAATGTGCACTTGGAAGAAAGAAACAAAAAGGCAGAGAATACGATTCCCTTTCTGGGAGACCTTCCCACAGCTGCCAGATGCAATGCGTTAATCTATGTTGAATCGTCAATGAGCTGGGACAGTAGTTAGCTACAACTGGAGAAATCTGGGATGTTGTTCGTTCAGGCATTCGTGCATTTGTTCGCGAAGATTGTGTTAAGCATTTACTATACGCCCAGGGCTCTGCTGGACACAGAGCAGAGCCTGATCTTACACCAACGCACGTTGCAGCAGAGGAGATCAACTCCCATCCGATTTTCCCAGAAATCAATACAGGGTTTCTACTTCTCTTAAGGGCAATGATGGAAAATACAGGAAGTGGTGAGAAATATTATTGGGGTAGGGAGAAAGGGGGGCGTGCTCTGGGGGTGGGTAGGAGTTAGATCTCGACGGGGGGGGGGGGACGATCATCGAGGCAGGGGAAGAGAAATGTGTGAGGGCTGGAGTGACGGAGTGTGTGTGTGTGTGTGTGTGTGTGTGTGTGTGTGTGTGGTGGGTCGGAGGAACTGAAAGATGAACTGGCTGGAGAGAAGTAAACAAGGGATGTGGGGCTTGATTCCCTATTGGCTGCTGCCTATATATCTGCTTGCTGGGTGAAAGGGATTGGTGGGGGGCTACGGGGAGGCCAAAGAGCCTCATGGAAGCCAGTCACCCAGTCTGGGTGGGAGATGGGGGGCAGGCTGGATTTAGGATAGCGGTAGGGAGGAGGTAGTGAAGGATGGCAGGCGGTCTTTGAGGCGAGTCTTGAAAACAGGGCAGGATCACAAGTGCCGGAGAAGGGAGGAGGGACGCAGAATGGGCCGGGGAAAATAAGAAGCAGATGGAGACAGTTGGTGCTCGTACTTTCTGTCTTCTGCAGAGGCATAGAGAGGCAGCAGCAGCAGCAACCAGTCTAAGCGGAACCGGTTGAGATGAGCCTACAGAGATGCCACCTGCTGAAGCTTCATTTCTACGCTTCTTCACCGTTCATCACTCTCTGGACCAGGAAGGCGGACCCAGCTTGAGACCCTGCAAGAGCCCGGCTTGCCTTTCTGCTCTGCTCTCCATTTTTATTTTCTTTAGTTCGCTTGGAAGAGCGAAGCGGCAGAAACTCGGAGCGCTAGGGCAGGACGGGGGACCCTGGGAGATGCTGTCTTCGGGTTTACCTCATTTCAGAGCGGCGTGTGCCTGAGACCGGGAGAGATCACATGACCTGCCTCAGGTCACCCAGCAGCCCGCGGTGGCAGAGGGGAGTCAAACTCAAGTGTGCCTGACTCCTGAGCCCGAATGGCCTCTCCAAATCCAAGTCAACCTCTTGCTCTGATCCGCTAAAGTCTACATGCATGTACTTTCAGAAGAAGATGCTTGAAAGACATCCCTAGGCTGCAGCAGGCTCGCATGATCGCAGGAGTGGGTGTGAGTGAGGCAGGCCGAGTGCTGGAGACTGGCACGCTCACACAGATTTTAGAATATAAATTCTTGGGCCACATGACACGCTCTGGGGCTGAGTCCAGCCCGCTGCTGGGGTCTTAGAGGCCCCACACTGTTTTCCTTTGCAAAGCCAAAGTTAATGGGCAGGAGGCTAGAGCATTTTGACTCAGCGCAGGGCTCCTCTTAACAGGTGATCTGCCCTGAATCACCCCTGCCCCCCACCCTGCCCGGTTATGTTATAGCCAAGACTAACAGCCACCTGCTCGCAACTTGAGACTCTGTCTCTCTGTCCTTTCCTGCTTGCCTCCTCCTCCCCACCCCCCTCACAAGGGTCAGATCAGCATCACAGCTGATACAAGCGCTATCCCCACCCTCTGGACTCCTGTATTCCTAAAATTAAAAAGTTCACAGCCGGGGGATACAAGAGACCCCGAGATGGTTTCTTTCAAAGTAGCCGGCATATCATCATTCCCTTGGGAACATAAATCGTACCACAAGGTCACCAGCTCACAGCAGGAAGCAATAAATAAGTGAGTGCCCCACACAACGATAGAGACGGTACATGAGGCAGGAACCCTGAGCAGCGAGTGACGGACCCCTGCTCTTACAATGTCATAGAACCTCATTGCTCGTAAGATGGGCACCTGTCTTCTACTAAAATCCTTCTTTGAAAAATGTCCACATTTAGCATTTTAGCTTCTGTCTCATAGGTTCTATGACTTGTTTCCAAGAATTCTTTAGGAGAAGGTGGCAGAATTGTTCCTACTTCCCCTCTGAGGATCCGGAGAGCATAGTAACACATAAACCACAATCTCTTTAAAAAAGCATACAGTGTATATATTTCAAAGCTTTTGACATATGGAAAGTATGAATCCCTGAAGTTCACAAAGGCTTTCCCTGGATGTGGGAGCTTTGACTTTCACATCAGTGAAAGTTTCTCTTGTATATCTTTACAGCGCAGCTGAGCCCAGACTCGGAAACTCAGACGTAGACCCAGAGCAGAGCAAAGCGCTTTGATCCTTGTTAGAGACAACCGTCTCTCCTTGGATGAAACGGAAGTGTTTCACACTATGTAACTACACAGACAGGCTGGGAGAGATCAAAGCAGAGAGAACCGGGGCTGTGGGTTGGTTTGTGCCTGTTTATTTTCCATCATTTTTAAAAGCGCTTATGTTAAAAAAAAAAAAAAGTTTCCAAGAGCGTAAGCAAAATCCCCTTACCACCTCCATTTTCCCACCCACACCCTCCAAAAAGGGAAGAAGGACAATCCTGAGGAAGAAACAAAGTATCTTCATGATACTCCTGTGAGAGGTGTTGATGGGCGACAGCATTCTGTGAGGTAACCTCTGGAAAGAGGACAGAGGGTAGGACAGGCTCGTAAGAAGTTACAGCAGAGATGGTCTGGAAAGGATTCCCAGTTTGCAAACCCTACACAACAATGCAGCCTTCTTCTTACACATGGCGTGTCAGCCAATAGTAATTTCCTGTAATTGATCAAAGAAAAAAATCCCCTTCAATCTTCTTCTTCTTTTTTAATGTTTATTTATTTTCGAAGGAGACAGAGTGCGAGCAGGGGAGAGGCAGAGAGAGAGGAAGACACAGAATCCTAAACAGACTCCAGGTTCTGGGCTGTCAGCACAGAGCCCGACCCGGGGCCTGAACTTGAGGACCGTGAGATCATGACCTGGGTCCAAGTCGGATGCTTAACTGCTAAACCGCCCGAGCCACCCAGGCGCCCCCTCCCCTTTCATCTTCTGGACGCATATTGAGTCAGGCATCTTGTTATTGTCATAGTTTACGACTTAGCCAATGGCTCATAGATGGGGTAGCCGACACTTTTTCAACACCTGCGCCAGGCGCTGCAATAAGTAATTAGCTTTGATGATCTCCCTTGATATTCACCGTCCCATGAAGCAGTTACCGCGATTAGTGTTGGAGAGATGGGAAAACTAAGGCACAGAGAGGGTGATTGAGTAGCGTAAGGTTGCTCAGAGGGCAAGGAACAGAACCAAGAATGGAACACAGGCAGTTTTGACCCTGGAGTCTGCCCTTTTGGCCCACAAATCGCAGAGCTTGGTACCGACTCCACCAGTTGGCATGTGCATTTTCACAGAGCAGCGAATGACAGAGTGTGCCCCGGGGAGAGGAATGGTAAGCTGATAACTACATTTTAACTCAGTTGTGTAAGTTGTGTGGCCATTTATCAGAATTAGATCCTGCCCTAAGAATTCAGAAAATAGCCTAGGGGCACCTGGGTGGCTCAGTCGGTTAAGCGTTCGACTCTTGATTTCCGCTCAGGTCATGATCTCACGGTTCGTGGGATCGAGCCCCACGTCAGGCTCCATGCTGACAGCAGGGAGCCTGCTTGGGATTCTCTTTCTCCCTTTCTCTCTCTCTCTGCCCGTCCCCTGCTCACCCTCCGTCTCTCAAGATAAATAAATAAACTTAAAAAAAATTTAGGAAATAGCTTGACTGTCATTACTGGTACATAATGATACACTTTTATAATGGAATACTCTACAGCTATTAAAAATAATGAGGTAGAGTGTATGTGAGTTGAAATGGAACAATCTCCAAAATGCAGTATTAATTTAATCAGGATGACCAACTGTGCATACGGTATGTCCCCATTTATGCTGTTGTGAGGATAGCATCTTTCTGGAAGATGACATAAGTTGTTGGTTGGGGCTTTCCCTCTGGCCGGAGGAACCAGAGCCCAGGAAATTATAGAGGTTTGGGATTAAAGGAAAACATGCTTGCAACCCACGCCCCTCGGTACAGTTAGAATTTTGTAAACCAAGAGCCTGCTTGGGATTCTCTCTCCCCCCTGCCCTCTCTCTCTGCCCCTCCCCTGCTTGTGCTCTCTCTCTCCCCCTCTCAAAATAAATAAATGAACTTAAAAAAAAAAAAAAAGAATCCATCTTTGAAACAATTGTCCAAGAAAGAGGCTGTTGCCTTAACTTTTGTCTTCCCTCATGGATTTCAATAGCTTTCCACAGCAACGTTTACGTTTCCAAGTACAGTTCTGCCAGGTTTAGGGAACTAAGAGTCACGGAAGATAGCAAAATGGTGCATTTCGTAATCAGAACTTGCCCTGAGATTTGCAACGGCGCCCAGTTAATAATATCCTTCCACTTGTCATGCCTAATGTAGTGAGAGAATTCATTTGTGGTATCGTAGAGCCCGAGACAGCTCTGGTTCAGTCATCTGCATTCCGGTCTCGGAAACATTCGGGCTTTTTTTGTTTGCTTGTTTTTTTAATGAAGTGACAGCTGAGTGATTTCTTGCATCATCCTGCGACATAAGGAACGGTTGATTCTCTTGGAGCTGGTTTTTAAAGACTTAGCCAAGTGGGTAAAGGAGAGAAGGCTGAGGAGAAGCTGCTGTTGTCTGCCGGGGAGGCCAGGGAAATCAGCGAGCTTCGGCCCCAGCAACCCCTCTGTACAAGCGGACAAGTTCTCGAATGAAGAGGTTCCAGGATGTGGAGAAAGGGATCCGAGGTCATTTAACTGAACGCGAGATACCGAAACGCGCTTCTCCCCCCCCCCCCCATTACCTTTATATTTAGAGGAACACGGAAGCTTAAAAAAATTAACCGAGCAGAATACAGCTTTTTAAACAAAATGTAAATTCTCTCTTTCTGGTTTCAAAACACGGGACACAGAGCACCTTTCAGTTACTCCCACCGGTGCGACAGCTATCGGAGGACCGTCCTTCCGGGCTTCCCTAACTTGGGGGGAACATTTGAAATAACACGTCACGGCCCCCTTCGCATGGTTAGAGTTGCAAAGAAATGGAGGCCAGCAGAGAGAAACTCAGATACTCACATTCACTCTCATCTTGATCCTTTAAGGAGATTGTGTTTAAAGGTGACCATTCCGTGTCCTGGAAAACACCGGCAGAAGCCGCTTGGGAAGGGAGGGTCTTCTGTAGCAGTTTGTGCCGGAGTGCTGACAGGTGTGGGTCTAAGACACTTGGGCGTGAATAGTGCTCTTTTCACAGCTGTTCCTGCGAGCAGATCTGGGCTGGACCCGACAGCCCTGGGTGCGGATGGGGCCGGCCACCCAACGCATTCCCTTGATCTGCTCCCTGGTTCCCTCCCATCCTTCTGGGTGCAAATAGCCACGATGGCGGGTGTATCTATAGGCACCGGGGACAAAGAAGGGAATAACCCTGGTGAACTTGGACATGAGAAGATATATGAGCGAAAAAGAAAAAGTTAAAGAATGATTCCTTGTCTTCCTAACGCCCGTGAAAATGGCCCGGCGGCCGGGGATGACGGCGGTGTCTGTGAACAAGCACGAAGGTATAAGCGATGTCTCTGTAGACGCATCGAACTCTGACCCCTCCAGCTTCGAATTCTTCCTGATGGTTCGGATGAAGAAGCCACTCATCACAGGACTTCCGTACATCGCCCAATAATGAGACTTTGAGGAAGCGATTGTGGCCAGAAAAAAATTCCAAAGCCACTCGGTGGAAGTGAAATGTTTTCTTCCCTGATGTCTGAATACCGTGGTTTTCCAATAGGTTTGGGTCTTGGCCAGATCAACGTGTTTGAGTCAACTTCCCCTATTGATGGGAACCTTATTAGAACTCACTGTTAGTGCTTTATTAATTTGACAATTATCATTATTTTTTAAGGTATATTTTACTTTATTTTAG
Organism: Felis catus; assembly: GCF_018350175.1. Taxonomy (NCBI): domain Eukaryota; kingdom Metazoa; phylum Chordata; class Mammalia; order Carnivora; family Felidae; genus Felis; species Felis catus. Next base: position 6,489,803 of record NC_058370.1, read on the forward strand.
AGAGAGAGAGAGGCATGTGGGCTGAAGAAAGGGGCAGAGGGAGAGAGAGACAGAAAGAGAATCTCAAGCAGGCTGCACACTCAGCTCAGAGCCTGATGTGGGGCTCGATCTCATGACCATGAGATCATGACCTGAGTCAAAATCAAGAGTTGGAGGGTGCCTGGGTGGCTCGGTCAGTTAAGCATCTGGATTTTGATTTCAGCTCGGGTTATGGTCTTGCAGTTTGTGAGATCGAGCCCTGCATTGGAGCCTGCTTGGGATTCTTTTTTTTGTTTTGTATTTAATGTTTATTTTTGAGAGAGAGAGAGAGAGAGATACAGAGTGTGAGCGGGGGAGGAGCAGAGAGAAAGAGGGAGAGACAGAATCCGGAGCAGGCTCCAGGCTCTGAGTTGGCAGCACAGAGCCTGACGCGGGGCTCCAACTCATGGACCGTGAGATTGTGACCTGAGATGAAGTCGGACGCTCAATTTAATTCTCTCCCTATGGATTCTTAATCTCTCCCTATGTCTCTGCCCCTCCTCGGCTCACGCTCTCTCCCCCTCTCTCTCAAAATAAATAAATAAACTTAAAAAAAAAAAAAAAGAGTTGGACACTCAACCGACTGAACCACCCAGGCGCCCAGACGATTCTTTATTAAGCACCTACTGTATGTTTGATAACGTGTGCTGGGGAGAGCGGTGCGCGAGGTTCCCTCGATCCAAGCTCAGGATTGAAATGCTGCAACATTTGATCAACCAAGCCTTGTAGTAATTGAGATCTGGCCCAAGACAGGTGCATGTTGTACCAAACTGCATTCTACAGGTGGTTGTGCCCTGGAGATCCGGCATCTGTATTCCTGGCCGTGTCCCCTCCACCACCTCCAAGCTCGCTCCTGACCAGCCATGTCCCTGACTTATCGTTTACAATACCTAGTTTGGAAAAAGGAGAAGTTGGAAGCAGCTTCTGGGAGTGGTTGAGGCTCAGTCCCAGCTTGTGAGAAGCTCATCGATGGAGGAGAGTGAGAAACTAGGAACTTCTCGGGGCCTCCCTAACCTCACCTGAAAGCGTGGTGGCCGTGCAGCGTTCCCGAGTGGCTGCAACACCTCGCCCCCTGCATTGATTTCTTTCCTTATACTTCTCTCTCACCCCAGGAAGGAGGGCGGGGGCAAGAACATCACAGGTAGGGTCCTTTCCTTCTTAGCTTCCTTTCCTCTCCTCCTCCTTTCTCTCTTTTTTTGGAGGGAAACGAAGAGGAAAGGCAGGGGAGATACAAAAGGTGTTTTGTGCTGTTCGATTGGTCCCCAGCGACTGTACGACCTCGGATGAGGAGGAAGCTTCGTCTAAGGCTGCACTCCTTCGGCCTCGCGCCTGTTCACAGCACGTCATATCCATGGGCCACCAGTATAGATTTTTACTCAAGTCACGTGTTAAATTAAGCCGATTAAAAACAACTCTCTCTAAGCAATATTACCTATAGAATTACGTTCAATGAACTAGTCTTAGTTTTTCTTTTTTAATTTTTGAAAATGTTTCTTTATTTTTGAGTCAGAGAGAGACAGAGCATGAGCAGGGCAGGGGCAGAGGGAGAGAGGGGGAGACAGAATCTGAAGCAGGTTCCAGGCTCTGAGCGGTCAGCACAGAGCCTGATGCGGAGCTTGAACCCACGAACCGTGAGATCCAGACCTGAGCCAAAGTCAGGTGCTTAACCGACTGAGCCACCCAGGCGCCCCTCTTAGTTTTTTCTGATGCACATTAAAATGCATTATCTAGGGGCACCTGGGTGGCTCAGTGGGTTAAGTGTCCCACTCTTGGTTTCAGCTCAGGGCATAATCTCACAGTTCATGAGTTCGAGCCCCTCGTCGGGCTCCTCGCTGACAGCATGGGGCCTGCTTGGGATTCTCTCTCTCTGCCCTCCCCCGCTTGTGCTCACTCTCTCTCTCTCTCTTCCTCTCTCTCAATAAATAAACTTAAGGGGTGCCTGGGTGGCTCAGTCAGTTAAACGGCCGACTTAGGCTCAGGTCACGGTCTCACAGTTCACGGGTTCGAGCCCCACGTCGGGCTCTGTGCTGACAGCTCAGAGACTGGAGCCTGCTTTGGATTCTGTGTCTCCCCCTCTCTCTGCCTCTCCACCACTCCTGCTCTCTCTCTCTCTCTCTCTGTCTCGAAAATAAATACACATTTAAAAAATTTAAAAAAGTTTTTTAATTAAAAAAAAGTCTTAGGAGAGTACGCAGAACGTTAGAGACAGGTGTGTGTAACTGGCCCTTGATCTCACAGTGCTTGTTGATCTCCTCACTCTGGGCAACATTCGCGGAGGAAAAAAGCAACTTCAAGTACTCGCCATCTGTAACTGACTCTCGCGTTCTTTCAACCTCGGAGCGAGTTGAAATTCTGAAGCGGAGGGAACATCCCACAAAGCCCTTTGGGCTTTTCGTTAACCAGAGGGCAAACGTCTCCGAGGGAGGAAGGCCCCTACTGCTTTCTCATCTCATTGCTTGTTTGCCCTTCTCCCCAAATGACAGACTGCCTGTGATGGGCGCGTCACACAAGCTGCTCTTGATTCTCAGGAGAAGCAACACTTTAAAGGAAAAAAAGAACAATTCTGTGTGTTCAGTAATCCATAAGCCGAGCTGCTGTTGCAGGTGCGGGACGTATGGCCTTCTTGCCACTGGCTCTGTCCTCATGGTGTGGACACAGGGTCCCCCAGTCGAATACACAGATGGCTTATGAGCATACATTTGGAAAGGGTTCCTAAACTATTTATTTCCCCTTTTTCACAGCTCATGCTGGGACAGTCGAATATCACTTGTACGGCATATTTTCTACCAGCCCCCCACCTTCCTCCTTTGAAGTTATTTCCTCTCCAAGAACTTGTCATTTCCTCCCTTAGTCATTCTATTTCCAAAATGACCATGTTCTGTTTCTACGGCTGCTTCCCCATTCGATTACCATGTAGGCCACTTTCCTTCGAATAGTCTGGTAAATTCTGGGATCGTGATGGTATTCTGTTTAGTTCTTATTTTTTTTTTTTTTTAGTAGTGAGCTCTATAGCAAATAAAACATTAAGAGAATAAATGTTTTTAAACAGGAGTGATAATATAGTGTTATTATATTCTATTCTATTTTTATATTACATGTTATATTATGTATTCTATTTTCTATTACATTTTTATTAACTGAAATGACAGTTTATTTTATTGAGAAAGGGACCTAGACATTTGTGTTCTTTGTGGCATTTAGAATGGTGCCTGGCGCAAAGTGGGCACTCGATATTTGTTGGATGAATGAAAGGTATATTGTCTCAACAGAAAATGGAAATAGGGTTGGTAGAAAACAAACGTCAGTTTCCAAAAAAAGAAAAAGGTGTGTGTATAGCACATGTAGTTCAATAAAACCATTTACACCTTTATTTACTGTTCTTTCTGTTTACATCTCCTGCCAGTTTCAAATGTCAAAAGTTTCTCTCTCTTTGTTTTTTTTTTTTTTTTTTCTGAAAGGCAGGGCAAGTGATTCTCGTCCGTGTCCATTGAGAACACCAAGGTGGCATCTAAAATGTTAAGAGTTAAATAAGTGTTAAAAAATAAATTAAAAAATAAAAGGGGGGGGGGCGCCTGGGTGGCTCAGTTGGTTGAGCGTCCAACTTTGGCTCAGGTCACAATCTCGCGGTTTGTGAGTTCGAGCCCCACGTCGGGATCTGTGCTGACGGCTCAGAGCCTGGAGCCGGCTTCAGATTCTATCTCTCTCTCTCCCCCTCCCCTGCTCATGCTCTGCCTCTCTCTGTCTCTCAAAGATAAATCAATGTTAAAAAAATTTTTTTTAAATAAATAAATAAAATGGAAAGAGAGGCCACCACCCTGGTCCCCTGATTTATCCCCCTCCTTCTGCTTTTCCCTGCCAACATTCCCTTTGTTGCGTAGCAGCCAGAGTGATCTCTTAAAACATAAACCGGACCATGTCATCTCCTGCTTTAAATAGGCCAGTGGCTTCCTTTGCAGTTAGAATGCACTTCGAAGTTCTTACAGGACTGACAAGGTCCTATGTGAATGGGATCCTGCTTACCCCGTTGATCTCATTTCTGCCCACTCTTTCCCTTGGTCCTTCTGTTCCAACAACACTGGCCTTTCTGTGGATACTGCACGATGCTGAATTCATTCCTGCCACAGGGCCTTTGCATTTGCTGTTTCTTCTGCCCTGAATGCTTCTGTCATCATTCAGGACTCCAGAGAGGCCCTTTCTGTCCATCACCTCTGTCAGATCACCTTGTTTTATTTTTCTTCATGGCAGTCGTCACCATCTGAAATCATGGTGTCCATTTACTCATTTACTAATTTTCTGACTCCACTAAAATATCAGCAATGTGTTGATCATCTGAACCCCAGGGTCCAATAACTGCATGCCGGATGGATGGCTAATCAATGAGCAGTGAATTGTGTTTTCAAGCTGGCCGTGGTGTCTGGGCTCTTTTGTTTTGTGGGGCAGGTGAAGCAATGGAATTGCTGCACAAGGTCAGAGGGAGGCCATGGGTCCTTGCGACCTTGACCTCAGCTGCAAAGGTTTAGATCTAAGGCAACATCTGACCATGGGAGCTGGAAGGGGGCCAGTTCCCGAGAATCTAGGCTGAGTGGCTCGGGTCGGGGCCAGGTAGGGGTTAGGGAGCTTAGAGCCGGGCAGCCTCGGTTCCCAGGGGTGTGACGACTAGGAAGTGCCGTGTCTGACCTTGTGGCAGGGCAGGGCGATGTCACAAGAGCTCCATCTGCACTCTCTGTGACCTCCCATTCACTCACACACACTCCAGGTGTTTATTGGGCACCTACTAAGCGCAGGCACTGCCGTAGCACTGGAGACGCAGCCCTGAATCAGGAAGCCCAGCTCTGTCCCTGGAGGAGCTGACTCTCCGGAGGGCAAGACACATGATGATAAAAGGGACAAACGATTGAGAAAGATGATGTCAGATGTTGATAAATGAAGACGAGGCGGAGAATGAGAAAGACCAGGGAAGGTGTGGGAGGCGATTGGATGGGCGGTCCAGAAAGGCCTTGAGCAAGCGTGTGAGTGAGCGAGTGAGTGAGTGTGGAAGATGCTGGTGGGGAGGACCCACGGGACCCAACCCCCCTACATGAATGTTCCCAGGCAGGGGAAGGGGCGGGCAGTGTGGTGGGGGGCTGTGGGGAGGGGGTCAGGCACGCCTCGTGGCCACGGTAAGTTCTCCACATACATTCCCACTTGCCCTTCTTCCACAAAGACTGAGTTAAAATGTCTTACTTCCCATTCAGAGGTGCTAAAGGCACAAGGAGAACCTGTGATTGCTCCCCACCCACAAACAAGGTCCCGAGGTCCTGAGTGTTCTTGCCCAGAAGCCCTGAAGTAAGTGTAGTCTGCGCCCGTAGGAGACACATCGCCGTTGGGTCTGTCAGAGTCCAAGAATTTTGGTGCCTTTACCTCTAAGTCTTTACCACGACCCTCCTGGAGGGGCTCTACGACCACTACCCCCAGGATTGGGATATAAGGCAGCCAGAGGGTGTTTGCTCTTTAATCGAGGCTGAATATGAACTGTTAAGAATATCTGAGAGTATTTAAATGTGCTTAAAACATAAATATTATTTTGATCAATTCTCTGGACATCCACCCTTTAGTAATGAGGGGAAAGACACTTGTTTGAAAACTCCCTTCAGAAAAGCAAGTGAGCACGCCGTCACGTTTACGAAAGAGAGAAAGTGCAGCTTGTAGAGAAAATACTTTCAGAAAGTAGGTTTAAAATAGAATTTCAGGGTGGCTCACTTGGTTAAGCATCTGACTTCAGCTCAGGTCATGATCTTGAGGTTGGTGAGTTTGAGCCCTGCATCAGGCTCTCTGTCATCAGTGCCGAGACCACCCGGGATCCTCTGTCTCCCTCTCTCTGCCCCTCCCTGACTTGCGCTCGCTCTCTCTCTCTTTCCAAAATTAACATTAAAAAAATAATAAAATAGAACACCATTTCAGAAATTCTCAGAAAGCGAAGGAAAACAAATACCATGCTTATCTGACTCTGCGATTCTCCTTCAGTTCCTGGACATGTACCCCAGTGAGACAAAGGTGCTAATTTCAACGTCACTTCTAATGGTGTGTATTCATCTGCACACATGTGCACACACACATGCATATTCATAAGTCAACACAATTTGTAACAAATGGGACTGCATCGCTAAAGTACATGCAGGCTCCATTTTCATAAATAAGGCACTTTTTGAAACTGCCCAGAATCCCAAACAAAGATTGACATGTAATAAAATCACTCATGCACCCTGTCTTTTAGACTTGACTTTCTTGAATGGAGTTGAACAGGGAATCAATCAGCTACAGTCCAGTAAGTCAACAGATGAGGCGTTAGACGGACCACTTTGCCACACATGAGGACTTCTACGTCTGTTGCAACCGTACTGTGTGAGCCCAGCATTTCTTATCACTAGTATCAGCAAGTTCAGTTTTCAGTTTTCTCTTGGTTTTATAAGACATTAAGGAAAACCTCATGAAAAGCAGACGACTACACAAAGGTGAATGCTCTACCGACATGAAACCATCGGGTGACAAAAAGCAGCAGCCCCACGGGACGGCGTGACAGGGCAATCGCTGGTCACCACCCACTGTCCCCAGGCCACCTTCAAGGTACGAGAGAGAGGTGCTCTGGGTCCCCTTGGCTGAACAGGAAGGTGCTTCAAAGCAAAATGCACCAAAGCAGAGAACCGCTTACGTGCTATGACCCCTGACAGCATTGTGTGACCCTTTGCTCAAAGAGAATTAATGAACAATAATCAAGGAGATCAACTGTGCTACAACAAATGGAACTCTAATACGTATTGTTAATTGTGAAAGGCAAGAAGCTCGACAATGGATCAGTTACTGCTCCCATTTGTATAAAGCCTTTTAAACAGTGTATTATCTCCCGTGGGCGTCGACCGTTCTGTAGGGGTACCCAAGAGTACCGAGGGGGACTCTGCCGAGGTTGCCTGTGGACTAGGAGTTGAAGACCTGAGTTCTCGCCCTCGCGCTTACTGCCTTTATGTGGACTGATTGTTAGAAGGACATTATTAACTCAACATTAAATTTTCTTGTGTGTGATCATATTGGAGTTGTGTAGAAGAACGTCCTTGTTTTTAGGGGACACATGTTGATGTTTTGGGAGGGGGGGTGAAGGGTCATTATGCCTACAATTTGTTTTCAAATGGCTTAGCAACAGCAACAACAAAGTGTGTGTGTGTGTGTGTGTAAATATACACAAATAGATGCAGACAAATGTGACAAAATGCCAGGAATCAGTGAATCTTGGTGAAGGATATACAGGGGTTTACTGAATTACTTCCCCCCCGCCCCGCCAGTTTTCCAATGGTTTAAACATTTTTCAAAGAAAAAAAAAGTGGGCACAAAATTCTAGGGTAGCTTTGATATTTACACACGATCCATACAAGAGAGGCGGTCATGGGTTATTCAGCCATAAATTCCACTAGTGACATACATTAGTATTACTTTAATAATCAATAGCATATATTTAATTCATATAAACAAGCTTCCCATTTAGTAATTGTTTCATTTTCTTTCCCGCACGACTGAAGGTTTAAAAAAGGTCTAGCAAGATAATCCCTGAGCTTTATTTTCTTTGCGTCTGAGCCATTTTTCTTTTTAAGCAGCCATTACAGCGTTCTAGGCAGCGAATCTTTTTTGATTCATGCCACAGACCTGAGCCCCACTCGCACATACCAGTACAAAAATTACCGGGAAATGGCATGCAGAATGCCCCCTGTGGACTCAGCAGGGGAGGCTGAAGCCAGATCTGGACTCTGCTCTTGGGAAGGAGCACAGAATCAACCTGGGAGTGACACTAAGTGTTTGCAGGGTCCAGGGAGAGGGGAGGTCAGGGTGAGCTGAGGCCAAGACCCGCATCTTGCTGGGAAAGCTGTTTGGAAGCTGAGCGGACACAACGGGATGGATTGTGTTCTCAACCCCAGGAACTGGTTTCTGCGAGAAGTAACTCTCATCCATCTCTGAATCCAACTGGTCAGGGGCTTTGGAGCACCCCTCTTTTCCACACTTAGACTTCTAGTAAGCTTCTCCATCTCCAACCTACATGTTACTAGTATTCACCCTTCGACTTCATCAGAAACTTGGAACTAAAGTCAGTCATTGTCCTTAACCATAACTGGTTGTTTGGTGAACTGCCCATCCGAACGGCCCCCCGTCACTCACCCTGGGCGTGCCATCCATGATCTCTGCTCCCTTCATGCTGGTGTGAAACAGCTCCCGTGAGCTCTCCGGCTGATATCTCTGGCTTCAGAGGAGGGATTATGCAATGTCACTGCATGCCTTGGGCTGGTTCTCAGAAACTGAATTCTATGGAGCTATCTGACAACACGGGAAATTGTCACAACGATTCTCCCAGCAGGCAAACTTTCTGCAAAGCGCGATAAGAATAAAATGAAAGGGCTGACGGAGAGGGGCCAGAAATCCAGGCCACACTCACTCTTCGATGCCTGGCATCTCATTTGGTCTATAAGTAGAGAGTGTCACACATTTGCTGTGTGAAACCACAAACGAAGAAAAAAAATACTCTTCTGCTTTGTAGGGTGAAGTTCCTACTTTCAAAGCTCGGTGTAGGAACGCTCTGCATTCTCGTCCCACAAACACTGTGAACAACTCCCACCTGACACACCAAGCTCGTTTTCCTGATGAGAGGCCACTAGGACAAATTTGTGACCATGGTGGCTGTTTCTTTCTTCCTGCTTCCTAAACTTGTCCTGCGAACAGCCGGGAGAAAACAAGTCAAGGGGAATGCCTTAAAGGACCTGGTCCCAGCACATCTCTCCTCGGAGGCACAGTCCTCCGTGCTCTCACCCCATACCCACCCCACCTCCTGGTCTTTGCTCACAAAGCTTCACCGTGAACATCTCCTGGGTGCTGACTCTGTACCAGGGCCGTGCTGAGCACCTCTCAGTACAATTCTATTATCTCTGAAATCTCATCCACCCACCGTCTGAACTTGAAGCCACACCGCTAATTCGTGCAGCTCAACACTGCTTGCTCGGTCTTTCTACTGTCCCTGAATTCCTCCTCAACGTTGAGGGAAGACATATACAGGGAGGCAGACTCCTTGCGGGGCACATTCACGTTGTTACTTCATTTAAACAGACTGGCACCCGTTCTTCCGAGCCTGCCTCAGGTAGCACCTCCGACGGGTGGTGTCTCCCACTGCTACCTTCCTGCAAGTGCTGCGCTCACTGCCTGGTCTGCGTGGCACCCACTGCTGAGCAGTCAGTCCTCACGAGTCTGAGCACCAGGAAGGGTTTACTTGTGGACACGGCCGACTGATTTCTGGCCTAGACAATCCATGTTTTAAATTGGCATCGTTGTTGGAAGTTAACTTCTGGGGCCGAGTAACTGACGCGTTGCAGATGGGAGCAGATCACAGGGAGGGAACAGTGACCCCGCAGAGTGAGGACGAACTGACTTAGCGACAAGTTCAAGGCGGAGATCCCAGGAGGGGAAGGCAGAGACGGGAGGATGGGGAGTAATTTAGGGAAGTCTTCATGGGGAAGGCAAGATGTGAGAGGTGGGGGCAGATCAGGGTAGAGTGTTCCTAGCTGTAACACCATGAATATGCAAAAAAAAAAAAAAAAAAAAAAAGAGAGAGATGGAATTAGCAAGTTCCATTTAAGGAAAGCAAGCAGATTCAGAGGAAAGAGGAATGAGTCATAAGGGCTGAAGTTATGAATGACAGCCTGGACTAGCAGAAGGACTTTATCTTATTATTTGTAGGTAAGACAAAGAAATCGTTAACACAGTACTCTCGCAATGCATATAGCTAGTCGTATTTGTAAGGCAAAGGCTCTACAAAATGGCAGATGATTTCCGTGTGGTTGAATGTGAATCTGGGCATTTTTCTTGGGTGTGCCTCTTCGCCCCTGCTTTCTTCTGGCCCTACCTGCGCCTCTGTGCTGATGGGCACGGGCTGGGCAGCATCTCGAGTAAGGAACATAGAGGCACTACTGAGCTAAGGCTGAGGTTCGTGTCTCCAGGGTGGGAATCTGTTAACCTAAACTTGGTGCTTCCATGTATATTTAGATGTTATTATGTTATGATTCTGTTTCAAAAAGTCCCAGGGGCGCCTGGGTGGCTCAGTCGGTTGAGCGTCCGACTTTGGCTCAGATCACGATCTCGCAGTTTGTGGGTTCGAGCCCTGCGTTGGGCTCTGTGCTGACAGCTCGGAGCCTGGAGCCTGCTTCTGATTCTGTGTCTCTGTCTCTCTCTGCCCCTCCCCCGCTCGTGCTCTGTCTCTCTCTCTCTCTCTCTCAAAAATAAATAAATGTTAAAAAAAATTTTTTTAAGTCCTTATCCTTCACAGATATATACGGAGATATTTATGGATAAAAATTCAAGATTTGCTTCAAAATAACTCAAGAGAGGGGAAAGTGGATAGAGGTATAGATAAGATTGGCTATGAGTAGCAAATTGGGGAATCTGGGTGATGGCTACATGCAAACTCATTGTACTGTGCTGCTGACATTGAATTAAAAAATTAAAGCTTTATTAAGATATAATTCACATACCACAAAATTCATCCTTCTAAAGAGTACAATTCAGTGTCTTTTAGTATATTCAGGTTGTGCAATCATCACCATTCTCTAATTTGAGAATATTTCATTGCCCTAGAAAGAAAACCCATACCCATTGGTGGTCACTCCTCAGTCCCCTGTACCCTGGGGACCTGGCAACCATTGTTTTACTGGATGATTGATTCTTGCATATATTTGAAAGAAAGCAAAAAAGGATGGATGAACTTGTTTAAGGTCATGCAGTGATGTGACTGAGGCAGAATCCAGACTCAAGTCTCTTAGAAAAAATGTAGACTTCACACCTGGTCCAGTTTGAACTGTTCCCACCACCTTGGCAAACTTCTGACGGTGGTTCTTCTCAATACTGAAGGGCTGACCTGGAGTTCCCAATGCAGATTGGAATGCTGTGATTTGCATTTCCTCCTCCTCCTCCTCCTCCTCCTCTTCTTTTTGGAAAAACCTAAATTAAAAAAACAGAATGTAGGGGCACCCAGGTGGCTCAGTCGGTTGAGCGTCCCACTCTTGGTTTTGGCTCAGGTCATGATCTCACGGCCATAAGACTGAGCCTGTGTTGGGCACCACACTGGGTGTGGAGCTTGCTTAAAATTCTGTCTCTCTGGGGCGTCTGGATGGCTCAGTCGGTCAAGCATCCGCCTTTGGATCAGGTCATGATCTCAGGGTTCCTGAGTTTGAGCCCCGCATCGGGCTCTGTGCTGACAGCTCAGAGCCTGGAGCCTGCTTTGGAATCTGTCTCCCTCCCTCTTTGCTCCTCCCCTGCTTGCTCTCTGTCTCTCGAAAATAAATAAATGCTAAAAAAAAAAAAAAAAAAAAATTCTCTTTCTCCCTCCCCACTGCTCTAACAAAACAAACAAACAAACAAACAAACAAACAAACAAAAAGGAAGACACAAAAGCCATAGATTTGATCCTGAAATGAAACAGACTCACTCCTACCTGGATACCTAGTGTAGTATTTTGTGAATGAGGGCCTGGCTTCTCAGTTTGGTGTTTTGTCCTGTCATTTTCTGAATGAAAGCCCTTAGACGTTCGTATTTACTTAAGGCAAATGCATCCTTCTGTGCACAAACGTTGCCAAGATTTCACTATTCTGGGAAATTGGGTGGCTTTCGTAATATCCCACTGACTGAAGGCTGAAACAACTAGAGAGTTCAAGGGAACCAAGTATGAGAGACTCTAATGAGGTAATTTTTCCCCCTTAACAAATGCTACTGAGAACAGTATTTTGGATGAATTTTCTCCTCAAAACGTAGGGCGTCTGATCACTTCACTCCTAGAGCTCCTAATAAATGTGCAGGAAGGAAGACTGCTTTTGTACATGGACTGTTGTTTGGTATGCCTTATACTGTTTTCACATGAACCTTTAGCTATCAAGCTCCTTGACGGTAGTCTTTGAATGCTAGGCACTCAGTACCTGACTTTTTTTTTTTTTTTTTAATGTTTATCTATTTTGAGGGTGGGGGAGGGACAGAGAGAGACGGAGAGGGAGAATCCCAAGCAGGCTCTGCACTGTCAGCGTGGAGCCCGACACGGAGCTTGATCCCATGAACTGCGAGATCATGACCTGAACCCAAATCAAGAGTCTGATGCTTAACCGAGCCACCCAGGCACCCCAATACCTTACTTTTTAAAGTGCAGCTGGACACCAGGTGAAGAATATCCAGATCATTAAAGGCTTGGCAGGAAATGTCAGACTGCACGGCTTTAAAATCATCTGATAATCCAGTAAGTTGTAACCTCATGAAGATACCTCTAATACAGCTCTTTTCGTCAAAGTAGAATTTCATCAATTGTCACCAAATTCAGCTAAATTCCCTAACGTACAGATAAAACAGGGAAGGCTGGGATTCTACAGCTCCAGTAATTGTCAGTGCTGACTCAGTTTAATAACCTAAATTTTGAGGGGCATCTGGGTGGCTCAGTCGGTTGGGCGTCCGACTTCGGCTCAGGTCATGGTCTCACGGTTCGTGAGTTTGAGCCCCACATCGGGCTCTGTGCTGACAGCTCAGAGCCTGGAGCCTGCTTCGGATTCTGTGTCTCTTCCTCTCTCTGCACCTCCCATGTTCATGCTCTCTCTCTCTGTCAATAATAAACAAACATTAAAAAAAATAAAAAAAAACCCAAAAAACCTAAATTTTGACCCCTAGGTTGAGAGGGAAAAGGAACCAGAGCAAGACTTGAGAAACAGGATGCAAAGGAAACGTTGCAGGTGTCGAGGTGCCGCTGGGGGGAAGGCCGGGTGCTAACAGGGAGCACCGGAAAACCCAGGGCAGAAAATGGTGCCCCAGGATAACGCCTCATGGTGGGGTGAGCAGCCAGAATGCGAAGAGTAAATTCACCAAAGGGTGAGTGGGAAAGAGGCTTCACAGATTAGAATGCCCGCCGAGTTGGAAGGCGGAGAAAAGCGTCCAAAAAAGGCCAAAGGCATGAAGAATGAACGCTATAGAAATGACCATTTTTCCCAAAGGTTTTGTTGTTGTTTCAATCCACCAGGTCACTTCCTAGTCTCTGTCCTGGGTCCTGTTTGAGATCTTCATATCGGACACACTCACGTATCGTGCGTCTGCGAATTCAAGTCTCCAAGTGCGACTCTAGTTTCTACTGCTTCTCATCATGGCGGCTGTTTCCTCACATACTGGATCATGAACCCCTGATTCTTCGATCTGTATCTGAGAGAACGGAGGCCTGGGGGAAAAAGGTGTTCTTCCTTAAATTGTGCTGGCTTCTTTCTGTCAGGTGTCTTTGGCCACCGTCAACGGGAGTTGCTTTAAATTCTCAGCTTGCTTTTCTCCAAGCCACATAGGCAGTGTGAGTCGTTCCCACCTTACTTGGACAAATAGTTTATAGATGGGATTCTCGTTAAGATCTGCCCCACAAACCTGAGCCAGCATCCAGGCAGGCAGGTGTCCTCTTTCCTGGAGGCAGGGCTTTTGGCAAGTTCACCCCTTGGAGGGTAGGGGGTACCTTTTGGGTTCTGGGTACCTTTCTTTGTAGGTCTTGATCAAAGCTCCCACCTTGTGGTCAGAGCTCGGAAATCATTAGGCTCCAGGGGAGTGACAAATGCCCTTGGTTCAGCTGGATGCCCTATCGGTCCTGATGGTCTAGATTTGTGGGTTTTGGTTGTTTCTGCCTCTCAGGAACTGCCTGAGAATTTCTTGCTAGCTCAGCCATCTATTTAGAGATTAAAAATAAATTCTAAACAGGTGTGTATTGAAAGGGCTCTCTAGAGTACCTGGTCCACTGTATTTTCAGAAATAGAAGTCTTCCCCCAAATTTGTTTATATCTTGCTGTGTTAAAAAAAAAAAAAATCACTTCATTGATTGAGTGCATGTTGGGGATGATTTTGATTAAGCACTTTAATCACAGAAAAGGAAGCTGTGACATTGAAATGACTTGCCTTACTACCTAACATGTCGCTAATACAGCTGAGGCTGTTCCCCCCATCATTGCCCTTCCGAAGGGAAACCAAAGTTTAAGGTAAAAGATTGGTTTCTTTGAATCATCATAAGAAATGGAATTATAAAGTTTTTAGATATTAAATTTGTAGAGTAAAAGAGATACATAGCTAAAGGAGATCTGCTATAAAAATCGTACTTCTAGAATCAAACACTAAAAGAAGAGCATGAAAGTTTCCAGTCCAAAGTCATGACTGCTGTTGGAGAACACATGTTCAAATATGTAAACATTCAAAGCAAGGTCCAAAAAAAAAAAAAAAAAAAAAAAAAGGACTAGCTTTAAATTACCATTATATACAAAAAGTTTATTTTAGAAATCACATATCTTTAAAAAATAACATAGAAGTTCTAAGTTCCTATCATTCACCGTTTTTGAAAGCCAGGTGTCACGTGGGACAGTTAATGACATGCTGATGCCGAGTCCATGTAATATTCCCGGCGTTCTTACCGGTTCAAAATATTGATGTGATTTTTAGAAGAAAAAATGTGTCTATTTTGGAAGCACAGAAAAGTATCTTGATCTTGTAGACAGAAGTCCTGAAACTTCAGATCCATGGCCGAGACGATTCCAGAAACTGGAAAAAGTAGGCATCATTATTCAAATTCACGAACAGTTAAAAAGACCCAGTGGAGCTTCAATCAGGAATGCCACGTGGTCATTCTAGCACATGTGCTAGAGCAGAGGAATGCGGAACATGTTCAGCCTCTGCTGTAATTTCGTACGTGGAAAGCAACAGAAAAGACAGAAAAAGAAGTGAGGACTTTTGGTCTGTAATTTCCTTATGGAACTGGTTATTCCTGTTCCTACTCAGCAGGTTTCTTCTCATCCTATAAAGGAGCACCCACAGTCACGTGCAAATACTGGAGAATCAGGACACAAAACAAAAATAAATCTAAACTCACTACAGACCAAAAAATACAGCTTTGGAAACCTGAATGAAAACGGATTTAACACATTAAGAATGCTTAAAATGGTTTCACAGGCCAAAGAGGTGAAGTGACCCTTAAGGAGGATGACTAACACAGAATTTTTAGGCAATAAACTTCAGATTTGAAAGTTCCTGTAAAATGAAACAATCAATCTATTTAGTATTCTTATCAGCTGACCCTAGATTATATTTCTAGGTATTCCTACCCAGAGCATGAGGTATTTGCACTTGGGGATAAATATAAACCAAAGTCTATCTGGCAGAGGAGAAGTTAGGGTCCCCTCACCTAGCTTGAGCTGAATCCAGAGAAATACTGTCACTTTCTAAATTAGAAAGTTTCAAGAAAAACCTTGATCAAGATTTAATTGCAAAAATCTTCCAAGAACATAGTTGCCACGTGCATCCACGACGAGTAGTGAACGATTCATGCTGAAGAGAACTGAAAAATAAGATTTAAAATTATGTAAGAACAAAGTCAATCGATAGTAATCATCTGTGAAATAAGCTACGGTCGGAGAGCAGCAGCGGGCTCACTGAATTTTGATTAGATTGGCTTTATCTTCAATTACGCTTTCCATCCGCTGGTAATAACCTTATCAGAAATATTTGCTGAAGAGAAGCATTGCGGGCAATGAAAGGAGAACGCGGGAGGTACGACGAAAGATACGTTTCCTAGAAATCTTCGGGAAAAACTGGCCATTAATTTTATTGACGTGAAAAAGGTAGAACACTAAAGTTGCAGATCTGAGCTTTATTATCAGAATGGTATCATTTCAGGGTAGGACTGATGGATTCTCTAAACTGGTTTTAAAACGGCACGACGCTCTGGATTCTCAGAGCTGCAGGCCCACCTACCTGCCAAAATGTGTCCTGAAAAGAAAGACACAAAGAGGGTGTGTGTAGAAGAGGCACAGAAGTCGACAGAACCACCGGATGAAAATCCCTCACGACAGATCCACTTGAGATCTAGAAAGCACTTTAAAACTCTACCTTTCCTCAAATGATCAAGAGATTCAAGAGAAGTGGCAAGTCCTGTATTTACAAAACCGATGAAAATCACACTGTGATAATCAGTGAATGCAGAGCAACCGCACGGATCTGCGTTTCCCACTTTTCCCACCATGATTCTGCATCAAGGTAAAAAAAGATTCTTTTGTACAAATCCAAGGACGGAGAGGTGGCGGCACAACCGCCAGATGGCGCGGTGACTTACTACCGAAGCTGGTGACGGGACCCGGTGGGGGCAGGGGCACAGTCCTCGAGAAAAGAACCCTAGGCAAGGAAGGCGGGCTAGTCCGTGGTGGATCGCCGGTACCAGAACCGGGCTCGGAAGTCGTCGCTGCACGTCATGAAGCCGGGGTTGGTGGGCGAGTGCACTATGCAGCGCACGATGTTGTTGTGGCCCAGGGAGAGCAGGTTCCGACGCTCGGCGGTACGGGAGTCCCAGCAGCACAGACTGATGGTCCGCTCGTCCGGCAGCAGCACGTAGTCCTCGGTGTGGTTGAACACGGCCTGCGTCCGGTGCACCTGCCGCCCGCTCAGGCCGGCCCCTGCGCGGACACGAGAGGTTAAGGGTCAGAGTGGCAGGGCTAGCTCCCCAGGGCTACACTTTAGACCCTCACACTGCCGTCCTTCTGTTCGTTACCCTGTCGATGTAAAAACGGCATCTTAAAACAGAAGTAATACACATTTATCGTATAACTTTGTAGCCTCCACAGAAGCATGCAGAAATAAATCGCCACCGACCTACCACCTGAGGCAGCCGACTCCGTCAACGTCCCGACGTACTTCCAGGCACAGGGACGTCTTAAGAAAAAAAAATACAGGGGCACCCGGCGGTGGGGGGCTCAGTTGGTCGAGCGGCCAACTCCGCTCGTGGTTCGGGAGTTCGAGCACCACACGGGGCTCGCTGCTCTCAGCACAGAGCCCGCTTTGGATCCTGTGTCCCCTCCCCCTCAGTCCCTCGCCCGCTTGTGTTCGCTCTCTCTCAAAAATAAATAAAACATTAAAAAAGTAGAAAATTGGTGCCGTGTCATATAGGTCATCTCTGTCATAGTTTAAACCAACTTTTCATTAGGTACATTTTTCTGTGTTTTTTACTGGCCGCAAAAATACACCACCATCTGGAAGCACCCTTACTATTTAGTAATTCTTTTCCTGCTAGAGGCATCTGGTTGCAAGTTATGCTGACAGATTCTTGATGCCGAACATACTATTTCCTCAGGATTAAATTCCTAGAACAGAATTGCTGGGATGTTTGAACGTCCGCTCTCCAAAAAGAAGCTCTAGGCTTTTTTATGACCGTGAAAGTACAGACTTTATGTTTAAAATATCATATAAAGTCTAAAAAGAACAACCACCTGATAATTCTACACCTAGAGTCAGTATTTCGATGAATCCTTTCTAAATATCTCTGTAAATACCTCTGTATTCTGTAAATCGGAGCTCACATCATACGCTATTTTTATACAGCACGGTAGCAGAGATCTATAAAGATGAAATACGGCTTGATGGATAAAAACAGAGGCGCTGGCGTCAGATCTGGGCTCAACACTCACTAGTGACGTGAACACGGACACATTACGTAGCACCTTTAAGCCTTACCTTTCCCTTCCGTTCTCTGGGGGACAATTACAGCACCACCCCACACGATGTTGCGAGGACTGGCATGAGGGCACATCCAGTGGCATACATATGCTCACAAATGTTCCTGTATTTGTTTTTAACGGCCACACGCTGTGAAAAGGACGCGTGACAAGAGTGCCCTCGGTGCTTTCTGGTGGACACTTCTGCTGTCTCTAACGCTCCCCTCTTTGAGACTATGTTGGGACGGACATCCTTCTACGTGCGCGCGGGCATACCTGCCAGCAATCTTTCTAGGCTGAATTTTTAGGAGTCCAAAATATATACGTATGCTGAAAAATAGGATTCATGACACTAACCCCCCTTTCCAATCAGCACTCCTCAACAACGAAGTATGTAACCTCCCCAAATGTTGTTCAATACGAGAGAATATCAATCTTTTAAATTCTTACCCTCTGGGGAGTACAAAAAGAAACTCTGACGTGCATTTCTTAGGTCTGTAGAACTGATGGTCATCTCTCTCTCCTTGAGCTCACTGCCCAGCGTCTGGCAGGTGTCTGTTACACGTGCTACACGGTGTCCCCAGCTCAGCATTTTATTTAGTCTTCTGAGTTAATTTCTCACACTGAAATTTCTAATGCTCGATAGCTTTTCTTTTTCCTTCAGTATTTCAAAAACCCACTGAATTCTAACTAAACATTAAAACTGGAAACACAGACCTAAACATGGGCCCTTAGCCTGTGAGTTAGAAAACGAGGGAATTTGCGTATCGATTCAGTACAATCTCACTTTAAAATCAAATCCCAGTTCTCTGCCGAAGCAAACCAGGCAGCCCCACAGAAGCATAAAACATTCTGCCGTTCACAGGACAAAGCAAACGTAAGAAATGCTGTGAGAATCTGGCGCGTGCCCTCCACACACATCACACCCGACGGCGGCTGTTACTGCTGAAGATGGAGACGGCCCGCCCACTTTTACTTTGACCACTTTTGCATCTTCTTTTTGCAACAAGCACGCAGCCCTTTAACAGTAATAATTAGAGGAAGGTTTTCAAAATAGCTCCCTACAGAAGCGTTTCAACAAAGGACCAAGAATGAGGACGAAAATGACGCTTCCTAAGACCTGCTAGCTGTACGGTCTGTGTCAGAGCCAGAGAGGGACGGCAGGAAGCAAAGTGTCCCCAGGAGACGGATGTGAGGTGGATGATGCTGCACCCTGGTGGCTCCGACGTCCCCGCCTCTTCAATCTTCTCTAAAAGGAGAAGCGACTGCCGTAACAGCTGAGCTCTTACGACGGCGTGGTTTTCTTTCTTTAAAAATTTTTTTGATGTTTATTTTTGAGAGACAGAGACAGAGAGAGAGGGAGACACAGAATATGAAGCAGGCTCCAGGCTCTGAGCTCTCAGCACAGAGCCCGACGCGGGGCTCGAATCTCAAATCCATGAACCGTGAGATCATGACCCGAGGTGAAGTCAGATGCTTAACCGACTGAGCCACCCAGGCGGTCCTGGTGGTGTTTTCCTGTAGAGTTTTAAAGTTCTGGTTATGGTGATTTTAGTGTGGGACACAAACATCTCACAACAGAGGAAACTAGTTGAACTTTCCTGGAGGTTTGCTACCAAACAACAGCCTTTGCTGCTCCGAGGAACAGAAGAATGAGACAATATTTTGACAACATTCATTACCAAGTAACTGTCAGGGTAGCTGTGCTCTCTTATGAACAGGCCTAGATGGCCCCTCTCCGCCTTCCTTCCCTAATGTGTACACTCATTGAGATCCACTGACTCCGCCTTTTCTCTGGACTGCTTTTATGTTTCTGAGGGAAAAGGGCAGACCACTGGTCTACAAACGGACCACCAGAGTCTCAATGTTACTGGCATAGACTCACATCTAGTTGAAGCTGTGACGTACTGAGAAGAACATAGTTCAGAAACGAAGGTTCTATTTCCAGCTCTTACAAACTGTAGCCTTGGCTAAACTACTTAACCTCTAAGCTTTGCTTTCTTACCTAAAAGAGGTGTAACATCTGCCTTGCTCAACGCATACATTTATCGTGTGGCTCTCTTCTGGAAGCCAGAAAATGCTACAGAAAAGGTAATAGCAACTTTTCAACATACCTGTGTATCTGACCAGCGTTCGTCCTGTTGATATCTCCCAAAGTTTAGCTACGGAGTCTTTTCCACTGGAGAGAATGTATTTGGAATTTTTGGAGAAAATGGCAGAACAAACCTCAGCACCATCATGCGCCTTCTCAAAGGTTGTGATGCACCGATTTGAAACACCATCCCACAGCTTGATGCAGCCGTCCTTGCTACCGGTGACATACATGTTGGCGCTGGGATTGTAATTAACGGAGCATATAGCATCGGTGTGTTGATCTTGAGGATTGCAAGAGACAAAACACTGAAACGTGTTGATATCATAAAGCCGAAGAGTAGGATGCTGAGTCCCGACGAGTATAAAGTCTCCGGAAGGATGAAAAGAGATAGAGCGTAGCATTTCAGCTTCCTGTTAGGACAGACACATTAAGTGGTGGTGAATAATTAAATGCAGAGAAAATGTGGAAAATATTTGGTTGACGGAGAGACTACATAAAACAACGATCAGATGTTACAAGGCAGAAGAAGGAACAACGAACTTTGTAAAATACGTGAAGGTATCATTTGAACAGAGATTTTAAAAACTAACTACTGGTGGGATTATATTCCCAAAACCGTGGAAGTGAGCTTCGTCATTTGCAAACGAGCACCGGGAGAACTCAGAATGGAACATCATCAAGCTAGGATAGTTTCACACGTTAACGAATGAGGATAAACACAACTTGTACGTGTGGACAGCTTCTTTAATCTGTCCTATGGCTCCAAATACGGAGTAAAAAACTCAGTTCAATTACTAAAAGGTGGAAGCCACTACTAAAACATTAGTATTTCTTTACTGCATACTCAAAATATCACTTTTGCAGTATCACTTTTCCAGTAAACGTCTGAGAGTTTCAACTGAATAATTTTTTGATTCCCGATAAGTTACACTTCGGTGAAGTGACTGTTTCACCTTTAAACAGGGATCTGCGACTATGAAAGAGTGACACAGGTTCTGAGCCCCTGTTGCATAAACTGTGACCAGAGAAAGTGGGTGCTCGACAGCATGGGAACCACGGGCCAATGCACTCTGATTCCTGTGCCACCTGCAGCACGCGTCCTTGCAGCTGCTTCGTTTTGTAAGATGATCCCTGAGGCTACTTTAAGAACAGGAACAGTCATACAATAAGTGCTCTTTGCTTTTAAGAAGAAACTGGATAGCTCCTTTCTAAACATTCCTAACCTGAATGTACTTGAAGGCTCTTTTTGCAGATGGTTTGGAATAATCAAATAACTTCAGAGTATAATCCCTGGAACCAGAGGCAAGGATTTGTTCTGTTGGGTGGAAAGCGAGACATGTGACTTCATCCACGTGGTCATAAAGCGTTCGGATCACTGGGTGGTTTTCCATGTTCTGTTGCGCAGTCTCATTCATCATGACCTAGACCAACGAGAAAAGAGATGCTCAAAGGGCAAAATCTGACTCAAAGCCCCCGATTATGCTAAGTTAAAGTTGGTCTAAACTAGTCTCTCACTCTCCCGACAGAGCAGCGAGCGAAAGGCAGACGGTACGTACGTTGCTGGGATTTTTACCTCTATTGGCATGGCGCTCTTGGCCAACATTCTTTCCGTGTCAAGTATCTTTATGGAAGCATCGGCAGATCCGGTGGCTATTAACTGCCCATCTCTGCTGTAGGTGGCTACGCGGCAGGGGCCTTTGTGGGATGTGACATAGCATGTTTCGTACTCTGAAGCCTCTGGGGACATAGTTTGGACGTCGGCATCAAATTCTAGGTCAATCCCCGTGCCAGGGGCCACTGTATCTGAACGACCAATTGCATACTGAACTGCAGTATCATCGTTTTCCATTCCTGAAATGAACCAAAATTAAGTGCATGCAAAAATGTCATTTTAAAAAGCCAAGACAAAATTCTGGATCCAAACTGGGAAAGATGTTGGCCAACATCAACTTACTCTGTCTTGGAGTGGCCTGACACTTAACCCTTCACAAAATTATGTATATGTCAACCTGGGTGTATGTTCAGTGACAACACCGTAGGCAATATAACATTGACTGCGAAGGTCAGGCTCAATAGGTCACGTCACCTCCCCGTTTTTTTGCTTCCAAAATTTTCTACTGTAACGACAACTACAGAAACTCAAAAAAAGCAGTTCTATAGCTAAGCTGCCCATTTTTTCTCGTTCTGAATTTTAATATTTTTAGTGCTGGGATCTGTTAGTAGCAGCTCTGGGGCTCATTAAGACAGATACACTGTTAGCACTAACACTAGTGAAACGTAGTTGAAAGACTGTTGATATTTAAATAAACAAGTTTTTCAAGAAAATGCATTTTAAATTGAAAAATAACTTCATGTACCGTATAAACAGTATGTTTATTAGTATAAGAAAAATTAGGAATAGAGATGAACACAAAAATGACCTTGTATTAGATTACTCAGAGATAATTACTGTTAAAATGATGGGATGAATTCTTCTGGACCTTTCTCCATGCACAGTTGTTACAATTCTTGCAACAAAAATAGAACCAAACCATATGACATGTTGTAACTTACTTGTTCATTTACTCAAACAGAATAAAAATCTGGCCAGTGTAATTTTTATCTACATCGTGTGGTTGGACCCAATTTGAGGATACAAGAACATTCACAACGAATTTCTTATTGTTGGATATTTCAGTTGTTTTTGTTTTATTTCCTCGGAACAAATTCTCAAAACTGGCATTGCTAGGGGCACCTGGGTGGCTCAGTTGGTTAAGCGTCTGACTTTGGCTCAGGTCATGATCTCACAGCTCGTGAGTTTGAGCCCCACATCGGGCTCTGTGCTGACAGCTCAGGGCCTGGAGCCTGCTTTGGATTCTTCCACTCTTTGGAGCCTCTCTCTCTGCCCCTTCCCCGCTTGTGCTCTGTTTCTCTCAAAAACAAACATGAAAAAAACATTGTTTTTTTAAATTAAAACAAAACAAAACAAAACACCATGGGGCGCCTGGGTGGCTCAGTCGGTTGTGTCTGACTTTGGCCTAGGTCATGATCTCAATGTTCACAAGTTCGAGCCCCACCTCAAACTCTGTGCTGACAGCTCAGAGCCTGGAACCTATTTCAGATTGTGTGTCCCTTGCTCTCTGCGCCCCGCCCCCCCCCCCCAACTCTGTCTCTTTCTCTCAAAACACTGTCTCTTTCTCTCAAAAATAAACATTAAAAAAAATTAAAAAAAAAAACCCATAAAAACTGGCATCGCTAAGTCAAAGGGTGTAAACATATTGGGATTTCTATATTTTATAGAGTGCTTTCTACAGCCCAGGCAAGCACCAGGATGTACTGTTGAATGAGACAGAGATCCTGATGTTTATTGCACGTGCTGTCCTTTCTTGGGGAAGGTGCAGACGTGTGGGAAACAACCTGAAACAATGAAGTACATTTCGGAGAGTGATTCTGTCATGAAGGAAATGGGGTTGTTGTTGTAGAATAACTGGGGAGGTCTGGGGAAGATAGTGGGTTATTTTCAAAAAAGTGAAAAGGACTCTGAGATGACATGTGAGTTGAAATCTGCAGTCAATAAAACAATGACAGAATGCTCCAGATAATCCTCATAGAGATCCTGGGGCTACAGCCGGTTTGAAATCTTCATAATCTGGGGTTTGCTTACCCTTTCAGTACCTACCACTGTACCTGACACATACTAGGCACTAAGACTGAACAAAAACCATCGGGAAAAATTCTGATCGTGAAGACCTCTGAAACCTTGTCACGGAATCCACGCGTCCCCAAGCTACCTAGTTTGATGAGGTGTAGGAGCTGCTCCGAGGGCGCACAGACAGACTGCGGCTTGATTTCGTTGATGAGGCCATTAGCAATGCTAATGTAGCCATCGTAGAGCAGCTGGCTAATGATCAGCTTGTACAGCTGCTGGCGGTCCTTCAAGCCCACTTTGGTTCTGTACATCTCGGAGAAGACGAAGACAGTCTCCCTGGCAGCTGCAAGGGGAGAAAACAGGGATGGTGAAGGGCAGAGGCACCGGTAAATCACGGAAGCCACGCAGCAGTCTGGGCGGACCGGCGGGGCTTCCGTCCCGGCCCTGCTAGTTGCATCGTCTTCGGTCAGTGACCTCGTTCCTGAGGTCAGGTTCCTCAGCTGTTAAGCACGTTAGCAAAGGTAAAAACAGATGGCACGTGCAGAGCATTGAGCATAGTAGCACAGAAATTACTCAAATCGCACCAGCAACTATTTACAGAACTTCTTTTCATCAACTATTCTCTGTCATACTACCCACCTGCCACTTTTATTCTATTCTGCTATCCCAGAATCTTCTGTTTCTTCTGTTAAGAAAATACCGACTGGTTTTTGCAGTAGGGAAGATGGCTACCATTGTTGAATGTCTAGACATTACTGTTTCCACCAGGTAAGCTGTATGTTTACTAATGTCAGCTATGTTTTTTTTTTTTTTTTTTAAGTTTATTTATTTGAGAGAGAGAGCAGAAGCAGGGGAGGGGCAGGGAGAGAGAATCCCAAGCAGGATCCACGATGCAGTGCTCAATCCTGCAACTGGGAGATCATGACTTGAGCTGAGATCAAGAGTCAAGACAATTAACAGACTGAGCTATCCAGGCACTCTGAGTTATGTTCATTCTTTTTTTGTTTCTTAAAGTTTTCTTTTTTTGGGGTGCCTGGGTGGCTCAGTTGGTTAAGCAGCCGACTTCGGCTCAGGTCATGATCTCGCGGTCCGTGGGTTCAAGCCCCGCATCAGGCTCTGTGCTGATGGCTCAGAGCCTGGAGCCTGTTTCAGATTCTGTGTCTCCCTCTCTGTGACCCTCCCCCGTTCATGCTCTGTCTCAAAAATAAATAAACGTTAAAAAAAAATTTTTAAGTTTTCTTTTTTTAACGTTTATTTATTTTTGAGAGAGACAGAGAGTGAGTGGGGGAGGGGCAGAGAGAGAGGGAGACACAGAATCCAAAGCAGGCTCCAGGCTCTGAGGTATCAGCACAGAGCCTGACGCAGGGCTTCAATCCATGAACTATGAGATCACGACCTGAGTGAAGCCGGCCGCTCAACCGACTGAGCCATCCAGACGCCCTGAGTTATGTTCATTCTTAAAACATGTTTTAAGGGGCGCCTGGGTGGCTCAGTCGGTTAAGCGTCCGACTTCGGCTCAGGTCATGATCTCACGGTCTGTGAGTTCGAGCCCCGCGTCGGGCTCTGTGCTGATAGCTCAGAGCGTGGAGCCTGTTTCAGATTCTGTGTCTCCCTCTCTCTCTGCCTCTCCCCTGTTCATGCTCTGTCTCTCTCTGTCTCAAAAATAAACATTAAAAAAAAAAAATTAAAAAAAAAAAACATGTTTTAAGGTAACCAACTTTGTTAAATTATATAACTTAATTATATAGTAAATAAAAACATGAGGGCAAACAAGCCACCACGCTATGAAAACTAAATCAAGTTGAATGCCTGGAAAGATTAAAAAACAAATTGCTTAATATTGGCAAATAGGGTATGGCCAAAACGAGTATAAAAAACGGAAAGGGGTGCCTGGGTAGCTCAGTCAGTTAAGCAACCGACTCTCGATTTCAGCTCAGGGCATGGTTTCAGGGTTTGTGAGTTTCAGTCCTGCATCAGGCTCTGCGCTGACACTGCAGAGCCTGCTTGGGATTCTCTCTCCTCCCTCTCTCTGCCTCTCCCCGCTCACTCTCTCTCAAAATAAATAAACTTTAAAAAAAAAAAAGGAAAAAAAGGGCACTTGGATTGGTTTCCAAGTTTTTAAGCTCTCTCTTATAAAGTAAAATGAAAACTGTAGATGATGGTTTCTGGTTTATGCAAGAAAAAAAAAAAAAAACCTCCAACTGGTGGACAGCAGGTAACTTTGACTTTCAAAAATCAATATTCGTATGTGTATGTATGTCTGGACAGCTATCAGAAGGGCACGGGAGCCTGGGAACAGCAATAAAGAACAGAAGTCGAAGGCAGACAAGAAATTGGAAGTCAGAGTATAAGGCAGAGAGAGAGAGAGAGAGAGAGAGAGAGAGAGAGACAGGGTGTGGGGATGAATACAAGAAAGGAGAGGAGTAAGCAGTAACACCAGCACTGCCTGGTATTCCTGTACTTTACAGGGACTGATTTTGGAAGGAGGGGTGTGTTATAGGAAAGAAGTGGGAAACCATGTTTTCTAACTCCCTCCGGAGAATAACTGAAGCTACTGATAATGAGAATAGTTAACATTTACTGAGCGTTATGTTTTATCTCACTTAATCCTCGACACCATCCTGTAAGAGAAGCCCTGTGATCGTGTTAAAGATGAGGAGGGAAAGTAACTTGTTTAAGGTCCCACGACTAGTGCTTGCAGAAACCTGGACTAGAATGCAGATGGTTTGACTCTAGAGACTGTGTTGTTCCTAACGACTACCTTTAGTGCTCCTTAAAAGCTTAATGACAAACTAGCTAAAATTAGACATTCAGTGCAGTGTATGACACCCCTCACATAAGCAACTAATATGCATTACCTCACTGAATACTCATCTAATCCTATTTTACAGATAGGTAACATGAGGGCCAGAGAGGTTAACTTACATGGGATCAAAGAGCTTGTAAATAGCAAAGCCTGGATCTTTACTCAGGGTATTTGACCCCAGAGCTTGAGTCCTCACCGTGCTGCACTGATGGGTGTTACTAACAACAGCTAACGTTTGTAAGCACTTGCCAGACACTGTGCTAAGCACTTTACAAGCATTAGGTCATTGAATGAAATCATTCAAAGTATTCAAGCACATGTAGAAGCAAATGCATATAAATCTATGCTTGTGCAGACAGCACTAGGGCACGATAGAGATGATGAAATCGGCACAAAGAAGTTAGGAAACTGAAAATAAAATGTGGCCGAGTAACTCGTCAAGTGGCCGCCAGGACTGCCCAGACCAGAGCCCAGAACTTAACCACTATTCTATCCCGTCTCTGCACTCATGCCAGGAGCATCACGGCGTGTACAAAGATTCAAAAAGAAAAGGCCGAGCCCCGCTTCTCAACTCTCACAGAACGTTCGCTCCCTGCGCTAGTAGGTGCCTAATTACCATCCCCAGTTTGCAGGCGAGGCCCGAGGTCAGGAAGAACAGGACCTAGAAACTGTTTACACCCGGGAACTGGAAGGGGGGACCAGGGCGAGAACACAGACGCCCCTCACTAGGCTCCGCCACCGTCCCGCCACAGAAGCGCACCAAGGATGGAGTGGGGGTGGGAGCGAGGCCTTGGAGGAAGAGGAAGGGGTGTGCAGGCCGAGCCTGGCAACTCAGGGGGCATGCCACCCCGCTCACTATCGGGCCTTCCCGCCGCGCTCGTCTTTCCGGGGGTCCCGTGAAGACCCCAGCGGACCGCACCAGCCGCTCTCCATGCATCCCAGCCCCCCAGTACCCGCTAGTCCGGCTCTCTCGGTCTCCCGCTCTCTCCCAGAAAAATGGAGGCACGCAACCTGTCCGATCGATCGCTCCGAGCGCACGTTCACTGCGCACGCGCACAGGGCGAGGCGCCGAGCGCTGCGCTATCGATCGGCCCCACTCTCGCCTGCCCTTCTCGCCATCTTACTTACTGGCGCGTTCGAGGGGTTCGTTAACCTCCTCCGACTTTATCTCTTGCGCGACAACGCTGACTGACGCAAGGAAATGCTGTCTCGCTGACAAATGTCGGGTCCCGGAGGGCACCGCAGGCGCTAGAACGGCTGAAGTCTGGCGGGCCGTTGGCTCCACCACTTCCGGGGCTTTACGGGGCAAGTGCGCCTGCGTGCTGTCACCGCCTTGGACGTGCCTCAAGCCGTGAGGGGCTGTGAACCAATCAAAAGGCAGTGCCTCTCTAGCCCGGGCCAATGAGCTTTCGGATTAGAGGGTTTAACTCCTATTTAAAATAAAGACTTTGAATCGTAACGGCTGAGCTCTCGGCAGGAGTCGGCGGCCTTTGGGTCGGAGACGGGAGCCAACGGGTTTGTAGACCCTGGGACTGCTCTGTGAGGCGGACGGGCGAGGGCGGCGGGCCCGGGTGGCCTTTGAGCGGGCGGCGGAGGAAGAGTCGAGGTCAGGCGTCCCTGGGTCTCCACCTTCGTCCTCCCTTGTCCTCCTCTTCCTGTCCCCCTGCATCCTCCCAGCTCCTCTCCTCTGTGCCCGGTGCTTTCGCAGCGCCCTCCCATCTGCGCCTGGGTACTGGGGCGCCCTGTGAAATGCCGCTTGGGGGGTCGTTACACTCCTGGAGTGCGTGGGGTTGTTGAGTGGCTTTGGGGTGGGGGTGCCTTCTGAGGGGGTTCTCCTATCGGCCAGCACCTGGGTAAGAAAAAATAGGGAGGGCTTTTTTCGTCGGGAAGTTCACGTTCTAGAGGGGGGTGGGGGCCAGACGACGAACTGGCGCGATAGCTTTCAATAGAAAAGAGTAGTTGGTTGACCTGGGGCTACTTTGGAGGAATAAATGAAAACTTCCTCGAAGATGTCTTCCTTGGTGCGTGCTTCTGAAACCACAGACCTTGGACCACCTTTGTCGGGATTTCTGAGAGCCTTTGTTGAAAATGTAGACCCAGCTCATGAATCAGAAGTGCTTGGCATAGGATTCAGGTGTCTGTAGTTTGTCAGGTTTCCCAGCTGATTCTTGATGTTTCACGGAGAACCGGTGATCTAGACCTGCGCACATAGTCATCTGGGGATGGGAAAATGCTGGATGTGATTTGTTAGGTCTGTGGTTGGGCCTGACGGTCTCCACGTCTCACCAGTGTCGTCCAGATGGAGATACTGTCGCGGACTTTTAACGGTTCCTCCTCCTCCTTAACCTTCCTTGTTCTTTGAACGAAACACTTTTCAGCAGCACGTTCACTTCCACTCCGTGCAGACACTAGCAGGTTTGAAGAAGGCAAAGTCTTCTAAATGCACGGTGATGTGAAGTCTTAACAGTTTTCCTGTTTAGAATAGTAGGATATGTGGTTTGAACTGCAGGGTCTTGTGAAGGTCATTGGGTTATGTGGCTCCGGGACCTGGCTTGTAGACTGGAATCGCTGGGCAAGCAGTCTTCTTGGGGGCTCTCTCCAGCATTTCTGGATCAGAATCCTCATATTCCATTCTGTTGATGATGATTCCTCTCCCTGGGAAGGCAAAGTATGTTCCGTTGGAGCAAATTTCTGGCTTCTGTCGAAGACTGTTGAATGAATGCCCTTAGGCCTGTGTGATCTCATTAATCCGCTGCTTGTAATTGTTAGGGAAGGTGAAGAGAGCGTTAGAGTGTGTGTACAGCACGAGCTTGTAACTCCTTTTTCCTTTCTGTCGTTTCTACTAACCGCTGTTTGATATAAGGACTCTTCAGGGTGGAGTTATTTGCCTATTTGTGGAATGGATGTGGAAGCGTGGGGGTGGGGGGGTGCTTTCCCGCTGGGTTCTGGAACTCAGTATCTGGGTAAGAAAAGTACAGAAAGGTTTCCGTTTTCTTGGAGTTTATGTTCTACTTACTTGATGGGGTGTTGTACCTGCCTCACAGCATGGGCCTAGTGTTATAAACCGTTTTCATTACTGATTTGGCTTCCTTAGTGGGTTAACTCATTCCCCAGACACTGGTGGGTGTACCTACTGTGTGCCAGGCATGTTCCGGGGAGGCCGCAGTGAACACAGTGGGACTAAGGCCTTGCTCTCACGGCGCTTACTTTCCTTGGAGATACTGGCAGGGGGTGGGATATCGCCTGGGGAGGCAGAAATAAACACGCACAGTGAGGTTCTGTAAGATGTTAAGGGCTAAGCAGAAAAATAGAGATGGTCAGAAAGGAGACGTCTGAGCAGAGACCTGACTGGAACGAAGGAGCAAGCCACACTTCCATTTGAGCGAAGAGCCAAATGGTGAAGAGAGAACAGGAAGTACAAAGGCCCTGTGGCCGGGCACTGCTTTATGGAAAGAAAGAAGTTCCGTATGACCAGCATGCAATAGATAAGAAGAGGAAATAAGGCCAAGAAGGTGGTCAGGGTCCACACTCTAGGAGACTGTAGGCAAGGAGGATTTTGAGGGACCATGAGGGGCTTCTGAACCAAGGGCCAGCATGGCTGACTTGTTAATGGGACCACAGGGCGCAGTGTTGCGAATGGGCCATCACGGGGCAAAGGTGAAAGCAGGGTGACCATTGGGAGCCCGTTGCAAATAATTGAGGGGAGAGAGCCTTGGTTTGACCAGGTGGTGGTATTAAAGGTTGTGGGCAGTGGTTTTGAAGGTAGAGCCTCCAAGGTGTGCTGATGGATTAGATCTGGGCTTTGAGGGAGAACCGTGTAAAAGATGAGGGGACCCGAGTGACGGGCAGGATGGGTTTGCCAGCAACTGAGGTGGGGTCATCTATGTGAATAGGGTTGGGGAGATGGGGACAGGGAGGGAGCAGGAATTCAGTTTGGAACTTTTTTAAATTGAGATGCCTCTCCGATTACAGATTACAGGTCGAGATGTTTCGCAGGTGGCAAGGGTCAGGGGAGAGGTCTGGAGATGGAGGTTTGGAGGTCTCAGCCCGTGAATGGTGGTGGGAGCCAGGAGACTGGATGCGTGCACAGAGGGAATGAGCACAGCTGCGAAAGGAAAGGTGTTTCTGGGCCTGAGCTCAGGCTTCTGAGAGCAGAGGGGAGGAGTAGCCTGGAGGAGAGAGGAGGGTGTGTCTGGATGTGTTGGGATGGATGCTTGGCAGACCTTCGTGGGGGGATATTGAGCAGGTAGGTAGGTAGGAGTCTGGCAGTCAGAGGAGAGTTTAGGGTAGAAGATGTAAATTCAGATCATCTTAAAGATGTTTAGAGCTCTGGTGCTGGATGAGGGGCCCTAGGATGGGTATGGATGGAGAAGTGGGGTCCAAGGACTCATTCTGGGTCCAGTCTGCCCAGACTCTCAGGTTGGCAAAAGTGAGGCTGATCGAGCAAAGGATGTTGCGGCAGGACAGCTGTTGGGGGTTGGGGGGGGGGGGGAGACAAGCCTACAAGCTAGTGGAGGCTGGGAGTGGAGTACAAGTGACCTTGTCAGACGCTGCTGGGGTCCCAAGTGAGCTGAGGGCGCGGAATGGACTTTTGAATTTGCTAACAGTAGAGGTCAGTCATGAGCTGGCCACCCGAGCAGGCCAGTTTGTGGGATGAAATCCTGATGGGGGAGGGCCAGAGAGTGAGAGCCACGTGGGTGTGGTGAGTGTGGATGACTGTTCTGGAGCTTTGCTCTTGACGGGAGAGGGTGAGATGCTGTCGTAGCTGGAGTCAGTTATGGGGAAGGGGGGACCTGTTTTTAAAAGGCAGTGGCAGGGGAGGGGCGTCTGGGTGGCTCAGTTGGTTGAGCATCCGACTTTGGCTCACGTCAGGATCTCGCGGTTCGTGGGTTCAAGCCCCGCGTCGGGCTCTGGGCTGACAGCTCAGAACCTGGAGCTTGCTTCCAATTCTGTGTCTCCCTCTCTCTCTGCCCCTCCCCTGCTCGTGTGCTCGCGCGCGCGCGCTCTCTCTCTCTCTCTCTCTCTCTGTCAAAAATAAATAAACGTTGAAAAATAATAATAAAAGGCAGCAGGTATTGAAGCAGGCTCCTGCACTGATGGAGCAGGAGGACTCTGGGAGTGAAGTTGGGTGGAAGCCCCACATCTGTCCCTCTTGTCACTTGAGAAAATAAGACACCCTTGTCAGCTTCATTGGGACAAAGAAAAAAAATGTAAAATTTTTGTGTTGTGGAGGCTTTTTCATCAGGAGCTATATCCCTGACCTCGCACAACAACACTTTGAAGCATGAAGATTTGTGTACATTAAAAGTGGTTCTTTTTCTTTTCAGGCATCATGGACAAATCTAAAGAAAACTGCGTTGCAGGGCCTGTTAAGGTAAATCGAATAATCGTAATCTCTGTCACATTTAGAAAACCCAAATGGAGGGGCGCCTGGGTGGCGCAGTCGGTTAAGCGTCCGACTTCAGCCGGGTCACGATCTCGTGGTCCGTGAGTTCCAGCCCCGCGTCGGGCTCTGGGCTGATGGCTCGGAGCCTGGAGCCTGTTTCCGATTCTGTGTCTCCCTCTCTCTCTGCCCCTCCCCCGTTCATGCTCTGTCTCTCTCTGTCCCAAAAATAAATAAAAACGTTGAAAAAAAAAATTAAAAAAAAAGAAAACCCAAATGGAGGTTGGTTTTAGATCTGGAGTTCTTTTCACCGTCACTTTGGATTGTAACTTTAGAGGTGTCTGCTACATTCCTGGAGGAGTTAGTCCCCTTTCTCGGCATTTCATACCATGTCGTTGATGGGCACCTGTTATTTTGTTCTGCTTTGTCTTCTAGCTAGCTCTTTAAGTATCTGTTCCTCCACTGTGTGCAGGACAATAATGTATACAATAGGTGCCCGATACTTGCCTGTATTTGCTTGCTTGCCAGAGATTAAATTGCTTTGCCACAGCTTGTTCTGGTCACGCTGCAGGACATGGTAAGCTCCTAGGAATGTCGGGCTGTGTTTTAGTGAATATTTCCTGGGAATCCACTTTGAGCCAGGTTCTGTGTCAGATGCAGGGATTACAATGATGCAAAGTGCATGGTCTTTGACTAAAGAACTTAGCCCTTTTGGGGAGTTATGGGAGCCAGTACTGCGCCTTCACAAAATATGTATGTGTAAGATGACCCGAGTAATTCCGTGGAGGGTGGGTGCTCCATTCAGGTTGGAATGGGCTGGAATCCAAGAAGGGCTTCCCCAGGGAGGACCCTCTGCCTATAGTATTTGTGGAGCGGCTGGGTGAACGAATTTTTATACAAAGATCTTTTAATATAAGCAAGCCCCAGAGTTTTTTCCTTCTAGGAAATCAGCGTAAAAATACACACACACACACACACACATCAAGCAAGATTTGTGTGTGGGGGTGGGGGGTGGGGTGGGGTGTCTTATTTTTAGAAATTTTAATTTTCTTTTTTTACTAAGTTTTAAATTTAATGTTTTTAAAAATGTATTATAGAGAGAGTACCAGTGAGGGGGAGAGAGAATCCTAAGCAGGCTCCACGCTCAGCACAGAGTCCAACTCGGGGCTCAATCCCATGACCCTGAGGTCATGACCTGAGCTAAAGTCAAGAGTCGGATGCTCAACCAACTGAGCCACCTGGGCGCCCCAAGTCTTTTATTTTAATACCAGTGTAATTAACACACCATGGTTTATTAGTTTGAGGGGTACGTTACAGGGATTCAGCTCTTCTGTACATTACCCCGTGCTCATAAGGATAAGGGTCCCCTTTGTCCCCATCCTGTTTCACGACCCCCCCGCCCCCAACCCCACCTCACCTCTGGTAACCACCAGTTTGTTTTCTGTAGTTAAGAGTTTGTCTCTTTTCTTTCTTTCTTTCTTTCTTTTTTCTTCTCTTTTCTTTTCTCTTTTCCCCTTTGCTGGTTTGTTTCTTAAATTCCACATATGAGTGAAATCATATGGTATTTTGTCTTTCTCTTACTAATTTTGCTTAGCATTGTACTCTCTAGCTCCATCCATGTCATTGCAGATGGCAAGATTTCATTTTTTATGGCTGAGTAATGATCCCTTGTATATCTATACCGCATCTTCTTTACCCATTCCTCTATCAGTGGACACTTAGGCTGCTTCCATAATTTGGCTCTTGGTTTGTTTTTGTTTTTAGTTTTTTAATGTTTATTTTTGAGAGAGAGGGAGAGAGAATGTGAGCAGGCAAGGGGAAGAGACAGAGAGAGGGAGAGGGAGAGGGAGAGAGAGAATCTGAAATAGACTCCAGGCTCTGAGCTGTCAGCACAGAGCCCAGTGCAGGACTTGAACTTGGGAACAGCGAGATCATGACTGAAGTCGGATGCTTAACCAACTGAGCCACCCAGGCGCCCCTTTAATTTGGCTCTTGTAAATAATGCTGCTATAAATATAGGGGTGCATATATCCGTTTGAATTAGTGTTTTTGTATTTTTTGGGTAAATACCCAGTAGTGTGATTACTGGGTCGGAGGGTGGTTCTATTTTTAACATTTTGAGGAACTCCCATCCTGTTTTCCACAGTGTCTGTGCCTGTTTGCATTCCCACCAGCTTTGCAGAGGGGTTTCTTTTTCTCTACATGCTCACCAACACTTGCTGTTGGTCTTTGTGATTTTAGCCATTCTGACAGATTTGAGAAGTTTTCATTTTCAAATAAATGGATACTTCTCCTTTATTTACTGACTGAAAGTCTAAAATGATCAATTAGAAAAAGGCTAACTTGAGTCATGGTATTTGATTCTCAAGTCCTACGATAAAGATCATTTTAGGAAACTGCTGTTTAAAATGTCACTGCCTGAATGCCTACTGTGTTGTGGGCGTTGCTAAGCTGGACGTTGTGACCTGAGCTGAAACCAGGAGTTGAACACTTAACTGACTGAGTCACCCGGGCACCCCCAGATGATCTTCTAAAACATCTTCACTGAGGGGCGCCTGGGTGGCTCAGTTGATTAAGTGTCCAACGTCGGCTCGGATCATCATCTCGCAATTTGATTTCTAGTCTCACATTGGGTGCTCTGCTGTCCCCATGGAGCCTACTTCAGTTATTTAGATACTCTGTCCCCCTTCTCTGTCTCTGCCCCTCCCCCACTTGCTCTCTATTTCTTTCTCTCTCTTTCTCAAAAAAAAAAAAAAAAAATCTTTACCAGAAGATAACCACTGTTGAGTATTTTGACATATTTCTTCGTCTTTTTTCCTAAACATATGTATGATATTAATAAAGAAATTTCAATGGAATTGGGATTTTGGTATAAAGTTTTGCGTTGTAGCTTTTTGCTGGGTAATAATTCTCAAGCCATTGAGAATCCTTAGGAAGTGTTTAATGTCTCCCTCTTTAGATGGAAATTTAGTTCGTGAACATTTGCTTATGGGAGCATGATTTTTGGGAGTGGGGTGTTGGGTGGGTAGGAGGATCATTCTGGTATTCCTTTCAGCCATCTACTAACCACATCCTTTGGAAGCGCTGATGAACATTGCTTTCCCCTTCCACGTACTATCAGTGACCTTTGTTATTTTGTTATACTAGAAAAGAGACTTTGTGGAATTCTCAAAATACCCCGCTTTTGTTCATGAAGACCATGACGTTTATTTTTTCCCTCTCAATCTAGACCACAATTCCCCTTGGCGATGGTCCAAAACGTGTTCCAGTGACTCAGCAATTTCCTTCTCAGAATCTGTTATCTGCAAATAGTGGCCAGGCTCAGCGGGTCTTGTGTCCTTCAAATTCCTCCCAGCGAATTCCTTCACAAACACAAAAGCTCGTCTCCAGCCATAAACCGGTCCAGAATCTGAAGCAAAAGCAACTGCAGGCAACCAGTGTCCCTCGTTCTGTCTCTAGGCCGCTGAATAATACCCAAAAGAGTGAGCAGCCCTTGCCATCGGCCACTGGTAAATCAACTTTTTGAGACTATTAGATTGTTATTCCTTCCAGTTGCTTAAAAAAAGGGGGGTGGGGGTGGAGGTGGAGGATAGACTTGGCGTTTATTGTTTGGAGCCCTAGCTTTGATGTCATTTTTATTGAGGATACGGAGAAAAAGCTGATGTCAGGTTGAGGTAGTAGGGTCTCCTGTGGGCCAGCCCTGCGCTCAGGGTGGAGAACCTGATTCCCACCCTCGTGCTTTGATTGAGGAACTGAAAACTTCCAAAGTCTGGAGTGTGGAGGGCAGTTGGGGAAGCAGATGAACTTGGATGGACTGAGGCCGGTTAGGTGAGGTCACAGTGGAAGCTGTTGGCTTGTTGAGGAGTGGGGCTTCATCCCCTGGGCATGGGGAAATTGCCGAAAGGTTTTCCAGCGGAGGAGGGACTGGCCTTCTAGAAATCTTACTAGATTGGCTATGTGGAATGAAGCGGAGAGAAGCAGAACTGCACTCAGGGGCAGCAGACAGGAGGCAGGCTGCCGGGGGTTAGGTCAGAGATGGCAGGGACCCGAAGTGGGCGGGGGCAGGTGGATGTTAGTAGTCCTTATTTACCAGCCTGGCATGCCCACGCTCAGGAGAAGTGCTTCCTTCATCCACGTCGTCTCCTTCAATTCTCGCAACCACTCTGTGCGGGTGGTCGGTGACCAACTCTGTTTTACAGACGAGGGAGTGGAGCCTCTAAAGCATTAACTTGCCCACAGACACAGCAGGATGGAGGGGTGCAGGCAGATCCAAGGGCTGACCTCGGACGCAGACTGGGTGGAGCCGGGCAGTAAGCTGGATGTAGGGATGGTGGTTATATTGCCGCCATGAACTGAGGTCGTGAAGCGCGAAGGGAGAAAATCGGCCTGGGCTCCCGTCACGTGTCTGAGCAGAGCACACCCTGCTGTTTTGGAGTTTGAAGTGGAAATGTCCAGCCTCTGGCTGATGAAACGATGACTTTAGCACCCTGTTGTGCAATCGGTTTATGGTACATTTTGCTGAATCAGGGCTTCTATTTTTATATTTCCCCTTGGCAACTAATGAAGGAAGGTGGCCGATTTATGTTTTGTTGCACGCTGTTAATTTGTATGTAGCTGATGGAGAGTCGGCTGGCCCACTTGGGGGGGGGGCGAAGGTGATGAGTGGGTGCTTATCATGGGTCGAGAGATTGGCAGTTCTGCCTTAGAAGGTCTTCATTTGGAGACTGAGGCTTCTGGGAGAATCTGCATAGTCTTGAGCTTTGAATTATTGGAGGGCCTAGCTGTATGCATATGTATCTCTCTCTATGTAGGTGTATATCTGCTCATCTTTAGAAATCTAGAAAAGGCTTCACCAGGTGGGAGTCAGGTTAGGGTGTGGTAATCTTTTTTCTATAAAGAAAACTAAGAAGATCTTCCATTCTGGACACACCGTTAATATTTTGGTGACCATTCTTTGATTCATTTCTGTTCATAGGTTTTTAATTTATTCTGTAGAGTTATTCTAAAGTAATTATAATTATTCTAAAAGCAGGTTTTTGACTTATTCCATATAGGAAATAATTCTGAAAAGGAACTGACAACAAAACAGAAAAATGAAGAATCAAAAAAGTAAGTTTTATTTTACTTACAAAGTCCTGAGCTATTGTGCTGTTAGAATATACTTTAATTAATTAATTAATTAATGTTTATTTATTTTTGAGAGAGAGAGAGAGACAGTGTGAGAAGGAGAGGGGCAGAGAGAGAGGGAGACTCTTGCCATCTGAAACAGGCTCCAGGCTCCGAGCTGTCAGCACAGAGCCTGATGTGGGGCTCAAACTCAGACCATGAGATCATGACCTGAGCCTAAGTCAGACACTTAGCCAACTGAGCCACCCAGGTGCCCCTAATTGCAAGTTTAATTATGGGAACTTGTTAAAAAATAGAAAAGGTCTTTATATTTTCACTTAGCATATATAAATGTTTCCAAATTCTAACCTTTGGAAAAAGGGAATTTTAATGATGTTTACTCGTGACTCCAGCTTTTCTTACTGCGTTCCAAATTTAGAACAAACTTGTAGGAATCTGTTACAGAAATGTGTAAAATAAGTTCCTCTCTACCCTCAGAAGTAACCACTACATATAGCTTAGGTATGTTTCTATACTATTTCTATTCTCCTGTTGCAAAACTGTATACACACGTATATATGACTATATGAATATTTCAACAGTATTCATTGAATTGTTCTTTATACCGTCTTCCCCGGATATTTTCCAAAAGCTTGTTCCCAACTTCTGAACTGTGTAGACTCTACAACGTAGAACGTAATGTCTATAATGTAGTAGGAGGAGCCAGGAATGAACCCACAGGCTTTTTTGCTTGACTGCCTAATAGTGGCTTTCTGAGAATCGAAATCCAGCTGTAGGATCCATCCCGCCTGCTTTGGCAGACTGATTGTCCACCCCGAGAGTCAGCATCTCTAGGTTGGAGGAGGAGGCTGTGGTTAGCCTGCTAGAGGCCCACAGACCGTTCTGAAGGCTTCCTCCCTCCACTTACTTACCTAACCTTTCCTGTGCTCTTTAACGGTGGTGGCAACAAGTGTGCACTTCAGAGTGTAGTACTGTCTTGGGACACTTTGCGTTAATGCTTCAGCTCTAAAAGCCCAGATTGTTCTTTGTCTGAGTCATACAGTCATTGGCAGATAGGGGAGCGGGGGATTTAATGCCTGTGGAGACTCACATAGCGTAGTTATTGGCTTGGTTCTTGCCGAGGTTACCTAACGAATACAACATTAAATATAAAATTATTTAGAGGTCTATCTACTACCCGTTAATAAATTGTTAGAAAAGATTTGTTTTCTTCATATTTTAAAATATTCAAAATTTTTCCTAGAAGGCAGTGGGCTTTGGAAGATTTTGAAATCGGTCGCCCGCTGGGTAAAGGAAAGTTTGGTAATGTTTATTTGGCGAGAGAAAAACAAAGCAAGTTTATCCTGGCTCTTAAAGTATTATTTAAAGCTCAGCTGGAGAAAGCAGGAGTCGAGCATCAGCTGAGAAGAGAAGTAGAAATACAGTCCCACCTTAGGTAAGTTTCCAGATTGATGTTTGAGAGAATGTGGTACAGAACCTAGTTACTAAGAGTTAAACCATGGAAGGCCTGCTCCATAGTACTGCAAAGAATGGTTTAATTCATCATTTTTCAAGGATTTGTCTAGAGAAGTGCTGTGGTCCTGAAAAATCACTTGGAGGTTTATGCTGTGTTAATGAAGTAATTTATATGAGTCAAATTTGTGTGTGTGTGTGTGTGAGAGAGAGAGAGAGAGAAAGAGAGAGAGAGATTAAGGGAAATGATACTTCTGAGTTCTTTTTTTTCTTTTTTTTAAATGTTTATTTTTGAGAGAGAGAGAGAGAGCGAGCGAGCACAAGGAAGGTCAGAGAGAAAGAGGGAGGTGCAGAATCCGAAGTAGGCTCCAGGCTCTGAGCTGTTAGCACAGAACCCAACAAGGGTCTTGAACTCACGAGCCGTGAGATCATGACCTGAGCCGAAGTCGGATGCTCCACCCAGTGCCTCGATATTTCTGAGTTCTAAGCAGAGGTTGCAAACTGGCAGCCTGCAGGTTGACTTTGGCCAATGGGTCTTTTTCCTTTCTTTTTTTCCTCTTAGTATTTTTTTCAGGCTTGAATCACTTGTTAATACTTAAAAACCTGTCCAGTCAGGCCTGTAACCCTCCCTGGCAACAACTAGCTGGAGCTGAAGGGCTACTGCTCTGGGCCGTGTTCTCAGCTGCCCGAAGTCCTCAGCAGCAAACATCTGCTGCTGTTGAACCCTGCTTTTAAGTTGTGTCTCCTAGTGCTTGGGAATCAAACTGCTGTGGGAGTGCCATGCCTCTCCCTCTTTCTAATAGGCAGAAAATTAATATATAGCTGAATTTCCCCCCCTAATAATAAAGATGACCTGAAGGAAGGAAATAATCTTAACCAAACCTGAGGTCCATTAATACCTTGCATTGCTTGTAAACTGATAGGCAGATGTGTGTATTTTTCTTCAGAGCAGGTCTGTAGTTTCAGATTCTCAAGTTTGGTGAAGGGTATGGTAGGGGGTCTGTGACCAGAACTAATTTTCACTGGTTTTACATGAGGGGTTTGATTGGTACTTAGTACATATTCTTGTATCCTCTCCAGAAAGCAGCTGTTAAAGAGTATTCCTCCTTTGTTGCAGGCATCCAAATATTCTCAGATTGTATGGTTATTTCCACGACGCCACCAGAGTTTACCTAATTCTAGAATATGCACCTCTTGGAGCTGTCTACCGAGAACTTCAGAAACTGTCCAAGTTTGATGAGCAGAGAACTGCTACTGTGAGTTTTCATTTACTGTCCTAACTCTTGTTCCCTCTGTTCCACCCCACATAGCAATGCACCCTTTCATTACAGTCCAGTGGGTTTCATCTAAAGAAAGATTGCTTGGGGTGCCTGGGTGGCGCAGTCGGTTAAGCGTCCGACTTCAGCCAGGTCACGATCTCGCGGTCCGTGAGTTCGAGCCCCGCGTCGGGCTCTGGGCTGATGGCTCAGAGCCTGGAGCCTGTTTCCAATTCTGTGTCTCCCTCTCTCTCTGCCCCTCCCCCGTTCATGCTCTGTCTCTCTCTGTCCCAAAAATAAATAAACGTTGAAAAAAAAAAAAAGAAAGAAAGATTGCTTAATAGGATCAAATGTTTGAACGAAAGAATCAGAATACCTTAGTTGTACCATCCATGCACATAAAATCAAGTACCAGGTGGAATATTGTGGCTGGTGTGTTTCCACAGCGGTTTTCTAGAGAAATGTATATGTGAATAGTTGCCCTCTTTTTTTAATTGCATTTTTATTTTTTAATGTTTATTTTTGAGAGAGAGAGAGAAATGGAATGTGAGCAGGGGAGGGGCAGAGAGAGAGGGAGACACAATCTGAAGCAGGCTCCAGGCTCCCAGCTGTCAGTATAAAGCCCGACGACGCGGGGCTGGAACCCACAAACTGTTAGATCATGACCAAAGTTGAACGGCCAGCTGACTGAGCCACCCAGGTGCCCCTTTGTAGTTATCCTCTTTTTTAAAAAGTTTACAATAGTTTTAGATTTACAGAATGTGAAGATAGTGCAGACTTATTTTCTCCTGTTTATCTTACATTAGTGTGGGGTACCTACTATTCACCTGGCTTATCACTGCGGGTGTTGGCCTTGGTCCCCTGGCTGAGGTCACGTTCATTAGGTGTCTTTGCTGTGAAGTTACTCTTTTTCTCTTTGCATACTGGGTTCTTCTAAAGCGTGTCACTATGCACAGCCCACACTTAAGGAGTAGGGATTATGTGCCACCCCCACCCTAATCTACATAAATTGTTCAGAATTCTTCTGCATCAGAGATTTGTCTGTTCTCCCTTATTTATTCAGTCATTTATTAATGTGGACTCATGGATATTTTATACTTTGAGTATAGTCCAATACTACTTTGGCCCTTGGAATCCCTTTCACATGGCTCCTGTTTTAGGTGGGTTTTTGTTGTTGTTGTTGTTTGTTTTTTTGTTTGGTTGGTTTTTTTGACCTACTCCCATCATTGTGGGTGTGGTGTTTGAGCACTTCCCTGCATCTGGCCCTGTAGGATGCTGCACCTCATTTTGTAGATTTCCTATCTCAGTCCTAGAATCAGCCATTTCTCCAAGGAGCCCTGGTTCCTTTTATGGGAAAATGGTATTAGAAACCAAGACCTGGGTGCAAGATGTGCTCATTGCTAGTGGGGTGTCGTGTCTTCTCCGTGATCTCAGCTGACAGAACAGGGACTAATCTATGTATACACATGTATCTGTATTTTTATCCATTTGTATCTATATTAAGCAAAACATGAGTCCATTACCACAGGATTCATTCTACCCTCCTCCCCTTGTTTATCTGTAACCTCCCATTGCAGCCTTGAAAAACCTGAATTCTGCTGTCCACCAACAGTTTGATTTTTCAGTTCCAGTGTCCATGTGCAGTGGTATCCGAATGATTAACCAGTTACCCCAGTGGGGAAACAACTAGATGCATTTAAGATTCACCTGTATCTTTTCAGGGTGCGGTAGCTCATTTTTTATTGCTGAATAATATTTTGCAGCATGGCTACAGTACAGTTTATCACTTCATCGATTGAAGGGTATCTTGGTTGCTTCTAGTTACTGGTGATTATGAATAAAGCTGCTATAAACATCTGCATGCATGTTTTTGTGGGTCGTACGTTTTTAACAGATTTGAAAACTAGCTTGTGTGGTGAGATTATGTGTAACTTTATAAGAAACCGTTAAACCGTCTTCCAAAGTAGCTACACCATCTTTGCATTTCCACCAGTGAGTGTGCCCCTGTTCCTCCTCCTCACCAGCGACTGGTACTGTGTTTTGGAGGTTAGCCCTTCTTATTGGCGTATGTGGTAACTCATTGTTTTAATTTGTAGTTCTCTAGTGATCTATGACAGGTATCTTTTCATGTGCTTATTTGCCATGTGTATCGTCATCTTTGCAGTGCCTGTTCAGATTTTTTGCCCATTTTTAATCAGGTTTTTGGTCACTTTGAGTTGGAAGAGTTCTTGTATATTTTGGATACAGGTCCTTTATCCCACACGTTTTACAAATGTTTTCTCCCAGCTGGTGGCTTGTCTTTTCATTTTCTTACCTGCATCTAATCTTAACATCCAACATAATTGGGTTTTTGGTTTGGGTTTTTGGTTTTTACCCTACGGATTGTGCTTCTTCTTTATTTTGGATGAAATTACTTGTTTGAAGAAGTAGAGTGTCTTTGGGCAGTTTTTTTGTTGAATCAGCAGATGATGGGTGGTTACTTTGATTACACTCATTCTTTCTTTTTGGCATTGATGGAAATGGTGTTACTTTCAGGTGGTTGTACTTGTGAATTCACAGCACGAGTGGTGAATGACCCTTTGGTGTGGTCTCAGGAAAATGGACATACTATTTTAAACTTAATGTTAAATGTTTGCTTTGTGGATAAGTAGAAATAGATTCATCTTATTACTTTCAAAATATTAGCTAACCAAATTTTGTCTTATTTAATTGGCAGTTAATATTTCTACTACTACGTTTTGTTCAATCCAGATGGAGTTTATGTTGGTGTAAGCAGTAGTTACTTGAAAGAAAAACTTGGTTCTTTCTAGATTCTATAGTAGTTAGAATGAATATGTATGCACACTGTTTCCCTTTTCTGATTAATTCAAATAAAAGTAAGTGTAGAGAAATATTGGGGCCCTTTATACATATTCACAGTGTGATGTGGGAGGTGTGAAGGAGGCGGCTGCTGGAGAGCCCTGGTTGAACTAGCTCCTTGACCTTGATTTGAGCGGAGAAAATGCCTTGCCCTCAAGAATCTAGTATGTGATCTTTATGTCAGTAGCTCAGTTTGGTGTAGAAGAGCTCTCTTTGCCTCCACTTTCAGTTTATTATTTTCTAGATTTTGGTCTCTGGCTTTTGCCTGAAAAAAATGAAAACGTTTCTTCTGACCATGATATTTGCTTTTTACAGCAATTTGTCGAGTAGAACTTTTTGGTGTAAAATAATGTGTTCAGTTCTGTCTAGTGGTTGCTTTGGAAAACCTTTCTTCAGCCAGAGTGGGTGGCTCAGTCGGTTTAAAACATCCGATTTCGGCTCAGATCATTATCTCACAGTTCATGGGTTCAAGCCCCACACCAGGCTCTGCTAACATCTTGGAGCCTGCTTCAGATTCTGTGTCTCCCTCTCTCTGCCCCTCCCTGGCTCACGCTCTCTCTCTCTCTCTTTCTCAAAAATAAATAAACATTAAAAAAAAAACAAAACACCTTCAGCCAGAACTAAACATATTCTTTCAATATGCTGATAGCAATTCTTATCTTTTTGCTAAAACAGATTCTGGACTTGCTAGAACTCTCTTTAGCTGAGATGAAAAGAAAACTAACGAAAGGACTGACGTGCTGTGTGTGCTTTTAAAGCTGACTAATGAATACGTATACCCCCAAGTTTAACACTATGTAACACGCAAATGTACCTGCTTTTAATTTTTTTCAAGATTGTTTTTTCCCCTTAAATTTTGAGTTTCAAACAAATACTTGTGTTATAAATTGATCTTGGCTTTAAAAATGGGAATTAAAAAAAATGGGAATGGACTGTACTTGAAAATTAAAAAAAATTTTTAATTGTTTACATGTCTGACTTGCTAATTTGTG
Source organism: Felis catus (assembly GCF_018350175.1). Taxonomy (NCBI): domain Eukaryota; kingdom Metazoa; phylum Chordata; class Mammalia; order Carnivora; family Felidae; genus Felis; species Felis catus. The sequence continues at coordinate 6,532,947 of NC_058370.1, forward strand.
CCAGTTTTTCAGTTGTTATCATCATTCATTGCTACTAGTATTTCTAGCTCGTCAGTTTTCCCCCCTGTCCTTCAATGTCCTATCTGCTATATTAGCAAATAACTTAGTATGGAATACTCGTATTTTATGCTAAACATGAATTTGGTTCGAAAAAAATTTTTTTTTAGAGTCGTCTGTTGTTTCTAGCCTTAAAACCTATAAAACACATTAAAATCAATGTTGGCTTTCCTTTCAGAAGAGATGTCTAAAGTTGTGTTATATAGGGGCGCCTAGGTGCCTTAGTTGGTTAAGCATCTGACTTTGGCTCAGGTCATGATCTTGCAGTTCACGAGTTGGAGCCCTGAGTCGGGCTCTGTGTTGACAGCTCTGAGCCTGGAGCCTGCTTCCGATTCTGTGTCTCCCTCTCTTTCTTCCCCTCCCCTGCTGGTGTTCTCTCTCTCTCTCTCTCTCTCTCTCCCTCCCTCCCTCCCTCCCTCCCTCCCTCCCTCTCTCTCTCTCTCTCTCTCCCCCCCCCCCTCCCCCCCGTCAAAAATAAATAAAAACTTTAAAAATAAAATGTGTTGTCTAAAATGTGTGACGCAGACTCTCCATACTTTTTGTTTCCGTAGTATATCACGGAGTTGGCAGATGCCCTGTCTTATTGTCACTCAAAGAGAGTCATTCATAGAGACATTAAGCCCGAGAACCTGCTCCTCGGTTCAGCTGGAGAGCTTAAGATTGCGGATTTTGGATGGTCGGTACACGCCCCATCCTCCAGGTATGTAACCTTAGAGGTGGAACTTACTTAGTGTTTAGCAAAAGCCTTCGGGGCTTTCAGGAATGAAATAGTCAAATACTTAAGGATAGAAATGTGGAATTGGGGCTGGTCACAGTTACACATACTTGGGAGAAACCTAGGCCCGTTAAGTGTCTTTGAGAATATTTGATTCTCCTACTGTTGTGGGGTTATTGTGTCGGAGGCCTGGGTTAAAGATGCTTCATGTCCTCAGAGGCTAATGAAGGGGACATACGGGACAAGTGAAGGACAGAGGAAGTGCAGGATGTGTTGGGTGGTGATGCCTGGGGCAGTGGTGAAGTGGAAACTCCGCTGCTTCCTGGACAGGAGACCGGTTTCAGAGGGCCGCACACAGAGCTCTAGAGCTGAGGGCACAGAGCTTTGGAGAATTAAAAAAAAAAACAGATTTTATCCAAATTGGTTTGGATAGAATTCTCCAGGTGGTGGTTGGATTCTCTGTGGTGTGCTTTTGTCAGTAGAATAGTCCTTTCTTGTCCCCTCTTTTTTTTTTTCAACGTTTATTTATTTATTTTTTGGGGGGGACAGAGAGAGACAGAGCATGAACGGGGGAGGGGCAGAGAGAGAGGGAGACACAGAATCGGAAACAGGCTCCAGGCTCTGAGCCATCAGCCCAGAGCCTGACGCGGGGCTCGAACTCACGGACCGCGAGATCGTGACCTGGCTGAAGTCGGACGCTTAACCGACTGCGCCACCCAGGCGCCCCTCTTGTCCCCTCTTAATAGAGAGATCTTAATTTTGCAAACAAGAACTAAAATCTTCTGTACTGTTTTAATTTAATTTGGGTCTAATTAAGATTTTGAAGCCTCGTGAGGTGGTAGGGCATTAAAAACCCTCATCTACTGGTAAGTTTGTCAACTTTGGCAAAGGACTTAAAAAATCATAGCCATCATAATACTTTATACATTTTTTTAAACCACCTATATCCTTTAACCTAAAATAGATGACGTGGTGGAGGTGGGAGCTTTATTTTTGCCAGATCACTTGTAATTGTTCACAGCAGTGCATTGAATCTGTTGTAGTGTCTCTTTTTTTTTTTTTTTTTTTTTTTTTTAAGCTGGTTGTCTGTCACTAGTGGGAGCTGTTGGCACCTAGTGAGGCAAATGATGATGAAGAATTGTAGGCTTTGTAAAATCGCAGGGCTAAACTGGACCTTAACCTGTCCGGTGGTGTCACGTGATGGGAAAGATAAACGTCCTTTTCAGAAAGGATACGCCAGCCATGTCGCCCCACCTCCCCAACACGAGTAACCGTAAGAGCTCCCGGGAGTGCTGTCGTTGGAGGAACCTGCTGACTCGGCCCCTTTTCAGCATCTCCGTGGTGATGAGGGGTTTCACGTGTGCTCTCTGGGTGCCGGGCGTGCTGAGCATAGGGCCCGCGTGACCCCCTAGGAGAGCCAGTGGCAAAGAATAACTGATAGGAAGCAACGAAGACCTCTGCGTGTTCGCGCCCGGTTGATGTTTGCCACCCCCGGCGTATTTCTGGCCTTTGGTAGAAACACACACAGAAGTGCCGAATCGGCGGCTCGATTGCTCCCATCTAGGGCCTACATCCAATGAGTGCCAACATTTTGCCATATTGGCCGTGTCGATTTTTTGGTGAATAGACCAAAATAAGTCAATTTTCAAAATTATATTGCAGATGTTATGCTTCATTCTCTGGCCACTTTGGGATGAATCTCCTAAAAATAAGGACATAGTCCCTATAATCACGACCGTTATCACTCCTCAGAAAATTAACAGCCTTGTCAACAGCTATTTAGTCCATGTTCACATTTCTGCAGTTGTCCACAAAATTTAGAGCTGCTCTTTAAGTCAGAATCCAACTAAGGTCTGTCCATGCATTATATTTGATTGTGTTTCTTTTGTCTAAATTTAAACCAGTTGCCTCACAATTTAAAATGGATTTTTCTTTTTTATCCCTTTTTTCCTTTTTTATTTAAAACATTTTTTTAAATGTTTATTTTTGAGAGAGACAGAGTATGAGTGGGGGGAGGGCAGAGAGAAAGGGAGACACAGAATCCGAAACAGGCTCCAGGCTCTGAGCTGTCAGCACAGAGCCCGATGTGGGGCTTGAACTCAGGAACCACGAGATCATGACCTGAGCCACCCAGATGCCCCTCTTTTTTTTTTTTTGTAATGTTTGTTTATTTTGAGAAGGGGGGAGGGGCAGAGAGGAAGAGAGAGAACCCCAGGCAGGCTCCACACTCAGTGTGGAGTCTGACACGGGACTCGGATCCCACGAAGGTGAGATCATGACATGAGCTGATGGCAAGAGTCAGATGCTTACCCACCCATGCGCCTCTAGAATGGATTTTTCTGATTGTGGTGTCACTTATCTTGGTCCTTTATCTTCTGTGGTTGCTGAGAACTGGAAGTAGGTCTAAGGACCTGAACAGTACTTTTGGCAAGAATACTTCCTGGGCCACCCTCACGTTTCAGTGTCTCTCTTGTACCACTGATGTGTCAGAAGGCAGCATGGATCTGTCACGCCAAAGCTAGTGTTTTCACAGTGGGACAGTTTTTTAGTGTTTTTGTCACTAATGTCACAGGACCGTCAAGCTTTTTAGCATCTCTGTAATATAAAAACAACTACGGAACTCCGAATTGTATTTAGAGAGAGCTTTCCTTTTCCAGCTACTTTGATATAGTAGTGATACTTTTCATCACTTACGGAGGTTCTGGAGTGGGACAAACTTGGGGCGTGGCTTGGTTGCTAGCTGCGTGATCTGGCGCATCTCCCTCAATCTGTTTCTTGTCTGAAACTGGGGATTTAAATAGTTTCTGCTTCATAGCCTAGGATCTGGCCTAGGGAGGGCACTCCGTCAATGTTAGTGTAATCGTTAATGACGTTTAGCAGCAATTAGGGTAATAAAAACAGGTGCACCGACCCGAGCCTGCCTCCATTTTTAGGAGAACCACCCTCTGTGGCACCTTGGACTACTTGCCCCCAGAGATGATTGAAGGCCGAATGCACGACGAGAAGGTGGATCTCTGGAGCCTTGGGGTACTCTGCTATGAATTTCTAGTTGGGAAGCCTCCATTTGAGGCGAGCACATACCAAGAGACCTACAAGAGAATATCGCGGGTAAGACCTTAAGGAGAACTGATCTGTTGCTTCTTGTCGAATTCTTATCAGCCTTCACCTTGGCCCTGAGCTGAATATTCATACTGTTCTGTCTTAAGCCGCGTTTTGTGACTGTCACTTGTCGTACTCCAGGTTGAATTCACATTCCCTGACTTTGTACCGGAGGGAGCCAGGGACCTCATCTCAAGACTGTTGAAACATAATCCCAGCCAAAGACCGACTCTCAAAGAAGTACTTGAACACCCTTGGGTCACGGCAAATTCATCAAAACCATCAGGTAGCCAAAAAAGCAAAGAATCAACTGGCAAACAATCTTAAGAATCCTGCAGGCGGAGAAATCCACGAGGCCCAGTTGGCGACACTGTTGACGGCCTGGCCGTGACCCATGACCGAGGGCACTGCAGACAAGGGCCCACCGAGCAGGCGGTGCCTCACCCTCCCCGGTCAGTCCGCTTCCGCGAACAGTGCACTCTGGAGTGAAAGTAGCCGCAGGACTTGTGGCCACTTCACAGTCCGGAGGCAAAGTTCACCAGCAGCCTCCCCACGGCCTGTCTCAAGTAGGGTGTCCTTGTGGAAGGCAGCTCGGGGCCCGACTGCGGGGAGAGTGGCCACTCCGCCCCGACTCCATCGGTGAAAGAGGTGTGCAATGACCATCCGGTCCCTACGTGTGCATCTGCCTTCCTCGGTGGCCGAGCCTGGGAAAGCTGTCAGGATGAACATGTGATTCTTTCTTTTAAATGTCAAAATAGAGATTTCTATATAGACTGCTATGTCATTTCCCTGGCATCCCTTCAGGACTGTTCGGTGTCTGTCCCACACTTGCGCCAAGTGGACGTGGTTAAGGACCAGATCAGGCTTAAGCCCTCGGTGACTGTACACTCGAACGCGTGCTCCACCTGTGTCTTGGGGCTGGCTGGATGAGACCTGTCTCTGCTGTTTCGAAATGTCAAAGGGCTGATCTTTCCGTGGTTTTGATGCTTTATTTATACAGTTTTGGTGAAGCACAGTAAGTCACATATAAAATGATTAAAGTTGTCACGTGTCTAACCTTGAAATTATAATGTATTTTCCAGTTCATTCTACCCTTTGGGAAATGCTGGGCTAAGCGTGGCCCCCTGGGAAGGCGGGAAGGCCCCCCAATGGTGCTGTCAGGGCTCTGGAGCCGGGCTGGCCTGTGAACGCACCTGCCCTGCGACGACTGGGGACAAAGCAGTAGGGGTGCCTCTGACGGTAGTGGGGACAAGTCAGGGAGCTGGCGAGCTGTGATGGGTAATTAGGTAGGAGAGGCATCCAGGGAAAGTGACATCTGAACTAGGCTTGAAGGGCGGCGAGGACTTAAAGGCTGAGGGCAGGAATGGTGAGACAGCCCTGTGGCCCCGGGAGGGGGCGGCAGGAAACCTGGCACCACGGGGGCAAGCATATGGCTGTGTGACTGGGTGGCAGGGCAGGGGCACCAGGAGTTGGGCTGTGGGGGCTGCCAGCGCCCTCTCTCCAGCCTCCACTCTTTCCGCTGTGCCCAGTAAGTGGTAGTTCCTGCAGTAGGAACATTCCGTGCAACAGCCCAGCTCGGGGAGCCAGAACCCTTGGTGGGTCCTCATCCTGGGGGACCACCTGATGAGTCAGTAGTACAGAGGTGGGTGTGCCTGGCATGGCATGGGCACCTCTGGGGGGTTCCCTAGAGCTACAGGAGGTCAGGATGGACCAACGGCTGAAGGAGTTGGTCATCTACGCCCACACCTGCCCACCTCTGGGCTCTGACCACGTTTTCGAGAAGATGCAAAGAGTTCTACATGTGGGGTGAACTAGTTCTTTGCAAACTGGTTTTCCAAGCGTGGCCCTTAATTCTCTGAAGGAATGCTCGCTTGGCTGGAATCCCTCCTTCCCAGCCGCGTGGGGATTTGAGCACAACCTGTGTTCAAGCCTCCTGCCCCTTCACAGCTGCTAGAGGCTTCCTTTGCTCTCCTTGTTATCCGGCTCCCAAGGGAGCCAGTATCCCAAGGGATACTTGGCAGGTTATTTTTAATATCTTTATTACTTTGGAGTTCTGCCATGTATGTAAACATTAAACGTGAGTACACGAATACAGCGAGGCTACGTGGGTAATTTTTTCCACCACTTGTTTGCTATTGGCCTAGACGTGAGCAGGTGCCATGCAGGTGTATCCCTTTGATTTCTTGTACTGTGTGCTCCTAACGCATCAAGCTACGTGTTTGTTTCTAGCTGCCAACATCCTCTCCTCAACCAAAGATGGTGAACTTGACAGTGGAAGGGTTGAAGTTCCTGACCTGTGCTTTCATGGCCAACTTTTGACATAAGGAACTAGGTGCCAGAGACGTCTAATTGTAAGGAAGAGGCCAGCACAGAGAAACTTGTCCGCTGTGCTGATGCAGGCACAGAAGCTTCAAAACACAACTGAGCAGGGGCGCCTGGGTGGCTCAGTCGGGTGCTGACAGCTGAGCCTGGAGCCTGATTCTGTGTCTCCCTCTCTCTCTGCCCCTCCCCCACTCCTGTCTCAAAAACAAATATTAAAAAAAAAATTCAAAACATAGTAGAGCTTCAGTGGTCCATCCAGTTAATCCCCGAGGGACAAAGGAGGCTTTGCTCCTCAGTCTTGAGCTAAACCAACCTCTCCGTCCCCAGGATATTTCACACACCATCCACCCAAGCGTCGTTCATACGACATGACTAACTTCACCAGTGACACCGGCTAAACTGCCATTTCCCCAAACCCACACGAGCAAAGAAAATAGCTCATTGTGTTAGCACAACATTAACACACGAGTCACACGCCGTGCTGCTCATAACCGGCAACAGTTCCGGCTCCCCCGGAAGAGGAATGCAAAGTTCTCTGTAGGCTACAAAGATGTTTATTTGTTTTCACGGAACTTAAGCGGCTCCTTTTGTCAGATACAAAATTAGGGCTGAGCAATGGCTTACATTTTTAAAATACAGCATGTTTTATTCCCCTAGTTCCATAAAAACAGTGTTAAGTACGAGCAATCTGTACATCTTGCTGGTGAATTCACATAGTCCCTGACCCTCTGATTTCATCGTCTCCAGTGTCTCTGTTCTGTTGGGACCACCGGCCGGAGTGGAGTGGAGTGGAGGTGGGGCTTACTTAGGAGAGAAGGCCATGGCTATTTGGTTTGATGATTGGTTTTATTGCTTGCCCTGTCTTTCCACTTCCTCCATGGAATCAAAGTTTCAGATTTCAGCTCTTAAACCTGAGGGACTGTCAGCTTTTCTTGCATAGGCATTGCTGGGGATCTGAAAGGTATGGAGACCGGCAGGGAAGGTGGTTGGGAGCACGAAGCCAACTGTGTAGACAGACCAGGCCACAGGAGGAATTGCCACATTCCATGAGGCCTCTCACTGAGCCGTGTAGATGTTCTTGGAATTAGATCCCAGAAAGGCAGTTCCAACGTGAAATGGGTAGAACCTTTTGGCAAGGGGCTCATTGCTTTAAAAGGGGAGAAAAAAAAACCACTTCAAAGATGTTGCAAGTGGAGAATTTGTCCCACAGAGCTTCTTGGAAAAGAACTGAAATTATGGACATAGGTTGCTAAGGCTTAACCAGGGAACTGTCAGCAGCCAGGTGGTAAAAGGATGGTCAGTTTATGGTATCTTGGGTTCTCTGTCACACACGTAATCAGGCAAACAAACGAAACCTGGAACTCCCTCAACCATGGTGGCAGGGCAGAATTTGTTGAATTGGGTTCCTAGTGTGGACAGGGCTTTGTGTGGGCAGGGCCTGGAGGGTACATTACGTGGATCCCACAGAAAGCAGTTCTCTCTGGTTTGCCTGCTCCTATCTGCTTCGAGGACAAAAATCTCAATTTGGACCTGTGTGCCTGAGTTTCTGTTCTTAACTAATGTCCTTAACAGCAAATGGGAAGACCTCAGGTCACGTCCAACACCCTTTACCGGGTAAAACTGGCTCAACGGAAAGTAATTACACATCCCCTCCCCCAGCCGGGGTGTATTATTTTGCATTATTTCCGCACTTGCCTCCCATTTACAGCAAGTGCTACTAAGTTTCCTTTCTAGACAGCGATACAAAATCTCTTCCTATAGAACATAATTTCAACTCAATTAAAAATGGGAATAGCAACACAATGTAAACATTGTGACCACAGTTCTGGAATGTCTGAAGCTGGAGATCTAGATTGAGCAAAGATTGTCTGAGCTTTCTGCATGCGCAGTGTCCAAATTCACCCGTGGACCAGGCCCGGCAGAAGCCGAGTGATGCCATTAGGACTGGACAAAGCTTCTGTATTTTACCTAAACAGGGACAAATGGACTAGTTTCACGAAATGAGAGAACACCTGCCTGAGGTAGGCGTCCACCCTGTCCAGATGCGAAGGTTGTTGAGGATCAATGAAACACGCCAGAAATACTTGTGGGTTTTCTTCCCCCCGAAACAAGTATAACCAATGTCAAAGTGTTGATGCTAATTTAGATCCTGATTACCTACTGGGAAATCTTAAATTCTGCTTCATTAATTGTGGCCCTGGCAGCTGTTTTGCAGAATATTGCTTATTAAACCGCAGGCAGCCTGACAGCAGATATTGGAGAAAGGGGAATTTTTAAAACCAGCTTAATGAATCACTGCCCTTTAAGAAGTGGAGCAGAGATGAATCCCTGGGGCTTCTCCAGACTAGAACCTCACCACCGATCTTCCAGAAGGAATGTTTTGTGGAGGTGACAATTTGTGATGTTTTGCTGACATTTTAGATTAGGTATACAAGCCCTGTGATAAACAGCATTTGCAACATGTGTGGAGCAAAATGATTACAATTATTAACAGACACCCTGGATTTTGCTGGGAAAGGTAAAACTTATTCGTGAGAACATAGCAATTAGCTTCCTGTCCCCACCCTGCCCCCAGAAAGCTATATCCTAAGACTAACCCCAAATTTCTATCTAAAAGAACCAGGTTTGCAGGCCCGCAACTGAAGAGTTCATCAAGGCTTTGCAGCTGGAGGTTTAAAAAATCCCACTTTGCGAAAGTATCTGACGATGAAGGGCACGGAAACCAAGGTAATGCTGATTCTCACGGGTGCAAACAGCTTGTGGATGGCGTAGGCCACCACGAAGGTACTTGTGCCCGCCGCCATTTTTGACTGTACCAGTGACTCCTTAAATCCGAGTTTAAGCAGGACTGCAGACATGTCCACACCGCTGGGGGAAGAGGCAGAAAACGAGACAGAGAGAGAGAGAGAGAGAGAGAGAGATTATTACTGCAAGGGATTAGACAATCAATTTGCCTCTAAGATTTATGGCATTTAAAAAAATTTGGGGCGCCTGGGTGGCTCAGTCGGTTAAGCGGCCGACTTCGGCTCAGGTCATGATCTCGCGGTCCGTGAGTTCAAGCCCGCGTCAAGCTCTGTGCTGACAGCTAAGAGCCTGGAGCCTGCTTCAGATTCTGTGTCTCGCTCTCTCTCTCTCTCTCTCTCTCTCTCTCTCTCTCTCTCTCTGCCCCTCCCCTGCTCACGCCTCTGTCGCTTGCTCTCTCTCTCAAAAATAAACAAACATTAAAAAAAATTTAAAAATTTAAATGTGCTGAAAGTTGCAGATGTATAAAAAATTCATAGGAAAAGTGTTCTCATTCACCAAGAATCCTACGTGATAGTCTGTTACTGTCAGAGACCTTACCTTGAAATGACCGTGTAAAATACGCCCAAGGAGATCAAGGAGATCCCAATGTGCAGCGACACTCCAACAGCACCATACTCTTGAAAAATCTTTCTCAGCTGCTGTGACTTGCTTGGCTTTTTCTCCTCCGTGCTGCCGCCGTCCCTGCCTGTCGTCGCCGTGATTTTGCCGGGGTCCTGGGCACAGACCACAGAAGGGGAGATGTGCTGGGGCAGGAATGGGCGGCTTTCGTGTCGCACGGGGTTCCGCTCTCCTTCCTACCCAGTGAGAGACCAGCTGCTGTCCTTCCTCAGTCAGCCGAGGCTCCTGCCCATGTCAACACTAAGCATGCTAAAAGGCTGGGTATCGGGTATGATCAACAGAATGATGGGCCCCCAAGATGTCCAGGTCCTAGTCTCCAGAACCTGTGAATATGTTACCTTACGTGGTAAAAGGTAAGATTTTGCAGATGTGACTACGTTAAGGTCTTGAGATGGGTAGATAGATCATCACTGATTTCCCGAGTGGGACCAATGGAATCACGAGGGTCCTTATAAGTGAAGAGAGGGAGGCAGGAGGGTCAGGGAAGGTGTGAAGACAGAAGCAGAGTCATAAGCACAGGGGCGGCCCTGCGGCTTTGGAAGCCGGAGGAAGGGGCCACAGGCCAGTGAGTGCATGTGGGCTGTAGAAACTGGAGAGGTCAGGAAGTGGATTCCCTCTCAGAGCCTCCAGAAGGAACCAGCTCTGCTAACGCCTTGACTTTAGCCCAGCTGAGACCCATTTTGGACTTCTGGCCTCCACACCTGTGAGGTAATAAATGTGTGTCGTTTTAAGTCCCTGGATTTCTGGTGAGCTGTTAGAGCATCAACAGTAACTAAAACCTTGGGTTCACACACTTGGGGACAGGGATGATGCTTTATTAAGCACCTTCTCCGAGCCAGGTAAGGCTCAGATGCTTCTCTCCACCTGCTGTAGACTTTCGTCCTCACAACCGCCTTCTAGGTAGATCCTAACTTTCTTCCTAAATCACAGAGGAGCAAACACAGGTTTCCAGAGGCCAAAGAATTGGCCCCGAGTCACCAAAACTAGAACCCAGGTAATCTGGGTTCATGACAGCCGGAGCACATGACACCCATCCTCGACTCCACAAAACAAGGGCGGTGTGTGCAAAATAAAATGGAGTGGAAGCTATGGTATATTTACCACCAGAGTCGAGGTTTACCCCTGAGCTCTGGACAGAGGGAGGGATGATTCCTGGGCCATAAATGCCCTGCCCGGGGTTTGCATAGAAAGGACGCATCTATTAACATTTATTGAACACCTACAGGGCCTGGATTGTTTGGGAGAAACAACCCAGGAACACTGGATTTCTTTTAAAAAAGAAACCTCCAGGACTCCTGGTGGCTCAGTCAGTTAAGCATCTGACTTCTGCTCAGGTCATGATCTTACGGTTTACGGGTTCGAGCCCTGCGTCAGGCTCTGTGCTGACAGCTCAGAGCCTGGAGGCTGCTTCGGATTCTGTGTCTCCCTCTCTCTCTGCCCCTCCCCAGCTTATGCTCTAAGTAAATAAACATTAAAAAAAAAAAATGTAAAAAGCTGCTTCTCCACATGGAGAGTGCCTTGTTTATGAGAGGATTTCTTGAACCCTAATGACCTGTGTCACAGCTCTTCCTGGGAGAAAGTATCTGGGTCAGTTAGCTCCGGTTCTTGGCTTGTAGCAGGATGGCTTTTGCCTCGTATTTTTAGAGTGTGCAGCATATGGAGCCACACTTCAAAGGCAAGAGGGAGGAGCGTGACAACCCAGAGTCCCCAGGAGGTAGGAACAGGACTCCCTGAGGGAAAATAAAACAACACAGGGACCCAGAGCAGCACCTCCAGACCCTGCAAGGTTCCTCTGGGCCGCAGGGGACCTCCCAGCCCGCTCCTACCCTGCTGGAGTCCCAGCCCTGCGGGCTTAAGCTCTGACTCAGCAAGTGGGGCGGGAGCCTTCGTATGAGTTCCCAGGTGACCCAGATGCTGCTGGTCCGTTTGTACCTCTGTCCAGGGGTGCAGCGTCTGATTCTGTGCTTTGGGGTGAGGCAAGCCCCTGCTTCCCCATCCTGCTTCACCTCTCTCTGCTCTTTCCTGCCCTCAGCATGTTCTCCAGGAGGGTCTTCCCTTGTCCTCAGATGCACCTGCTGTGCAGCTCACTGGGGGCTCCTACCCATAAGCCTCGCTCTGGGAATTAATCTCAATTTCATTAAATGTTCGCATTCCTGGGAATCAAATGTGCAGGCCACTTGCAGAGTTACGAAAACAAAGACTTAACCACAGGGGAGGGGCGGTTGAGATCCAGTACTGGGTCATGGGTCTCAGAGGGTGCATTTTTTTTTTTAAATTAATTCAGTAACCTCTACACCCAACGTGGGGCTCGAACTGGCAACCCTGAGATCAAGAGTGGCACTCCGCCGACCGAGCCAGCCAGGCACCGCCCCCCCCCCCCCCCCCCCCCCCCCCCCCCCCCCCGCCGAGAGTGCATTCTGATGGGCAGTGATGCGTCACTTATGAGAGGTTTTAGGAAAACCATCTGCGTCCTCAGGATAGGCCCCTTCTACTGAGCCAGACCCCAGGCTTAGCACTTTAAAGGTGTCATTTCATAAAACCCCTCATAGTAAACCCATGAGTAGGCACCTCTGTGGCTCCCACTTAGACAGATGGGGAGACTGAGGTTCTGGGGAAGCGGCAAACTGGCTGTGGGTGCCTGGCTGGGTCACTGCACGGGCCGCCATGAGGCCACATGGCTTCTGCAGTCAGACTCGCCTTCTTGTCCTGTAAAGGCTGAACATTGCTAAAGTTCTGGAACACTCTTCCAGGACTTCAAGGCTTTGGTGGGGAGAAGGGAAACCAGTCAGTGCCTTTAGGCTGGCCAGCACGTGTGATCGTCCCTTCCCTCCGAGCTTCCGTCTGGCTCTGCCACCCACCGGCCAGGAAGGCTGCTCAGAGCTCAAGTTCTTTCCGATAAACAAGGCCCCACCCGCCTTGTAGCTGCTGAGGAAGCCCTGGGACGGGAGCTGCCAGACGGCAGGCGCTGATAGGACGGTAATCTACAATCTACCGTCCAAGTGCCAGACAACGTTCTGAGGCTGAGGAGGGAGAAAGCCCCTTTCATTTTCCACCCTTGACACTTGGCCCGACCGAACTTAATCATGCCCTGTCAGTCCATTCACCAGAACTGAGCGGAGCTGTCTCTGTTGAGGGCTCTTTTCTTTGCAACCTCTATTTTGGCAAAATGCCTTTTGGCCAAAAAAGAAAAATACAGAGGCAGCCAAACTTCCAGCTACAGAACAAGCAGCATCTACTGCAAAACAACGGGAGGGATAAACTATTCAGACACGATGGACCATCTCCTGTGAGGCAGCAGCAGGGTTCAGTGCTAACTTTCTAGAGTTTGAATCTTGGACGGTTTTCTTCCTTTCATCGTGGTAAAGGGAAGTATCTTTGAGCATTGTGAGCCATTCGGTTTTCTTCCTAACCCTGAAGGAGACTGAAGAGGCTAAAATAAAGGAATTTGGGAGGGGGTGACTTGTAAGAGTGGGAGTTTCTCAGGCATTCATTTCTTTGTGAAATAACGCTTCAGGTACCTGTGATATGATGTGTTAGGCACTGCCCAGGGTGCATACAACATTATACATCCCCTAGCATCTGTGCTTAGCCAAAGTGCTTTTACATCCTTGCGTGTGTGTGTGTGTGTGTGTGTGTGTGTGTGTGTGTGTGTGAGAGAGAGAGAGAGAGAGAGAGAGAGAGAGAGAGAGAGAGAGAGACTCCCTCCTCCCCTCAATCCTAATAGTTATTAAAATACAAAAGGCTATTTGAGAAGGGGCAGGAAGGTTTGAGGAATGAGCCAAAGATTTTGTTCAAGAGTTGCTCACATTGTTTGGAGTGACACCTGTTTTCACTGGGTCACTAGGTAATGATAATACCAACCACTACATTGTATTTACTTTGTATCAAGCATGGCTCCCAGTACTCTGAAAATATTAATGCAGATCATGCAACAACAACCCCGTGAGACAGGCACTACCGTTATCTTCACCTAACGGAAGAGGATCCGGGAAGCCCAGAGAGGTTGAGTTAACTTTCAGAAGGTCACGCAGGAATTATCTGTCAGAGCTGGAATCTGAACGTGCCGAGTCTGGTCCCGAGGCTTCCGCTCTTAATAACTAGGCTCTGCGCCTCACTTACTCACGGATAACAGCTCTACGCGAGGCACTGCTGTAAGTGTAGGGGACAGCAATGAACGAGATAGACAAAACTCTACCCTCAGGGCTAGAGTCTAGTGGTCTAGTGGGAGGGTAGGGGCAATAAACAAAAGCAAAGCATCAGGGCAGCCAGATGCGACAAGTGCTGTGGAGAAACACCAAGGAGGGGAGGCAGATGGGTCGGACTGTGGGCAGGGACGCTGCCGGTTTAAATAAGGTCATCAGGAAGGGGCTCCCTGAAAAGATAGCACGTGAGCAGAACCGACAGAGATGAAGACACTGGGGCTCAAAGAGAGCCGGTCATCTGCCCAAGATTTCCCTCCCGTAGTGTGAGTGCAGGCAGGCTAGGCAGCTCTGTTAGGTGACACGCAGGCCACGGAATTGGGTTAAGTGAAAAGGGCAGGATTCTCCCAGTTACAGTGGAGACTCCCTGCTGAAGGCAGACGTGGGTGCGACTCTCAGGTACTTAAATTCCTGGCACATTTGGAGACCCCAGCCGCACTCCCTACTCCCAGCGGCCAAAACCAAGGTGCCTGTGAGTAACCAGGGGCAGTTGACAGGGGCACCCCTCCACCTGCTCTCAGGCCCCCCTAGGGAAGTGTCTTCTCAGGGAGGTGACACTTTGAGTGATGAGTATGTTCTGTCCTAGCATCCTGTTAGGTTCGATCCCACTTGGATCCTACCCATCTACCAGTAGCTCACGGGGCCCTGTGATTTACACATTTACTGTGACAATGACAACAATAGCTAACGTTAATTTAGAACGTACCCGATGCCAGGTATGCACATTACCTTGTTTCACACTCAAGCTCCATGAAATGTGAATTATTAACATCCCATTTCATGGGCGAAGAAACTGAGAAATAGAGAAGTGAAGGAATCTGATCAAGGCCACAGAACTAGTGAGTAGAGACAGGAATGCAGGGATTCTGCAACCACACTCGTCACCACTGTATACACACATCATGCACACACATACACATGTTCACACATGCTCACATACACAAACCTGCCAGTGCCTGGGCCTGGGCTAGGGACAAAGCTAATACTGGCTGACGGGACACACGAGCAAGTCAGGAGACCATTCCAGGTGGTAAGTGCAGGACCGATGGGGGGGACGGCAGTGGAGGCACCCAAGGTATCACTGGTGGTCAGGGAAGGCTTCCTGGAGGAAGGGACAGGTGGGCTGATCCACGAAGAATCACTAGGAGGCAGCCAGATATGTGTAGAGGGCTCAAGACTTAGAGACAGGATCTAGTGGCTACCAGACGGTGGAACAGGAGGCAGAGTCAGGGTGTGAGTCCCCAGGGAACCTTCATTCAGGAAGCTCCGCTGGCACTGTGCTCAGGCCTGCTTCCCAGCTCTTCTGGGGAAGGTCCGACTTTTAGCTCTTTGAAAGGTCAGCAAGCAGGCTCAGAGCCTTCAGCCTCCTTGGGGTGAGGTCGCTCACAGAGCTGGGGAGTGGAGGGGCTGAATCCCATCCCCTGGTGAAGGGATGGAAGCGAGCAAGGCCTGAGGCACTCCTCCGCAGGAGGCCGGGTTCTTGGAGTCCCAGCTTGTTAGGTCCTGCGTCTCCAGACCGCACTACTTTACTACTGTTTTTCTTTAAGAAGATGAACTTAAAAAACAAACAAACAAACAAACAAACAAGCCTGTAACTTTTTTTTTTTTAAAGGAAAGTCCCGTATTACCACTCCGAAGGGAAAGAGTTTTCACTTCCCACACACAGAAGGCAACTGAAATGAAACAGGATGAAAAACAGTGTGTTTCTTGCCCGAGTCTTGCCTGAAGTCTGGCAGGGAGGCCTGGTCTTTTGGTTAGATAAAAAGGAGCAGCTGCAAGTGCTGGGAGGTGTTCAGGGCGGCAGCACCCCGGCAGCACTCCCGGGGCCGTTCTTCCCCCGCCCAGTGCGGAGGACGTTCCAGAGCCACTTGCAGAGGGAACAACTCTGACAGCCAAGTGAAGGCCTTAATACCAAGTTCAAGCCCCAGCTATAATACTCTGGGCTACCACCACTGTGCCGGCCGACGCTCTGGGAACCTGGGGCTCTGCCAGAGACCGTGTGACCTTGGGCAGATCACCAGACCTCCCTGAGCCTCAGTTTCTCCGCCTGTCAATTGGGAGCCTCGCTACCTCGGCTCGTAGGGATTGGGGCCTTGGGAACCCTGGAGGGGCTCGGCCTCGCACAGCTGGGCGAGCCAAGCTGTCCTTGCGCGGAGGTCGGCCGGGATCCGGGCGCCCCAGGAGCAAGGGGGGGGGGGGTGGGGAGGCTTACCTGGTGGCCTTGGCTGTGCCCGCGGGCCGCACGCAGCAGCGGGGCTTCGGGCCCGGGCCGGAGCAGCGGCAGCAGCAGGGGCGGCGGCGCGCAGGGGGCAGCGGCACCCAGGAACCAGGTAGCGCGAGGCCGGACCCGGGCGCCCACCCGGCCCGCTGGGCCCAGCAGCGCCAGCAGCCCGGCCATGGCGCGCGGCGAAGCGCTGCCGCGGGCGCAGCGGACCCGAGTGGGAACGAGCGCCGGTGGGCGGGGCCCGCCGGAGCCAGAGCCCAGAGCGGCGTGGGCGGGACCGGAGCCGCGCGAACCCTTCCAGGCCCCGCCCACCCGCCCGGCCCTCCGGCTCCCGAGCCGCCCGATCCCTCCAGGCCCCGCCCACCAGACCCGCCCCTCCGGAACTCGAGCGGCACTCGGGGTGGGAGGGGCGGGAGCCGAACGCGGAGTGGGCGGGGCCGGAGCCGAACGCGGAGTGGGCGGGGCCGGACCCGGAGGCCCGGGCGGAGTTCGCGGGGCGGGAGATTCGCTCGTGTTCCCCACCTTTGGAGTTTACGCGGCGTGGATTTCTGCCGTGTTCTGTAGGTTGCAAGAGTCAGGGGGGCAGCCCAGATCGAGAGTAAGGGGGTTAGACTCCTCCGACGTGATGGAAAGTGGCGAGGTCACGTGAGGAAGGCTTATGGGATGGGAAATATTGTTGTGACCATCTTTGAGAAATACAGTCGGCCACAGTATTTGATAACTATTAATTGATGATAGTGATAATAATGATCTTTGATCTCCATTCTACAGAAGAAGGAACTGAGGCTCAAAGAAATAGAGCCTTCCCTGAGGCCTCTTAACTTCGTACACTTCTCAGGCTTGACATCTTTAGAATTTTTTGTTGAAATTAGAGGATTCTAAATGTTCCTAAATCTTTGCTATTTTAGGCAAAAAAGAATTTAGCACGGGAAATTAGTGCTTGGAAACTCATCGGAAAAGCTAGAGAAGTGGGCAGCAGGCTGAGCCCCCAGGAGACCCTGTGGACACACTATTGAGTGGCCGGCCAGAGAAGCAGCCCCCTCAGCCACAACTGGGAAGGTGGGCGTCAGGAGTTGGCCGGTGGAATGAATGAATTCTAGAACACACTGCCAGAGCTGTGATCCGGGGGGTCAGGAAACTGCTGCCCCCGCACCTGCTTTCCAGCTCCCACAAAACAGGTTACTGGACTCTGGAAAGGGGGAGTTGTGTCTCTGCCACAAATACCCGCCCATACCCACGGCCTGGCGACGGACACCTGAATTCTGCTGCAGAAGGCCTCCGCGTCTCGGCAAACTTGTTTCCCAGCACCAAAGAGCCCAAGCCGCAGGACGACGCCTTTGCCCCATGTCCGCCTTCAGAATATTGTGTGAGTGCAACCAATTGGCAGAGACAAATTCACATCCAGAAACTCAACTGCAAAGGAGTCTGGGAAACCTTAGCCTTTCTGCCCGGAAGGTTCTGGAAGGAGCTGGGAATGGATGTGCCTAGATTCAGTTGGGCAGCGAATGAAAACTCTTTCCGGAACCCTCACGCTTCCACCCACCATGAAAAGCCCCTTCTGCCCCATTGGCTAGAACTGTGTCACATGATCGCTCTTAGCTGCAAGGGAGTCTGGAACTTGAGGATCTGGCAACCACAAGCGAGCTGGCTTTGTTGCAGGCACGTTGTCTCCCCGAATACAGTTGAGGTTCTGTTGGCAAAGAGGTGGTGGAGGGTGGGCGGTGGGGGGTAACTCACAGATGGTGCCACAGGACTGTGTGCACGTGTGGCAGGGAGTGGGTAATGTGAGAATGTGTGCAAGTGGGAAGCGGCACACGTTGACTCTGTGTGTGTGTGTGTGTGTGTGTGTGTGTGTGCGTGCGCGCGCGCGCGCGCGCGCGCACGCGTGTGAAAGGTTGAGATGGAAGGGGGTGAGATGCTGAAGGAGAAAGATTCCTCCCTTCCAGCAGAGAAGCCCCTTTTCCCAGTTTTCAAGGGAACACGTTATTAATCCGCTCTGGGGTCCAGGGCCTGTGATTACTCACCGTGATTTGTGTCTATAGGAATGTGGGGGCTCCATATGCCCCCACACAGGCAGAGGGACTGTGTTAGGATGGAAAGTGGGCAGTGTTTGGGACCAACTGCTGCGTTTTTTCCCAGTGCATATTCTCTGGCCATACCTGAGTCTTCCTGTGGACAAGAGCATTTTTCTTCTCCTTCTCTTTCTTTGTTAGGTTATGCAGTGACTGTCGCAAATGTTTTCTGCCCAGAGGGGAAGCTTGAGTCTTGACTCATTGCCCCGACCACCTCCCTGTATCCCTCCATGCCATTCCCCACCTCCTTCTGTTTCTGCCCCTTTTCCCAAGGCAAACCCAAGTGCCCCCACCCATCTATCACTTCTTGCATCCCGTCTGTTCCTTTCCGATCAGCATTTATTATTCTGAACACTTGCTGTGGGCCAGGTACCGTGCTGTGTGAAAGGAAGGCCTTGTTGTTTCAAGATCTGGTGGCTAGCCTCATGGCTGTGGTGTGGTACAGGCCTGGCTTAGAACCTGGCTCAGCCCTGAGCCGGGGCTCCAAATAAGTCTTTGCTAAGTGGCCCCAAATAAGTCTTTGCTTCTTCCCTTGTAGGAGGTGGGAGTCATAGCATCCATCTCAAAGGGTGCTGTGAAAAGTGTACGTGATAACATGTTAAAAGCTGCAGAGCATTCTACGGTGTTGGTGCACCATGATTTACTTAATCCAGTCTCCTAGTAATGGATGTTATGGACTGAATGTTTGTGTCCCCTCATCCCACAAGTTCCTATGTGGAAGCACTAACTTTTGGTATGATAGTATTGGGAGATGAGGAATTTAGGAAGTAAACAGGGTGAGGTTAGGTCATAGCGTGGGCTCTCATGATGGGATTAGTGCCCTTATAAGGCGTGGAAGAGACCCTGCACCCTCTCTCTGGCTGCCATGTAAGGCCACAGCGAGAAGGCGGCCAGCAAGCCAGGAAGATGGCTGTCACCGGCCCCGGACCAGGCTGTGGCACCCTGATCTCGGACTTCCAGCCTGCAGAACGGTGAGGCAGAAGCTTCAGGTGTTCAACTCCCCAGTCTGTGGTATTTTGTTAAGGGAGCCCAAGTGGACTCATACAGATTATAATGGATATATATATAGGCGATTTCCTTTTTTTTTTTCTTTTTGCTCTTATAACGTGGACTTAATGACCAAGTCTCTTTTTTCAATACCAATTATGTGTGATGTTTTGCAGCAACAGATTGCATTAGTAACTCTCTCCGTGAAATAATCTCATCCCTTCATGTACTGGTGTGTTCAGCGTGTCCTTACTGGGTACTGATGATGTGTGCGGGCTTTGCTTCCATCATGCAACACCTACTGATTCTTGTCCCTGTGCGGAGGGAGATGTGCATTCGCTCATTTGTTCAGCATCTATGCATTCAGTATCCATGTGGTGCTAAGTGTTGTGCTAGGCATGAAGGAGACGGAGAAGTACAGGTCCGGTTCTAGTCATTGAGGCGACACACAGAGAAAGAGCCCTCGACTCCTTCATTCCTAGGATGTGGGGCTCCCCCCGCACCCCTTAGGCCGGTGTTGACAAAGGTCACCAGCGGTAGCTGCAGCGTCTCACTTCACAGTGACCCCTTTCTCCTTCTGGCTCACCCCGTGGGAGCCCTGCCCCTGTTTGAACTTGGACTCACTTTGGGTCATCTTCTCTGCTTTTCTCCATCTCTCTGGGGAAGAATCCGGGCTGAGAATGTGGGCCGTGGGGGCAGACGCACCTGGGTGTGATTCTGAGTCTGCCACTTACTAACTGTGGCACCCTGGCAAATGACTCCCATCTCGATGCCTTGGGGTCCTTGTCTCTGAAATGTGGACAATAATGGTAAGCACCTCAGTGCTGGTGTGAGGCTTGAGTTGGACACCAGCGTTCAAGTGCTTCGCCTACTGCCTGGCCTGTGGCGGGAGCTCAGAAAACGTGTGTGGTAAGGAGATTCTGAACCCTCCCGCCCCACTCCCTGCCTTGTTGGGTCCTCTCTTCTTTTTTCCACTACTAAGTAGAAGACTGGGGACTGATGACACTTTGGCGTTTGGGGCCAAGATCTTGGGGCTCTGGGGTCAGATTTCCTGGGGGCGTGCCCCTGCTTTACTGTGCACTATGTGACTAAAGAAGTCACTCAACGTCTCTGAACCTCAGTTCTTTGTGAAATGGGAACGATGACTGTACCCACCTGACAGGGTTGCTGTGAACATTACGAGGAACTGTGCACACGGGGTACTTGGAATGGGGTCTGGAGCATACAACGCCCTCCAGAAAGCTAGTCATAGTACACATGTGTGTACTTCATCCATTCATCCATCCATTCATTCATTCATTCATTCTGAGGAGAGGGTGAATGATGTGGGGGAGACATAAATAAAGGCTTCGAGGTGGGGGGCTCGGGGCGTGGGACCTGAGCTGTCCAGTTCAGCGAAGCCACTCAGGGAGAGACACTACTCATAAAACCACCCCTGAGAAAAATGGTAGCTTGTTGGAGGTTGGAGGTGCTGAGATGCACCTGAGACTCTCCCCTCGATTGTTTTGGAGACAGAAACAGATCGCTGTTTAGTGCTTAGGAAGGATCTGGATTAATCGGGACTCTGATCTCTGAAGATTTCTTTCTTTTTTGTGTGTGATGTCTGAAATGGTTGCTAATGAGAACGTCTGAAGTAGTTCCTAGTAACGATTTACTGACTACGGCCTTTACGGACTCACATCTGAAAAGCATGGGGTCTAACAGGACACAAAATCAATATCCATAAAGCAAACCAGCGCCTACCTGTTCTGTTGGCAATTGTGGTGATTTTAAAAGCTCGAGTGATTTTTTTGTTTTGCCCCTAATAAATAATACTTGCTCACTGTAAGAAATAAAATTCAAATGAGATGGCGGGTAACTTTGTTTATTCCTTCCACAAACACGTTTTGAACACCTGAACTCAGTGCGGGGCACCATTCCAGGTGCTGGGGGCACACTCGTGACCTAGGAAGACACAACGTCCCGCGGAGCTTGTGCTATACTGGGGAAGAGATGTTGGGGACATATGATTTAAAACAAAAGCTCCTGACAATCCAGAAAACCTTTTCACAGAAGGGAAAGAGAAATAAAACAGTTTTATTATTGAATAAACATTAAGTCAGGGTGGGATACATATCACAGGCAATTCACCCAAGACTGAAAGAAATCTCACCCTTTTGTGCCACTGAGCAGTTGCAACCCATTACGCCCATGTTCTCAGGATAAACGATAACTCGCTCTCAAGGAAGAGGGTTTGAAAGCACCGCGTGTCACACACAGTTCATCTCAAATCCACCGGTAATTGGGACGGCCACTGTGATTGCTAATTGTCTCTCTCCAAAGCAATAGAAAAACTTCTCGTGTCTCTATGACAAGCCCGAGATTCTAACAGGGAGCTAGTCACCTAAGTGAGCCCCTCCCCTCCACTGCTATCTTTCTGCAGGTCCACCTGTCAAAGAGATGGCTCTCAGACTCTGAAGAAACACATTTCTGGGTTGTAAAACTGGCAAGAGATGATCTCACCTTTAAAAAGCCTTGCATGCATCTCGCAGGGGCAGAAAAGGAGTTTTCAACTTTTCTAAAGGAAATGCTCTAAGAAAAGGAGGGGTCTCTTTTTGCACCATGGAAAATTCATTAAAATTTTTTAAGAATTAGTTTTGAGAAAGAGAGCAGGGAAGGAGCAGAAGGTGGGGGGGGGGTGGGGGGTAGAGGATCTGAAGTGGACTCTGTGCTGACAGCAGAGAGCCTGATGCCGGGCTTGAACTCATGAACCGTGAAATGACCTGGGCTGAAGCCAGTCGCTTAGCTGAGCCACCCAGTTATTCCAAATCCTTTTTTTTCAACTTGATCTCACCCTTATATAGACAGGCATTAAGTAAGTATACTCTGATGTCGGGCAGCAGTAAGTGCCATGTGGAAGAGAGGTAAGGGATTGGGGAGTAGTGGGCGGGGTGATTTTAGATCGGCTGGTCTGGTAGATGTCATGGAAAAGTTTCTTGTGCCCTGAGCCCACAGCAAGAGAACCAGGGAGGGCCCTCCCAGGAGCCAACAGGGTTAGGGCCTTTGTGTCCTTCCAGGAAGCTTTCTACATGTGAATAGTCCCATCTAGTTTTGTCTTTTTTTTTTTTTTCTTCCAAAAATGGGATTATAATGTGTCCTTCGTTTGCTTTTTTACCCACTATCCTATCAAGGACATCTGTCCATGTGGGTAAATACAGAGCAGCCTAATCGTTTTTTTTTTTTTTTTTTTTTTTTTTTTTTTGACATTTATCGTTTTTGAGAGACAGAGAGAGACAGCGTGAGCGGTGGAGGGGCAGACAGAGGGAGACACAGAATCCGAAGCAGGCTCCAGGCTGACACAGAGCCCGACGTGGGGCTCGAACCCACAAACCGTGAGATCATGACCTAAGCTGAAGTGAGATGCTTAACCGACTGAGCCACCCAGGTGCTCCGACCTGATCTTTCTTTAAATGGCTGCATTGCATTCTCTGTGGTGGCCGTGCCAGAAGGGGGTTTACCCCTTTTCCTATTTGATGGACATTTAGGATCTTCTCAGTGGCGGTGAGAGTCAAGTTCTGGAGCGAAGCCCAGGTTCAAGCTGAAGCTACGTCACCTTCTTCCTGTAAGGCAGGAGGCAGGTCCTTACCCTGTGCCTCTGTTTCTGCATTTACGAGACGCGGACAGTGATAGCAGGTACATGATGGGAGAATTGTGAGGACTCAAAGTATTAACACATGGAAAGTGCTCAGAATACTGTCTAGCTCAGAAGAGTGGCTGTTAGCTATTATAAATTATATCAATAACTAATGGTTGTTCTCTTGTTGGGTTATAACTGTTTTCTCGTTCCCTCCTTCCCCTCCTCCCTTCTCTCCTCCCTCAAATATTTCTTGAGCATCTGTGATCTGCCCCATATTGTGCCTGTTACCGGATGGAGGGCTCGGAGCGGTCCTTGCTCGTCTGGAGCTCCCATTTTGGGTGGGGTTGATGGACGGTAAACAAATAGCCAAGCGAGGATAGCGTCATGAATTGTGGGCATTGGGTGGTCGGAAAGGCCTCCCTGAGGAAGAGGCATTGGCTATCTGAAGGGTGCAAAGAAGCAGACACGGCGCGATCAGTGGGAAGAGGCTGCCAAGCACAGGAGGTGGCAGGGTGGCCTGTCCAAAGAGGTGAGCTTGGCGTGCTGGGGGGCGGGGAATTCAGAAGAGCCTGAGTGGCCGGAACAAGGAGTGAGGGGCATGACCGGGCCAGAAAAAGTTGCCAGGGGCCAGAGCAGTCGATTTCATTCTCGATGCAGTGCTTTCAGCCCACGAGCGAGCGCCCGCAATCCGAGGAGCGTGTTAATCAGGTCCCTCTGTGTTTCTTGTGTGCAGATGGGCTGGGGGAGGAGAGACTGAAGCAGAGAGCCCCCGGGGGAGGATTTTGCAGGCCTAAGGGGGAGAAAGAGGGAGAGGGAGAGAGAACGTGCCTTGGGCTCTGGTGGTGACGTGGGGGCCACGTGGGAGGACACCAGATGCACGAGGGAAGACTTGGGGTGGGGCGAGGGCAGAGAGGACTCCGGGATTGTCGGGCGAGGTCGCGAGGTCGCCGATAGCACGTGACTCCGGGTCGACCCGGCAATTGGAGAGCCCTGGCCCCGCCCCTGACCCTGGAGTTGGCCCCGCCCGCTGATCTGGGGAGGGAGCCATTTTCACGGTTCCGCCCTGGAGGGCAGCAGGTGGTGTTGAGCCCGTCAGGATGCTGACTGAGCTCGGTTGAGGCCTCTGTATAAACTGCAAGCTTCTGGCGGTGGGGGCGGAGAGGTGCCCCTCCCTAGGTTCCCTGGCTGCTTAAAACTGCCCCTGGGGTGGCCTGCCTCCGTCTCCCGTGTCTCTCTGTGCTGCGTGCGCTCCGTGCGCTGGCCGGTTTCGGATGCCAGGGGGACCCGGGCGTTGGCACCTGCAGGGCTCAGGACTTCACCCCCGGCTCCGGAGGGGCGGCGGGCCATCAACTGAGTGGGGAAGACGAAAGAAGAGCCGCCTTGTGGGGTAAGTCAAGATTCTCCCTTTGGAAAGGTTATATTCCAGGGTTTGCGAGAGACATCAGTGGGAACTGAGTCCCATTCGTCCGGGAAGCCAGGCACGCTGGGCCAGTTCTCAGGCTTCCACACGCAGGGACATTTTAAAGTGATGTTGGTACTTGGATGACCCGGAAATGCGTGCGCGCGCGCGCACCAATCGCTCATTTGTCTCCTAGCAATTTGGAAGTGTTGCTCGTTAGCCTTCCTCGGTTGGCCTCAAGCTTTGGGCACCGTTCCGCCGTCCGGTTTTGACCTGGGTCAGTGTGTCCTAGAACACTGGGCTCTAGCCTGGCACCACCACCGACTGGTTTGTGAGAGTGACAAGCAAGTGATTTGAAGTCCTTTAGCCTAGTACATCCTCACCATGTTCTCTCTGTAAGATGGTGACAAGTACCCAGGACCACCACGCCAACGAGGAACTCAGCAGGCAGGGAAAGCATCCTGGAGGGGTCTTGGGTGGGTGGGGGGCAAAGCCATTTGATTTGCCCAGTTTCCCCCTTTTTAATAGATTTCCAAGAAAAAGGGTGGCAGGTGGGGAGGCATTTGACCTGCCAATACGTCTCCAGGAATAGCGGTTTTTATTACTTCCAGATGCGGGCTGCTGGCGTTTGACTTTTAGTACTGCTAGTGGCTTGTTAGCTGGCCTTGGCCAAGTTACTTAACCTCTCCGAGTTTATTTCCTTCTCTGTGAAATGGAGATAATAATATTATCGACTTTGTGGGAATGCTTGAGGTTCAGTGGAGGTAAGGTTCTTGGAACAGAGCCTAGCACATGGTAAATCCATGGTACTTGCTCTTGTACTCCTCCTGGACGGGAGGATCACTACTCATCATTCTTGTTATTATATTACTATTACGTAGAGGAGATTCCGGCCTGACGTTGATAGCTGCCAGGCTCTGGGTGCTTTTTATGGATCGTCACGTTTACGCCTAAATGCAACCCCTGTGGTGGGTATTCTCATCATTTCCATTTTGCAGACGAGGCAATTAAGGCTTAGGGAGGTTAGGGGAAGGATATCGGGGGCTGCAGGGCCCTCCCTGACGTTGGGGGTGGGGGCTTCCTTTCTTCCCACGCTAGGCGAGTTCATTGAAGCCTTAACCCGCAATATCTGGGGCACGCTCCGGGGCTGACTTCGTGCTCGTGCACGAGGGCGGTCTGCACCCGAAGGTGGCTCGGCCTCAGGACGGGCGTCAAGGCACCTGAGTTCCGCTGTTTTGCAGCCAAGTGGTACGTGCAGGTGGTTCCCAGAGAGAGACCCTCGAGTTTTTTCACCCTCTATAGTGTGGCCCGGCGCACGCCTAACCCTGTTCTGAGCGTCCTTGCCCAGCAGGTGGCGCTGCAGGCCCTCCCGCGGCTCCGAGCGCGGAGAGGCGAGGCCCCTGCCAGGACTTAGGTTTGGGGCGAGTTTCTTACCGTTTGCAGATGCGGCTGCTGAATTCAGTTCCCTGGGCAATGGAATCTCTGGCCCGTTCAGCATTCCCTAACGCAGACGAGTCGCGAATTCCCTTTTGTAGGAAGCCCGTCTTAAATTCAGGGCTGAACATGGAAATAACCTTACCACTCATTCCTCTGAGTGCTTTTTTGGGTCGTTGTCCTTTTGTGTTTAAATTTTTTGTTACACCAGCATGGGTCCACACTTAGGCAAGATGAATAGATCAATTGGCATGTCTTCAGGGAGAAGTATGTGAACGCAGCAGGTATGATTTTCTAGAAGAGGACCTGAGTCTCAGACAGACAAAGTGAACGGAGAGGTAGAGCCAGGAGGGGACCCCGAGTGGTCTGGCTCCAAGGTCGTTTTTTCCCTAAGTCTCCCAGCTATTGGGTAATTATCCTCCTTCCCACTTTCCATGTCCCCCCTCCCCCTACTGAGTCTCCCACTTTCCATGTCCCCCCTCCCCCTACTGAGTCTCCCAGCAGAAAATGGGATCTTTATTGGCAGCAGTGAGGGGGTGTTGGAAGAAACAGGATAAAGAGAAAGGGGATGTTTTCTGAGGAGCGAAAAGTGACTCTGGGGTACTGCACAGCAGCTGTGTTCGTGGCTGGGGATGGGTCTTTGGGGTATATGGGGTGGGAGGTCATCCTGGGATCAGGAATGGCAAACCCTACCTCCCCCACAGGGACAGACCCTGTGTAAACCACCATACCCATCTAAGGGGGCAGCTGCCTCTGGTTCCGGCACGTCGTGTGCCCCAGGTGGTCCTGTCTCCTGAATTCTTAAGATAAGTTGCGTGGCAAATTGCAAAGGTGGTTGCAGATTCTCCCCCTCTCTTTCCGTGGTGAGGTCTGTTTTCCACCCCTTGATTCTGGCTGGCCCATGACTTGCTTTGGCCAGTGCAATGCAGCAGGGGCGGTGGTGTGTGTGTGCATTTTGAGCCGGAGCCTCAAAGGGTCTTGTACACTCTGCTGTTGCTCCTAAAAATGGTCACCGTGGGAACAAACCCGGCTAGCCTTTCTGGAAGAGGAGACCAGGGAGAACAGAGTGAGTCATCCCAGCTGAAGCTGTCTTGGACGTCCCGCCCCCATCTGAGCTCCAGAGGACTGCAAACACCCCCGAACAAGCCCAGCAAGACAGCCAAGCCAGCCCAGACCAGCAGAGCCATCTGGCCGAGCCCGGTCCGAATTCCTGAACCCCAGGGTCACGAGACCCTGCACAGAATGCTGCACAGAAAATGCTGACTGACCCAAGCCTGCTGTCTGCATTTAAAGAATGTAAAATCTCATGGGTGCCTGGGTGGCCTCAGTTGGTTAAGTGTCCGAATCTTGGTTTTGGCTCTGGTTGTGATCTCATGTTTCATGGGATCGAGCCTTGAATTGGGCTCTGTGCTGACTGTGTGGAGCCCAGATTCTCTTGGGATTCTCTCTCCTCTCTCTCTCTCTGCCTCTCCCCTGCTCATGCTTGCTCTCTCTCTCAAAATAAATAAACATTTGAAAAAAAAAAAAGGATGTAAAAATCTGAATTTTAAATGTTGGCAATGAGTTAGAAACAAACAAGGAGACCAGTCCTCCCAAGTCTTTAGAGGTTGAACCAAATATTTCTGAGTTCTGGATGGGGCCCCAGGAATCACCAGTTGGCAAACACTGCCATAAAGTCTATGGAATAGAAACAGATCTTGGTTTCCTGCTTCCAGCAATCTTGCACATGTAAATTGTAGTGAATTTATAAATACTGAATGTTAGTGTGGAAAATGATTTATTGTGCTGCCCCTCAAAAGGGCACTCATCTGTGTGGGCTCTCCTCTTGGGATATGGAGTTTCAACGTTTGTATCTATGGGTTTCTTTGTTTGAGATGATCTCTTGGTCTCGTTTAAAAATAGAATCTTTGGGGCACCTGGGTGGCGCAGTCGGTTAAGTGTCCGATTTCAGCCAGGTCACGATCTCGCGGTCCGTGAGTTCGAGCCCCGCATCAGGCTCTGGGCTGATGGCTCAGAGCCTGGAGCCTGTTTCCGATTCTGTGTCTCCCTCTCTCTCTGCCCCTTCCCCGTTCATGCTCTGTCTCTCTCTGTCCCAAAAATAAACGTTGAAAAAAAAAATTAAAAAAAAAAAAAAAAAAGAAAAAAAAAAATAAAAATAGAATCTTTATGCTTCAGTGAGGTACAAAGTCCTGATCTCGTTACCTGCTGCAGTGAGCCTGGACACCAGCAGAGTTTAAGCTTCTGCACATCAATCTGCTTTAATAACTTCTGTGGTAAATAATCAAGGGTATTGACTTGGCTGAGGAAATGAGTATTTTGAATCAGCGTCCCTGAGCAGAGCCAGGCGAGGAAGCGGGAAGAAACCAGACTCTTGTTTCACACTTAAGATTTCCAAGGTTTCCAAGTTGTTTTCCCCGCATTGTCTGGGAGACATTCAAGAGCCATTAAAAACAGTCTTGGTCCTAAACAACTGATATAATGAGACAGATGTAATTCCCTCCGATTTGCAAAACTGGGAAAGAAAAGAAAAAAAACCCAAGGGGTAGGAGTAGCCTCTGATTCTTTCAGGGGAATTTATCTCCGAGTTATTCACTGGTGGATCTTTTATGAGGCTGAGAAAGGATTGTGATTGTACGTATTTTACATAATGGAGCTCAGCTTGCTGTCCTCTGCCTTCAGACTTGGAGAAGGCCTGGCTCATTTGTGCTCAAATACTTTTGATTTACTCCCATTTCACGAGCCGCGTTCAGGTCAGCTAATGGATGGGGGAGGTAGGGGAGGAGAGACACCGTTCCATAGAGCATCTTTTCTGAGTGTGGAGAGGGACTGTCAGCATCAGGATCACTTGAGTGGGGGTAAGGAGATGGCTTAAAAAAAATTGTGATGTAATTGACATACAACATTGTATAAGTCTGTGATGCGTTGGTTTGATGAGCTCATGTACTGCAGTATGATGACTATAGTGGTAGGTAACACCTTGATCATGTTACATATTTATCAGTGTGTGTGTGTGTGTGTGTGTGTGTGTGTGTGTGTGTGTGTGTGTTGAGAGTGGTGAAGATTTAGCTTGTCAGCAACTTTTTAAAGTGTTGTCTAAGTTCTTTAAAAAAAATTTTTTTTAAAATGTTTATTTCTGAGAGAGAGAGTGAGAGCAGGGGAGGGACAGAGACAGAGAGAGAGAGAGAGAGGGAGACACAGAATCCAAAGCAGGCTTCAGGCTCTGAGCCATCAGCACAGAGCCCGACACGGGGCTTGAACTCATGAACCTTGAGATCATGACCTGAGCTGAAGTCAGTTGCTTAACCTGACTGAGACACCCAGGTACCCCAAGATTTAGTTTGTCAGCAACTTTGAAGTTTATAATACAGTATTGTTGACTGTAATCACTGTGTTGTGCATTAGATCTCCAGACCTTATTTATCTGCTAGTTGTACGTTTGTCCCCTTAAAGAATATCTTGCCAATTCTCATACCTGCTCCCCTCCCCCGCCCTGCCCCAGCCCCTGGTGACCACCATTCTATTCCTGTTTTTGCAAGCTCATATTTTTAGATTTCACATATAAATGATGTCATACAGTATTCGTCTTTCTCTGTCTGATTTACCTCACTTAGCGTAATGCCTCCAACAATCCATTCATGTCACAGATGTGGCAGATGTCCTTCTTTCTCATGGCTGAATGGTATTCCACTGTATAAGGCCACATCTTCTTTATTGATTCATCCATTTATGGATGCTTAAGTTGTTTGCACATCTTGGCTGTTGTGAATAGATCTACAGTGAACATTACCTGATATGCAGATATCTCTTTGGGACACTGATTTCAGTTCCTTTGTGCCCACCAGTGGGATTGCTAGATCATGTGGTAGTTCATTTTTTTAATTTCTTGAGGAACTGACATACTGCTTTCCATAATGGCTGTACCGATTTACATTCCCACCAGTAGTGTAGAAGTGTTCCCTTTTCTCCACATCCTCACTAACATTTGCTATCTCCTGGAGGATGGCTCCTTTAAAAAGCAGAGTCTCGAGTCTCGACTAAAGCCACTGATTCAGAATCCCTGTGGATGGGGACCTGGAACCTGTAGTTTTAACAAACCATTCAGGTAATTTTTTGCAGTGCAGAAGACGTGGGGAGGGGGAGCAGCAGAGTGGTAAAGGGTGAGCTCTTGGAAAGCCTTCCCTTTTGTCTCTTTGTTAAAATGTCTAAGCTTAAAGGTCTCAGTGAGCCGCCTAGCTCAGTGAGCTGCGACGTGGAGCGCAGGATGTTGGCTTTGGGTTTGCCACTAGGATCAGGAGACAATTTTGCAGAAAATTTAAACCATGTTTTTGCTCAGGCTAAAAGTCTCAGCCTCTGGTTGTGTGTCTTTATGTTACCTGAAATACTGCCATTCAGAGCTAGCCTAGTACTGTGAAATATGGTTCTTCAACAGGATGGCTGACTCTGCGATAAGCTACAGGAGTTACCTACTGCTGCAAGATACATTACCCCGACACTCAGTGGATTAGACAACAATAGACATTTATTATTGCTTACAGTTTCTGTGGGTCAGGAATTTAGCACCAACTTCGCTGCGTGGTTCTGGCTCACGATTTTTCATGAGATTGCAGTTAACATGTGGGCCAGGACCACTGTCATCTGAAGGCTTGATTGGGGCTGGAGGATCCGCTTCCAAAGTGGCTCCCTAACATGGCG
This sequence comes from Felis catus, assembly GCF_018350175.1. Taxonomy (NCBI): domain Eukaryota; kingdom Metazoa; phylum Chordata; class Mammalia; order Carnivora; family Felidae; genus Felis; species Felis catus. The sequence goes on from NC_058370.1 coordinate 6,563,186, forward strand.
GGCCAGTTGGGGATGGCTTTCCCTAGGTCAGGTAATCCCAAGAGAACAAGGCAGAAGTCGCAATGTTCTTTATAACCTAGCTTTGGTAATCATACAGTGTAATTTCTGTGATATTCTATTGGTCTAATAGGTCAACCCTGTTCACTGTGATACATTTTGGAGTTACACAGACGTGAATACCATGGGCGCCCAGGTGGCTCAGTCACTTGAGCATCCGACTCTTGATTCCAGCTCAGGTCATGATCTCACAGTTTGTGGGATCGAGCCCCATGTTGGGCTTTGTGCTGAACAGTAAGGAGCCTGCTTGGGTTGGTCTCTCTCTCTCTCTCTCTCTCTCTCTCTCTCTCTTTCTTTCTCTGCCCCTCCCCCACTTGTGCACAATCACACACACTCTCTCTCAAAATAAATAACTTAAAAAATGTGAATACTGGGAGTTGAGGATCACTGGGGACCACACTGGAGGCTGGCTGCCACATGAACAGCATTCACCTTGTCATAAAAGTAACAACTGCTATTGGTGGAGGGCTTCCTATGTGCTAAACATTGTACGTGCTCTTTACACACAGTCCTGTAATAGTTTGCATGCTATTTATTGGTTTTCAACATTTCGAATTGATTCCCAGGCCAAGCATGAAAGACTTAGCTTTTGTGTTCAGAGGTCAGCAGGAATTGAAAATCAGAACTGTTTCGACACATAAAACAATGGTATAAGCATACTGTTTAGAGCTATAGAGGTGATCAGTGAGGTGTGTTAGTTGGAAATTGGTGCCGTGTGCCCAGATGGAAGGATTCTGCCGAGGGGAAGGTGTGGAGGAGGGTGAGACATTTCCGGGACTTCCCAGGGGGAGCAAGTGACAGTCTCAGACTTGAATTTCCACCAGTGTCACCTGTTGATCGTTAGCACACAGACTGCTGGGCCCCATGCCCAGAGTTTCTGCTTCAGCTTTCCTGGGGTTGTGTAAGAGAAAAAACTCATGTTTCCCTGCCACTGGCACAGAGCGCTTCTGTGACCAGATGGGTAGGTTTTTTTCTCATATGGACCAATTCTCCTGACGCCTGCTGGATGTCCTACAATTCAGTTGAGTTCTGACACCATCAGCTTGGAGTTAATGTCAGACCCCACAGGTTCAGGACTCATTTCCACAAGACTCACCCTCTTCAGATGCCAGTCACAAGTAAAAGGTTGTCACCTGTGCTCTGACCAGCTGGCTATACATTGGGGTTCTCATTACCCCTCTGCCTTGGGTTCAGTAATTTGCTAGCCAGCTCATAGAATTCTGGGAAACACAACCACCCTGTCCCCCTGCCACCCTAGCCTCTTCTCCTGGGGAGCTCTCAACCTGATGAAGAAAATGGCAAGACAAGCAGAGACAAAATACAGTTGTTTGTTTTTAAGACTTAGAAGAATGCCAACTGTGGGACTGGTATCTCCCCCCCCCCCTTTTCTGTTCATATATGGAAGCATGAATACTTTTGAATTGACTAATTTTCCCCTGTAATTTTATTTCAGAACAATGGCTTCTTAGAAGTCTCCATGGTACCCAGGGAAATGATACAGATGAGCCCAAGTGCCACCCATTGTACAGTGATAGCATCTCTGCAAAATATTACCCCTTGTCTGGAATACATGTTGGATGTTGGCTTCTTGCATCATCCATTTGTTCATTCATTCGTCTAGTGAATATTTACTGGGTGTCTTGTATGTATCAGACACCGTTCTTGGTGCTAGGGCCACCACAGAGAGTAACAGAAGACAAAATACTGCTCTGAGAGAGCTGATGTTCTAGTGGGAAGAAGTGGGACAGTAAATAAGTAGATACTACAGTATGTGGGATACACGATCGGAAGACTAGCTGTAGAGAGGAAAGACAGCACGAGGGAGCGTGGGTAGTCCAGGAATCCTGAGCTGCCGTGGATTGGTGACATTTGACCGGAGACCTGAGTGGAGTGTGGGAGTGAGCCATGTGGCTACTTGTTGGAAAAACATTCTGCACCGAGAGAACAGTAAATACAAAGGTCTGGGGCCAAAATTGTGTTTTTGTTTGTTTGTTTGTTTGTTTGTTTTTTATAAAGGTGGATGAGAAGGTAAAAGATCCTAGTTTTCAGAGCCATCTGTGCTTTCTCAATCTTTAGCTAATCAATCCAGTTTTTCCTTTCCACTTTATCTTCTGAGTTCTTTCCATTAAAATTGTATAATTTTGGGGGTACCTGGGTGGCTCAGTCGGTTAAGCATCTGACTTCAGCTCAGGTCATGATCTCGCGGTTGGTGAGTTCGAGCCCTGCGTTGGGCTCTGTGCGGACAGCTCAGAATCTGGAGCCTGCTTTGGATTCTGTGTCTGCCTCTTGCTCTTCCCCTCCCCTGCTCATGCTCTGTTTCTCTCTGTCTCTTAAAAATAAATAAACATTAAAAAATTAAAAAATATATAATTTCTATCACAATAACTTATGTAAGTAAAAGGAAAACATAAACCACAATTGCTTTAAAAAATTTTTTTTTTAACGTTTATTTATTTTTGCGACAGAGAGAGACAGAGCATGAACAGGGGAGGGTCAGAGAGAGGGAGACACAGAATCTGAAACAGGCTCCGGGCTCTGAGCTGTCAGCACAGGGGCCCGATGCGGGGCTCGAACTCATGGACTGCGAGATCGTGACCTGAGCCGAAGTCGGCGCTCAACCGACTGAGCCTCCCAGGCGCCCTTCACAATTGCTTTTTTAAAAACGATTTTCATTTATTTTTATTTTGAGAGAGAGAGAACCAGCAGGGGAGGGACAGAGAGAGAGAGGGAGAGGAAGAGAGAATCCCAAGCAGGCTTCACACTGTCAGTGCAGAGCCCGACCCCATGAACTGTGAGATCATGACCTGAGCTGAAATCAAGGGACTGATGCTTAACCAACTGAGCCACCCAGGAGTCCCAACCACAATTGCTTTTTAATTAGGGTGGAATCTTGTTAAATAGAAGGCATTTTGTTTCTTGATCTGGATACACAAAAATGAGTGTGGTGCTGAATTGGGGCACAGGGCCTCAGGGGAGCGGTATTTATGCGACACAAAGAGGGACATTTGGAGTTGGAAGGGAGCCACCTGGGAGAGGACGGGTAGAGATGAAGGCTCTGCAGGAGTGAAGCAGACTCTGAACAATCCCCTGTGGTGGGAGACTGGAGGAATGGAAGAACAAAGACTTTTAAATCTGAAATAATAACTTAATGTTTTTTCAATTTATTTTAATTTATTTGCTGAACACTTCCTTAGCACTTAGCCAAATATGGTTTTAAGTGCTGTTCAAAATATGTTTTTGAGATACAAGTCATATACCACATAAAGTTCACCCTTTTAAAGCCTACAATTGAGTGGTTTTAGTATATCAGGAGATTGTACAACCATCATGGCTATCTACTTTCAGAACATTTTCATCACTCTGAAAAGAAACCTCTTACCTGTTAACAGTCGTTCCCCAGATGTGCAAAATATCTACTCATTTAAGATTCATTGCAGCTCTCTAAGTTAGAGACTGTAATTACCCACCTCTCCCTGAGGAGGAACTGAGCTTGGGGTTCATAGGAGCTGGAATTTGGGTTCAAATCCAAGTCATCTAGTCTTGGAGGCAATGACCTTAACCATTATCCTCCCCCCTGCCCCGATAAAAAGTAACTTACTGATAATGAGTGAAGGTGTTTATTACACATCACAGGGGGAGGAGATTCAAAATGATCAGAAGCAACACTGGTCAGCAAATAAGAAAACAAGCTTCTAAAACAACCACTTCTCATCCCTCTTCTCATCCTTGATTTTTGTTACAGACCTGTTTTACATTAAAGTTTTAAACCAGCCTTCCTGTACTTTTCTCCATCTCTTTAAAAGAACATTTTTTAACGTTTATTCATTTTAGACAGAAAGAGACAGAACCTGAGCAGGGGAGGGGCAGAGAGAGAGGGAGACACAGAATCTGAAGCTGGCTCCAGGCTCTGAGCTGTCAGCACAGAGCCCGATGTGGGGCTCGAACCCACGAATCGTGAGATCATGACCTGAGCTGAAGTGAGATGCTTAACTGACTGAGCCACCCAGGTGCCCCATTCTCCATCTCTTTAAATGCCACCTTCAACTACCTGGTTTCTCAAGTCAGACTTTGAGGTTCCTTTGACACCTCCCTTCTCCTCACCCCTAACATCCAATCCTTTTTCAAGTCTTGCTGACTGTTCTCTCCAGACATCCTCAAAGTGAGTGTTCACTTCTTTCCATCAGTGCTACTACCACTTTAATACAAGCCACCACCAGTTTTCTTCTCAATTCAGCTAATTGCAGTGCGTCAAATGCGCCATTTTGTGTTCTGCCGCTACATTTTTGCAGATGCTGTTTGCAGTGTCGGGAATGCTCTTTCTCCTTTGTCCGCTTGGTAAGTTCTTTCCTTATTTTTAAGACTTGCTTGAGGTCCTCTTCTGGGCATGCTTAATGGCAGAAGTCTGAGGTCCTCCTCTGGAAATGCTTTATGGTGCCCCACCACCTCTGGGTCCAGCTGGCTTCAGCACCGCACTGGTGGACAGTTCCCTGCCCTAGAAGGCTTGCTATGCCTGTCTCTGCTTTGCTGCTGTGGGTCTTTCTACAGAGTCCCAGGAGGGGGCGCCAGTGTGGCCTACGAGTGCCAGGAATGTCATGGCCCCAGGAGCAGCCCGACTTCATTCTCTTTCAGGAGGAAAATTCTGAGGCACATTCTACAGTTCTTCAGTAGACTTTATTATCAAAGTAAAACCCCCTGTGTTCCAAAGGACGCCATCAAGAAAATAAAGTAATCCACAAAGATGGGAGAAAATATCTACAAATCCTCTGATACAGGACTTGTGTCCAGACTGTGTAAAGTACCCAACAATAAGAAGACAGCCTAATTTTGAAAACAGGCAAAGATTTGAATTAGATGGATCCAAAGAAGATGTACTCATGGCCAGGAAGCACACAAAAAGATGCTTAACACCATTAGTCTTCAGGAGAATACAAATCCAAATGACAACTTGTTACCACTTCACATCCACTCAGATAGCTACAATAAGAAAGATGAACAGTAACTAGAGTTGGCAAGGTTGTAGAGAAATTGGAACCCCTGTGCATTGTTGGGGGGAAGGTCAAATGGTACAGTCCCTGTGGAAAAGAGTTTGGCCCTTTCTCAAAAAGTTCAACATGGCATTATCCTATGATCAGGCAATTCCACACCTAGGTATACACCCAAGAGAATTGAAAAAAATACATCCACACGATAACTTGTACATGAATGCTTCTGCCAGCATTACTCATCATAGTAAGCGATGGAAATGAACCAAATGTCCATCTGCTAATGACTGGATAAAAAATGTGCTATACAGAGTTGCCTGGCAGGCTCAGTCAGTACAGCATGTGGGTAGAGCATGTGACTCTTGATCTGGGAGTTGTGGGTTCGGGCCGCATGTTGGGTGTACAGATTACTTAAAAATAAAATCTTAAAAAAAAACCACCCCACTATATACATACAGTTATTCACCCAAAAAAAGAAATTAAGTATTGACACATGTTACAACTTAGATGGGTCTTGAAAACACTGTGTTAGGTGAAAAGTAGCCAGACTCAAAAGGCCAAACATTGTATGACTCCATTTTTATGAAATGTCCAGAATGTGCAACTCTGCAGAGACAGAAAGTAGGTTGATTAGTGGTCACCGGGAGCTGAGGGGCAGTGACAGTGAGGAGTGACTGCTAACGGGCATGGCGTTTCCTTTTGGGGTGTTGAGAATGTTCTGGAACTAGTGCTGATGCTTGCACAGCTTGGTGACTACTCTAGAACCTACTGAACTGTGCACTTTATAAAAGGGTAGGATTTTATGGTATGTAAATTATGTCCATTTAATGAAAGAAGTACTCTTTCTTGCCTTTTCTACTTTGATCCTTTTTGGTCAGCGTGCTTCATTTTTCTGAGTTGCCAAGGTTTCTGTTCATGATTTCCCCAAAGGTGCTGGTGATGGAGTGAGCACACCTGTGATAACTTCAGTTACCCTGACCTCTTAGCTTCCTTCTGCAGAGAACACCCTTCTGCCCAGTGCAGCTAAGCTCTAAAGCACTGTGATGTGTTGTGCCTACTTAGAGAAGTGACTGGCAACATCTCAAATGGGGGACCCAGGCCACTTTGTTCCTACGCCCCAAGTGGTACCTAGGTTCCTGTGCTAACTAAACAATTGCATTTTTCTGTGTGGACCCCGAGGGGGAGAAATGAAGCTTGCTCATAGTTCACTGCAGCTCAGAGCCATTCCGGGCCGGGAAATGATGGATGGCAGCCTCAAAACGAGGACACTGCCAAATTGAAACCTCAGATAGCTTGGGTAAAATGTAAGAGGCTGTGTGCCCTAGTGGAAAGGGTTCAGGCTTTGGGACCATAAACACTTAGGTTCAAGTTCTAGCTCTCCTAAGTGACTCGTTTGTAAGCCTCAGTTTCTTCATGGAGAGTAATGCTGCTTCCCTTGGGAGTTTGGGGAGGACTCAAGACAATGAATGGAGCAATGCTTAGCACAAGGATGATGCTCAGTTAACAGTGGTCAGGCTTAATATGAAATATAAAGTCACGGTGACCTCGTGGATCTGATCCATTAAACCTTGGGCTGGAATTAATTTAGAATTTGGTAGAAAGCACAGCAAGAAATTGATATAAATGAAATCCATCCTCTTTGTTTTCTAAAGAATTGGCTAATGAAAGGGAACTTCCTAACCTGTGATATGGTGAGGCCCCAGGGAACTCAGTGTGGGGTAAATAAGCTTTTTGCAGAAAACCTTCCAAGCCCTCTTAACATTTAAATGGTACAAAGCAGTGCATTTTGTCTCTTAGGCAACCAACATACTAGCTTCCACTTTCAGGTAAAAAAATGTGAATGTTCTTCAGGGACGGCTTGAACTTAACGCACCTCCATATTGGGGATCACATTTCTCAACTCCAGAGCCCAGCCAGGCGGTTCGAAATGTAAGCGGACTCAGAAAATTGTGGTTATATGGCCACAGTTCAAAAACAGCCATGGGGCATCTGGGTGGCTCAGCCGGTTAAGCCTCCGACTCCAGATCAGGTCAATGATTTCACGGTTTGTGAGTTTGAGCCCCATGTCAGGGCTCTGTGCTGACAGCTCAGCCTGTTTTGGATTCTGTGTCTCCCTTTCTCTCTGCCCCTTCCCTGCTCATGCTCTGGCGTTCTCTCTCGCTTTCAAAAATAAACATTAAAAACAAACAACTCAGTCCCTGAGCTGACTATGCCAGGGAGCGTGTGGGGAAGAAATGCTGTGACTGCTGTCTCCTCCTGGTGCCCTTTGATCGCCTGCTCTCGCCTCCCACTGGCCAAGCTGAAGGGAACTTGGGCCAGTCAGTCCCTAGAATCAGTTCCCAGGCCACTTGCAGGGTACAGGAAAGAAGGTGCTGGGAACAGGGGTAGGGTTGGGGTGGGGGTGGGGTGGTGGGGGTTGTGGTGGTCAGACTAAGTAGCTCCAGACTGAAGCACAGTCTCTGGAAGTCCAGAATGACCTGAATGTCAAGGAGAAAGCCGAGTCCCCCTGGGGCAGGGAGCTACAAGTTGTTTGGGCAGAACGTGGTGAGGTTTTGTGGTAGCTGCTTGGCTGAGTGTTGCTTGGGGTGGCTTTCTAGACCTTACTTTTCTCTGAAAAAGTCTACTCGTCTCTGCTTTTCTATTGAGATGGAGATTTTGCTGAAGATTACATCAGAAGAAAATGCTGCATGCGTTAGAAACCTATTAAAAATTTTTTTTTTAATGTTTTATTTATTTTTGAGAGAGAAGCAGAGAGAGAGGGGGACAGAATTCCAAGCAGGCTCTGCACTGACAGCAGAGAGCCCAATGCGGGGCTCAAACTCAGGAACTGGAGATCATGACCTAAGCTGAAGTCAGATGCTTAACCAACTGAGCCACCCAGGTGCTCTGATTAGAGAGAAACCTATTTTGAAAGTCAGCCTCTGGAGCCCTCTGACCTCTGCAGGCTCCCTTGTCCATCGGCAGTAGGTCACATTTAAGCAAAGTGCCCCACGAATTCCAGCTTGAACTTTTCTTTCAAAACCTGGAAGGAAGATTCTCTCTTGTGAGTGGTCTTTCTTCTGATGTCCTGCTGGGGAGCGGAGCTAGCGGCTCTCATGGAGAAGGGCTGACATTTAGGATGAAAACATGTTTTTCCTCTTTACGTTTGAAAGCGGGGAGAAAGGGCAGGTGAGAGATAACTGTTTTGGATTCTGTGCCTTCACCAGATTCTGGGCTGTTCCTTATAGTTCCATAGGAAGATGCCACGTTTTCTGCCAGATGAATGTGTTTAACAATTCAGATAAGAAACTCTTCTGGGGAAATGAGATTCCATATATAAGAGGTTTCACAATGGCACTTAGAAAATTCTTTGATATATGCATATTTTCTGTACTGCTTTTTCCTAGAGAATATCACACACCCCACATAAGGATACCTTGATCTTTATTTTTCTTTAATTCAGCAGCATTTCTGACGGAGGGAGCACCCTCCCCCTACTATTTTTTTGTGGTTTGTGGTATGGCTGATTCCTTCTGTTCCAGAATCTCTCATTTTGAGTGTTAAATACCCCAGTTGAAGCTGAAAATTGTTTTTAGCCCAAGGTGAGAAGACAGTGGAGCCTTGTTTCACATGAATCTGGATGTTACCACAGTCCTACAAATTAGGAGCTTGAATTTGACGAGGGCTTCGGGAAAGGGCATGTCTTGGGCTCCCGGGCCCTCGCCGGCCCAGCAATACCTCCAGGTGACCTGCAGAGTGTTCCTGACTCTTTCCCCCTGTCTCTCCTGAGGCAGAGTCTGTCAATTTTATACAGGATAAGAAGGCAAGCAGGGTGTCCCGTTCCGGAGAAAATGTCTGAGATTTTTCATACTTTCCAGCTCTGCGCTAGATCACATTTCAGTAAGGATTATTGAATCCTTAGGTCCTGCCGCATATATCTCAGCGGATCTCACTGAGTCCAGAAAGTGATTTTGCCCTCCCGAGTGGACGTTTGGAACCGTCTGGAGACATTTGTGGTTGGTACAACTTGCAGGGGTGTGTTGAGGTCTAAAGAGTGGAGGCCAGGGATGCTGTCAGCCTCCCACAGTGCACAGGGCAGCCCCACAGCAGAGAGTGATCTAGTCCCAGAGGTCAGTGGTGCCCATGTTGAGAAACCCCAATAGAAATTGAAAGCGATTTGGCTGGCATCCTCCTATGCGTTAGGATTCTACCCAAATTGGGACCCTTGCTATGTACCTACCCATGTACTCCTGATATTTTTATATTACCATTTTAATTCATTCAACAGTATTTATTGAATGCCCATCACATACTGGGTACTGTTCTTAGCTCTGAAGACACAGCAGTGAACAGGATGGGGCCCCTGTCTGCATGGAGCCCACAGTCTGCAGGGAGTACTTTTCTCGAGTGGGGACTCATTCTCTGCCTCTTGCTTTGTAACCTGCTGCAAGTTCCTTTTAGCCAGATTTCTCTGACCCTCTTCTCCTCCTGGGTTGGGCATGGCCTGGATGCCGTGTGTATGCAGAATGTTAAGATTCGCTAAGAAGCTTTCTCTTGAAGTCGAGGCAATAGATGCTGGCAAAAGGAATGTGGACTTTTGAGCCAGACAGAAGTGGATTCAAATCTTGGCTGTGCTCATTAAGGAGTTGTGTGCGCCTCTGAATCTCTCTGTGTCTCACTTTTTCATCTGTAAAGTGGGGCTAATAAATATGCCTACCTTGATGACTGATCACCAGGGCTTGGGTAGAGCATGTCTGGGATTCATAAAGCACAGTCCTGAAGTCTCTGCACCTTGCTGGTCTTACGACGGGGCGGGGGTGGGGTGGGGGTGGGGGGAGGGTGGAGGGGGGAGGGATGGCAGAGCAGCCCTCTGCTCAGGTAGGAGGCAGTCAGCCATTCTTCCATTCACACTCCTTGAGTGCCTTCTCTGGCCTGGCCCTCGGCTAGATGCTGGGGAGGCAGCGAGTAAGCAGGCAGACACGTGCCGGCCGCCAGTGGTGTATACATGCTGGTGTTGAAGACAGAGGGTGAATGAACAAACAGCCAGCTACCTGATCTAAGCTCAGGTTCTCCTGTGTGGTAAACGTGGGCATGAATAAAGCATGGCATGGAGGGACCTCCTTTGGATTGAGCATTTAGAGAAGGTTTCTTGGAAGCCTTTTAATAAAAGAAGAAATGACATCGCAACTGAGCCTGAAGAAGGAGCCACCCAAGGCACGGGCCAAGGGAAGTGCGTTCCGGGCAGAGGAAACAGAAATTGCGAAGGCCCAGAGGTGGGAAGAGATTGGCTGGTTCCTGGTACTGAAAGAAAGCTGAAGAGACAGGGATGTATTTGATAAGGAGGAGAATGGAGAGGAATGAGGTCAGGGAGGTCAGCAGGGCTAAGAGCGGGCAGGGGCTCGCGGGCAAGGTAAGGGATTTGGCCTTAGGATAAACCAAAGGCAAAACAAAGACAGTATGGATGTGGATATTCTTAGCCTTCAAAGCGTATCTGAATTTATAATTTTCCTTATGCCATATGCCCAGCTGTGTGGCTCCAGGGTCTCAGTTTTCATCCTGTTCCTGGTGGTTGCCTTGTAACTCACGTTCAGTACATGTTAAGCTCAGTAACTCAAGGGAGGTTCATCGTAATCAGCAGTCAATCCCTCCTCAGCAAACTGGGAACCCAGAGGTTCACAGAGCCTTTTGGAGATCCCCCGCTTCTCAATGTGCGTATATGGGTTTTCTATTACTGGGTAACAAATTGCCAGAAGCATAGTGGTGCTCAGTATCACTAATCATCGAGTAATTGAAAATCAAAACCACAATGAGAGATGACCTCACACCTGTTAGGATACCGATTATCCAAAAGACAAGAGAGGACAAGTGTTGACGAGAAGGCAGAAGTAAAGGAACCTGGGTTCACTGCCGGCGGGAATGTAAACCGGTACGGCCATTATGGGAAAACAGTATGGAGGTTCCCCACGAAATGAAGATGAGGACTCCCGTATGATCCAGCAATTTCCCTGCTGGGTATTTATCAAGAGGAAATGAAAGCTGTGTCTTGAGGAGATACCTGTGCTTCCGCGCTCACTGAAACTTTATTTACAATAGCCAAGATACGGAAGCAACCTGGGTGTCCACTGATGGGTGAATGAAGAAAGGAGATGTGACGTGTAATGGAATATTATTCAGCCATAAAGAAGAATGAAGTCCTGCCATTGGTAACGACAAAGACCCTGAGCCGGATGCAGAAAGACACTCCCGATTTTGTTTGCGATGCAATTTGACCAGCTAACGTACTCGAGTTACTCTCAGGCTTCCTTGCCGCAAGCTGGTGGCCATGTGACCCGGGCCTGGCCAGTGGGATGTGAACAGAGCTCTGCTGGGGACTTCCGGGAGAGTTTTGGTTTCCTGATGCAGGCTGTACTAGAAGGAGGCCCCGAGCGCAGATTCAAGTGCCAGTGGTTTATTTGAAAGGCGATCTCCGCAAACAGCGGTAGGAGAGTGGGGAGGTGGGACAGGGAAGAGGAGACCGTCAGTACAGGATGTGTCCTCACACAAGTTACCACGGTGGGCGATGCTGGGAGATAGCGTAGAGTTATTCACGTCAGAGCTGAGGAGGATGGGTATTATTTATACACCGACTTCTACTGGTTATCGATGGAAGGCTGTTCTTAGGGGTGTTAATCTCCTACTGTTTCCAGCTTGCCCTGTACAGGCTGAGCAGGCTCTAGGGGCCAGAGAAGAGAGTCGCCTGTCGGGTCTTCGGGAGTCTTGCCAGAGACCCTGAAAATGGTGAGGCTGAGTGGAAGTGGGCAGAGCGGGGACAGCATCTGCTATGTGGGCAGCCTGATATGTGTGACAGGCATCTCCTCTGGCCGGGGGCTCCCTGAGCTTTCAAACGTGTGGACCACCCTCACCTCCCCCATTTTCCCCGGCCCCCCAAATGCTGCTGGAGCAGAAGGTGAGTGAGGGAGGGTGTGGGAGAGCTTGTCATGTGTGCACTTGGACCTGTGGAATGGTGCCCGCCTCTGGCCCAGAGGTGCTTGAAGGCAGGTGGCTGCCCGAGGAGCTCTGAATGGCAGGGAGCTGGGAAGAGAGGACACAGAGGAAGCGGCTTACATTTGCTGAGCTGGGGAGCGACAGTGTACCCTTTCCCGTGGGTTGAGAGGGTGCTGTGGAAGGGTGCTGCGTCTGTGTCGCATTGGGAGGTCAGCCAGAAAAAGGGATCCCAGGGGAGTAACTGTAGGGCAGAAGTTGCTGGAACATCATAAGTTGCAGGCCAGGGAGTGAGTCATCAGCCTCAGCAGGGAGTGATGCTGTATCAGAGGCCCTAAATGGAGGCAAGGGGAACCTTCTCTTTCTGAACTCTGTTTTTCTTTTCCTCCTTGAGCCAGTTGAGCTTGAGTCTCTTACAGTCATCAACAGAATCTTGGCTGTTACGTCCAGTTTCAAATTTATTTTTCTCCTCAGATGAAATCTCTGGTTCATTTTAAAATGTACTTGGTACGATGTGTCCAAATCTGAAAGCCTGGGATGTTCTGCTCCCATGAAGGGAAAGTGGCAGGACTGAGCCTCGTCTCAGTTTGCTGTAATGAGTAATTGCTTTAGCAGCATTGAAAACTATGATTCAGTAGTTCTTTGCTGGGACTAATTGAAATGAGAATGCATTCTGGCCTTGACATTTTTCCTTTCCCTTTCAGTTTCGTTTTTTTTTTTTTTCATTTTTATTTTGTTTTGAGTTTTCAAACTTTTCTCTCTGTTATTTTCTCTCTGTTCTCTTGTACGAGTTTCCTTTGGAATTGAAACAAACTTCAATTCTGAGAAGATCTCAGTTCTATTTATTAATAATGGGATGTCTGTTCATTAATAATCAAGAAAGAATCAGTCCTTCATTAACTGATAAGCTTTCTGAGACTCTGCCTTTGCTTTTCGGCCTAAGCTAATTAGCTTTGTAAGTGTATGGGTTAGATTACTGTATTTATTTTTATTTGTGAGACTAGTTTGTGGAATGATCTCGGACTAGTCAAGAGAAGACAGGAAGCATTTTATGCAATGCGTTCCTTTTTTTAAAATAAAAAAATCAATAGTTCCAGTTCTGGGAAAAATGTGGCCATGTTATTATAATACTTGGTGATTCTGTTGGTTAGTGTAAATTGGTAGAATCCCTTTGGAAGGCAATTTGGAAAATCTGTTAAATGTGGAATGCACACGGACCCTCTTTGGATCCCCAATCCCATTTCCGGGGGGCTGTTGTTACAGATACGCTCCCAAATGGGCACAGACAGGGAAGTTGAGGGTTTTTCAATGCAGTATTTTCTTTATGGCAAAGAAGGGACGTTTGAGACGTCCCTAAGTATTCCAACAATAAAAGCCAGCTATAAAAGGCAAGAGCATTAGCAGAACTTTAAAGAATGCAAGGTGTTTCTAGATCCTGTTAAGGAATCACCTTCAAGATAGGGTATTCAGTGAGAAAAACTAAGAAACAGGATAACGGGTATAGTATACTCCTTTCTGTAGAAAGAGAGGTGCTCACCTGCGAACACACACACACACACACCCCATCTCTGGATGTCTATAGAAGGAGTGGGTGCATCTGGTCAGGGGCACTGAGATGCTAACAGGTAGGTGTGGGAGGGAGGCCATCAAATACCCTTTTGTACTCCTGCATTTTAGATTTTTTTCCCCTACATACGTAGCACCTATTAAAAATAATTTGTATCATGGTAAATTAGTTATTCTAATCCTAGTTATTTTCAATTTTGCTTCTAGCTCGAGGCTTTATAGCCCAGGAATCCTGAGTGGGTTTGCAGATTAGCTTTAAGGGGAGGGTCTCCAGAGCAGTCTATGTAGCTGTGTATGTCTAGGTGCATTTGCACAGTTTTCATCAGGTTCTCAGAGTGGTCCAGGATCTGCAGGAGGTTAAGAACTGCTGCTTTTTTTAAATGTTTATTTATTCTTAAAAAAAAAAATTTAATGTTTATTTAATTTTGAGAGAGAGACATAGAGCAAGAGTAGGGAAGGGGCAGAGAGAGAGGGAGACACAGGATCTGAAGCAGGCTCCAGGCTCTGAGCTGTCAATGCAGAGCCCGACACGGGGCTCGAACTCAGGAACCGTGAGGTCATGACCTGACCCGGAGTCGGACGCCCAACCGACTGAGCCACCCAGACGCCCCAAGAACTGCTGCTTTAGATAGAGATAAAGCTCCATCCATGGCAGGCAGGGTGAGTTAGTACAAGCTGAAAGTCCCACTCTGGCTTGCTAATTTTAGCCAGCTTAGTCCAGAAATTAATGCTGAGTGGGAAGTGTCTTCAGTACTTGGCTGTGGACTGACTTGCTAGCTTGGGCATCGTGTCCAGACTGTCCCCGAGGGACTGAGGTTTAATTGTCAAGTGATGAGTGCATTAGATGAGAGTCCAGACCAAGGCCTGGAATGTTTCATTATAAACAATAGAAAAGAACAGACTGGTTGACTTACTGACCCAGGAAGGGGCAACACAATCCTTTTCTTTGTTCAAGACAAAATCTTGGAATCAGTCCCACCCAACTTCTTTTTCTCTCGTATTCCACATTATCAAACCCTGCTAATTTTACCTTGAAAATATATTAACATTGACTACTTCGGACCCTCTGACTGTTTCTTGAAGGTGTCAGGGATTCTCCTGCCTCAGGACCTTTGCACTGGCTGATTTTTCCTCCTGGAACACTCTTTCCCCCAGACATTCCTATAGCTCACTCCATCATCACCTTTATTAGAATTTTTTTTCTATAATTGAACTTTTAACTTTGAAATAGACATTTTGAGATGTTTTGTAGATCCACATGCAGTTGTAAAAAGAGATAACACCGGCCTTAACCAACTTCCCTTCAGTGAGACACCTCGCAAAACCATAATCCAATATCACAACTTGGATATTGACATTGACCCAGTTCAGATGCAGAAGAGATCCGTCACCAGTGAGACCCTGCGTGTTATTCCTTTCTTTGCCACCCCCTCCCCTCCTCCAGGCAGCCCTTGCTTGACCCTGGAATCCACTACTTTCTCTAACTCTGTACTTTGTCATTTCTAAAGTGTCGCACACGTGGATTCATGCAGTCGATCTGAGATTGCATTTGTTCATGGGCACAATTCTCTGAAGATTCATCTGGGGGGCTGGGAATGTCTGTAGTTTGTTCCTTTCTGACTACTATTCCATAGTATGGATGGGCTAGGGTGATTTAACCACCCAACTACTGAAGGGCATCTGAGTGGTTTCCAGTTTATAGCTGTTAGGAATAAAATTGCTATAAACATTCACACGCATGGTGTCCATGTGATCATGTTTTCACGTGTGTGGGAAAAATGAGCAGATGTACAATTGCTGGGCAATCTCCCATCATTACCTTTAGCTCCTTGCTAAAATGTCACCTCAGTGAGATCTCTGTGACCATCTTGTTAAAACTGTAATCCCATCACTTACTGGCAGCTTGGATTCCTCATGTCTTGCTCTGTTTTTTTTTTTTCTCTAGTATTTCTTATTGTCTAACATGCTCTATGGTTTGCCTGTTTCTTATTTTTATAGTCTGTCTTCCCCCAAGTAAAATGTAAGGTCAATGAAGGCAGAGATTGTTGTGTGCCTAAAACAACACTTAGGACATAGTAGGTGCTCAACAAATACTTGTTCAGTAAATAAATGAATGCCATGTATTGTGCTAAATGTTTTGTGTTCATTAATTCATTTAATGACCACAACTGTGAGGTATGTGCTATTATTATTATTTTTTTTTTAACTTTTTTAATGTTTATTTTTGAGAGAGAGAGAGAGTGTGAGCAGGGGAGGGACAGAGAGAGAGAGAGGAAGACAGAGAATCTGAAGCAGGCTCCAGGCTCAGAGCTGTCAGTACAGAGCCCGATTTGGGGCTTGAACTCACCAACTATGAGATCATGACCTGAGTCAGTTGGGCACTCAACTGACTGAGCCAGCCAGGCGCCCCGTGCATGTGCTATTATTATTTCCATTTCATGCACGAGGAAACCGAGGCCCAGAAAGGTTAAGGAATTTGCTCAAGGTCATATTGTTAAAAAGTGGTAGGGCTACAATTTGAAGTAGGCACTCTGGCTCCCAATCCAGACGGAGGTGCAGAGAATTGAGGTGTCTTGGCAAAGGCGAGATGAGAGTTGAGTAACGCTGGGCACCTCGGGCTTTATTGCTATAAATCGCTCAAGCTTTTATAACTTCAGTCGCTGCAGGTTTACACAAATCACTGGGTGTGCCTGGTACCAGATTACTGATCACGAGAAATGAAAACCTTCCGATGTTAGTGATCTTGATAGCGATCTTATGTTTTGCATTTTTGCGTGGATTGGTATTTTGGTTTTCAAAAACTCCGCCTTTGCTTTCAAGGGGACGGGATCTAGAGAAACTTCCCGTAGGAATCCTTTCTACTGAAACAGCTCTGACCATTGCCTTCCTCAGACCACATGGTCAAGCCTAACACTTCTCTTCTCCCCAGATTTTGAAACAGACCTGGGGTCAAATATCTAACCAAGTATTGCATCAGTTTCAACAAGTTTGGGGCAGGAGGTTCTTTGAAGAAAAATCATTTCCATTTTGTAAGAGGTTTTTTTTTTCCCCAGTAAGGCAGTGAATATTATATCAAGGCACAGACCTCCTCATAAAAAATGAAGAATTTCTTGTTTTAAATAAATTTTTAAAAAAGTGTATTCATTTTGAGAGTGGCAGGGAGGGTGTGAACGGAGGAGAGGCAGGGAGAGAGAGAGAATCCCAAGCAGGCTCTGTGCTATCAGCACAGAGCCTGACACGGGGCTCAAACCCACGAACCATGAGATCGTGACCTGAGCTGAAATCAAAAGTTGTATGCTCAACCAGCTGAGCCCCCCAGGCGCCCCAAGAATTTCTTTGAGAGTGTGTGGTGAACACATTCAGTCTTGAGATGACTTCTTTGGCAAATTTCTTGCTATAAATCTATAAATAAATAAATAAATAAATAAATAAATAAATAAATAAATAGATGTATAAGCGAATGCCAATTCCTTAGGCCGTGGTAAGATGGGTTTTCAGAAAGAATTGATTTCTGTAGTTGTTTGAAAACATCGGTGTCCATATTTCAGTGCTTCAGAGGTACATGGATTGTATGAACTTGTTAGTAATCCTGCAGTAAGCTGATAGTGGTTGAGTTTGTATACATGTGCTAGAGACTGTTCTTTTTTTTCTTTATGTTTATTTTTGAGAGAGAAAGAATCAGAGCATGAGTGGGGGAGAGGCAGAGAGAGAGGGAGACACAGAATCTGAAGCAGGCTCCAGGCTCCCAGCTGTCAGCACAGAGCCCCACGCGGGTCTGGAACCCATGAACTGTGCGTGACCTGAGCTGAATTGGGATGCTTAACCGAGCCACCCGAGAGCCCCAGAGACTGTTCTTTATATGTATATATATATGTATATGTATACATACATATACATATATATATATATACACACACACACACACACACATATATATATATATATATATATATATATATATATATATATATACAGCTCTACGATGAAGGTGCTATTCTTTTTTTGTTTTTAATCTTTTTTTATTTATTTTTGAGAGAGAGAGAGAGCCAAGTATGAGTGGGGAGGGGCAGAGAGAGAGGGAGACACAGAATCCGAAGCAGGTTCCAGGTTCTGAGCTGTCAGCACAGAGCCCGACGTGGGGCCCGAACCCACAAACCGTGAGATCATGACATGAGCTGAAGTAGGACGCTTAACTGACAGAGCCACCCAGGCGCCCCCACACATTCTTTATCTCAAAATAGCTTTGCAAACCGTGAGAAAGAAGGAAAAACATGGAAAAACAGGAACGGTGGCTTAGGTCACAAAGCATGCCCTACTCCTATAAAAGAAAACCGTAAAAGCACGATGTTCTCTCATTTCTTCTCTTTTTTTTTCTTCTTTCTCATGGTTTGCAAAGCTATTTTAAGATAATGTGTGGGGACGCCTGGGTGGTTTGGTCGGTTAAGCGTTCGACTTGGGCTCAGGTCATGATCTTATGCTTCATGAGTTCGAGCCCCACGTTGGGCTCTGTGCTGGCAGCGTGGAGCCTGGACCTGCTTTGGATTCTGTGTCTTCTTCTCTCTCTGCCCCTCCCCCACTTGTGCTCTGTCTCTCTCTCTCTGTCTCTGTCTCTCAAAAATAAATATTAAAAAAATAAAAAAAACAAGCAGTGTCAACTTTCCTCAAAGGTCTCTCTCTCTCTCACATGCACACACACACACACACACACACACACACACACACACACACACAGGGATGGGGATGTGGTGGGGCATTAGCTGTAGCTGTAATGTTTTATTTTTTATTATTTTTTTATTTTAGAGAGATCTTGAGCAGGGGTGAGGGGCAGGGGGGAGAGAGAGAGAATCTTAAGCAGGCTCCTTGCTCACTGTGGAGCCTGACGTGGGGCTTGATCCCACAACCCTGAGATCATGACGTGAGCTAAAATCAAGAGTCCAATGCCCAACTGACCGAGCCCCCCCCAGCACCCCTGAGGCTGTAATGTTTTATTAATGAAAAGAGTTGAAGCTAATATGGCACAGTGTTAAATTTTGTCAAATTTGTGTGGCTGGTACACTATCTGTTATGTCATTTTCTTCATATAGAATGGATTTCATAATTACAAAATGTTCAAAAAGCAACCGTTCCTAACACCTAAGATTTTGGCTAGAACTGTTTCTGTGAGTTGAGTGGTTCTCAACTCTCTCTGTGTCTTATGGTACGTGACTGATGCTAGCTCTGTGTCTGCGCCTCTCCCAGGAGTATCAGCAATTGTGGCGGGTGTTGGTCGGGGTAGGTGGAGCTGTGCTGAGGCAACAAGCAACTACCAGACTTCAATGACTTAGTGCCATAGGAGGTGATCTCTCCCTGCACACGTCCAGCGTGACTGGATGGTGGCTTCTTCTAGTTGCTGTTGACTCAGGCTGGGGGCCTCCGCTGTGTTGTAGCCACATCATCTGGAGGGTCACCCACCAGCTCTTGTGTGCTGTGGCTTCAAAGTGACACATGCCACTTTGCTCACAGTCCATTGGCCAGAACTAGTCACACTGCTCCAACCTACTGCCAGGGGGCTGGAAAATGTGAAAAAGCACATAGATATTTGGTGGGAATGAAGGTCTCTGCTACATCACAAAAACAAGGGAGCTGGGGCTTGGACTTTATTTTAGGGACTCTTGCTGCAATGTCAGTCCTCCTTGCCCCTTTTGAGGTAGCATTTAAAAATTAAAAAAAAATGTTTATTCATTTGAGAGAGAGAGAGAGAGAAAGAAAGAGAGAGAAAGGATCAGAAAGATACGGAGATACAGAATCCAAAGCAGGCTTCAAGCTCTGAGCTGTCAGCACAGAGCCCAGCGTGGGGCTTAAACCCATGAACTGTGAAATCACGACCTGAGCTGAAGTCAGACCCTTAACAGACTGAGCCACCCAGGCACCCGTTGAGGTAGCAGTTTTGAATAGAGCTGAGGAGAGGACATGTTCTTGTAAGGAGAATCTTGCATCTGATGCAGTTTGGGAAACCTTGTAAATCAGTCACAAACTTCAGTGCTATAACTTATGATCCACCTAACAACTGATCAAAACACAGTCATGGACTCTGCCTTAACCGTTGAGAACTGTTGAACTGTTGTACTATGCTGCATGCATGAATTGTTTAAAGGGTAAAACCTACAAACATTGATCCTGAGATGTGTTCATCTTTTATCCATCCACCTACCCACCTATCCACCCATCCATGTATCCACCCATCCATCCACCCACCCACCTATCCATCCATCCATCCATCCATCCATCCATCCATCCTTCCATCCGCCCATCCATCCATTGATCCACCCCTCCCACCCACCCATCTACTCCTCCATCCACCCACCCACCTACTCATCTATCCACCCACCCACCCATCTATCCATCCATCCACCCACCTACCCACCCCTCTATCCATCCATCCATCCATCCATCCATCCATCCATCCATCCTTCCATCCGCCCATCCATCCATTGATCCACCCCTCCCACCCACCCATCTACTCCTCCATCCACCCACCCACCTACTCATCTATCCACCCACCCACCCATCTATCCATCCATCCACCCACCTACCCACCCCTCTATCCATCCATCCATCCATCCACCTACCCACCCACCCACCCACCTGCTCATCTATCCACCCATCCATCCATCCATCCATCCATCCATCCATCCATCCATCCACCCACCCACCCCTTTATCCATCCATTCATCTACCTGCCCATCCCTCTCTCCACCCATCCATCCGTTCTTCACCTAGCCAGCCAGCCAGCCAGCCAGCCAGCCAGCCAGCCAGCCAGGAAATACCCATTGAATGTCTACTATATGGCAGGCATTATGTTAGGCAAAGGAGATGTAGAAGTTAAAAAGACATTGTTCTTGTTCTCATGGAACTTGTAGTCTATTGGGGCAAAGGAAGATAATCTCACAAGCAGGTATGTAATAACATTTGTGGCAATTATTAAGGAAAAGAGATAGGAGTGGACTTTTTCCTCAATAGCTGCTTCTCCAAGTGCCATATCTACATTTTGATATTAATTTAATGATTTGGTATTAATTGTGATCTGAGAATTCCAAAAAGTGGGAGCTACCTTAATAATGAAGATTATTCTCTTGGAGACTATGGAAATTAGTGGTGTTTACCTTATTTTTTAAATTGAGCTATTGATTATATGATACATCTTTATTTGCAGATTGTACCTCACATATTAAGTAAACAGAAAAGTAAAGATTGAGTAAACAAAAGTTTCTTTGCAAATGCCATACAACATGAGGAATTTTGTTTTTTGTTTTTTGTTTTTTTTTTTGCCAGTTCCTCTGCAGTTTTCTCCTGGAACATCTGTATTTCCTCCTCCCCCGCCTCACCAGCTTCCAGACTTGGGAATAATTGGGAGGCCAGGAGGCCAGTGCTAGGCTTAGTTTTGTGTTCTACTTCATGACTGGGACATTAAGTAGAACAAAAATTTAAACCTGATCCAGACACTGGTATAAACACTTTGAAAACCTTAACTCATCTATTCCTCATGAGGTGGGCACTGTTATTATCCCTGTTTTACAAGAAGGGAAACAGAAACAGAGAGGCTAAGAACCTTTCCCAGGGTCACAGAGCCAGACTACCTGCTTCCACTGAAATGCTTTTGGTTTGTGTCACAGTATTATCGTAGTGACTCCTTTGGGTTCCTGTACCCAGACCTGAACAGGAGCCTCCTTAGTGCCAAGCACCGTGCCTTGGAGGCTGTGAGCCCTTTGCGGGCAGGCAGGTGCCCGGTCTTACCCATCCTTACACCTGCTGCGGCACTCAGCCCACGGTAGGTCCAAAGAAGTGTTTGTCAGACTCACAGGTGGTGACTCTTTGCTATCGGCCTTGGAGGAATTTTTCTCACAGGTCAGATTGCCTGCTCCCCCTACTTGCATATAAAGTTTAAGGTAACACCTTTTCAGAAAAGTGTGCGGCACCAAAAGCCCCTGGCATCGGCACCCCCTCCTCCAGCACGTGTCCCATTATTCTGGTGAGTCTAACCTGGAGGCTGATTGATTGATTGATTTCTGAAACAGAGAAATTGTGTGATTAGGAGCCATAATTGGAACTCTGCAGAGAGGGACATTGTGAAGCAGCATCCCAAGGGAGCAGGAGAAAGTCTCCAAAGGGCTGAGCAGGTACAGGTACCCCAAACAGTCTGTCCTCTGACCCCTGGAATGCCTGGGGCTCGAAAACCAAATCACCGTCCTTTCCAAAGCTTAAAGGCTCAATCCACTCTACACAATGCAGTGAAACTACCTCAAGGCTATAGATTGTTGAACTTAACTGATTAAAGGAATCCACATCACAATTTATGAACCACATTCTGATGGCGGAAATGAACACTGGCTGCGTGACTTAAGATGCCCTCCATTCGGGGCGCCTGGGTGGCGCAGTCGGTTAAGCGTCCGACTTCAGCCAGGTCATGATCTCGCAGTCCGTGAGTTCGAGCCCCGCGTCGGGCTCTGGGCTGACAGCTCAGAGCCTGGAGCCTGTTTCCGATTCTGTGTCTCCCTCTCTCTCTGCCCCTCCCCCGTTCATGCTCTGTCTCTCTCTGTCCCAAAAATAAATAAACGTTGAAAAAAAAATTAAAAAAAAAAAAAGATGCCCTCCATTCAACTGTAGAAACAGCTGTGTTATTCAGCAGAGCTTTGTTTTTAACTTCTGCATTTCGCTTAATGACCGTTGGACACATTCAGCCTGGTGCTGACCTCTGAATTATGACCAAGTCATAGAAATTGAGGCGCGGGGGTGGGGGGAATAGAATGAACTGTGGATGTTACAGGGGCAAATTAGGAAAGAATTCTTGAAAAAGATCCCAGCCAAAGAAACGTTCGCAGGCTGGCATTCACAAAGAAATTATTTTGTTTGTTGAATCAAGTGTTTGTTAATTTAAAAAAGAAGAGAAGAGAAGGAAATGATTATTCACCATCGGCCAGAATTAGGGCTAGGCATTTGGACACATACCTTATCACAGAGAGATTTTATCTAGCTGGTTGGAGCAGAAAGGTTTCTTGAGTGGGGAAGGATCCAAGATGGGTTTTGTGAGGGGGTTAGGGTTTGGGGTTCAGTGCTGGGAGAGAGGGTCCATTGTGCTGGTAGGAGCTTTTACATGGGGGAGGAGAGGGTGCAGGGAGACAGCGACAGAAGCCTGGAGACAAATGTCTCTTGCCACTTCTCTGGCCGTTGTGTCGTGGATGATGGAGTATTGCCCAGAGCAACGGTGGGGAAAGGGAAGACCACCATGCTTGTGTTTTCACAGCATGCCATTAGGAGCTGACATTATCCAAGTTACTTGGTTAAAATAGACACATCAGAAAATTCAGGGGCCAAAATGAATCATCCTCACTCCGCCTTCCACTGCAACGAACACCTTGGCTGTTTTTTTCCATTAGTATTTTTCTGTTTCTGAAAGTACTAGGTGCTTTTATAAGACATTTGAGAAATAAAGTAAAGCAGAAAAAAACCCTCCCAGTTGTACCACTGAAACACAAATGCGCTTACATTTTGGTATATTTTCTTCCAAACGTAGATTATTTGTTTTAACGCAGGCAGAAACCATACTATATGGCCTATTTGGTGTGCTCATTTTTCACTTATATTAGGTCATAAACATTTCCAACTTATCATACTTTAGAACCATTATTTTTAGAGGGAGGTAATACTCACCCAGTGTATGTATGAGAATTGACTTTCTTATTCCTTTCCCCACTCTGGGTAGATCAGTTGTCCTCTGTTTTTTCCCCTAAATATAACAGCTCTTACTAATATGACCTTTGTGCATTTTCTCTTAAACTCTTTCTTGGAATCTTGATTCCACTCATCAAGTGGCAGAATTAACAGCCAGAGAAAATGAGCAAATAGGAAGTCCGTTTAATAGAAAGAAGAGTTAACTGGGATTGAGATGGCCAGGTTCTGAAAAA
This sequence comes from Felis catus, assembly GCF_018350175.1. NCBI lineage: Eukaryota > Metazoa > Chordata > Mammalia > Carnivora > Felidae > Felis > Felis catus. Next base: position 6,586,692 of record NC_058370.1, read on the forward strand.
CATCCAATATATGTTTTCGGTGTTTTTCATTTCTCCTTCCAGTTCCCATCCCGTCCGTATCCACCTTGCTTCCTACCCCTGGATACACATCTGCATCAGCGGGCTTCCTTCCCTCTGGCTTCAGGTTGGTTTGACAAGTGGGAATCCACAGCAGGGAACTGGAGGAGGGGATGAGAGTGAGGAATGAGGTCAGTGTGAGTGTCTGTTCCCCTGACCCATTCCCTGCAGGGTTGGTTTGGGGTGGCTGCATTCTTCGGCTAAAGAACATGGCTCTAGGTAGGCATTGGGCGGCCCTCTCCACGTGGAGCCCTCCTTCCAGGTGTGATAACTGTTCTCTCCTCATCATTCTTCAGCCCTAAAGGTGTATCTGTGCATTCCCTCTAGAGCTGGGGAATTTCCTATCCTTTGTGATTTCCCTCACCTTTGCACATGGAGTTTTTTATTACTGCTTCTAGAAATCACCCCACTCGAGTGTGCCTGGATCCTGATGGATATGGTAGCCTTATCTTTAGTTTTGGTGGAAATTCTCAAAACTCTCAAATTCTTAAAAGTTCTAAAGCCTTATCACTTTATTGATGGGATGACTTTCTTTTGTGACATTTCAATATTTTAATTTTTTTTTCTTTGCAGCTGCACTCATTGAAGGCTAGTACTGACTGAGCAAGCAATAGGTTTCAGAGGAAGCTTCTCTCTTGCAGTCATTTAATTAGAAAAGAATGTCATTTTTTTTTTTCTTCATAGCCAGCCAGCTCCAGTGGAAATAACTTTTCCCCGTCTTTGTATTTGGATGAAAGAATTAGCAGAACTCCTCGGGGAAGAGAATGTTGCCTCTTTCCACGACCAGGGGAGGTTGTACTTGGCTGGGCCTTGGTAGTCATCACCACCCAATAAGAGCGGTTTCATTTATTGATGTCTTTGCTTTGCCGATACTGTGCTAAGCCAGTCACAAATATTTATCTCAAATGAACCACACAGTGAGTTTGTGACCGCAGTGACATTATTATCCCCAGTTTATAGCTATTTAATGTTATTAGTAATAATCTAGCGAATCTTCTATATGGGCTCTCAGGATTCCTTCCCTGTCCCTAACGAGGCAGAAAGATCCTGAGCCTGGATTTGTCTTCTGGCTACGGTGATAGCTCCATGTGTCTTTCCACAAAGGTAGGGGTCTCTCCACTGTAGGAAGCTGTTTAGAATGTCTCCTTTGGAGAAAGTGTTCAGTTTTCTCCAGTCTGTTTTTTGATTCCCCCCCCCCCCCCCCCACCCATTCTTGGTCCTAAACAGAGAAGCTGGCTTTGCCTCCTTTTTCTTCCTGCCACTTTCGCCTTTGTTGGAGACATAGACAGGCACCGTGGTGGTGGTGGAGATTGACAAGGTGGTACTTGCCCTCAGAGGATAAGCCTGTGGCCTCATTTAACCAGATGGTCCCCATCAACCTATGCCTTTGCTTCCCCCACTCAAGGCGACCATCTCCTTGAATGTCGTGTTACTGGTTAGTACTTCCTTTCTCTCTGTTTATGCAGTTTTATTGCATCTATATGTACTCTTAAGGAGTGTAGCTTTAATTTTAGTGGTTTTTAATTTCATAAAGGGGGTATCTGCCTTATGCGGTCTTTTTGGACTTTTCTCACTTACTTACGCCGCGCTTCGTGCACGTTACTTCAGATCGCTGCAATGGATAGATTTTTACTTCCATCCAGTATCTCGGTATGTGAATACACCGTAGTCTGCCCATCTGCTGTCCAGTTGGTGGCCAGTTATTTGGGTTGCTTCCAGGGTTTTGCTTTTGAGAACAGAGCTGGCTTCTGTATATTAATCTCCTATTCGGTTACCTTGATAACCACTCATCTCACATTTCAAAATCTCTGAAAACACGAGTCTTGCAGTCTTGAACCGGTGTTTTAAGATTGCTCTCAGCCAGACAACAGGTGTGATGTGACTGTCCTTGTCTGAATGTGTGTGAACTCGGTCTTGACTGCTGATACAGCTGTCAGCTGAGTGATGAGCATCGTTACCATAGGTCTGGTTGCCATTTAAAAATGTCTGCAAAACAATCACACCGTAATTTGGCCTCAAAGTGAAAAGTTACTAGACCCACGGAAAGGGTTGGACACGACAGCAGGTGTAGACATTTCTTAGTAGTGGGGCAAATGTCTGCCATTGGAGCGATGAGTGTAACGCCATATCTTGTGGCAAAACAACGGGTAAGTGCGTTAACAGACTTGAGAAAGGAAGATGGACTCAGCTGATGCTGTGTTTAGTTTTGTGACCAAGATATGCATGAAAGGTTTTGATTTGGGGTCTTCACACTTGCTCTTCTTCTGTGCAGATTGCTCTCTTCCCAGGTCACTGCATAGCTCCTTCCCGATGTCCTTCACATCCGAACTCGTAGGTCACCTTCTCAGCCCGGTCTTCCCTGACCTCACTGTCTCAGATTGCGATGCATCTTCTCCCTATTCAGACCCTTCTCTACATGAGTCACCTTCTTGTCTCTTTTTACTATTGGATATAGGATATATTTTATCTTTCTTGTTTATTATCTGTCCCCCACTAGGACTTTTGTCTGCGGCCCACTGCTTTATCTCAGGCACTGAGGTCAGAGCCTAGAACAGAAGAGCCAGTACCCTCCAAGATAGGAGCACTCGAGTTTCTTCCATGCCTGCTGAGGCAATTGGCCTTGGGAGGCTTATGGTCTGAGTATCAGAGACAACTTGTTGTAATGTTGTAAGTAATGTTGCTTCTGCCTGACAAATACTGGTAGCTTCCCAGGTGGTCCTGGAAGGCTCCTTCCTGCCCTCCATCCTGTGGCTTCTATGTTGATTAGAACTAAGACTCCAAGCCCAGTAAAGCCCAGGATGTAAGGCCTTCCGGACTCTGTCTGCATGGGCATGTTTGCAGATACTGGGACCACGTGGGAAGGGACAGTATGGCTCTATTTTCTATCAGGACAGAGAACTGGAGTTTTACTGAGACATGGCCGATTTGGTTTTCAGCCCAAGACTGTATTGACTCTTTTTTTTTTTTTTTAAGTTTATTTATTTATTTTGAGAGACTGAGAGTGAGAGGGAAAGAGGCAGAGAGAGAGGGGGAGAGAGGATCCCAAGGAGGCTTCTCACTGTCAGCACAGAGCCTGGCACGAGGCTTGAACCCACAGACCGTGAGATCATGACCCGAGCCGCAGTCAAGAGTCAGACACTTAACCCACTGAGCCACGCAGGTGCCCCAAGACCGTGTTGACTCCTACCTGTGGGTGGCGGCTGTGGGCTTGACGATTGGCCCCAGAACTGTAGCGGCTTTGCCTCCCTGGGACACAGGTTGGTCTGTTGTGTTCGTTCTCTGGGTGAATTAGAGCAATTGCCTAGACTCTTTCCCTGGCTTATTGATTGAGTCGCTCTGCTTCCTTTGTCTGCCTTCCCAGGTCTTCTGAGGATGAGAGGGTCTTTTTATTAATAAAATGAGCCTCTTGCACAGAGAAGCAGCAGGCAGAGCAGTGGATTTTCTCCTACTTAAATCCTCGAAGCAAACCGAATGAAGGTGGTTTTAAAAGAGTTCGGGGGCAGACTCTGCAGAGAACGTCACAAATGGAACCGAGATGCTGCAGAGAGTGACTGCAACCATGTGGAGGCATTTTCTGGCTTCTCTTCTGGGGGAGGGAGGGTGGGGCATCGATCCCCTAGTTCTTCCCCCCACCCTGCACGCCTTCCTAACTCTCCAGCCCGATGCTGGAGTAAGCGCCCGCCTCTGCAACAGAGGGCTCTAGCTGGGACCTCTGAATTCCTGGGAGGAAGGTGCCCTCAAAAGCTCAATAATCTGTACACCTGCCAGTCAATAATCAATAATCAAACACATCAGAGGGAAAGTGGCCCTGAAGATCAGTTGGCGGTGGCTTGGAGAGCTGTGGGTTTTGTGAAGGGATGTTAGGCCATGTTTGGTTCATTGGACAAGAAAGGAACAGATTCACTTGTTTGGGGGTGGGTGGTGGTAGTTACGGACCTTGATTTTTTTTTTTTTTTTGTAGGGAGGGTTTTTATTCCTTTTAAGGGGGTGTTTATTTATTTCTTTAAAATATTTTTTAAAGTTTATTTATTTAGTTATTTATTTTGAGAGGGGAGGAAAGGGCACAGAGAGACACGGAGAGAGAGAGAATCCCACATAGGCTCTGCACTGCCAGCACAGAGCCTGATGTGGGGCTCGAACCCACGAACCAACTGTGAGATGATGACCTGAGCCGAAGTCAGACGTCCAACCGACTGAGCCACCCAGGTGCCCCGCCCCTAAGAGGGTGTTTCCCAGCTCAGAAACACCAGACAGGGTGCAAGGTGTAATACTTGAAAAATTGGAGTTGAGACTGGGAGGAAAGATTATTCTATTTGAGCCTCATAAAAATCCTGTAACGTAGATACAAAAGGTATGTGGCCTTGACCCAGAAAATGAAGACCCAGAGGGGGGCACTGATGGTCATGGAGCATGTGCGGTAGCCGGCAAACATGCAATTTCCATTCAGGTCTCACTCTTGAGTTACAAGGGGGCAGATCGAGAGCCGCCAGAGTCTGGGCTCAGCCTTATTCTGTGCTTTGCCAACACTGGGGTGAAGACACGGAAAGGTGTGCGGCTCTATGCTTTAGGTCGAGTTGGAAAGACAAGGCTGCCATGAGGAAATTCAAACAAATACAGCAGCTAAATAGTTTTGAAACCCAAGGCACAGTTCACGGTGGTGGGGATCAGCGAATGACACAGGCCGACGGCTTCTGTAGTTTCTTGCACGCGTACCACCGTAAAAGTATTTTGGAAAACGATGAAGTCCCTTTATACACCCTGAGGTTGACATTCAGATTTTTCTTGGGAAGTTTAATTGGTTGTGAAGAATATTACTTTTGGCATCTTATGAATGTTTTTATTTTTTTTTAATGTTTTTTTTTTGTGACAGAGACAGAACATGAACAGGGGAGGGGCAGAGAGAGAGAGAGACACAGAATCTGAAACAGGCTCCAGGCTCCTAGCTGTCAGCACAGAGCCTGACATGGGGCTCGAACTCACATACCGTGAGATCATCACCTGAGCCAAAGTCGGAGGCTCAACCGACTGAGCCCCCCAGGCGCCCCTGGATGTTTATGTTTTACAATAGAAATTTTACATGTTAAAAACATTGTATCCAGCGGAATCTAAATGCCATAACGAGTTGATAGCTGCCATTATTCATTTAGGAATGGGTGGAAAAAAATTCCGTAAATTTCCCATTGGCCTCCCTTTTTCCTTGAGTTTACAATTTTTTCTTATTTCCACAGAGAATTTTATTCTAATGACATATTTTTATGCTTTAAAAACTTTTATTGACCTTTTTAGCATGGTTCTCTGTAGGCAAACATAATATACATTGAAGCCAAAAACATGGCTTCTTGGCCCTCTAAGGCTGTTAGGACTTAAAGTCTTCTAGATTGAATTTGCAATTTAACTATTATTAATATAATTGGTCCACATCACAGAAATTCTTATAAAATATGAGAAGTAATTATTGAGCATAAAAAGTAACATTTTATTGGACGGCGTCTCTTAGGAAGATGGATAGGGCTTTTTAGAAAGGCTGTCCAAAAGAAGGACTTATTACCATAATGATGCCGGGTTCAGCATTAATTCTGTTCTCAGTTTTCATTTTTTTATAGATGTAAGTTCTGAGAAACCTTGCTCACACGTGAATAAATTGATGGGAATAAGAGAGGTTTGCTACAGCAGCGTCACTCAGTTATTTAAACTCTTGAGTTATGTGCCAAAAATCACACGGCAGTTTGTCAGGAAATGTATTTTTGATTATCTGTGAGCTGACAACCCAGTTAAGTCCCGCTGTAATACTGTCGCAAGCTAAGAATTGGAAGCCGCTGGACTCATGGGGGGCTCTGACCCCGACATTAAGGGGCCTTCACTTTCTCAACACTTAACTTCCCTTTTCTGATGATCCTTCGTGTGGTGCCCCTGGAGTGCTCGGACTTGGGGACGATGTAGGACATTCAGGGCGACGGGAGGCGGGCTTCCCTTCTGTAAAGTGGGGTGGACGGGGGTGGGGGGGGTGGGTGAGCGAGGCGCTGGGAGCATCTCTGGGCACCAAGAACATACTCAGCTCGGATTTAGAAAGAGAGCACAGATGACCTTGGAGAATCTGGAGGTGGATGGCTTTGCAGCCATCCGTGAGGCTGATCGCAGAGCTTCTGACGTGCTCACGGCCTAGCGTGGTCGCCGACACAGAGCACGTGAGCTCAGGGCTGCGCGGGTCACAGGCAGTGGGGGGCCCGGGGCAGGTTGGCTGAGGGGCTGAGGTCGCCTGGCCTCGCGGAGACCCGTGTGAAAGGGATGCGGTTTAGACAGAGGGAGGGGAGAAGGTGTCACATATCAGTTAACAGCGAGGGTTTTGGAGTTTGTGCTCATTTCAGATCTTGGCCCTGCCCAGCGGGCGCAGAATCTTGGGAGTTCTTTACCTACGTCAGCCTCCGTTTGTCATGTGCGGTGTGGCGATGATAACAGCACTTCGAACTTTCCACTCCTGGCAAGGCCTCCCCTCCCGAAAAAGACGAAGCGTCTGTAGGTTGGGAGTGTGCTTAGCTGAGGAAGCCAGGAGGCAGCCCAGCGGGGGAGCCAGAGGTTGTTGGCGATCAGTCCGCTCCTATTCCCACTCCTGCTCCAGAGCAAATTACCGTCCTTGGCAGAAAATGAAACTTACTTCAAACTTGTTCTTCCCACAATTACTTGCATAGACTGTTGCTTTACAAGTGTTTTGTTTCCTTTCCGTTTCAGTTGCTGGGTGGGTGTGTTTGTCAAGCTGGGAGGATCAGGGCATGTTTTACGTCACAATTTGTTACCTTAACTTATAACTTCAATATTGAGACTTACCTTAACTTATAACTTCAATATTGAGACTTCGGACGTGCGTGCATGGTCTTCAAGAAGTAGCAGAGGTGGGCAGGTTCTATTAAAATATGTCATTCCCAAATGGTGGCTCTTCCTCTCGATGGTGGCCAGTCAGCTACCACAGTCCCAGGAAGCGTAGGCCAGACCCGGCAGGGTCTCAGCCTCGATCCCACACAGCAACCACCCGGACGGCTGTATTAAACACTGATGACTGGCTCCCACCTAATAGGTTCAGAGTCATTGGTCCGGGGTGAGGCTGGGGCACCCCGATATTTATGAGCTGCCCAGGTTATGACAATATGTAGTCAGGGCTGAGAACCCGTGGGGCTAGAAGAACGCCTGGTTTCAGGTAAGCCGAGTAAAGGTTTACTTCTTTTGGGTGGGTTGTGTTATGCCTGGTGAGAAAAACAGGGCTAGTCAATTCTCTCGGGACTTGGACTTTCTGACCCATTGCAATTGCCTTTAGCCAGTTGCCGACTAGTGATGTTGCTAGGTGTTAATAGAGCCCTCTGTCCGTTGGTTTGACCCCCTCTGTGATGGACATAATAACGCTTTCTTTCAGAATTTTCCTGGGGATTAATAGATTTGTGAAATGTTTAGAACAGTTGCTGGCATTGACAAAGAGCTGCAGAGGTGCTTTCTAAATAAAAGCTAATTTGTTCCAAATGCACTCAACATGACTCATTTCTTTTGTGGACAGCCTGTCAGCGATAGATCCCCAGGACCTTGATTCATGGGCCCCGGCTTCTTTGGCAAACTTCTTCAGCGAAGGTACACAGAATGGCTTGATTTGTTTCTGGACGTTTATCCATGAGAAACAAACGTGTGGCACAGCTGAGTCTCTGCCATCTCAGTGATGACGAATGTCAGGGGAGCAGCAGAGAGCAGAACAACATATAATTAGCCAGATAGGCAACGCAGTAGGGTTTAACATTGGCTTTTAGAGAGCTTTTATTTTCCTTGACTATTGGCCAACCTATTTTATTTTATTTATTTATTTATTTTTGGCCAACCTATTTTAAACTACTACTTTTTGAGTCTGTTGTTTCGGGTGGTGATGATGGGGTTGAAATATCCAGAATAACCCAGAGAATGTCCGTGTCAACATGAGGGATGCTGTGTCTCCTGAGGTCCAGGCAGGCCGGCTTCACGGGCAGTTAGTTGTTCTGTCTGAGGTCATGTTCTCGGAGGGGCCCTGAGCTTGGTCAAAATGCCCTACTGTCACCACCTTGAAATTCTTACCTGTTTTTGTTTTTTTTTTAAAGTTTATTTTTGCTTGAGAGAGGGAAAGAATGGGGAAAGGGTGGGGGGGGAGAGAGAGAGAGAGAGAGAGAAAGAGAAAGAGAATTCCAAGCAGGCTCCACATGGTCAGTTGGAGCCTGTTGAGATCGCGACCTGAGCCGAAATCAAGAGCAGGACGCTTAACCGACTGAGCCACCCAGGCGCCCCTCTTAACAATTTGTCTTTGAACTTAGGTTTTGTAAGTGAAGTCTGACTGGACAGCGACGTGTCTGTATGAGTGGAGGAGACACGTGTGTGTATCTGCTGTGGGTCCCACATAGGTTTCATGATGCCCGTGAGCACAGGATTCCAGGGGACACACTGCACACGGGCCTCAGCAAGACTCCAAGGGGGACAGGATAAGCACCTTACATCTATGGCTGAATCAGCAGGGACACTGATAGCTTTGAGAGGCTAATTCTTGTCTTCAAACCAGAGCCTGCTTTGAAGGCAGAAAGAAGGCGATGTTGTTCTAAGAAGCACAAAGACCGTGGGACTCTGTCATATCTTTTTTCACTTCCCTGTGTGAGCAAACCATTTGTGCTGAAAATGATGCACTAGAAGGAACGAGGAGGGCAGGGGCACCCCAGAGTTCCTTTTTCTTTCAGTCCTCCTGCCTTGTCAATAGCCGAAGGTAGACAGATATCAAAAAGTGAGCTAAAGACGGTTAAACTAGTTTTGTGCGGCATTTCTCCTGCTCTGGTAGGAATGAAACGCATATGTACATGTGAGCTACAAAATACAAATTGTGTCATTTTGGTAATTCTGCAGAGGAGTTAAATTGCATTTAAACTGGCATTGCATAGGGGCGCCTGGATAGCTCGGTCGGTTAAGTGTCTGACTTTGGCTCAGGTCATGATCTTGCAGTTCATGAGTTCGAGCCCCGCGACGGGCTCTGTGCTGACAGCTCAGAGCCTGGAGCCTACTTTGAATTCTGTGTCTCCCTCTCTCTCTGCCCCTACCCCAGTCATGCTCTGTCTCTCTCTCTCTCTCTTTCAAAAATAAATAAACATTAAAAAAATTTTAAACTGACATTGCCATAAAGTAAAGATCAGCAGTAAAATTCATGCTCACCATTTAAAACTTAGGTTTTCTCTGGGATGTTACATAGCAAATAAAAGATACCATGATCAGTTGAGAGACTGCAGAATAAAGGGAAAGCTTTATATTTTAGTCCCTTCATATTTAGTCCCCAGCATCTCCCCCCCCCATCTTTTGACCAGGACATCTCATGTTTTCGTTTTACACTGGCCCCTGCAGATTAGGGAGGCTAGACTATGTCAGTGATGTGGGGCGGGGGCGGGGGGGAGTCATTCTGCACTGGTTCAGAATTGTTAAACTTCTCTTAAGCAGCTGTGCAAACAGATTTTTCAGTCTCTTGTAGTGAACATCTTCTGCTTTCTCAGCATCTGTTTGTTCATTTTTCAGATTTCTTTTGGCAATCCTCCCTCCCCGCTTCTCCCACGGGGTAGGGCCATGCCTGCAGCTCAAAGCGGGAGCAGGACCAGGGGTGAGGTCGGTCACCAGGACATAACCTCTTGGCCTTAGTGATTGGTTCAGGGATGGGCATGTGACCCAAATCAGAGCCAATGGAATGCAAGGAGCCTCAGGAAGGCTGCTTGAGAAAGAGATTCTCCTTCGTATTTGAACCTGGAAGCAAGTTCCAGGCTGCTGCTGGCTTGCCACCGTGTGCAGCCCGAGAAAGAAGCCAGTCTAGCTTCTTGGAGAGAAACCAAGTTTTTGTGACAATGTCTGAATTATTATAAAATGGAGCCTGAAGCCACATCTACCCTTTTTTGTTACACAAGCAATAAAATCTCTTTGTTTTTACCTAGTTTTAAAAAATGTTTCAAGTTTATTTATTTTGAGGGGGGGGGGAGAGAGAGAAAATGTAAATGAGTGGGGGAGGGGCAGAGAGAGAGGGAGAGGGAGAATCTCAAACAGGCTCTGTGCTCACTGTGGAGCCCAACGTGGGGCTCCATCTCATGACCGTGAGATCACAACCTGAGCTGAAATCAAGTATTGGATGCTTAACCACCCAGGCGCCCCTTAGCTAGTTTTTTCTTGTCACTCATAACCAAAAAGAATCTGGATAAATAACATGTGTTAGATTATGGCGTTAACGTTCTCTTTGAATTTCTGTAGCTTGTACAAATAAGACAATAATGGTGATGTAGCAGGATAATTTTTTTTTGAGATATTAAATTTATAATTTTTTTTCTCTTTGTTTTTCCCATTCAGGTAGGGAGAAGGTTTTAGGTTTTCCTTATTTGGGGGAGTCTTCTGGTACTGCAGGAAGCAGGCATTGTATGAAGAACATCTTGCTCTCCCAATTTCTTTCTTTTCTTTCTTTCTCTTCTTTCTCTCTTTCTCTCTTTCTTTCTTCCTCTTTTCTCTTCTCCTCCTCTCCTCTCCTCTCCTCTCCTCTCCTCTCCTCTCCTCTCCTCTCCTCTCCTCTCCTCTCCTCTTTTCTTTTCTTTTCTTTTCTTTTCTTTTCTTTTCTTTTCTTTTCTTTTCTTTTCTTTTCTTTTCTTTTCTTTCTCAAAGCCTCAGTTAGCCCAGGGTCACAAACTGGCCTTCATAGGGCCCATGTTGGCCTGAAAGGCATTTTTAGGGGAACCTCTATAGCATTTTAAAGATTGGACAATTTCATCTAAGCATCTGGATTTCTGAAATCTCCAGGAAATCTGGTCCTGAAATTCTTGTATGACAGCTTTGAGCTGGTGCTGAGGAGCAGGTCTCCCCTTTGTTTCATCCCCTGCTAATTTCACTCACTTATGTGCTCTCCTGGGCCCTGAAGCCATTTTACTTGGTGGCTGTTGACTGAAGCCCACTGGAGAAGAATGAGTTGGAGGAGAGTAGGGACGCTGATGGGAGAAGTTTTAAAGGAGATGAAAAGATTTACGCAGATTTAAGAAGAGATTCCACAGGCTGAGGCAGGAGAAGGGAAGCCTTTGTTTTCAATGGGATCCTGAGCAGGATCCTGAGCCTTGCTCTTTGGAAACACTCCGAAGGTCTTAGAGATGATGGCCGCCTTTACTCCAGGGGGAGTGCATCCTAGGCAGGGGCAGTGGGCATCACCAGATGCCTGGTGCTGCACTTGGTGTGGAACAGGCAGAGCGAGTAAAGCTGAGGGCAGGAACTGTCTTTCTGCAGCTGCTGTGGACAGACAGCCAGTTGCAGCAGCTTCCCAGTTGGGGCATGGCCCTAAAGGAGCAGGCAATGGTGGTTAATGGTTGTGATTTTAGCAAAACACTAGGAATGATCAGGGCTGAATTTTGTAGCCATCCAACAGAATGAGGGCTTGGACTCAAAAAATCAGTTGATGACAAATAAAAGAGATCTGATGCGTTCTGCATATCTGAGTTTTTGGAGGGCAGGCATCTCCTTTCAGACTCAGGCTTGAGCATCAGACGGACTTGTGTTGAGATCTCAGTTCTTCCAGTAACAAGCTCTCTAGTGTGGGCTCGTTTCTAGTCTTTCTGTGACCGGTCTCTTCGTTGGTCATCTGGTGCTTGTAACACCTGGCTTGTGGGAATCCTGACGCTTAACTGACCCAACAAAGCTGAACGCACTTAGCACAGGGTCCAGCACACGGACACTCCATAGACAGGACCACTTTCCTTCTAGTCCTTATGCGCATATGTATTTTTATGTTTTTAATTTTTAGAAATAAAAATTGCCTATGTTTAAAGTATATGTGATATTTTGATGGATGGTAGGTATCATGAAACAATGACCGTAGTCAAGGTCATACATATCCATCACCTCACAGTTACTTTTTTTTTTTTTTTTTTTTTTGGTGTTGAAAGCACATTAGATCTGCTCCCAGAATAGTTCAAATATACGATACAGTATTATTACCTGTAGTCACCATGCTGTGTTGTATCTCTAGAACTTCTCTCTATGTAAGTGAAACTTTGTGCCCTTTGAGTAACAGCCCCTCATTTCCCCCAAACCCCAGCCCCTGGCTGCCCCCATCCTGGTCTCTGCCCCCATGAATTTGGCTATTTTAGATTGCATGGATCAGTGCGATCATGCAGAATTTGTCTTTCTGTGTCTGCTTTAGTTCACTTAGCATAATAATGCCCTCAAAGTCCGTCTGTGTTGTTGCAAATGGTAGGATTTTCTTTTTTAAGGCTGGATAATACTCCATTGCCAAGTACGCGTTTTTGTGAAGCAGTTATCTCAGTTATGTCTTCTTGCGCTTTGCACTTTGTCATTTCGTGTATGAATTTTTCAGTGTTGTTGCAGTGTTTACAGCTGTTGCAGTGAATATTGGCATCATCCTTCTCTGAATGGAAGGAATAATAATAATAACCAGAGTGATCCAATTAGTCCTCAGTCATAAGCATTGTGCTGGTCACTTTGAATATATCATCTTGATCTTTAAAATTCTGTGGGTTCATTTTCATTGCGTTTATTTCTGGGATTACTGTCCTTGATGGCATTTAGAAGGCATACTTTTCCATCTCTGGCTCCTCTCCCCTTGGCAGGCAACAGCATCTAGCTAGAATTTAGTAACCATGCTCATTCTTATTATATTTATTTTTGGATTTACTGTCTTCTTGCGCGATTTATATGGGCAGGCGTTTCCACGACTCAACCCCTGTCTGGCCTCCTGCTGGAGACGCAGGGGGATTGCGTTCTGCTGGCCTCTTGAAGTCAGTCTTGGTCGTGTGACTTGCTTTGGCCAATGAAACGTGAGCAGAAGGCACCCTTGAGACTTCAGTGGGAAAACACTCAGCAGCGCCTGCTCCGCCCTCCAGCTGGGGACCTTAGAGTCACATGTTAATTTGGTGGGTGTTAGGTGGTCGAAGCCTGGAAGTTCTGGGTCTACAGAGCACTGCGGGACCGGAGAGGGTGGCCTGGGGTCAGGCACGAAGTGAATTTCTAGTGTGTCGGGGCGCTGAGAATTTGGAATGGCTGGCTTCTGCCGCAAAACTCAGCCTATCCTGACCAATGCAGCAAGTGGCAGTGGTTTTGCAGTTCTAGGAATGGATATCCATTTCCCATTAAAAAAAAAAAAATTCAGTTTAAAAAGATACACTCTTAAAAATGTCGACTCGATTTCAAGACCGGTTGTAAGTTGATCTGGCAGTCACCACGAAGATGATACAAAGACCACTAAAATTTGGGAAAGGCAGGTTTAATGGAAAATAGCAGAAAGTACGGAGTGCCCAAAGAAGTCTTGGCTTGAGGGGAGACAGGGTTGTCTTCATCTTGTTTTTGTACATGGTGCTTAAGCTGGATATGGGTTTGGGGGAGGCCGTTGGGAAAAGCAGCGACGGGGAGGAAAGTGGCTGAGTGCGGTTAAAAGTTTGAGGAGGGAGTAGAAGCTTCTGGTGAAGTCTGATGGGATGTGATTTTATTGAACATACTGAGAAGGGTTAGATGGATGAGCATAGATATAAATAGGGCTCTCTTGGCAAATGCTTTCAGCCAGACATCCACTGGGTTTTTCTACTATCCTTGTAAAATTGTGCTCAATGTGGTTTGTTACCTACACTTGGATGCAGGAAAGCGCCATTCTTTAAAATGGCAGCCTCAACATCTCTGAATCCAGGAAGGGCCTCGTGTGCCTGGTTGCTGGGAACCGAGCCCAGCCGTGGTGACAGAGGTAAACCTGTTTAATCAGAGAGCAAGGATTTATCGGAACGTTCTGGATGTGGGCAGCGTGGGACGGTATTCAACAAAATGACCCGTGAGGGTTTCTGCTCTTTTCATCCCCCTCACCCAGTTACTGTTTTGAGTGATTCATTGCTGCTTGTGCAAGTTTTAGCCAAGCTGCCTTAGGTAATTTTTACATAATATTTATAAAACCTTCCTGTAATTGTGACTCATGGTCATACTTCTACTCAGAATTGTGTTAAAAGCTGAGCATTTCAGGGAGAAAAAAGTCTGAGCGATGTGGAAAGCTTTCAGAGAATTCAGTTAAGGGAGACAGGAGAGTCAAGGCCATTACTTCTTGCAAATGCCCTTAGTCACCGACACCCCAGTGACACAGATGCTGATTATATTTCTTTTATATTTCCTCCTTTTTTTTTTTTTTTTGGTATGAAAAATCAGTAACATATGCATGTCTGTCAAAATATTCAGATACTACCCAAACAGACAAAGCAGAAAGAAGAGGTTTTCTTGTCTCCTTCACTTTGCAGATGTGATGACTCTTAACTCTTTAGTGTGTGTCCTTTTATGCCTGTCTGTATGAACACATAATTTTTATCATTATATTTTATATTATAATATATTATTATTATTATTATTTTTATTAGCTGATTACAACTATGTTTTCCCTAAAGTAACACATAGTCCATATGGAAAATACCCAGAAGCATTAAAAAAAAAACAAAACAAAACACCTATCCCCAACTTTTTTTTTTCAGCTCTTTCACTTATGTGAAATTTCGAGTAGGATCATAAAATGGCTCTGTGGACTGTAACACTTTCATTACCGTTTTTCAGATAAAACCATTTGGGCTTACCTCTCCCAAGGTCACATAGCCTACAAATGACCCAGCTGGGATTTGCACCCAAGTTTGTCCGATTTCATAGCCCATATCTTTGGTAACCATGCCATATTACTACCTTTATTCTTTTTCTTTTAATGTTTATTCATTTTAGAGAGAGAGAGAGAGGAGAGAACACAAGCTGGGGAGGGGCAGACAGAGAGGGAGACAGAGGATCCAAAGCAGGCTCCACACTGCCAGCACAGAGCCCGATGTGGGGCTCGAACCCACAAACCGCGAGATCATGACCTGAACTGAAGTCGGATGCTTACCCGACTGAGTCACCCAGGCGCCCCATGTTACTACCTTTTTTATGTCAACAAACAGACCCACCCCATTAAAAAAAGTCTGCAGTGGGGGGCACCGGGGTGGTTCAGTCGGTTAAGCATTCGACTTTGGCCTCAGGTCGTGATCTCATGGGTTCATGAGTTCCAGCCCCATGTCAGGCTCTCTGCTGACAGCTCAGAGCCTGGAGCCTGCTTCGAATTCTGTGTTTGCCTCTCTCTCTGTCTCCCCCCCCCCCCCCCCCCTTTCAGAAATAAATAAACATTAAAAAATTTTTTAAAAATCTGCAGTGGTACAAGAAATGCAAATCAAACCCACAGTGAGCTATCACCTTAAGCCTGTTATAGTGCACGGCTATTATATGCGCATTTCAGGGAGAAAAATGTCTGAGTGATGTGTAAGGCTTTCAGAGAATTCAGTTAAGGGAGACAGGACAGTCAAGGACGTTATAAAAATGTGTTGGCGAGGATGGGGGGAAGAAAGGGAACCCTTGTGCCCTGTTGGTGGGAATGTAAATTATGTAGCCATTATGGTGTAGCCATTATGGAAAACAGTATGGAGGTTCCTGAAAGAATGAAAAATAGAGCTACAATATGATCCAACCATCCCACTTCAGGGTATTTATTCAAAGGAATTGAAGTCACAATCTTGAAGAGATATCTGAGCTCCCGTGTTCACCGCAGCCTTATTCACAGTAGCGAAGATGCGGAACCAATCTAAATGTCTGTGGATGATGGGTTGTCATTCAGCCTTGAAAAAGAAGGAGGACCTACCACTGGCCATAACACGGATGGGCCCGGAGGACGTCACACTAAGTGAAGTAAACCCAACATGGAAAGGCAAACACTGTATCATCTGATTCATACGTGGAATCTACAATAGTCAAACCCACAGAAGCAGAGAGCAGAGTGGTGTGTTTGCCAGGGGCTGAGGGGAGAGGGGAACAGAGATGATGGTCCAAAGGTCCAAAGTCTCGGTTATACAGGATGAACAAGGCCTGGAGATCTAAGGTACGGCATGGTGTCTGTAGCTGCCAGTGTGTATTGCATACTTGAACTTGCTGGAGGGTAGCTCTGATGTTCAGGGTTCCTGTCGCCGACGTGCCCGCACACGCCCCACACACAGTAATAATGATAAAGGGGATGAGAAGGCACTGGGGAGATGGTGGGTATGCTTATGGACCTGGGGGTGGTGATGGTCTCACGGGCATATACTCATCCCCAAACTCATGGCGTTGTGTACGTGAAGTACATACACTTTTTCCCTTGTCAGTCATACCTCAAAAAGCGGTTTAAAAGCTAAAATGAAAATCTCACTTGTCAGGGTACATGGGTGGCTCAGTCAGTTTAACGTCTGACCCTTGATTTCGGCTCAGGTCATGATCTCACGGTTTGTGAGTTCGAGCCCCGCGTCGGGCTCTGTGCTGACAGCTCAGAGCCTGGAGCCTGTTTCGGATTCTGTGTCTCCCTCTCTGCTGCCCTCCCTCCCCTGCTCGCTCGCTCTCTCTCTCTCTCTCTCTCAAAAATAAACATTTAAAAAATTAGAGTTAGTGTCTTACCCTCTGTGATTCATTTTGGGGGCTCGGGCAAGAGAAACTCAAATGGCCCCTTTATTTTTTTTAAATATTTATTTTTGAGAGAGAGAGCGAGAGAGAGAGAGAGATTGAGAATCTGAAGCAGGCTCTGAGCTGTCAGCACCGAGCCTGACGTGGGGCTCGAACTCGTGAACTGTGAGATCATGACTAGAGCCCAAGTTGGATGCTCAACTGACTGAGCCACCCAGGTGCTCCACAGATGGCCCCTTTAAAACTTACTGTTTGTGGGGCGCCTGGGTGGCGCAGTCGGTTAGGCGTCCGACTTCAGCCAGGTCACGATCTCGCGGTCCGGGAGTTCGAGCCCTGCGTCAGGCTCTGGGCTGATGGCTTGGAGCCTGGAGCCTGTTTCCGATTCTGTGTCTCCCTCTCTTTCAGCCCCTCCCCCGTTCATGCTCTGTCTCTCTCTGTCCCAAAAATAAATAAACGTTGAAAAAAAAATTTAAAACTTACTGTTTGCCAAAGCACACACAAGCATGAGGAGTTTTCATCCTCTGTCTCCTGGACCACTCTTACAGCTGCCCAGATGCTCTCTCTTCTTCTGCTCGTGTTCCTCCTGTGGCCCATTCTCCCAGAGGTTCCTAACAAAATCTTCCATGGTTTCCTGTTGTTATGAGACTGTCAACTAAGTCACCTCTACCATCCACATGGCCCTGCCCAGTCTGGCCTCTGCCTGTCCTCCAGGCCCGCCTCCCTCCACACGTCCCCTTCCCCTAGTGCTCCAGCCCCACCGACGTCCTCTTCCTCCCACGCCCAAGGCCCTTCTCCCCTCAGCATCCTTGCACGGCTGGCACCTCCTCGTCTCTCTGGTCTTACCGCAAAAGCCACTTGTCCTGATTGGCCCTTCTCCATCCCCCTTATTCATGTGGCACGTGGGAGCTTGCCTGTCTGCTTCAAGAGAGTCCATGATTAAATTTCCAAGAGGGTTGCAAACATAGTCCCTATTCAAAATAAAGTCATATAAAGTTACGATGAAGTAAGTTGCATTAAAAACAAAGGCGATCGGGGCGCCTGGGTGGCTCAGTCGGTTGAGCGGCCGACTTCAGCTCAGGTCATGATCTCCCGGTCTGTGAGTTCGAGCCCCGTGTTGGGCTCTGTGCTGACAGCTCAGAGCCTGGAGCCTGTTTCAGATTCTGTGTCTCCCTCTTTCTGACCCTCCCCCGTTCATGCTCTGTCTCTCTCTGTCTCAAAAATAAATAAACGTTAAAAAAAAATAAAAAAAAAAAAAACAAAGGCGATCAACACTCAAGATTCCTTACTTCCTAGTTATCTTACTACATTTTAGTATTATCTGTGCTCTATGAGGTTCTGCAGTGCTTCTCCCTATTTGGTGGACCTCTCCTGTGATGGTGGACTGCTGCACATCTCCTCCCGAGTCCCGTGACGCCACGTTGGTAGCTTGAACTCAGCCGTGGTGCTGGTGGTTAAACGTGTATCAGCAGGCCACCGCCCTCATCCCGGTCACTTTCAGTGGTATCCACTGGTTTATTTCCACCGTAACTGTTACCACAATTGATAGGGTCTTGTTATTTATTTGGTTGGGTAAGATCCAGGAGAGCAGGGCCCTTCTTCGTCTTCTCTGCACTCAGCTCCTGTACCGAGCACAGCAATTGGTGTGGGTAGGTGCTCATGCAACTAACTGCTTTGATGCAAGAACTGAGAGTTGTGTGGAACAAATGCTCCAGGCATTCGGAATGCATCGATCACTGGTGCCCAGTGCCTGATGCAGCCAGGACAGGATTCCTGCAGAAGGGGGGCCTTTTAGCCGAAAAGTTAGCTCTTGGTGAAGAAAGAGAAGGGAGTTGGGACACCTGGCTGGCTCAGTAGGTAGAATATCATGACTCTTGATCTTGGGGTTGAGAGCTGGAGCCCCATATAGAGGTCAGTAAAAAAATAGTTAAATGAACTTTTGAAAAAGAAAGCAAAGGAGTTGTTCATAGTCCACAGTCACCCCCAAGATGTCAGGGAAACTTGGGTTCTACCGGGAAACTCTGTCTGTCTGAAAATGTAGTTGGGTTTTCAAGGCAAACTTCATTTTTTTTTTTTTTTTTTTTTACTTTCTCCCTTGAGAGGAATTCATTTAACGCAGGATTTTCGTCTTGCGTTAAAGCACAAATGTCAATAATTCTAAACAAATGCTTTTTAAAATACGGCCTTTTAATGCACCTATTGGGCTGTGTTTTTCTTTTACAGCACATAAAAGACCTTGTCCATTTCATTTTAAATGTTAAGGCACTCCATGGGGGTTACTAAATGTGTCATTAACTTGCTCCTTAGAGGGTCTGGAGCCATGAATGTGGCACCTGCTAGATGTTTTTATCGGTGCTTATGAAAGAAAACATGTTAATAGCTGTTTTGACACATTAGCAGAGTGGAGGCATTTTTACCTTAAAACCAGAAAGTTATTCTCAGTTGCCTTGCCCAGTACTTTCACCCACAGAGGAGTGTGCCCGTGCCCCGCCGTGTGGGCAAACCACGGGTCAGGATGCACAGGGCTCTAGAATCAGATCCTGACTCCAGCTTACTGTGTGGCCTGGGAAATGGGCCTAGGCTCTCAGAGCCTCAGTTTCCTCACTACTGAAGGTGGGAAATGGCAGGTACCACGCAGTGGTGTGGGACTCAGTGAGATAAGCGCTTAAAGTTTCCGACAAGGTGTCCAGGGCTTTCCTTCTGTCCCTCCCGCTTATGTTTATCAGCTCCTGCTACGTTACTAGCTTCTGTTGTTATTAAAAAAAATTTTTTAATGTTTATTTATTTTTGAGAGAGCACGAGTGGGGGAGGGGCAGAGAGAGAGAGAGAGAGAGAGAGAGAGAGAGAGACAGACAGACAGACAGAATCCGAAGCAGGCTCCAGGCTCTGAGCTGTCAGCACAGAGCCCGACGCAGAGCTCGAACCCACCAACCGCGAGATCGTGACCTGAGCTGAAGTCGGACGCTTATCCAACTGAGCCATCCAGGTGCCTTTTTTTTTTTTTTTAAATGTTTGTTTATTTTTGAGAGACAGATAGCTTTTGTTGTTATTATCTGCTGACCGTGCAGTGTGACTTATAAAAGCATCTCATCCTCATGCTCCCCAGCGGCCCTTGGAAGAAGGCAGGCAGGGGAGGTCTGGGTTTTCTCCTTCTGGACTATAGTCCACCTCTGGGTCTACTTGGTTCCAGACGTTAGATGCTCTCTGGGGACTTCCCACCGTAGAAGGTGAGGACTTGGCTCTCTCCTCCTGCTCCGTCACCCCATTACATTATCGTTACCCCAGAGTTTACTTATAAGTCTGTTCGGTGTCTGTTGCTGGGATTATACTAATACCGTTCGCACTGAAGTCACCTCCTCTCCCCTTACCCCGGTACCCCCGCCACTCAGCCCATTTTGTTTGCAGATTAATCCCAGGAGAGGAATGGTCGCCTCTAAGAAATCAAGAATTCCAGTAAGGCCTGTTGGAGAAAAGCACAAACATGGGGATGTGTTAAACAAAAGCTCAGGGACCCCCAAGAATGCCTCTCGTACAAGACTACAGGTGGATCCTGGGAGTGGCGTTAACTCATTCTGTCCGTGAGTTTTGCTCGGGTCGCTGTCTTTGGGCGTTTGACGAGGGAGAAGCTGCAAGTTCCAAATGACAAAGGAACAGTATGTCTCAGGTTCAGCGTGTTTGCTCTTAAAGGACTTGTGTGGGCCAGTGGTTTGCACCTGTCTCGGGTGGGTCTGTTCCTGGCACAGCCTGTGGTGGCCGTGGAAGAGGAAGGCACCGGGTACTCGGCAGCTTTCAAAGGCAATCCGAACACTGAAGACAGAACTTCGCTGGCTTAAATGGCTAATGGCTCGTGTGACAGTTTCACTCGGTAGGACGGCCTGACCTTTCATTTTGGAGGGGAATGTATAATTATTGAGGTTCTTTAGTCTAGGCGGCAACAATCACTTCTGGTCCCGTTTAATGAAGTTAATTCTATTGTGTGTGTACCGAACGCCCAATCATTATCCAGTCATAGAAACATAGAGCCAGAAAGAATTTGGTCTTTTTCTTTTCAAAAGATTAGATTTATGTCTCTAAAAAGTGTGTCCATCTTAACAAAAATTGCTTCTGGATTTTAGGTAAACATTTTATACTCCTAGATTTATTTTCTTTTGTAAACAAATGCTAGCTTTTCTTTTTTAAAAATGGTTTAAACCTTAAAAAAATTTTTGTTTATTTGAGAGAGAGAGAGCACGTGAGAGAAAGTGCAAATGAGAGAGCAAGCACGAGCTGAGGGAGGGGCAGAGGGAGGGAGGGAGAGAATCCCAAGCAGGCTCCACGCTGTCAGCACAGAGCCTGACGCAGGGCTTGAACTCACGAACCGTGAGATCATGACCTGAGCCAGAACTAAGAGTCAGAGGCTTAACCGACCGAGCCACCCAGGTGCCCCCAAATGGTTTAAACATCTATTTCAAATTCGTTAACAATTTATTTTTTTATTATGAAATGATTGAGATTCCCCCCCCCCCCCCCCCCCAGCTATGTCTTATGAATCGTATTATTGTGCCATAGTGGAAGCAGCTCAGGCTTCTGGCTCCCATCTGGGTGCCCATCTTGGCTTTGGTACTTTCTAGCCTTGTGACCCCCGGCTAAGTTACTTGCCTCTCTGAGCCTCAGTATCGATGAAACGAGGATGATTTCAAATGTGGTTTTGAAGATGAAATAAAATTAAAGGAGCAGGTGACATCACCGTTTCACATCTGTGTGATAAGTTTAGCATGGTGACTGGCACAGTCCCCAGTAAGCAGTGGCCCTTTTGGATGATGTTTTGGATGATGCCCCCGGTTTGTGGGTGGTAGACTCCAGGTCCAAATGCCCCATAATCTGATTCTATAGTACAAGCCCTTTACTAAGGATGACGTATGCATCCTGGACCAGTCTTTGGTCAGTCCGTGGTTGATTCCTAGAACTTCCGGTGGTTAAGCATGCGTCCACTCACTCGTTGCCTGTCTTTGGCATGGTTCCTTACTTGTTCTGTGCCTTAGTTTTCCTGTCTGTAAAAGGTGGAGAGTAGCATTTTCTACCTCCAAGGGTGTGAGGGGATGAAATACGCATGAAATTGAATAAACTCGTACATTGAAAGCATTTGGAATGGTGCCTGGTGTGCAGCCTGCTCTCCCTAAATATTGGTTCTCTTTCTTGCTGTGATCCTCCTGGGGGGCCCTGGGTCCTGACTTCACAGCCTGGCGCAGTGTAGGCACTTTAGAAATTGCAACAATTGGCACCAACGCGTTTTCTGCGAGCAGAGAGCCGGCCCTGCACAAAGATAGAGCATGTGCTAATTCTTCTTTTCAGCAAGAGAAGCTGCTGTTTGCTCTCCACATGGATGAAGAGTCACAGATGCTTTCTGTTCCTTGAAGTTCCTCTGAGTTGTGCCACTGCGAGGTGAGGAGGTGTTGCTGGCCCAGAGGACGACGGGGAAGTGGAGTTTTTACTGGACTTCCCGACTGCCCCGACCTTTGCCAATGTAGAGCTCAGGGGAAGGCAGACAGGTTAGCACAAGAAGCCCCAGAACCTTCTGGAAGGGAAAAGGTTGATAACACAGCTGCCTCTCCCTGGGATTGAAGTTAAGAAGACCTACTGTGCGTGTGGGTTGGGGTTTCCACGAAGATCCAGAAGCAGGGAAGAGAAAGAGTCCCAGGAGGTGAAATAGCCATGGGGCTACAGCTGCCAGATTTGAAAACTTGATTGAATACAAATATATCTCATTAGGACCATCTCATTCCCCGTGCATGGTTACGAGATAAAACAACCGACGGATAATTTTTTTTTATTCTAAATATGTCCCATTCAGTGTTTGGGATAGACCTTTGTTGAAAAAGTATGGGTTCGTCTGAAGCTTAACGAAGTGAGCCTCCCTTACCTTTTAAATCTGGCAACCGGCGTAGCAGGCGGAAGGAAGGCCCCCTGGGGGTTGGGTCTGACATGCAACGGAGAGTTCATCGCGGTGCTGGGTTTAGGTTGCCGTGGGAACTCTGTGCCCCACGAATTTGCAGCTTGAGTAAGGTCACGGGGTCAGGTGTCCCTGACGTAGGGGGGGGTCTGGGCCACTGTGGGGTGAGGTATGCTGTTGGCGGAGCGGGGCTCCTCACTGCGGTCCTTGGTCACCCTTGGTCTTACAAGGGCACGCATCTACTTTGTTCTTGCAGATGGGCGTGGGCAGGACTGACCCTTCCCTCCCGGGCACTAATGAAAGTACAGGGTGTTGTTGGAGTATCTTTGGGAGGTGGTCTGGACTTCCTGCTAACATAAATAGCCAGCTGGGTCTCTGCACGTTGTGTGCTGGGACAGTGTGTACAACAACTCATGTCGTTTCCCTATTTCCTGGCAGGTTTACTTTTTTGAACAACTTTATTCAGATGTAATTAACAAATTATTTTTTAATTTTAGGGAGAGAGAGCGGGAGTGGGAGAGAGGGGCAGAAGGCATGTGCGTGCGTGTGCTAGAGAGAGAGAGAGAGAGAGAGAGAGAGAGAGAGAGAGAGAGAGAATCCCAAGCAGGCTCCGTGCTCAGTGCAGAGTCTGACGTGGGGCCCAACCCTGGGATCACAACCTGAGCCTGAATCAAGAGTTGGATGCCCAACTGACTGAGCCACCCAGGCGCCCTGAGATGTCATTTACATACCATAAAATTCTCCCATTTTAAGTGTGCAGCCAGTGATTTTTAGTAATTTTACTGAGTTGTGCAATGAGCTCTTTTACTCACAGCATTTCTGGCGTGAAATGTATGGGATTCCCACTGCCCCCCGCAACCAATTCTCCAACCCTCTGGACACCCACTGGGTGTCCTACAGTTCAATTCAATTCTGGTATTAGCTCCCCGGAGTTGGTGCAGAACCCACAGGTTAAGGGCTCCCCCGCAGGACTGCCCTCAGGTCCGACGCTGGTCACAAATCTCAGGTTGTCACCTGCGCTTCCGAGTGCCCCGCTATAAATTGGGGTTCCCGCAGCCCCCTCTTCAGGTGAGATAATTCACTGGAACGACTCACAGAACTCAGGAAGACACTTTAGTCACCATTACCAGTTGATTCTAAAGGATACAGCTTAGGAGCCGCCAAACGGAAGAGATGCCCAAGGCAGGGTGTGTGGGAGGGAGCCTGTGTCACGCTCCCGGGGCCTCAGTATGGTTACCAACGTCCCTGAGCCCCCACCACTTTAGGGGTTTTTACGGAGTTTCCATTACGTAGGCAGGACTGAATAAACCGTCGGTTACTGTGAGTAACTCAGTCTCCAGCTCCTCTCTCCTTCCTAGGGTTGCGGCTGAAACTTCCAACCCTCTGATCACGCCCTTGGTCTCTCTGGCCAGCAGCCCTCATCCTGAAGCCGTCTGCTTTCATCCCGAAAGAGGGTGGGGAGAGGCGGCCTTGCCAGAGGAGCCTGGGGAATGATTCCTTAAAAAGAAATACTCGGGATGATTTCCACCTGCTCATCGTCCCTTTTGATTTTCTGATGGCCTCCCGGGGTGGAGTCAGTGAGATTCTTTTGCCAAGAAGCTGCCTTAAACTGGCTTTCAGCTGTGGAAAGTCATCCTCGGTTGTGATGTCTCTGCTGCGGGAGGCGTCGCCACGCCAACTGTGGGTCTGAGACCAGCAGCATTGGCATCAACGTGGCACCTGTTAGAACTGCAGAGTCCCAGGCCCCACCCCAGTGCTGTGAGTCAGATTCTGCATTTCAGCAAGATCCCTAGGGGGTCTTGGGTGCATATTCCTGTCTGAGAAGGCCCGTGGGGTATGCCCAGAATGGAACAAGATGACCCACTAATTTTCTTTAATGATAATGTCAGCAACAGGAGCGATGTTGATGGGCCCCAGGCACTATGACAGTGGGTGCTTTGTGTTTTATTTTTGTTTTTAAATTTTTTATTAAAAACTTTTTTTAAATGTTTATTTTTTAGAGAGAGAGACAGAGCATGAACAGGGGAGGGGCAGAGAGAGAGGGAGACACAAAATCCGAAGCAGGCTCCATCCAGGCTCCGAGCTGTCAGCACCAGAGCCTGACACAGGGCTCAAACTCACCAACTGCGAGATCATGACCCAAGCCAAAGTCGGACGCTTAACTGACTGAGCTACCCAGGTGCCCGTCACCTTCTTTAAAAAAATTTTTTTTTAAATATTTATTTATTTTGGGGAGAGACAGAGACAAAGCAAGAGTAGGGGAGGGGCAGAGAGAGGGAGACACAGAATCTGAAGCAGGCTCCAGGCTCTGACCTGTCAGCACAGAGCCTGATGCAGGGCTTGAATCCATGAACTGTGAGATCGTGACCTGAGCCGAAGTTGGATGCTTAACTGAGCCACCAGGTGCCCCTGTGTTTTATTTTATTGAAACATCTCAACTCCTCCTGGGTGCTGGTATTATTCCCATTTTTCTTGGTGAAGAGACAGAAATAAAGTACTGTCTTTGGTGAGAGGCTGTGAGAAGCAGGGCCCTGGGCCGAATTCAGGTCTTGCCTGCCTTCTAACATTCATGGCCGTGGGCCATTAAGTTAACTCATTTAACTTAAATGAGCTAAAGATGAGGCCCCGTTTACTCACGTCCATTCATTTGCTTACTCCTCAGATGTTTTCCAAGTGTCTGCTCTGGACCAGGCCTGGGGGGGGCTTGGAGAAGTGAGATGGATCCCGCCTCTTCGCAGTGTTCCCAGTTACAGGAGGGGAAGGGGGGACGAGGGATGGGAGGAGACATAAATAAGGGTTGATCCCCTCCTGCTCCCTGTGGGCACCCCAAGTCTCTGCCCTGGGCCCACCCTTAGGTGGAGGTCAGCGCTTTGTTGCCCCCCACCCCCAAAGGGTAAATCCATTGCTCCAAGCCCTAGTGACTACGTGCATTTCAGATTTTGTCCCCACCAGACTTCTAGACCCTCCTTGTTCCTTCTGCAGAGACTCAGCTCTCTGCTGGCTGGTCCCAGACCCCGGGGACCCATCCATCTCCCCTGTAGTTTCTCTGAGCATCTGCCTGACAAAGGCATATCTTCCCTCTGAATCCGGCTGCCAAGAAAACATGGTTGTGTTGATATCATCATGTTCTCTAGTTATGATAGCCCAAGAGCAGGGCTCAACACACGTCCATCTAAAGATGGGGGAGTCACTGAGGAGGAGGTGAGTGGCCAAGCATAGTGGAGACCTTGGTTTTGTTGTCTAGTTTTCTACCCTCCTTTTCTTTTTCCTTTTAGAGAGAGAGAGAGAGAGAGAGAGAGAGAGAATCTTAAGCAAACTCCACGCTCAGTGTGGAGCCCAACTCGGGGCCCAATCCCATGACCCTGGGATCACGACCTGAGCTGAAATCAAGAGTTGGACAGTCAAGCAACTGAGCCATCTCAGGGGCCCCTCTACCCTCCTTTCCATACCTTAATTAGAACTGTTTCCATACCCTTCTGCTTGCCTTTAGTATAACAGGATGGCAGATCACAAGTTCCCCCGGAACATCTACTCTACCGGTTGGTCTTTGTTTTCAGCTAATTCTTTTTGCGAATCTAATCTTACATGGAAACCCAGTACGCACTCTGGGTCATGATGGAGCAGGTCTCATTGAGCTTGGAACCCTTCCCTGTTCTTACTTTTCTCCCCTTCTCTGCCCCTCCTCCCTCGTCACCACAGCCTACACCTGACGACGACTCCCTTGGCCTCTGAGGAACGCACACATTGGCCTCTGTATTTGTCGGAATGCTGTTGCTTGTGAACACAGCAGTTCAGTGATGTAAAGACCGGGGTTAGGACTGGTTTCAGGCATAGCGGGATGCAGGCACTCACATAATAACAGTGGTTGGCGGGGGGGGGGGGGGGGGTCTCCTTGCTTCCTTCTGCCTGCTTCCTTTGATGCTGGCCCCATCCTCAGGCAGACTGGTCCCTCACTCCTGCAGCCCCGGCAGCTTGGTACCCAGAGTTCCAGGGGCCGGAGGGCCTCTGTTTCTCAGGGGCTCAAGTACAGGTATTGAGTCCCCCCTAGGCTGCCTTGGGTCACAGGTGTGGCTGCTGTGCTAAGAGGCTGGAGTATCCACATATGGTCAGGTGGGGGCCGGACACCTCCTTTGTGGCTGGTGTTGAGGGGGGTCTGTGTCACGTGAGCCACAGTGCTTGAAGCAGCAGGCACCTTTGACTGCCAGGGACAGGGACAAGGGTTGAAAATCACCCACTGAGTCTAGCTCTGCCACTGGCATCGGTGTGTGCCGGAAGCCCAGAGAAGGTGACAGACGTGCTCAGAGCCTGGTCCCAGGCTCTCCTGAATTTCAGCTGAGAGCTTCCTCCCTTTGCCACCAGCCCTCCCCCACCCGCTGTCTTTTCAGGGCAGGGCACACAGCGTTTCCTTTCCTGATAAACAGAGTCCTTCAAAGCCATTCTCGCGGCGCTCACTCCAGACGACCATCTGTGACATTGCTCTTGTGTCCCCTCTGATGTTGAGTGGGATGTGCCAACCTCTTCAAAATCCAGCACATGTCAGAGCACAGACAATAAACTCAGGGAAGGATCTTTTCCTTCTACGATGGAAAACAAAGAAAGCACCAGACCATGCATGTCTCTGTCTCCGGTCAGACACGTACTCTGTAAAGTGTTCAGAGAAATGAGTTGATGGATTTTTTCAGGTATTTTATGTGAAATGCATTCCTTTGGCTCAAGCAACTCATACCATTCTGCTTCTCCACTTCCAATCAACTCCTGGCTCTGGGGTGGACACACTTCCGGTGGGGCCTGTCATAAAGCCTGGCAAAAGAGAGAATTTGCGAGAAGTTTTCTGTAGATCTATTACACGTCCATTAAAAGGTACATACATGATAAAGCTTAATGAGGGTTCACAAGTGGATTGAGAGATGGAATGCTTCCAATGCCTCTGGGAGCCCCCCTCCTGCCAAAGGAAATAATTTGATTATAAAACCAAGTTCCAGCTCGGTGCCTGCCAGATTTCTACTGGGTTGATGAGAATTTACATACTGCGGCAAAGAGGAGACACAGGCTTGGAACCCAGGTCTGTCCGACCTCAGAGATTTGGAAAACAGAACTCACACGGGAATTCGGGGAATCAGGGTTTTCTGGTACGTCCGTGCAGCGAATTGCAGATTCCTTTGTCAGAAGCCCATGCTTAGGTTTGTTTTGCGGCTGGTGCCCTCTCTGCCTTGCTGCCTTCAGTGCAGCTCACGGCCTGGCAGAAAAGGGAGAGAAGTTAACAGAACAATTACACAATGCGGTAGGTTCTCTGGGAGGTCTACGGGGCTGGAGAGCTTTGGGGAAGGCCACTCAACCCCATCCCTGAGCCCTTGAGAAAGTGGTGTGTGTGAAGGGGACACGTAAGCCCCAACACGATTTGTCTCTCCTCTTGAATTAGAGATTACTTGACCTAGTACGGCAACACTGTTTTCTGAGCCCTTACGGTTTTCAAGGCTCCTCGATCGGATGTTTGCATATATTTCTTGGCAGCCTGCAGACAACACTCAGTTCGGTCTCCGTGTGGCATCACAAAGGAACAAGAGGCAGAGGAGACGTGAGTGCCATTCAGAGGTTCTCCACTGGGGGTGGCCCTGCCTTCCCCCGCCCTGGGACATTTGGCAGTGTCTGGAGACATTCTGACTGTGCCATGTGTCATGATGTGATGGCGCCGTTGACGTCTAGAGAGTAGAGACCAGAGATGCTGCTAAACCTGTAAGGTACAGCACAGCCCCGTGACAGAATTACCTGGCCTCAATGTCACTGGTGCCAAGGTTGAGCAACTCAGGTAGAATTCAGTGGCAGTGACTGCAGTCTCCTGAGAATGCCTAGTGACCGGAGAAAACCGTGCCAGGAGCGTGGCCAAAGTCCTGGAGGTGCCTCTCTCTAAACGCACGTGGATGGACATCACCTGCTCACTCCCTTCTTGCCCCATTTCTTGACCGTTTTCCCTCTCCCCTCATAGTTTTCTTTTCACAGTGAAAATCTTTGGGCTAGATTTTTCTCAAACTTCGCTCATTCATATCGGCCCCTTGTGATTTTGTCATGCCTGTGACCTATTTGCAGAACAGCTTCATTATGGGCAACTCATGCCGTTATATGTAAACGCTGAAGTCTCATCTCGGGCAACACTATTTAAGAAATCTTGAGTTTCAGGAACGACGTAGCTTTCGTTTAGACATACTTGTAGTATAACTATAAATCCAAATATTTAAGTTGTGCTTTACTTGGGAAAGTTTTCTTTTAAAATAGAAATAGTTGAGGGGCACCTGGGGGGCTCAGTCGGTTGAGCGTCCGACTTCGGCTCAGGCATGATCTCACGGTTTGTGAGTTCGAGCCCCGCGTCGGGCTCTGTGCGGACAGCTCGGAGCCTGGAGCCTGCTTCGGATTCTGTGTCTCCCTCTCTCTCTGCCCCTCCCCTGCTCACGCTCTGTCTCTCTCTCTCAAAAATAAATAAAGATTAAAAAAATAAAAAATAAGTAAAATCGAAATGGTTGACAGGTGTTGGTATGCTTCACAGACCATCTTGCCTCCAGTGGAACCCATTCCGAACTTTGGAAAACACTGGGCTGACTTTCACCTTATCCTTCCCTCCCCCTCCCTAGGGACAGCCATTTGCAGGTACCTGGGGGATGAGAGGCTGGCAGCTTGCAGGCAATTCCAGAAATTTCCAGAGGCAAGCCAGTGGGGGAAAGGGTCTGTGAAATTCATATGTTGATTTTTTGGGGGGGCCATGTTACATTTCATTCAGTTGTCACAACTAAATGCTACCGGGCAAGTGGGTGGAACTCCCTTTTACACATGAACAGAGCAGCATTCAGAGGTCAGAAGATGGGCCTTAAGGATTCACAGCCAGGCTTGGGGTGACCACCCCCGTGTTGTCTGATTGCCCTGAAGCTTCTTTTCCCTTGCGGCCACGGTAGCCCAGCCTTGAGTATCCTTGCATGTTTTTTAAAAACTCTATTTGTTCATTCTTGGGGGGGAGGCAGGGGCGGAGAGAGAGGGAGAGAATCCACACTGTCAGCACAGAGCCCGACGTGCGGCTCAGATTCACGAGCCTTGAGATCATGACCTGAGCTGAAACCTAAGAGTCGGACGCGTGACCGGCTGAGCCACCCGGGCTCCCTTGCGTGTTGGATTTTATCCGCACCTCCCTGACCTGCCTCCACACCGTGGCAGGAAGGGGGCTCCGGGAGCTCGAGCGGTAATCCTGCAGGGCTGGCGGGCATGTCCCACGGGACCTACCGCGTGGGTCCTGCGACCGGTCAGGTGCATGGCCTCTGTGCAGCGAGGGACGCACTGGGAGGCTCGCCCGGGAGAGCTGCAGACGGACTTGGCTCAGGGAAGCTGGTGTTTTCTGACACTGTGTCTAATCCCTTTTGGGGCCTGGAAGGTTCCCAGGAGCTGTGAATAGTCTCCAGGGAGGGACGATTCCAGGACCTGCCAGAGGCCCCCGGGCGCCTGTTCTCGAGGTGGCCAGTCAGAGAAGCCAGCCATGTGGCCCGGCACAGCCCTCGGCCTCTGGGCTCGCCGAGACGCCTCCAGTTCCTGGCTCGTGCCGCCTCTGGTTTCTTCCGTGTGTTTCTCATTCGTCTCCCTCGTGACTCCCACCTCCTCGAGGGCGTCCCTGGCTGGGGGAGGAGCCGCTCGGTCCCCTTCCTACCTGTCAGGTGTCACCGCACCTGTCGTCTCCCTGACACCCTGGCAGTCTGGCAGGGCAGGGCCACATCCGCCTGCCCACCACGGTGGCCCACTCACCCGGGAGGTGCCAGCACAAAGCAGGCCCCCTCAGCGTGCTGAATGAATGGTGGGGGTGAGTCTGGAACCTGGGTTCTGTGGTGGGGCTTTCGGGAAGCAGCGGAACCCCGGGCGTGCTCTTTTCTGAGGCTCCTTTTCCTCATCTGTGGAAGGGTGAGAATTGGCAGTTAATTTACGGGACGGCGAGGTTTCTTAACCTCAGTGCTGCTGCCCTTTGGGGCCAGGTCGTTCTTGGTTGTGGGGGCCTGTCCTGTGTGCTGTGTTCAGCAGCATCTCTGGCTGCCATTTATTAGATGCCTTTACCACCCCCACTCTAGATGTGACCCACAAAAACATCTACAGACGTTGCCAAGTGATCTCCGAGGTCAAGATGGCGCCGGGTTGGAGGTCCAGTGAGATAAAACGTGAAGCACCAAGGACGATATCTGGCGTATAATTAAAATACTCTCTAAGCATTAGTTACTGTTGTTGTTAATGACCTGTTTACCCAGAGCAGTCAAGCTCCGAGCGCCCAGATTTTTCCTGAGTGAATGGATCTGAGTCATAGGACCCCACTTGGGGCTCATTGAGCTCCAGTGACGCAGCCCCGCTCTCGGTGAGGACCAACAGTGTATGAATTATGCTCCTCCCAGCCTAGAGGGGACGTAGAGTCTGTGCCCCGTCGTGCCCGATGCCAAGTTAGTTAATGATGAGTGTGGAACACGCACGGCTGGGGTGCTGTGGTGAGCACGCGGGCTGTGGAGCCCGACGGCGTCTGTGAGGCCCAGCGCTGCCCCCACCTTCTCAGTGGCCGGGGCCAAAACCATCCAGCTTCCTTCTCTATAGGCTACGATGGTAGTGTGCCTACCTCCTAGGCTCTAGGTGAGAATTCAGCAAGTTAATGTATCAGGCTGCTTAACACAGTGTCTGGCCCATATTACACCTTATAGTGTCTTTCATTATTATTATTGACTTGGCTTCCAGGTAGGTGTCTTTTTTTTAAATTTGCTTTATTTTTAATGTTTATCTTTGAGAGAGACAGGGAGAGAGAGAGACAGAGCACGAGCAGGGGAGGAGCAGAGAGAGAGGGAGACGCAGAATCCAAAGCAGGCTGTGCTGGCAGCTCAGAGCCCTGCGTGGGGCTCGAACCCACGAACCATGAGATCCTGACCTGAGTCGAAGTCGGGTGCTTGACCGACGGAGCCCCTCAGGCGCCCCTCCAGACGGGTGCTCTTAGGTGAGAAAGGTTGGCTTCCCCTTTCATTCCGCAGCGTGTCACCTGGTGCTCTCAGCTTCCAGATTGATGCTGGTTCTTGGACGGCCCACGTTTACCCACCGGTGCTTGACACCGTGGCAAGAAATGGTGACAGGAACGAGACTGAAGCTCCCGGGGTGCTGGTTTTTGTTATTCTTCAGAAACGAGCAGTGCCTGTAGGTGGTTCTCGTAGTATGGTGTGCATCGTAGTCGACAGCGGATCCTGAAGATTGCAGATGCCTGGCATGACTTCTGATCTAGTAGGTCGTGAGCTTTCGAGATTGGGCTGTTGCTCTGAGACTCCGCATTCGGTACGGATACTCACCAAATCTGAGGATCACTCGCACATTTCCTTCTCTTTGGTTAGACTTGGATTCGTATTTGAGTGTATGCATGAAGTCACTTCTTCATTTAACACGTAATTCTTTATTGACCAGTTCTACGTGCTGGTCCCATAAAGAATATGGTGGGAGAGATTGATGAGAATTAAATGAATCAACTAACAAGAAAGTACAAGATAGCAACAAGGTCTGTGATAAAATAATACCTCATGTGAATACCTGGGGTCTTCTTGCGAAAGAGTAGTCAGTGAAGGCATCTCTGAGGATTGGGCTGGAGCCTGAATGACAAGAAGGTGCCAGTCACGGGAAGATACAGGGTGAGGAGAATTGAGGTAGAGGAAACAGCAGGTTCAAAGGCCCTGGGGCAGGACTGAGTCCAGTGGGGGTGGTTAAGTAGGGCCAGGGGAGCATTGGGGATTTACCAGAGGAGATCAGATCATTAAGGCTTTGTAGGACCAGGTAAGGAAGTGAAATTTTATTTGAAGCCACTGAAGAATTTTAGCAGGAAGGTGATACGATGTGATTTATGTTTTTAAAGGATTGCACTGGCTGCTGCATGGAGAATGGATTTTGGCGGAGGTGAGGGCGGGTGAAGGTTTTCAGCCAAGGAGGCTTGAGTATGTTGTAGCCCCCAGCCCTATCGGAAACGATCAGAATTAAGCTCAAAAGTTCAACTTAAGTGAGGACAACAGGCGACGATTTCTAGAGACCCGTGGCGTCAACCACTGAAGTGATCCTGCCTAGAATCATGACGAGCTTCTGTATCCCCAGATTAGGCTTGCTTATTTATTTATATTTACTTGTTGATATATTTATTTTAAGATTTTATCTTATTTTATTTTTTTAAATATATGAAATTTATTGTCGAATTGGTTTCTATACAACACCCAGTGCTCATCCCAAAAGATGCCCTCTTCAATACCCATCACCCACCCTCCCCTCCCTCCCACCCCCCATCAGCCCTCAGTTTGTTCTCAGTTTTTAAGAGTCTCTTATGCTTTGGCTCTCTCCCACTCTAACCTCTTTTTTTTTTTTTTTTTCTTCTCCTCCCCCATGGGTTCCTGTTTTAAATCTGACTCCTGCTGCTTAAAATGTCCAGTGAGTTCCCATGTGAAGATGTGGGAAAGTGGCCCTGGCAGCCTAACATTCAAGGTCGTTCCCCCCCCCCCCCCCAATAAGGGGTGCACTTCCCAGGGCTCCCCACAGGCTTTGGAAAAGGAGAGCAAATAAAATGATTAATTGGCTCTTGGTTTTTACGACATTTCTATGGAAACTCTATTATGAAATCCTGGATTCTTGAGTTGTAGAAATACGCATTAGTTTCTCTCCATGGCAGCACGTGCCTCTGAGGTCATTGGGTCATGGCTCAGCCATCTATACTGTTCCCATGAGAGGTGCTGGGGCATTGGCATTGGACTTGGGGATGTGGGCTGGGCAGCTTGAGTATGGACCTCTGCTTCTCTGCTTTTAGCTGGATTTTCATAGATAAGCTCCTTAATCTCTGCATTTCAGATGTCTCATCTGCAAAATAAGGGTGATCATGGTATCTGTCTCGTGGAGTTATTGCAGAGGTCAGAGAAACAAATGCCTGTATAGCACCTAGTACACTCCTTGGCATGGGGTCAGCAGTCTGTGCAGACGAATACTTTTGGGTTTCCGTTATGCTCATCTGAAAGTCCTCTATGCACTTGCTTTGTGAACGGTGGTCCCTAGACCAGCAGTTGTATCCCACTGGGGGCTTGTCAGAGTCAGAAATGCAGAATCATAGGCTCCACCCCAGACCTGCTGATTTGAATTTTTCACTTGAACAAGATCCCAGGTGATTCTTGCGGGCGTTGACGTCTGGACATGCTACTGTAGGCAGAAATGTATATAGCAAGGAGAGCTGAGTCAGGTTCGAACATAGAAACCTGTTGCCAGCATTGTGTTGGTGCAAAGAGACATCA
Organism: Felis catus; assembly: GCF_018350175.1. Lineage (NCBI taxonomy): Eukaryota > Metazoa > Chordata > Mammalia > Carnivora > Felidae > Felis > Felis catus. The sequence continues at coordinate 6,620,451 of NC_058370.1, forward strand.
GCACCGGGATGCAAAATGCACTGTGACCCTAACGAGCTGGGTGTTGTCCAACAACCGCATAAGCCCTCTGGGACTGTTTCTTCATCTGTAAAGCGACTCATCTGTGTTAGAAGTTTGTTGAGAGGGTAAGCAAAGTGATGTGAAAGCTGATAGCAGAGAGTGAAAAGTTATTTTTATCTTGTTTACACAGAAAAAGGGCATCATAATTTTTTTAGCTGTTAACACAATTTTCAAAGAACCTGATCTCTCGTTTTCCACATTTGCTGGCTGAGAGTGGCAATGGACAAGACCTATTATTTGATGTCTCGATGAAAATAATGGAGAGTGGCAGTGGCCCAGGCACGACAGCCTGGTATTTTTGGAAGCTAAATGGGAGAATTTTGTGGTTTGGCTAAAAGGCATTGCCCTGCAAGGGAACAAGATCCCAGTGATCACTGTGGTCAATGGCAGTGTTTATACCATTTACAAAATACTCAGAATTGCAGTGTAAGGTTTGATGATGGCCAGGTGTGGAAGTCACCAGGGCACTTCCCGGTGGTGTATTTTAATGTGTCACACGTTTAGCAGCCACAGAAGCCTTTTATTGTTTCCAAACATCACAACCAAAGCGAGAGCCCCACGATGTTGCTTATATTAGCAGGATGTCTTCAAGTACAAAACACAAAAACAAGAAACAAAAACCCACAGTATATTCCAGCACGAGAAAAATACACGATTGTGCACCAAAGACACAGCATATTATAGGAATCCATCGGTGGGGGCAGTGTGAGGACAGCCAGAAAGTACAGCCTGAAGCCGTCCAGGGAAGGAAAGGGTCTGACCGGTGTGGCCAGCACGCAGTGATGTATGGCACGTAGAGACAGCGCCAGTCAGCAAAGCTCGCCCAGTGCTCACAAGATTGAATTGCTGCGCTGGTAAGGTACAGGTACGGACAGCGGGGTCGCCCCCGCTTTTACAGCGTGTTGGACAAAAGGAGCAGCGAACCAAGAAGTTTCCCTTTTGTAGGGTAGCATGCAGGAAGCCGTGTGATAGAGACACAGCTGCTACGAGCCAAAGCAGAGATTCCAAGAAAGCCCCGTGCATTTCCACGGTTTCTGAAACTCTCCGAAGCTACCGTGAAGCAATTTCTTGAGATGCATGCCCCCGCCCCCAATCCGTGATTCCCTCTCTTGCTTTAATGATGGAAAAGGAGTAATAGGAAATGAAGATTTTTTTTAAGTAGGGAAAATTATACCTTAATAGCAAGGTATCAAAATACTTTGTACACAGGTATGTGTTGATTTTGCAAAAGCACTGTATCTGTCTTTCCTTAGGATTGTGAAGGCTGCCTTCGACTCAGTGCATAAGAACCCCCCAACAAAGCAGCAGCCGAAATAGAAGTGGGTTACATCCCCTTGCTGGTTTTCTTGGGGAGCCTGGTCTGGGGGTCAAGAAGAGGGGCATACATAGCATCGCTTCTTTGACACAGAGCTCAGTGTTTTTAGGAAACTGTTTTTACTGGAAACAGTAATAGAACAAATGCCCAGTCTCTTATGAAATACCGGCGAGGCCATCCGAGCAGCTGACAGCCAGAACTGAGACAGGTTTGCTTGGGAGACATCGGAACCCCTCTTAGAGTCAACCAGAGTCCTTCTGTCCGGTCTGGCTGGTGGCAGGGAGACATGGGGAGGAAGCTGGTGAGGGAGGTGGGCATTCCGGACCCCAGGTGCACGGAAATGAATGCGGGCAGCACCCTCCCTGCGTTCTGCCGGGGCCTCTTTGGGAAATCAGTGACTTACCCACTTCGGAATCCTTTCGGAAAGCCTGTCACATACCACGTCTGTCTGCAAAAGGCTTTGCAGGGGTAAAAGCAAAGAGACATGGGCGATCGTGGCTGTTGGCCGATTTTGCGTCTTCCGAGTATTTCTTCTTCTTCTTCTTCTTTTTTTTTTTTTCCTTCTAAACGCCTTGGCCGGGCGCAGGGCCAACAGTGACCGAACCCACGTGCGCGTCCAGGGCCCCGGCGCCCTAGCCCAGGTTCATGCCGTTGCAGCTGCAGAGAATCTCCTTAAAGGTGGTACGCAGCTCCAGGCTCCGGAAGGCGTAGATGAGCGGGTCGATGATGGAGTTGCACATGATGAGGACCAGGTAGGTGTTGAAGTGGGCGGTGTAACAGATGCAGTAGGGGTTGGTGGGGCAGGTGATGATGAGGACGAGGTGGAGGAAGAAGGGAGCCCAGCAGCAGATGAACACCCCCAGCAGGATGGTGATGGTCACAGCCCCCTTCATGCACGAGTGCTGCGGCGGGGCCGCCCCGTCGGCGGGCGGCAGTGCCGCGATGCGCTGGACGTGCAGCCGGGCGAAGAGGAACATGTGCACGTAGAGGGCGCCCATGAGGAGCAGCATGGCGAAGAACATGGTGATGAGGCACACGATGACCATCTTGCTCTCGGAGTAGATGATGAACACCACGCCACAGACCCCGCAGCTCACCCAGATGGCCGCGATCCAGGCGAGGGCCTTCCGCGCGGTCATGATGCTGTGGTAGCGGAGCGCGTAGAAGATGGTGACGTACCTGTCCACGGCGATGGCCAGTAGGTTGCAGATGGAAGCTACCAGCGAGATGCAGATCAGGGAGTCGAAGACGTTGTCCATGTGCTGGATGAGCCGGTCCCCGAGGGCCAGGGAGTTGCTGTTGACGACGGCGATCGTGACGGTCTCCAGGGCGTTGGACACGCTCACCAGCATGTCCGCCGCCGCCAGGCTGCAGAGGAAGAAGTACATGGGCGAGTGCAGGTTGCTGTTCTTGACCACAGCCAGGATGACCAGGATGTTTTCCAGCAGGCTGACGATGCCCAGCGCCAGGAAGACCTCGGGCTTGACGAAGACCTGCTCGCAGAACCCGCTGCCGCTCTGGTTGCCGAAGGCAGGGCTGGCAGGGTGCTCGGAGCCGTTGGGCAGCGTTGGGCGCACAGACGGCAGGCAGCACGAGGCGTTCATTGCTAACAGACGGGCTGATCCGAGCGGGGGCTCCGGCGACGTCCAGAGGCTGCTGCTGCTGCTGCTGCTGCTGCTGCTGGCTGCTTCCTGGAAAGAAAAAAAAAAAAAAAGAAAAGTCTCCCTCCAGATGCTTGCTGTGGATGCCCGTCCAGTCCAGACCGAGGCCTGGTTCTCCCCCACAATAACAGGATGGAGAGAGGGAGAGAAAGTCAGCCTGGAGACAGACAGGAGAACTTTTCCTCTGCTTCTCCAGGACAAGCAGTTTTACGGACACTCTTCTCCGTCGCCTTCCTTCTGTCTCCCTCTTACCTTTTCCCCACCTGGGAATGAAAAAACCCGCCTCTGGTTGCTACAGTTTCGGCTGTCTTCATAGCAGGACCGGGGACGTGGTACCTGTTGCTAGGAGGGAGGGGTGAAGTCTCTGTCTTCATACGCTGGCTGCAGGCAGACAGCTCCTACTTTGTCTTCAGTGCAGTGAACCGACCACTGAGCATCGGACGCCTCTCTTGACTGGCAGCAGGTTCCCGCTCGGGCAGGGAGATGAAGAAGCAGGCTGGTGCCCTCTGCAGGCCAGACTGCTCACCTGTGGGCTGGCTTGGCTGAGCACTTCGTATTTGTCATGGAAACTGCCACAGGCATCCATTCATCCAGTTTGTTCATTTTTTTTTTTTTTTAATTGCTGTCACTTATGGAGCACCTACTCTGTGTCAGCTCTCTGCTGGGTGCAGGGGACATAGTGGTGAGTGCGACCTCCACACCATTGCGGTTTCTCCCGGACTTGGTGGGTGTCCGAGGTGGGAGAAGGGAAATCAGGCCGGTGTGTTTCATTGTGATGAATGCACGGTGATGGCGGCAGGGGGGGCTGGGGGGCGCGTGGGGGGTGGGGTTCCGGACCTGGATGGTCTGTGAAAGTTCTGGAAGAACGGGCATCTAAGCCTTGACTTGGCGGAGGAAGAGACCGTATCCCGCGGTGCGGTGGGGCTGGGGTTGAAGGAGGTAGAAAAGGGTCCCAGGCAGAGGGAGTCACATGCCCCAAACCTGGAGACAGAGAGCACTGGCTCTCCACCCTGGCCGGGGGATCGTCATAAACTAGGGGTGTCAGGACCCACCTGACCTCCTGAATCAGGATCACCAGGGAGGGGTAGGAGGACCTGCACAGATGTGTGTTCGATTTCGACAGGTGAGCTGGGGCAGAGCCAGGATTGAGGTCTACTGAGAAGGGAGGTTGGTGGTGTGTGTGTGTGTGTGTGTGTGTGTGTGTGTGTGTGTGTTTAAATTGAAGTACAGTTGACACACATTGTTATATTGGTTTCAGGTGTACAACATAGTGACCCAACAAGCAGTGCTCGGCTCAGGGTCTGTGGTCACCCTCTGTCACCAGACAATGTTATTACAGAATTACCGACCATATTCCCTATGCTGTGTTTTTCATCCTGTGGTTTAGTTATTTTACAAGGAAGCTTGGTGTTTCTGAGGAACCGAAAGTAGTTTGGCCAGAGTGTGGAGTTGGGAGACACAATTTGAGAAGTGAGGGTGCAGAGGTCTTTATTTCTTCTATTATTATTATTTTTAATGTTTATTTATTTGGAGAGAGAACGAGTGGAGAGAGAGAGAGAGAGAGAGAGAGAGAGAAAATCCCAAGCAGACTCTGTGCTGTCAGTGCAGAGCCTGATGTGGGGCTTGAACTCACGAACTGTGAGATCATGACCTGAGTTGAAACCACGAGTCGGATGCTTAACTAGTTGAGCCACCCAGGCACCCCTGAGGTTTTTATTTTTAACAAAGGGTGAGAAGTGCCTGGATCCAGAGGGACAGTATGCACCATATGTGGGAGTTTGGACCGTCTGCTGAAGGTGGTGGGGGCCAAGGAAGGAGGGGCTTTAGGCAGTGGGGGGTGAAGGGGGGTCCATGCTGTAGAAAGACTCTAGGTTGCAGGGTGGAGAGCGGATTGGAAGCGGATTGGAGGGAACCAGGGAGGCCAGGGCTGCGGAGGCCTTTCGAGCTGGAAAGCGTGGAAGGCAGAATTTAGCAGTAGACTTCACTGCCTGGTTCATGTCATGTCTGGTGCTGCACACGAGGATCTTGTGAACTCGGGAAGCACAAATCCCTTTGCTCCTACACACACACACACACACACACACACACACACGCACGCACACGCACACGCACACACACATGCACACACACATACACACACGTGCACACACACGCATGCACATTCCAGATGGATTTAGCGATCATCTAACTATCGTCTGTGTGTGGGTGTATAGAAGATAGAAGAAACATGCATAAGGAAATAGAAGAGCTTGTTAAATATTTATAAAACTGTGGAGAGATTTCTTAACAAGATGGGCAATCCAGAATTTAGAGTATGAAAAAAAAGCGCCAGAAGCAAAGCAAAAAGACAGACAGGAAGAAAACATTTGCCGTAGACTACGAATGGTTACTGTCTCTTACAGAAAAAGAATTCTTTCAGATCAATGAGAAAAGAATGAATTACCTCTTAGAATATTGGGCAGAAGATATGAACAGAAAACCAGTGAAGAAGAAATACAAACGGATAATAAACATATGAAAAGATGTCCGTCCTTCTGGGGAGTTGGAGAAATGCAAATCAAAAATGAGACTCCAGTACCATTTTTCTGGTTAGATTAACAAGAACTAAAAAGATATCAAATTCGGGAGAGAATATTGGGAGAACAGTCAACAGGCACTCCTGAGGTTTGTGAATAGTTTCATTGTTGGCAGTTTCTACGAAAATAAAAGATGCGCCTGGGTGGGGACCTCGGTCTGCCTCGGGGCATAAGGAATACCACTTCTGTTTATTCTCAATAGAGCAACTTAAAATTTTTTAAGCTTATTTATTTGGGGGGGGGGCAGGGACAGAGAGAGAGAGAGAGAGAGAGAGCTCAAGTGAGCGAGCAGGGAGGGGTAGAGAGAGAATCCCAAGCAGGCTCCATGCTGTGAGCATGGAGCTCTATGTGGGGCTCAAACTCACAAACAGTGAGATCATGACTTGAGCCGAATAAAGAGCTTAACCGACTGAGCCACCCAGACGCTCTGAGCCACGTAATTTCTGATGTGAAGCCACTCATCTTCCAGGTTGGGGAAAAAGACAATCTTTATCCTTTTTTGGGGGCTTCTCCTCCTCCCCCTCAGGACGCATCCCGGGGTGTATTCGTCCTGTCTTGTCTGTGGTTTCAGGGACACCCGTGTTACCTGCAAAGCCAGATTATCAAGCAGGGGACCGTTCCTCCTCTGCTGGGCCCTTTGCCCACTGAGCATGACTGAGCGGACGGAGCCTGGTGCTTCAAACCTGCGTCCCCAGAGGCACCTCTCTGCTAATGAGTGTTGATTTTGTGTTCCCTAAACACAACCCCCACCCCCACCCCCTGCTTTCCTGGGGGAGCTGCACAGATGCCCCATTGCTTTTTAATCGAATCTTATCTATAAATGAGTTGGCTCTATTAATAACAATCACAAGACCCGATAGGCTCCCGCAGTGTTTCCGTCCATTGTTGGAGGAGGTGGGGGGCCCTGTTTTGGATGTCCTAATAAACTGTAACACGGAGAGGCTTGTCCTCATCCTCCTACCTTTCCTCTCTGCCCAAAGGGCTCTTCCCACGACTTCCTTGTACATGCATCTTACCCTTTAAGACCCGGCTCCGATGAGAACTGTTTTTTTTTTTTTTTTTTTAACAGCTTTCCTTAAATCTTAGGTACTTTATTCATTTTATTCCCCCTTTAGCCACTACCTTCCCAGCCCCCACACTGACAGAATTCAGCTTTGCCTCCTTGCTGTCACGGCACGCGGAATGTTCTGTAACTGGAAGTCACGTCCCATGTCCCGTGCCACTAGACGGGGACAGCGTTGGCCAGAGGTCACATTGGAAAGGATGATGAGATTTTATCATTAATGCTAATTATTTCTGGGAGGAGACAGGCTCTCACGCCTGCGTTCCCATCCCCCAGCCTGCCCCTGCTTTCGGCCGCCTCTTGCCGGGCGGGTCCTCGGGAGCTCGGTGTCCAGTCGCTCTGCCGGGTCCCACGTCCGGGGCTTCCCCCACCCCCCATGGTGTCTCAGGATCTCCCCTGATGTGGGGGGAGCGGTGGTGACCCTCCCAGACTGATCAAGTTCGGTTTGGAAGTGAGGGGGGGTAGGGGGACACCGTCTGGGGTGATGCTCCCCGAATAAGAGCTGGAGCCGCGGAGGGAATTCTCCGGCCTCCTGCCCTTCGGGAGGACATGCAGGGGTGCCCCACGTGCGGCCCACGGCTCCCTGTGGCCCTGCGCCCGACGGCTTCATTCATCTCTTCTCCCTTCTCCCTCACGCCTGCCCGTTTCCTGGGCTCCTCCCCCAAATGAGTGACCTGCTCCCAAGTCTGTCACGGGTTCAGGCCCGAGGAGGAAGGGAGAGGACCCCCCGCTAAGGTGTACCGCACGCCTGCTGTGTGCCACGTGTCCGGGCTCTTCTCTCCTCTTGGTGACTTCCTCCAGGAAGGACAGAAGGCAGGGCCGTGGGTTGCTCCCCGGTACCGATTCTCCCCTTCTTCCTCACTAATGGGCTCCTCATTTACTGAGGACAGCAGCATGCCTGGCCGACACACTCATTTCCCAGCCTCCCCTGCAGGCGACATGACCCGATTCTGGCCAGTGGTTGTAGGGGAAGCCCAGGCAGGTGACGCAGCTAAGCCAACTAGCAGACCCAAGTAGCACACGCTCTTTTGCCCTTGACTGTTTTCCCTTTTTGCTGCCTGGAATGATGACGTGAAGGCTGGAGCTCCGTCTCCTGTTTTGTAAGTCTGAGGACAAGGGGCAGTTCTTTTGGGGGCCCCCAAACCTGGAAAGTGGCCTGAATCCCTGCTGACTTTACACAGAGGCCGTCAAAGTCCTGAACTGCTTGCCTCCAGGTTTCTAGTTATGTGATAGAAAAGCAATGTTTTATTTGTGTCAGCTCTGGCAACGTGAGGTGTTCTGTTCCACACAGCTGCACAAAACCCCTGCAGCGTGACCATACTCCGTCATCTCTGTTTTCTGCCAGAAACCTGTTAGGTGCTTAATAAATGTTTGAAAGGAAGGAGCCCAGTGTCTTTCTCTTTTCCCACTCTGGACGATCTTAATTGTGTGATACCCCGACGGACCCTCCTTTGTAGGTGCTATTAGGAAGTGACTCCATCAGACTGTAATTTTATTGATAATCTCTCTCCCATTAGACTGTATGCTGCTTGTCTTATTTATCCTATACACCAGTACTTGGTATGACCAACAGCCTCACGCATCCATAGCAGACGCACTTTGGACAACAGCTGATGGGTTTTGAAAGAAAGCAAAACTATAATCTTATCATCTGACTCTGAGTGATTCCTCTCTGAGAGATCTACCCAAGAGAAAGGAAAATAAGCGGTCACACAAATTCTTGGAGGTGGATGTTCGTGGCGACCTGACTCCTAATAGCGAGACAGTGGAAACAGCCCGATGTCCCTCAGCTGGGGACCAGATAGACCAGCTGTGGCATAGCCACGCCGTGGAACGCGATTGAGCAATAAAAGGGAACAAAATACTGCCACATGCACAGCATGAATGACTCTCTGAGTGGAAGAAGTCGGACATAAAAGACTGCATTTTGTGTGTTTGCACTTACGGGAAGCGTATGCGAAAAGCAAGTCTGTATCGACAGGAAGTAAATCGGTAGTTGCCTCGGACTGGGAATGGCAGCGGGGACGAAGTGTCAGTGGGCGCACTTGGGGTGATGAAGATGTTTGAAAACTGGATGAGGGTGATGGTCGTCCAACTCAGTAAATTTACCAGGAATCCTTCGCTTGTACACTTAAAATGGGCGAATTTCACGGGGTTTAAGCGTCCTTGGCCAGGGTGGTTAAAAATACGATTGTGATAGGTGTTCCCCGTGCCTTAAATGGAGTGTGGTCGCATGAAGACTGGCTACTGGTGTGTCCCTTCCCAGAGGAGACCAGAAGGATGTCCTTTCTGAAAGCAGACAGTGGCGCTTGGGATAGGTACGTTGCGTGCACCTGTCTCCAGACTCCAGACTCTGCCCTCACCCCCCGGAGGTTCCGAGAACCGCGCGAAGCTAATGGCGCTCGAGTGCTCCAGATGGGTAGCTCAAGCACCCTTCCTGAGCTGCTTTTCAGCTTTATGGGCGTCTTCCACTGCTTCCTTAACCTGGACTGACATCTTATTCCTATGATCACCAGCTCCAACTTTATTTCCTTTCTTGGAAGCCTTTCCCATGGTTTTTATCCTGCCCGTTGTTTTCACCGCCCATCCAAATGAAAGCTTCCATTTTCCTTTATTTTCTTTCTCTGTTCCAGGCAGAGACTTTAAAGCGTATTTTATAATTTTATCCCTTTATCTTTTTGAGGAAGACACTATCTTGAAATTACTGGAAGGGGGGTGGGCAGAATGTGCCAGGGTCTTGGGGGGACTTCCCGATTAATTCTGACCGTTCTAAGTGAACGTTGACTGCTTTCTCTACTCTTCTTCTTTTTTTTTTTTTTAATTTTTTAAAAATGTCTATTCAGTTTTGAGAGAGAGAGAGAGAGAGAGAGAGAGAGAGTGAGCAAGGGAGGGGCAGAGAGAGGGAGACACAGAATCAGAAGCAGGCTCCCGGCTCCGAGCTGTCAGCACAGAGTCCCACGCGGGGCTCGAACTCACAGACCGCGAGATCATGAGCCGAGCTGAAGTCGGATGCCCAACCGACTGAGCCACCCAGGCGCCCCACCACTCTTCAACCTTCAAGCCACACGCCCTGGCTTCTGCCTTGGTCACTCCACGGAAACGGGCCTTGCAAAGGGCACCTGGGACCTCCTTGTCATTAAGGAAGGGGGCGCGTCTTCACCTGTAACCGTGTCCACTTGACTTAACGTTTGGCACCAGCGACCTTCCTTTCCTTCTAGATCCCTTCTCTTCCCCTGGCTTCCATTGCACTGCGTCCTCCCGGTTTTCCTCCTGTTCCGTGGCTGCTGTTTCTCCACCCGCTTCTCAAACCCCTCCTCCCCTGCACCCCTGAGCATTGAAGCTCCCCTCTGCTGACCCCAAGCCTGCCTTCTCTTCTCACTCAGTTTTTCTCCCTATGGAGTCTCATCCTGCTCCCCCCTCCAATGTCCTGCTCTCTGCCCTGGCCCCCAAATGTATACCTGTAGCTCAGCCTTGTTGGAGCTTCAGACCCTTTCTCTGACCTCTCGGCACGGGTGACTCGCGCTGGCACGTCCAGTACTGACTTTGGGTTCTGCCGCCTCGGATCTGGCCACCCTTCAGTGTTTCTTTTCCCGTGAATGGCCTCACTCTCCAGCCAGCTGCGCACACCAGACAGCCTCCGTTGTCTTCGCCTCCCCGGCAGCCCTTTCTCCTCCTCCTGGGATTTATGCCTCTGTCTTCTTCCTTTTCTCATTCATTCCCTGTGGTTGGAGTGGGTCTGGGAAAACCTCGGACACGTGCCCCATAAAGACCTCATAAAGAGTCTCTGAGCAATATGGTGGCCGCTGAAATTTAAATGACTTAATGTAAAGCCAGGTTGAAAATCCCCGTCTTCAGCTGTCCTTGCCATGTTGCGAGCCCTCGGTAGCCGCAGGTTCTACCCTTTTAGCCATAGCGATGGGTCAGGTGCCCATTCGGGAGCCACCCTTGGGGTGATGAAGGCCCTGTGCAGGTGGTGACTGTGGAGCACGAGATGGGAGAAGAAGGGCCTGCTTGAGGATGAAGCCAAGGCAGAGGAAAGAAAAGAAGATTCAGGCATCCTTCGAGTGTTCGATCCAGCCGTGTCTGGGGCTTAACGTTGCTTAACGTTTCAGTCACGCGTCAGTCACACCACCCCGATTTTTGTGCCTCGATCCAGAGGGTTTGAGTTGCCCATCTGACATTTGCAGTTGATTAAAAAACGAGTGTCCTGATAGTAACGACGACCTTCTGAACGTGGAAGTAAGGTCTTTAATCAGCATCTTGAGCGTGCAATCAGTGCGCCACGGGGAGAAGAGAGCCCTTCTTACGCCCGTGGAATCGTGATGGTTTCTTTTCTGCCGGATCTCGGTTTGCTGGAATTTGTAAATTCAGGCGGAGGGTAGGAGGGGCGTGAGCGCTAAGAGACAGAAAAGAAAGAGGGGAGAGACGGTGGTAACTCAGACTGGTCGTAAGCATTGCGTTGGGAGGGCAGCTGAAGCTCTTGTCCCTCTGTTTCCCTTTGTCGATGATGAAAGAGCAGTAAATAGCCTCTTGTTCAGCGAGTGCCAAGTATCTGTGGTGCTGGCAGCTTCTAGCTGCAGTTTCGTTCTTAGCGCTTTCGTTATCGTTGGCTCCAAAGACGGCTCTCTCTCTCTCGTTAACGCGCGCTCTCTTTGTGATTGACGTTCTCCAGAGGGGGCTGAATTCATGGGCCCGAATTCCCATCTAGGCACACCGCGCATAGAGGGAAATTAAAATAATGTTACACTTTCGCCGAGGTCCCGGGTCCTTCTCATTTTACCAGCACCCGCCAGACCCAAGACTAGGCCGGTGTCAGGGTGCGGTGGGCCAGGCAGGGATGAAGCAGGTGGCAGGTGGACCCGATATTCGGCTGAAGCTTGAGGCCACGGAGCACATTTCAGGAAGATGATGAGCAGTGGTCTCCACGGGTGGGCACTGAGGGTCCCGCAGTCCTGCTTGGTGATGGGGAAGCAAGAATGCAGGGAGGTCCAGGCCAGCACTTCTTGTCTGAGCGCGGAAGGACTGGATGTAAAAGCAACAGTTCACATTTGATGGAGGGCTTGTTGTGTGTGAGACCCCGTGGCACCCTCTTTGTGGGTGAGAATGGAAATTGCTGCTCTGTGAACGGGGACACCGAGGCACAGAGATGTCCTGCGATTTGGGAACGGCACACAGATAGAGAATGATAAGCTCCTGTCTGGCTGTGGAGCTAAAGAGCTCAACCCCAATGTTATAATGCTTCTCTACGTATTGAAAATAGCTACTTGGAGCCCAGCTGTGGGACTGGAATTTTGGGGAGAACTCCAGTTCCTGGGAGACAATGCGAGGGGCCAGACAGGACCCCAGGCCTACAGAGAGGATGGCTTGGGGTGGTCATAGCAATGAGGGCATACAAACTAAGCTCAGAGTTATTCCACAGGGAAGGGGCTTGGTGATGGAAGACGTTTACAAGACTATCCTCGAATTATTTGTTTTATTTTATTATTTTTTAAATGTTTACTTATTTTCGAGAGGGAGAGAGACAGAGCGCGAGCAGGGGAGGGCAGAGAGACAGGGAGACACAGAATCCGAAGCAGGCTCCAGGCTCCGAGCTGTCAGCACAGAGCCCGATGCGGGGCTCGAACTCACGGACCGCGAGATCATGCCCTGAGCTGAAGTCAGACAGTTAACTGACTGAGCCACCCAGGTGCCTCTGTCCTCAAATTGTTTAAAAGCAGTGTAAGAAGTGCACGCTTGGCCTAAATCCTCACCCACTCTGACCAGCCATTGTCCAACACTATTATGGATCGTCTCTTCATTTAACCACAGAGATCCCAAGAGTAGTTTGAATCAGGTGCACGGCTGGCCAGTCAGGGCCTGCGCTTCCCAGCCTGCCTTGCGGCTGCACAGCCACAAGCCTGTGGACGTGAGCCGAAGTGAGAGCACAGCTTCCGCGTTGTGCTGTCCGAAGGGATGAGACGTTCTCCCAAGCTTCCTCCTGGCCGTGATGAGGATGGGGTGGAGATACAAGAGACTACTCCTGACCCCGGAGTGGAAATCCTATATTAAAGTCAGCCAAGCTTCCTCATCTGCCTTGGATCACTTCCTTCAGGAACTTTCCGTTCCATGCAAGAGGAATGAACTTTCAAGTCCCCAAAAGTTGCGACGCTTCAGACAAGTCGCTACCTAACACGCAGCTGACTCGTGTATCGTAATGTAATTTTATTTTCCCCACCAGAGCGAAGGCTAAAGATGAAGTTGTTCTTTCGTAGACTCACAGAGTGGCATTGGTGGAATTCAGAGTCTGGCCGGAAAGACTGAGATGATGTGAAAGCGTGGTGATAGAGATATAAAGAAAGCATTAGGGGAGCGCTGGGATTCCTCAGCCTGGCGTGGCTTGTTGGAGGCAATACTTAAACTCTAAGGCACATGGGATCGCACACACCTTACGTGGCCAGTACTGGTAGAGCCTACACGTGGCTGGCCTAAGATGGCCAAACACTAAAATTGCACTTGGCTGTACTTGTGGAGGAGGATTTACATGATAAACTAGAAAGTATGGCTAAGTAACGCCTTGTTCACTCCGGGGTTCCTTTTTGAAGAGGACGAATCATCTTCCAATCTTGCCAAAAGACAGAAAGGCCACGTGGCTCCTTCTATCACCAGGTGCACAGAGCTGTCCTCCCGAGGAGCTTATAAGGTCCTGGGGTGGGGAAGAACTTCTGGCAACGAATCCAAAATGGTTTAGGTACAAAAAGAGGGATTTACTTTCTGCCTCATATCAATGGAAATTTCAGGGGGTTTATGGATTCAGGCATGGCTGGATTTAAGGCTCAGTGAATTTAACAAGGACCCAGGGCACGTTAGTGCGGGCTGCTGTAACAAAATACCAGAGCTTGGACGGCTTACATGATGGGAATTTATTTTGTCACAGTTCTGGTGGCTGGAAAGTTTAAGATCAAGGTCTGGCAGAGTTTCTTTTCTGGTGAGAGCTCCCTTCCTGGCTTGCAGGCGTAGGCTCTTGCTGTGTCCTCACATGATGGAGAGACAGTGAGCAGAAAAGCTCTCTGGCATCTCTTCTTACAAGGACACCTGTCCCATGGGGGGTGGGGGGCACCCTCAAGACCTTATCTAAACCTCATTATTTCCCAAAGGCCCCACCTTCAGATCCCATCTCACTGGGGTTAGGGCTTCAACAGAGGATTTTGGGGGAAGCACGATTTAATCCATTGCGTGGAGTCACTTCATAGCTTGGCCCTGTCCTCCTTCATGTTGGCCTCAATCTTAGGTTCCATGTTGGGGTAAAGGTGGCTGCCGGCAGCTATAGGCCTGCCCGCTGTGAACTCAAGTCCGAGAGAAAGGCGTGAGGGCCTCGCTCAATCAGTGCAAGACGCGCAGACCTCATCTTCTTGAATCTGTTTGGACCAGGAGCTCGTCCCTCAGCCATTTGTTTGGGGCAGGGGAATGCAGCGTCTGGATTGGCCAGGGCTGAGTCCTGGGCTCCGTTCTGGGGCTGCGGGGAAGTTAGCTGCCCCTGAATCCCATGCACCAGAGAGCGAAGGGTGGGTCCCCCGAGGAGAGTGTAGTGGGAAGGGAAAGGGGGAGAGCAGGATTGGGCCGAGGGAGAAGCTGAATGGCGATGCAGGCCGGCCTCAGCCCATCCTGGGGAGCTCTGGAGATACATGGGCCGTCAGAGTCCTCCCTGTTGGGCTGAATGGTTGGGCCTTTATACCGACCATGTCAGTCATTGGCTGTGGGCTGGGCTGGTGCTCCGCTTTGAGCTTGGGCACGATGGCATTCTGCAGCTGAGGCAGATCCTGAGGGAACTAGACAGCTAGAGGCTCCTAGCTGACAACTTGAAGGGGCTTAAAGGGGGTCCTGGCTGGCGCAGCACCTTGTTCACCCCAAAAGAACGGGTGAATATGTGCCAACATAGAGATGTGGGCAGGCCAGTATCAGCAGGGAGTGTGCTTACCATGTGTACCCAGGAATTGAGTTTTACAGCACTGCCAACGTTGTGGGAGAGCCGGAGGGGATTTGTCCCTGACCTCCCTCACGGAGTGACACAATGTCTGCTTACACGAGAGTGCTGACTGCAGCAGCTCCTGTGACAAAGGTCTGGGTTAGGTCTGTCCTTGGCTGGAAGCTCATGTTGTTACGGTGTGTGGTTAGAACTCACCACCTGAGTGTGAGTTGCCGGCAGGGACAGCCCCAGGGAAGGAATGAGAAAACAGCTCATCTATGAGTGGGGCACATTTTATGATGATGTACATCGAATCAGGAGTTTCTGATATCTATTCGTAACGCTCCCATCGTGGCCAGCCACTTCACTGTGTAGCTGAGTTTTAAAAATCATACTTTATGTATTTTATTTTGGGATAGTTTCAGACTTACAGCAAAATTGCAGAGACAGTGCAGAGAGTCCCCCACATGTCCCTGGTCCCCCTTCCCCCATCGTGAACATCTTGCATCATCACAGTACCTTTGTTAAAGGCTGGGAAACCAGCTTTGGTCCACTGCTACTCACTGCACTCCACATTTTGTTTTGATTTCGCTGGTTTCCCATTAATGTCCTCTTCCTGGTCCAGGGTCCCATGTAAGAAACCACATTGCATTGCGTGACCACGTCTGCTTGGTCTCTTCGGGTCTGTGACAGTTTCGCTCTTCCCTGGCTTTTCATGACTTTCGTGATGGTTTTGAGAAGCACCGGTCAGATTGTCTGTGGCAGGTCTCTTAATTTGGGTTTGTTTGATTTTTTTTTTCTTTTTTTTAATGGTCAGGCTGGGGTTGTGGGTTTCTGGAAAGAATACCACAGAGGTGAGAATATCACATCATATCAGGGGCACATGACACCCACCTGGCATCACGGGGATGCTAGCCTTGGTCGCTTGCTGAAAAGAATCTTCTGTAAGTGAGTTTTGATAACTCAAACTTGGCTTCAGGGGGTCTTAACATTTTTATGTGAATTTCTCTTGGGGTCTTAAATCTCAACTTTTACTCACGGAAAGGATGTGGGTTGTGATACAAGAGTATTAATTAGCTGTAATACTGATGGGAGGGCAGTTCCTACATCACTGTCTGATGGCCTTCCTTCTGTCCCTTCCTATATACTGTTTCCTGCCTTTTCTCCACCAGACTCAACACTGCTGAGTACCCAGACACCTACTCTGCCATGACATTAACAGCATCTGCCTAGGAATATTCCAGTGTGTCAGCTACTTTGCTTCTTCCTTCCTTGGTTCCTTCCCTCCTTCCTTTTCATATATCTACAGGTTTTCATTTTTATGTTTACATACAAGTATATAAATATATTAATTTGGCTTGCAATTAATCTGTATTTTTTTTTAATTTTTTTTTTCTAACGTTTTTATTTATTTTTGGGACAGAGAGAGACAGAGCATGAACGGGGGAGGGGCAGAGAGAGAGGGAGACACAGAATCGGAAACAGGCTCCAGGCTCCGAGCCACCAGCCCAGAGCCCGACGCGGGGCTCGAACTCGGGGACCGCGAGATCGTGACCTGGCTGAAGTCGGACGCTTAACCGACTGCGCCACCCAGGCGCCCCTCAATTAATCTGTATTAATTAAGTGGTATGCAGAACAAAATTAGCTCTGTTTTTCCAACTCCGTGTCCAAATATTTTAATTTTTTTAATGTTAATTTTTGAGAGAGACAGAGCGTGAGCAGGGGAGGGGCAGAGAGAGAGAGGGAGACCCAGAATCTGAAGCAGGCTCCAGGCTCTGAGCTGTCAGCATGGAGCCTGACACGGGGCTCAAACTCATGAACTGTGAGATCATGACCTGAGCCGAAGTCGGACTATTAACTGACTGAGTCACCCAGATGCCCCCCCCCCCCCACCAATATTTTAATACTGTGCATTGAAAAAGCTTTTATTTCCCAACTTATTTTAGGATTTATTTTTACTCATAATTAGGTTCCTGATATCTTATATGTCTGTTAATCTCTATCTCTTTACTTTTTTTAAATTGAGCTACACATACCACAAAATTCTTAGTTTTAATACAGTGATTTTTAGTACATTCATAAGGTTGTGCAAC
Source organism: Felis catus (assembly GCF_018350175.1). Lineage (NCBI taxonomy): Eukaryota > Metazoa > Chordata > Mammalia > Carnivora > Felidae > Felis > Felis catus. The sequence goes on from NC_058370.1 coordinate 6,637,161, forward strand.
CATCACCACTACTAATTCTAGAACATTTTCATCACCCAAAATGGAAGCCTCAGCCCCTGGCAATGACTAATCTACTTTCTGTCTCTGTGTGACAATAAAAAAATACGCCCCTCTAGGGCCATGTTTAACTTCTGGATCACAGAACCTTCCATTTTCTCTCTTTGTCATTTTTCAGATTCAGAAACAAACAAACAAAAGAACAACTATAAATTTTCCTGTTTAAAATTCTGCGTGAAAATTATAAGAACATTCAAAATTTCTTCTTCTTAATCTCTTGAATTTCAAGGAGACTCTGAATGGAGAGTGAGTTGTTTTCTGAGCACTTCAATGCAAGGAACAGGTCAGGGTACTTTTTATGTCTTTTTTAAAAGAACATCTTTTCTTTGTACTCTGCTGGATCTTCTTTTGAAAACTTAGAGTAAAATCCAATTTGCTTCTCCAAGTCTACTTTCTTATGGCTGATTCACAAATTGTAGCAAATTCATGACAGGAGGCAGGGGTTTCTCGTGTGCAGAAGACAAAACGATCCATGTTGTTCCAAGTTCGGCTCGATGCCACCAAATCTGGCTGGAGGATCAGATCTGATGCGTAAAAAAACCCTCTGCGGTGTCCAGACATACTCTCTGTATATTTCCTGGTTAAAAAAAAAAAATCTTAGCACATTAGAGTTGTGTTTCCTTCATTAATCACAAAATGGAGTGCTTTTAACTTTCCTCAGCTCCCCCGTTTTTTCCCCTTTGCTTGGTTAACACTTGGGTCTTCTGTTTTGAATGTTGTGTTTCTGGGGCCATTACCGAGGTGAAGTTATGGCTGTAGGGTTTGCACCATTGAGTTGTTTCACACCAGGGTGGGCTGGTGCAGAGCAGGGCTTTCCCTCCGTAGATGGGCATCCGGATCACCCAGGAAATCTTGTCAAAATGCAGAATCTGGTTCAGTAGGTCCGGGGGATAACGATGCTGCCGATTCACAGACGACCTGGAACAGCACGGAGAGAGATGTAGCCATTTTTAGACTCTGGGGAACAGTGCTCTGAGGAACAGGCCCAGTGTGGAATGCACTCTGATGATGGTGGGGAGCAGTCCACGCCCAAACAGCGGATGTTCCCAGCTGTTGTGTTCATATCAGTGCTTTTCATGTGTGACCAGTGATGGTGGCCAAAGGCTCCACACTGGGGCTGCTGCCTAAAAGGGTAATTTGGGCCTAATGTCCTGCCCTTTCTGGGGAGTCTATGCCTCACTTTAACATCCTTAGTGAATTCCTTTGTATTTAAATTGGACGGGGTGGGTTTTGTTATTTATGTTCAAGGATCTGGCCCATTCTTACATTCCAATTTGGGTAATTGCTGGCCATCTTTCGTCAACTTGGAAGAAGACTGCTGGGATCGATTAGCAATGCCTGCACTGATCTAGAGCTAGGGAGCAGGACCACGCGACGTGCATCGTGCTTTTGGCATCCCTGTGCCATGGTCTGTATTCGTTTCCTAAATGTCGTAGCTTAAAACCACAGGAATTTATTCTCTCACAGTTCTGGAGGTCAGAAACCCAAACTGGGTTGACAGGGCTTTGTTCTTCCTGGAGTCTGTAGGACAGAATCTGTTTCCCTGGATACTTTGGCTTCTAGAGGCCCAACTGCTCTCTTGACTCATGGGCCCTTCCTCCGGTCTCAAAGCCAGCAGTTAGAATCCAAATCTCTCTCTGACCTGCTTGTATCGCATCTCCTTTTCTAACTCTGGCCCTCCTGCCTCCCTCACATAAGGACCTTCTGATGACATTGGGCCCATCAAGATAGTCTGTCTTAAGACCCATAACCTTAATCATGTCTGCAAAGTTCCTTTGGCCGTGTAAGGTAACAGAGTCTAGGGATTAGGAGTGGGCGTCTTTGGAGGCCACTATCTTGTTGGTCACATGTCTGTTCATCAGAGTCTCAGACCCTCTAGGGGGCATTCTTAGCCCACCCATAGATACTCAGTTCTTTGGCAACCGACTCAGGCTAACTCAAGATTAATGTATTCATTTATAATGATGACAGTCCTCTTCAGAGACCATGGTACTTGAGTGTTATGTATAGAGGGTCCCGTCTTTCTGAAATTCCTGGGAATGTAGACTGTTACCCAGAGGGTTCTTGATGACTTAGGAATCAGAGAAGAGGAGGCAGGATGGTTGGGAGGGTGCACCTGATTCCATGAAAGCCTAAGAGAACCCTCTTGCCCTGTTGGTGGGAAGGCAGACTGGTGTGGCTGCTCTGGGAAACAGTGTGGAGGTTCCTCAGAAAATTAAAAATAGACCTACCCGATGACCCAGCCATAGCACTGCTAGGAATTTACCCAAGGGATACCGGAGTGCTGATGCATAGGGGCACTTGTACCCCAATGTTTATAGCAGCAATAGCCAAATTATGGAAAGAGCCTAAATGTCCATCAACTGATGAATGGATAAAGAATCTGTGGTTTATATACACAATGGAATACTACGTGGCAATGAGAAAGAATGAAATCTGGCCTTTTGTAGCAACGTGGATGGAACTGGAGAGTGTGATGCTAAGTGAAATAAGCCATACAGAGAAAGACAGATACCATATGTTTTCACTCTTATGTGGATTCTGAGAAACTTAACAGAAACCCATGGGGGAGGGGAAGAAAAAAAAAAAGGAAAAAAAGAGGTTAGAGTGGGAGAGAGTCAAACCATAAGAGACTCTTAAAAACTGAGAATAAACTGAGGGCTGATGGGGGGTGGGAGGCAGGGGAGGGTGGGTGATGGGCATTGAGGAGGGCACCTGTTGGGATGAGCACTGGGTATTGTATGGAAACCAATTTGACGATAAATTTCATATTAAAAAAAAAAAGAAGAAAATCTTTATCCTTAAAGCAATTCTTCTCCCTAGAGCCTGGGAAACTCCTTTCCTTTTGATAGAACAGAAACTGGTAAACTGTGGCCCACCACCTGTTCTTATAAATAAAGTTTTATTGGGACACAGCTAGACCTGTTGGTTTATGTATGGTCACGGCTGCCGTCATACTAGAATGGTACAATTTAGTGGTTATGACATGAATGGCCTGCAAAGCCCAAACTATTTACTCTTTGGCCCCTTGTAGAAAATGTTTGCCAGCCCCTGATACCTTACTACACACCTCTGCCCCCCAAAAAGATTGCCCCCCCCACAATCTTCAGCATATGTTAAACTTGCCCGAGGGAAGCTTATTAAGACACAAATCCTGGAATGGGGTCCAAGAATTTGCTTTTCTGTCAAGTTCCCAGAGGATCCTGATGATGCTGTCTGAGGACCACACTTCGGGAGCTGCACCACTAGGCTGTAAACTCTGCGAAAGCAGGGACTCCGGTTGGTTCTCTGGCGTATGCGGTTGTGACATTGCGGGCACTTAATGCACGTAGTAATAGCTGAATAAGTAGCTGGTCCTGTTGTCTTTCTCTTAGAGCCGATCAATACTGATGCACCAAAAACACCTTTCTATGTGTGTGGTGAGCGAAATCGTGCCCCCTCCCCAAAGACGTCCGTGTCCCAATCCCCGAACCTGTGAATATGTTACTTTCTGTGGCAGAAGGGACATCGCAGTGTTGATTAATACAGTGGACTTTGAGATGGGGAGATAATCCCAGATGATCCAGAAGGCAGGCACAGAGACCCGCCCCACAAGCACGCTTCTCGGTGTGGACACCCTTCCGCTCTGCGTCCTGATTTACAGACCCTCCTCCCCTCCCACAAAAGCAGCTGGGCCTGCTGCGTGCTTGTGAGCCTGGAGCTGAATTAGGACGCTCCTCGCACAGCCTTGCTCTCCCTGTTTAGGGAAACGGAAGTCAAACCGCTGTTGGCAGAAGCTGAGAGGAGAGAGCGCTGCTGTTCTTGGTGACACGTGAGGAGAACGGTGCGTGTCACCTCTGCTGACGCCAGTGCTCTGGATTGGACAGCAGCGTCCGTCACCTGCACATCCCTTCCCCTCATTCTGCAGGAGGCTGGTCGGTCCTCCGGGCAGACACCTGCTTTCAGCCAGAGACCGAGATCGGATGAGGGATCGGCACAGTGTGGTGGCTTGGTGCAGGGCCACGCGTCCGGCTCTCGTCCCGGAACCTCTGCAGGAGCACCATCAGGGGCCGGCCTTCCCCCACTCCGTGTTCGCCGGGATGGAGACGGGCAGGCAGAAAATGCACCTGTGTGGGGCAGTGAGCCGGGGAAGGGGGCTGCGGCGGAGGGGTGACCGGCACCCCCAGCTGGAGCGACAGCAGCCCTGGAGCAGGCAGGCCCCGCAGACACGTACTTGTCTGGGGCGAGGGGCCCAGGCCACGTGCCAACGTCGGTGGTCATCCACTGTGCAATTCCTCCACCCCCGTGCGTAGACCTAGGCGCGATGTCTCTCTCTCAGCTGGAGGCAAGCAAGCCTCAGAGAAGGGCTCGGCTGCCGGCTGTTGGCCACTGTGCTCTCTGCAGCCGGGGAGAGTCTCAGGCCTGGAGAGGGACAGGGCAGTGCACAAACATCCACCACAGCCCTCGTCCGTGGCCTCTGGATGATGCAAACGGGTGATCGCGTCCGTCCGTTTCCATCAGTCAAGTCTGCTCAGGCCGAGCTGCGCTCGGAGTGGTCAAGCTCTAAAGCCAAACAGGAAAAGAAAATTATGAGGAGCCAGAGTCACCCTCTCAAACCCCAGTGAGAGGCTCCTGCCAGGAGAAGCCATGGGAACGTAAACCAACCAAAGAAACAGGGAATTTCATGTCTTTCGTGTCCTGGGTATCAAGCTTATCCTCGCGGAACATTGCACCGGCTAGGAGCTCCCTATTTAGATGATCTCCCTCTCTCTGTAGAAAAATACAGAACATAGAGAATTGAGCTTGCGTGTGTTAGATGTATGTATTCCTCACACCTGTCAGAATGGCTAAAATTGACGATGCAAGAAACAGCAGGTGTTGGTGAGGATGTGCAGAAAAGGGGAACCTTCTTGCATTGTTGGTGGGAATGCAAGCTGGTTCAGCTGCTCTGGAGAACGGCGTGGAGGTTCCTCAGAAAACTAAAACTAGATCTACCCTACAGTCCAGCAATTGCAGTGTTAGGTATTTACCCAAAGGACAGAAAAGAAATAAAGATTTAAAGGGGTACATGCACGCCGATGTTTATAATAGCATTATCAGCAATAGCCAAACTATGGAGAGAGCCCACATGTCCATGAACATGGATAAAGAACGGGGGTTCCACGGTTTCACACATGTGGAACTTAAGAAGCAAAACAGATGAACATATGGGAAGTTGGGGGGGGGAAGAGAAGAGAGGGAAACAAACCATAAGAGACTCTTAACGATAGAGAACAAACTGAGGGTTGAGGGCAGGAGGTGGGTGGGGGATGGGCTAGATGGGGCATGAGTATTTTTTTTTTTCAACATTTATTTATTTTTGGTACAGAGAGAGACACAGCATGAACGGGGGAGGGGCAGAGAGAGAGGGAGACACAGATAGGGAAACAGGCTCCAGGCTCTGAGCCATCAGCCCAGAGCCCGACGCGGGGCTCGAACTCACGGACCGTGAGATCGTGACCTGGCTGAAGTCGGACGCTTAACCGACTGCGCCACCCAGGCGCCCCGGGGCATGAGTATTAAGGAGGGCACTTGTTGGGATGAGCACTGGGTGTCGTATGTAAGTGAGGAATCCCTGAATTCTACTCCTGAAACCAATATTGCCCTGTATGTTAACTAAATTTTAAATTTAAAAACTGTATCATTGGAGCCCAACACAACACTGGTGTCCTTGCCATCAGCCTGCCCACGGCCCCCTTTTGTTACTGTAGAATATTAATCCTTGTATGCTCTGCCCTTGAGCAGCCAAGAAGTGGTATCCGTGTGTGGGGAGGATGGACGCACAATAAATACAATAGAGCACGACAGATGCAACAAAGAGGTCGCCGTTGAGACCAGAATGAGTTCTGACCGTTTGACATGCTTTCACAATGTTCCTCTGTTCCCTTGGCTCGCTCTCCTCTGTGGAAGGATTTTGTAAGTGGTGGGCCCAGCCACGGAAGTTCTCTCTTACTGAGCGAGATCTAAAAATCACAACCGTTGGCCTCCTTCAGAGTCCGATGAGGTTGACCGTGAAGATTTTCTCGTTTCGCCGAATTCATAATTTAAGGGAACATTGGCTGACAAAAATAGATACGGACATCATCTGAAATGGAAGGGGACAGGAGAACATTAAGTGCTCCAAGGACAGGTGGGTTGACTGTTTTGTGCTGGAACATCTCTCCCTGAAACAGAAGGAGAAAATAGCCCTGTATGTATGATCCGAACCATGGTAACATGAGTGTTTTCTTTGCTAGGAATGGCTTTTTTCTCCCCCCTTAAAACCAAGGCTTTTATAGAAAACATTTCTTTCAAAGAAAAACAAGAGCGGGCTTCTTGGTTGGCAAGGAATAGTCCAGGTTTGCCTCAAACACGCTCATGCTTTTTTGAGAATGGAGACTGGCCTGGTGGCGGGTCCATCACGTGCAGCCATGCTTGACGTCCAGGTGGATGCGTTCTGCGTGAACGTGCGGGTGGCCGAGAACAGTGTGTGATTGCTGGGTGCAGTTGCCACTGGCCGTTCTGTCCTTCCGGTGTCACCGTGGGCTGGCATCCGCAGGACGTTTGCCCCCAAACCTTTCCCTCTCTGGTGCTGCTGGGCTCATTAGCTTTTTTCCTTCTGGGGATCGGCCACATGTTTTGCTTGGTAATGTCTCCCAAGTTCAGAGAGATGTAACACTCAGTGCTGTTGATTCATTCATGTTCCTGAAGGGAGGAAGTACATTTCCAGGAGGGCTTCCAGAAGTGAGACCTCAGTGATAAAACCCGCATTTTGGCCCTAGATCGAATTGCAAACCATTGATTCCATGTGTACTGAAATGCTATCTAACTAAATCCTTGCCTCTGTTCATGTATTTGATCATTCATTCATTCATTCACTCGTTGGCTCCTTCATTTGGTCACTTATTCTTTGGTGTTTGCCATGAACTGAGTTAGGTCCTTGCAACATTACATACCGAAGCCCTAGCCGCGCTGTGACTGTGATTGGAGATAGAGGCTGGAGAAGGCCATTAGGTTAAACGAAGTCATCAGGGCGGGTCCCTAATGCAGTGGGACGACAGCCTCGGAAGAAGAGGAAAATCTCTCTCTTTCTGTCCCCCACTCCATGAGGCGTGGTCATCAGGAAGCCAGGAGGAGGGCTGTTACCAGCACCTGACCATTGCTGGCATCCTGATCTTGGACTTGCAGCCTTCAGAACCGTGAGAAAATAAATTTCTTCTGTCTCAGTCACCCAGGCTGTGGTATTTTGTTACGGCGGGTGTGAGCTAACTAATTAATACCGTCTCTTATTCCCTTAACAAACATTTGCTCAGTATATGTCAGGCACCACGAGAGATACTAGACATGAAATGGCAGACGTGTCCTTGGGACGTTCGCTGTCGGGTGCCTACCTACAGCCATCCCTCTTGTTCCTGGCAGCAGCACGATGTGGATTGTGGTGGGTCTGAGCTTGGCACGACACTCCTCTTTCTTCATTAATGGCTGAAGTATGGGCATGTGACCTGGTTCTAGTCCATGAGTAATAGGGAGAAGGGGCTACTGGTAATTATTTCCCTTCCTGAAAAGAGAAAAGCACACAAGAAGAAAGGCTTTTTGCCCCTCCTAACTTACTTTCTGCTTTAGATGCATTTTGGTGAAGATACAGTATTTGGTGCTAGGGCAGCCATGTTGCAATCTTGAGGCAAGGGTGGGGGGGGGGAGAGAGAAGGAGGGGGGGGGGAGATGGAGAGAGGTTGATCCACTGTCACTGAATCACTGAACCTACAGATGTTTGTTAGGTAACATAATTGACTGCTTTTCTGTCTAAGTGACCATGTGTAGGCTACTTTGTTCTTTGTTGCCCAAAACATCCTTATTGGTACAGTCCCTGCCTTCAAGGGCCTTATAGTCTGATGGGGTGTATAGACTCTTAGATACTGACAATAGAACACCATGAGTATTTTAACAGAGGCATATACAGAATGGTACGTAAACACATTGTCTCATAAAACCAAAAGGTTCTTTCTACCCCTTAGCCTCTGTTGAGGAGTGATATTCCAATGTATGTCTTTTCTCATTTCTAATGTCACTTCTTCAAGATGACCCAAGATTCTCTTTTTTTTTAATTAAAATTTTTTTCATGTTTATTTATTTTTGAGAGAGAGACAGAGCACGAGCAGGGGAGGGGCAGAGAGAGAGGGAGATACAGAATCCAGGGCAGGCTCCAGGCTCTGAGCACAGAGCCCAATGTGGGGCTCGAACTCACGAACTGTGAGATCATGACCTGAGCTGATGTCAGACGCTTAACCGACTGAGCCACCCAGGCATCCCCAAGGTTCTCTCTCTTTTTTTTTTTTTTATTTAAAATTTTTTTTTTCAACGTTTATTTATTTTTGTGACAGAGAGAGACAGAGCATGAACGGGGGAGGGGCAGAGAGAGAGGGAGACACAGAATTGGAAACAGGCTCCAGGCTCTGAGCCATTAGCCCAGAGCCCGATGCGGGGCTCGAACTCACAGACCACGAGATCGTGACCTGGCTGAAGTCGGACGCTTAACCGACTGCGCCACCCAGGCGCCCCCAGCCAAGGTTCTCTTTTTAATAGTAATTTCTTTTTGTTTTTAAGATTTTATTGTTAAGTAATCTCTACACCAAATGTGGGGCTCGAACCCACAACCCCAAGACCAAGAGTTAGGTTCTCTACTGACTAAGTCAGCTGGGCGCCTGTCCCCACCCAAGATTCTCTTTTTAAAGACCACATCAAAAAAATTAAGACCACATCCTACTTGGAGGCAGAAGAGGATGTCAGTATCGTGTAATGCTTAAGGATGGGGATTGTGAGGGACACTGTCTGGGTTCCAGTTCTGCCTCCACCTTGTACCACCTGGGTGATCTTGACCAAGATATTAAAAAATTTTTTTAATGTTTATTTATTTACTTATTTAGAGAGAGAGAGAGAGAGAGATAGCGTGAGTGGGGGAGGGGCAGAGAGAGAGGGAGACACAGAATCCGAAGCAGCTTCAGTCTCCGAGCTGTCAGCACAGAGCCCGACGCGAGGCTCGGACCCACGAACTGTGAGATCATGACCTGAGCCCAAGTCGGATACTTAGCCGACTGAGCCACCCAGGTGCCATGTGACCAAGATCATTTAAACCCCACTTTCATCATCTGAGAGATGGGGATAATGCTAGAACCTGGCCGAAGCATGTGGAACACAGCAGTCTCTCAGTAAAGGTCGGTCGTGGTTATCTGTCCAACTTCACTGGTTTCCGTGAATGCCCGTCACGTGTGGGGTAGCCTTTGGTAAGACCCTGTTGTCTTAGATGAATCTCTAGATGCATTTAAGGAGGGTGGACATCTTCATAATGATGAGACTTCCTGTCTAAAAAGAATATTCTTTACTATTTCTCTCCTTTACGTGTCTTAATAAAGTTAAAATGTTTTTCTACCCACTTCTTATACTCATCTCTACATCTTACATTTTGTTCTGCGGATGCTGCTCTGGTAAATGGGGCATTTCCCCCCGCTATTCTCTGCTTTAGGCTAGTTCCTCTCTAGGTTGCCTGAGAACTCTGACAGTGTGGCCAAATTGTTAAAAACCAGACTCTTGAAAGGACCTCAGCCACAGGCTCCAAGATAGATGTACTTTGCTATACCCAGCCTCTAGGAAGTCCTTTTTATAAAGTGAAATCCGAATAGAAACCCTGACCCCTACAGCAGGTTGCTTTACTCTGAGGCCAGGCAGGGAGGAGGGAAGAGCTGAGCTGGGTGGGCAGCCAGGCCTCACCTAAGAGCCTCCGATTCCTTATCTGTAAAGTGGGGCCAATCATCCCTGCCTCTCAGGTTGGAGATAATGTTAAGCACTGAACGTGATGCTTGGCATGTTGTTGGTACTGAACTAATGGCTGCAAGTACAGGTTCTGGGCTCATCATATGGGTTCAGATTCCTGCACCCAGACATTTCCTAGCCGTGTGTCCTTCGGCAAGCGACTTGACCTTGCTGGGCCTCAGTTACTTAATCTAGCAAATGAAGATAACGATAGTATGGGATTTGGGGGCAGCTGTGGGAGTGAGGTGTGACAGTCCTTACGTGGGGCCTATGGAGGTCCAGTGCGTGCCGAGTGCCAGGCGTGCATGCTCTGTGAGGCCAGAGACCTTCTGTGCTTTGGCCACTCCTGCGTCCCAAGGTCGCTGAATGAATGAATGATCGGTGGGGTGAAAATATTAAACCGAGAAAATACAATGGTCTTTGACGAAAGCCCAGATCCATAGTTATCAGCTTTGAGTCTCTGTTTCAGAATTCGGAAAGAGGATCAAAGCCCAGTGGTTCCCATCTGGAGACTGTTTTGGCCTCATGGGACATTTGTCAACGTCTGGAGGCATTTCCGGGTTGTCACAACTGGGGGTGCTACCGACACTGGGCGGGTTGGGGCCGGGGATGCTGCCGGACACCCCACAGCACGCAAGCGCAGCCCCCACGACAGGAGTATCTGGCTGCAGGGGGCAGTGGTGCTGAGGCTGAGAAAGCTTGATACAGGCACAGAATTACTTCTGGTTCCCTAGAGTTTATCAGATCATCTAGTGCTGGGTGAGGCAGTCTGACCCAGTAGTTCCCGGCGATAGTAAGGAATTTCCCAAACTGTGAGGCAGGTAGCTGGTGCCTACAGTTGCCCAAGGATGCCGTGGTTTCTGTTCGATTTGCTAATCCTCCAGATATCCTGGTGGTAGTTTATTGGCTCAACTTCTCCTTGGATCAAATAGTCCTTAGGCATGAGATTCGCGGTAATTAAAGCTCAAGGAGATTGAAACTTTCCCCTTTGAGAAAGAGCTCGTGAGGTGAGTGATTCACATTCTCCAGTGAACCATCGACCCCCTGGGATTTTTCTTTTTGCTTTTGCTGGCTTTGCTACTCCCTCTGATTCATCCTGGCCTGGCTCCTTTATTTCCCCATCTGCAGTGACTGCTAAATTGTTGAAGAGCAGCAGAGAAGGCTCCTCAAAGCCTGGAGAATCCTTCTGGCTACGGGGGCTTCAACAGGATGTGATGGGTGAAGGAGCCTGTGAACGACACCGTCACTAACTACTCCTTACGCCCAGGGACTGGGGAGGGAACAGAATGTGAGAAATCACCTTTACATTTTAAATGCCACTCGGAATGCAGGGAATACAGCAGCGAGCATGTTCTAATTCATCAAATGCTTTCTCAGCAGTAGCCAAAGATCAGACTGACACGCTGTGGCATCGACTGCTGGCTCGCCTTCCCCAGTGTGTTTTTCCACCACATCACAGAAGAGCAAGTGTTACCCGTGGCCACTCAGAGCAGATACTGTTTCTCAGCCTTCCTCACAGCTAGAGTGTCCGTGTAGATGAATCCTGTCCAGTAGGATGGGGATGGAGGTTTTGTGGAGCATTTCTGGGAACACTTCCTAAAGAAGAGCTGGTGAATGCTTTCACCCCTCTGCCCTTTGTCCTTTCTTCCATCCTGCTGCTTGAAGATAACTGTGATGGTTGGAGCTCCAGTCAACCTCTTGCACCATGAGGTCCAGGGCTTCCGTCCAACAATCTGGAAAGAACTTGGGGTCCTTGAGGACTAACTGGTACAGAGCCGTCTTACCAGCCCTGGACCGGCTACATCTGGACTTTTCCCTGAGAGTGAGAGCATTTCCGTATTTTATCAAAGCCACCATCAGTCACCCTCCGTAAAATGTCATCCTCACCGCTACCGAGATCAAGAGAACGCAGCTGCAGCTCTCTTCTTGATTTCTGTACTTGAGAGTGTGTTTTCTTCCATGAAAACTCTTCTGACTTTATCAAGTGGGTTTCAGAGGCTCGGGAATGTTGTCCAAGGAAAGTGCCTTCGAAATGACAGAGGACGGGGAGATTTTAAGCTGTACACATAGCAGGTGCTCAAAAAATGTGTGAATTCCATGAGTGATGTAGGATGTTTCATCTGCCGTGGACCCGGGGTCTTGCTGGGCTCCAGCAAGGGTGTCAGTGAATGAAAGTAGAAATCCAGTGGCTTGTGAGAGCACACAGTTAAGTGGAGAGAAGCATTTACAAACAAAGAACCTTAATTGAGATATATGTGTGTGTGTGTGTGTGTGTGTGTGTGTGTATGTATGTACACACATATATATATATAATTGGCATATAACATTTTATAAGTTTAAAATGTACAGCATAGTGATCTGATACACGTGTGAAACGATCACCACAAGTTTAGTGAACACCTATCACCTCTCATTGTTACGCATCTTTCCCCGGTGATGAGAAGTGTGACGATCTGCTCTCTTAGCAACTTTCAAATGTATAACCCAGTATTGTCAGCTACAGTCACGCAGAACCCGTCTCACAACTGGACGTTTGTACCTTTTAACCACCTCCGTCCATTTCCGCCAGCCCCCACTCCCTTCCTCTGGCAGCACCAATCTGTTCTTTGTTTCTGAGTTGTTGTTTTTTAAGATTCCAGCATAAATGAGATCATTCAGTATTTGTATATCCCCATCTGACTTCCCTCCCTTAGTGTAGCACCCTAAAGATCCATTCATATTGTTATAAAAGGTAAGATTTCCTTTTTTTTTTTTTAATTTTTTTTTCAACGTTTATTTATTTTTGGGACAGAGAGAGACAGAGCATGAACGGGGGAGGGGCAGAGAGAGAGGGAGACACAGAATCGGAAACAGGCTCCAGGCTCTGAGCCATCAGCCCAGAGCCTGATGCGGGGCTCGAACTCACGGACCGTGAGATCATGACCTGGCTGAAGTCGGACGCTTAACCGACTGCGCCACCCAGGCGCCCTTTAAATTTTTTTTTTTTTAATTTTTTTTTCTCTCCTTCAATTTTTAAAGACTCCCCTTTTTATCTCTTTTATTTTTATTAAAAACATTTTTTTAATGCTTATTTATTTTTGAGAGACAGAGCGTAAGCAGGGGAGGGGCAGAGAGAGAGGGAGACACAGAATCGGAAACAGGCTCCAGGCTCTGAGCCATCAGCCCAGAGCCCGACGCGGGGCTCGAACTCACGGACCGTGAGATCGTGACCTGGCTGAAGTCGGACGCTTAACCGACTGCGCCACCCAGGCGCCCCAAGATTTCCTTTTTTTAAGGCTGAACGATTCTCCTCTTTATCCATTTATCCATTTGTGGCCTGTGGGTTGTTGAGGATATTTGAAATCTTTTTTGGAAAGTTTATTTAATTTGTTTAGTGACCTCTATGCCCAACGTGTAGGGCTGGAAGTCATGACTTTGAGATCACGAGTCGCCTCCTCTGCTGACCGAGCCAGCCAGGCACCCCAGGATATTTGAAATCTCAATCAGCTCCTCCGTTTCTGACCCCTCCCATACTCGGACCGATGCACTGTCACCCCTGCGGGGCTCCCCAACACCATCCTCCCTTCTTACAGGGCAGCACAGCAGGCTCTGTCGCCGGACCCCTGGCTTCCAGCTGAGGATGTCTTCTGGCCCGGCAGCTAGTAAAGTCACAGGACTGTATTCTGGCCAACAGGATGACGCACAGGTGCTGTCCACTTCCACGGTGGCCCTTGAGAGAAATGCCTCTCTGCCCACCCCCCCCCCCCGTTTTGTCTCCTTCTTGGGGACAGGCATGGGGAAAGGATGGTGGGAGCTCCCAGAAGGCCTCTTGGACCCCACGTTGGAAGCTGTGGGTTGAGGTTGGCAGAAGAACAAAGCAGAAGCCATCTGTGCATTGCTCTGATGGTTACAGAATTTCCATACCAGCCCTGCTCACTTACATTTTATTTAGTTTATTTAGGTATTATTACACGGTGCCTCTTTCCCAAACAAGAGTGGAGGTTGGCTCGCTTGGGCTTCCGTCACAAAGCGCCACAGACTGGGGGTCTTAAAGAACAGAAATGTGTTTCCTCGCCATTCCGGAGGCTCACGTCCCAGGTCAAGGTGTGCGCTCGGTTGGTTTCTTCTGCGGCCTCTCTCCTTGGCTTGCAGAATGCTGCCTTCCTGCTGTGTCCACATGTGGGCTTTCCTCTGTGTGTGCCCATCCCGCTGTCTGTGTGTCCAAATGTCCTCCTCTTGGAGGGACACGAGTTGCACTGGGTTAGAGCCCACGCCCATGGCCTCATTTTAACTTGATCCCTTCTTTTAAGGTTTTGCCTCAAAATACAGCCACATTCTGAAGAGGGGGTAGGGCTTCAACATACGAATTTGGGGGGAACACAGTTCAGCCCATAACAGCCCGTTAGCCGCAGCGTTAAATGTGACTTGCTGTTGTGTCAGGTTCCTCCCGAGTGTCCAAGGACTGGACTAGAGGCTCTGATCGCTGCAGAAATGCACCAGCTAGTGTTTTTTTTTTCCAGCAGCCCCTGCCCACCCGCCTCCACACCCTGAGCGAGAGTATGAAAATCCCCTGGGAGGATGTGTTTGGAGAGGGTTGCTGTGCTTCAGGGGAGGCATTTTGGGAGAGTTACCCAAGTCGCCAGGGGCTTGAAGGTCACAAGGACTGGAGTCTGAATCCTGCATGGGAAGTCTAAGAGCCCAAGGCTGTGGGTGGTGGGCTGGAGGGTAGGCCGAGACCTGAGCTTGGAGGCGGGAAAGGTTGTGTTTTCTGTCCATCATATGCTTGTCCCAGGGTTTCTCAGTCTCAGCACCGTGGACTTTTGTGAGTGGATAATTCTGTGTGTGTGTGTGTGCGTGCGCGCGCGTGCATGTGAAGGAAACCTGTCCTGTATAGTGTAGGATGTTTAGTGGCATCCTTGGCCTCTATCCACTTAATGCCAGCATCCCCCCTCCCGCTTGGGGCAACCAAAAGTGTCTCGAGACATTGCCAAATGTCTCTTCTGGGCAGAATGTCCATGGTTGAGAATTTCTAGAGTATCCCATGGAGGTGATCTACACTGCATGAACTTGAGATAGACTTTGTCCAAGAGAACCACTCGGGCGGTGGGTTGGGGGGGGGCAGCTGGTGAGGTGACTCTCCAAAGAGGAGGACCATGGAGTCCCTTAAAGCCCAGGAGGAGAGCTGTGTGGTCAACTGAAGGGTGCAGGAGGCACTATGCGTGCGGAGGGCAGTGCGGGGGAGAGAGCCCCCTTGACACGTAGAGTGTGCCAGGGGAGTCTCTGAAGAACCCAGTTTGTGAGTGAGAGACCCAGCACTTGGAGTCTGCCCCCCATAGGGGGCACCCAGGCCGGAATACACTGTAGAAATCCTATGAGAGATCTCTGCTTTTAGCAAGTGTAGGGAAGGCCAGCTGAGCAAATCGTGAGGAGCTGGGTCAAGCGATTTCATTTCCCCTGACCACCGGCTTCCGAGCAGCAGGCAGGCCCCGCTGAGAGGGGAGGCGTTTCTTGCAGAAGAATGAAAGATTCTGAAATGGACTAGAGAGAGGCAGTATCTGTGCCTTTCATCGTCTTTGAGCTATTTTAGAACTCTGTACGTTGTAGAGATTTGAGAGAAAGGCAAATGAGCTTTGTCCAGGGGAATACAATTAATTACTGCCCCAGGGATCTAGGCTGTTTCTGCACCTTGTTGTAAATTTATTTCAGCACTCCTGGCTGTCACTATGTGTGCGTGTTCTTCACCCTTTCCTCTGAAAGAGCGGTATCCCCTTCCTGGTTCCTCCATTAATTCCTGAGTTGTGGACACACGTTCATCTTACGTTTGTCTGAACGTCATGATCTTACTTTCGAAACAAATGATTCTTTACCACCCGGCGACACTTTTGGTGAATGTGGGCTCTGGGATTCCCGTCCGCGTTCATCGCCGTGAGCTGGGATCTGAGACCCCTCGGCGCCTACGAGCATAAGGCCCTCTGAAGCGTGAGCTTCATAAACGCCACTGTTCTTGGGAAGAAGGTGGCTTCGTGAGGGTCTTCCGGAGAGCCCCCGCTTGATTTACTCACCAGTGACTCGCGCAAGAAGGAGGAGTTGGCCGGACGGCACCGTGACCCGCCTCCGCCTCCGTCCCTGCCCATCTCCCCTGGAAACAAACAGAGCTGTGCGTTTGCTCGCCCGCATATGCATATTCCGTCAACTGGAGCCCCTCCTGCAGCTCTTCCCAGGGCAGAGTTCTGACACGCCGATGAGGGGCGGGTCTCAGAAAGTTGAGACAGAGCCTCTCGGACGCTCTGCTTGTGCAAAAAGCAGCAGGAAATAGGAAAAATCCACCTAACGTCCTGTGTGTGCCTTAGGCTGACCTCAGTGAGACGCCAGCCCTACGTGTGTTTTGTGAAAGCCCGAGAACTCAGCAACACGGGCTTGCAGTTGGGAGCGGGGACTTTTGTTCCTAGTAACTCATGCCGAGAGCCCATTGAAACAACCACCTCGGCTTTATTGGAATTGCCTGTAATTTGTGCATTATTGTTAAAAGGAGAGACACGACCCAGCTGGCAGATTTCTCCCTCTTTCAGTTACCATGTAATCTCTCTCTCTCTCTCTCTCTTTTTGTGTTCATTTGTGAGAGAGACAGAGAGAGAGTTGGAGCCAGGGAGGGGCAGAGAGAGAGGGAGACACAGAACCCAAAGCAGGCTCCAGGTTCCAAGCTGTCAGCACAGAGCCTGACGCGGGGCTCGAACCCACAAACCGTGAGAGCATGATCTGAGCTGAAGTCTGACACTTTACCGACGGAGTCACCCAGGCACCGCCCCCCCCCCCGACTTTTTCTTTAAAAGCCCAAGCACCCTAACAGGAAATAGGATTAAACGAATACGTTCCAGTGCACCAAGAAGACACGAGATCAGCCTTTTGAGCAATCCGGCCAGCTTCTCAAGTAAATGCAGGTGACCTGTGCCCTCTGTTTAAAAACTTGCTGCTCAGCCCTGCTCTGGGGTGCTGCACTTTGTCATCACATTGCTAGGTTCATTTTGCATCTGTGTTTCATCCACATGAGTATATTCTATTAATAAGTGTTTAGTTGTTTCCTAATTATAAATGGGATTATGTTCTTTGTGGAAGAACGATACAGAAAGGTTCTAAAAGGAGAGACTTAAAAATACGATACAGGCTACTACCCAGAGTTTAATTATGATATTTTCTTTTTAGGCTTGATTTTATGAAAAATGAGATCTATTTGACTAGAATTTATGCTCCCTCCGGTGAGTTTTCTCCTGCTTTTCCTTTATTAAAGCAGGTACAGGCCCCTAGTCTTTCCTGACCATGGGGAGGAGCTCCTGGAAGGGGCAGGACTGCAGACTGATGTTGCCTAAGCCCCTCCCTCTGCTGTCTTTATTTCCGCATCAGTGCTCGCTGACGGAAATAAAGAAAAGCCTCTCGGGACCAGTGGGTAATTGTCCAGCCCCAAGTATTCTGGAACGGCCCCAACCTGGCAGTAACAGGCAGATCCGGTCAGACCTCCCAGGACGGTGCTTCCAGACTGTAATTTGCACAAGCATCGCCTGGGGATCTGGTTGAGAGGCAGATTCGGGTCCAGCCGTACCCAAGCGACGAGCGCACAGCTGCTGGTCCAGGCTGTCGGGGGTGGTCCAAGCCTGTTCTGAGGATGCTGGCGTAAGGTTCTTCCAGGCTCATGATCTTCCCTGGTCCTTACAGAAAGACCAGAGCAGCAGATCGGGGAGAGCCATGGGGCCTCTGTGATGTGCATTTGGGGGATAATCATTGTACACACACGAGCAGAGACACTTGGGTCCTGGGTGAGACCCAGAGCCTTGATAAAAACTTGGCGGGGGTGGGGGGAGGGAGGAGGAAGATCTAAGCCTGACCAAGGCCAGATTTCTTAACAACTCTGCAGGCTCAGGACACGGAGGTAAAACTAAGCTGATTTATGACAACTAAAGATGTAGGGATTTTCTTACATGCGCAAATTTGAGGACTGAAGTTGTTCATGCTGTATTTATAACGTCCATTTAAAGAAATGCACAGCATGGTGCACATTCATGTTTAAAGCCTGTTTCCCTTTGACTTACGATACCACGAACATTTTCCCTGGTCGTGAAATATTCTCTGAAAATAGCACCTTTAATAATTCCGCGACGGCAAGGACACGGTCCCCTGTGCCGAGCACTGTGTCCCCAGTACTCAGCACAGTGTCTGACACAGGGTAGGAGCTCCAGAGTTACTTGTTGATTCACGCAATGGGGGCCATACCTCGATGAGTGATTGCGTGGCTGCTGGCCACTGAGACTGCGTTCAGCTGTATAAACAGTACCGTGGTGGACATCCTTGAGGGAAACCTTTGTGCACAATCTTGATCCTTTTTTTTGGGTATCTGTACAGGTGGATATACTGGCCAACGAGGATGCACAATTAAAAGAGCCTGGATATTTACTGATAACTTGCCCTTTGGGGAGATCTCATACCCGTTTGCATTTCCATAGGCAGCGCCTGGGAGTGATTGCTCTTGCCAAGGCTGGGATCATCATTTCGGAAAAGCGAAACCTCGCGAGGCCCAAAGGGTGTCTTATTTTAATGAACATTTCTTTGATTACCAGTGAGCCTGAGCAGTGGTTTTGAGAGTGCTCACTGATCTCTGTATCCCTTCTTTAGTAAATGGGGCCGTTTGGGTCTTCTGTTGGCTGCACCCACATGTCTAATCGGAGGGGTGAATATGGTTCATCCTCCATTTTCCCATCTGATACCCTTGCACACAGCTCTGGCCAGAAACACAGAATGTAGATGTCGACGTAATGTGAAGCAGGTGCTTCTTGAAACCCTCTCAATAGGTTAGACCGCCGAGATACAGCTCGTAGGTTCCCAGAAGGCTAGCTGAACGTACGGTGTAAAAAGAACAACTTACAGATTGGGGGGGCGGTGGTGGTGAGAGAAATGGTTTTTCTTTGTGAGGTGGCGCCATCTAGTGGTTCTTAAAGACAGTGCAGGAACCAAAACGACTTCTGGGATTAAAACCTCTCATTTAACTTTGCCTTCTCTAGTCCAGGCCATCGTCAGTTTCTACCTCATTATTGGTACCTCCCCCCGCATCTGGACTCCCCCTCTTCATTCTTTCCCTCCTTATCGCACCCGTTGCATTGCAGGATGGTTGTTTTAAAATCGTGCCAGTTCTCTGTTCAAATCCATTCACTCGCTCATGGTTGTTTTTACTTAGCCCCTTAACCTGGTTTATGAAATCTTCCACGATCCAGGTCAAGGTCTGCAAACTTTTTCTGTGAAGGGTCAGACAGTAAATCTTTTGGAGTTTGGGTGGGGGGCGCACAGTGTTGTGCTTTCTCAGCTCTGCCTATGGGCTCTTCCTTGTGCTGGGACCACTGTCTTTCGCTCCTCAACCTTCGTGCCCTGTGCTGCTCTCAGTCCCCTGTGCTTCCCACTCAGGTGTTCAAAGACCCAGTGTCCTTGTTCAGTTGTGAGCAGAGAGGGGGCAGCCAGCTGGTTTGGGGATAAGAGCTGAAAACAAACGATGCAGTCTTTGGAGGCTTCTCTGGGCCCCCCATAAACTGTCTTCCGTCGGACTTTGCCCACTGTCCCTCAGCGTGTTTGAGTGCAGACCCACCAACACTTGTGGGGTCCGGGCCGAGACTACAAATGGAGGCCCACCGACTAGGTGTCTCAGTATTTAAAGTCCAGAAGTTAAGCTAATAACTGCTAATTAAAATAGGCCTTGTCTCGCTCCCTGGACATATACACCTTCCTAGGAAGAACCATAAGCATAATAAAAGTACCATTCAATGATAAAAACCAAAAATGCAGGTTTTATACGAGTGACTTGGCAAATTCTTGAAGATGATGAAATTTTATTATTACTGTGCTAGTCTGGATGTTCCTTCCCTGGGCTGGCGATGTTTGGGGACTGAGCGGTAAAATAAAGGTAGACGTAACTCATCGATTATATTTTATCCCACAAAATTTATTTTCGCCTTCTTTTCAGCCAAACTACTATGTTGTTGAACTTAAGGTTTTCACATAAATCTTATGTTTTATTGACAGTGAAGGTTGGCGGTGCTATTCCAAGCACGCTCCCAGGCCCCCAGTGGAAGAGACTGATCTCTCTAAATGGTCTCCAGTGGATGGTGATGTAAGAAAAATAAGATACATCCTTACTCTCAGTTTCCCGTCAGTCTCCATGCTCTTTGGTAACAATGGTGACATACTGGCTGCACCCAACACTTTGAGAATCATGGACAGAAGTTTTTCAAAGTATTTACATTTTTTTATTTTTTTAAGTTTATTTATTTTGAGAGGGTGAGAGCAAGAGAGCGAATGGAGGAGGGGCAGAGAGAGGCGGGGACAGAGAGAGAGAGAGAGAGAGAGAGAGAGAAAATCCCAAGCAGGCTCTGAGCTGTCAGTGCAGAGCCCGACATGGGACTTGAACTCACAAACCATGGGATCATGACCTGAGCCGAAATCAAGAGTTGGACGCTCAACTGGGCCACCCAGGAGCTCCTACAAAGTACTTTTAAACCGAAGTGCAGCGAACTTGAATATATTTCATGAAATTATAAATTAAAGTAAGCAAAATTTAAGAATCTTGTATATATACTAAAATTATTTTCCTTCCAAAATATTAGAAATATCTGCTCCAAAGTAAAGGCAAAATAAAACATATAATTAATGACTATGATAATTTGAAACAAAATTATGTAAATAAAGCTGGCATTTGAAATTTGAGAATTTAATAACTTTTTTTTTTAACATTCATTTTATTTTGAGAGAGAGAGAGACAGAGCACAAGCAGGGGAGGGGCAGAGAGAGAGAGGGAGACACAGAATCCGAAGCAGGCTCCAGGCTCCGAGCTGTCAGCACAGAGCCCGACGTGGGGCCTGAACTCACGAACTGGGAGATCACGACCTGAGCTGAAGTCAGATGCTTAATGGACTGAGCCACCCAGGCGCCTGGAGAAATTAACATTTTAATCAAACATTTTATGTAAGCGGATCGTAAGTAGGTGTGTTTACGTAAGGCATCCTGCTTGCAGTTCTCGCATTAGGCACCCACCTGGCTGCCAGTACTGAGGACAGGAATAGCTTCGCTGCATCCTGTCCAGACCCACGCTGGGCATGCGCCCACACGTAAGGGTGCTGTGAGACGGTGCATGGTGCCGAGCGTTCTTCAGCCACCCTGCGAACTGTTGTGGTCTCCTCCTGATTGATGAGCTTATCTGGAGTCCCCAAACGGACACTGGACGCTCCCCCACGCCCGACACCCGCGTTGGTGGTTTGTGACGCAGGAAGGTGTTGCGGAGAGGGGCCCTTTTCTCTTGCCTAAGCGTTCTTTTGTTCATACTCTCTACACTCGGCCTCCGAGGCTGCACCAGCCCCAGACCTTCTAGGTGTTTGGATGCAGGTGCCTTTTGGGTTAAGGACCAGGGCAGGGGACACTGAGAAGCATTTCCCAGGGGCCTGAACGGTGTCAGTCGTGAGAGCCAATGGCTGCAGTGTGAGCCCGCGGGACCCGGTCCGCTCAGGCCCCCGTGTGGTGATGACTGTTTATATGACATGCGGGGTCTACCGAGCTGAGAGCAAGGACCCCCTTACTCAGATCTGCGTGTGAAATAGTTGATGCACGTGAAGGATCGCTTTGTAGGCTTGCTTTTATTTTTGGCTTTGGTGTAAGAGGAGAGTGACCTGGAGCTTCCCTAAAGAGAGGAGAAAAGAGGGAGGCGTGTGACAGGAGGGATGGCTTTGAGACCGTCTCCTGCCCGGCCTCGTCCTTGGACCAGTTTACAGCCCAGATGCAGAGGGCACAGCCGGAAGCTGAACGAGCGGTTTTCTCATGATTTCTTGAGACCCGGGGCTCAGCAGTGTTGCTTCGGGCTTCAGAGGACCGGAGGAAGCACTGATGTTCTCTCTTGTACTTGAGGGGCTTCCCGAGCCACCCAGGATCGGTAGTGTTGACAGACCCCCTGTAACAGGTACCGGTCCTTCTGGGGAGGACACTAGAGCAGTGACAGGGAAGAAGCATTTCACAAAGGACAGCGGCTTTCCTTAAGCTGAGGGCTGTGGAGGAACATGGAAGCCTTGTAGCAGAACCTTTAAGGACCCCCAGACACAGGGTGGTGGTGGTCGTTTATGTAGGGGAACCCGGAGGTCTTCTGTGGGCAGCTTAGCGGCGACATTTATATCACTGACTTCCCTCTGATCCTTCCCCCCCCACCCCCACCCCGCCGGGCTGGGGAAGCGCCAGGCATTCGGATTATACAGAGCAAGCCGCACCTGCAGCAGGCACTGTGATAGGCATCGTAAGAAGGAGAGATGTGTACGTATGTGAATGTGGAAAGCGATGCTCGTTCCTTTCCCGTCAGAGATCCAGTGACGGGGATTTGTGTGGGAAATTAACGTTGCCACCATTCATCCACAGCCGTGGATGATAGCTGGGAAAAACAAAAGAGGTTAGATCTGTGAGTTGGAGGCCAGTTTCCAAGCAAAGATACTGCTTGCAGAGCGGGAAGGGCCCGCAGAGAAGGGGGACACCTGTGGGGAGGGAACGGGTCTGGCAGTGAGCGAAGGAACTGCATTTTAGTTCCAGGAAGAACCTTGCGGAAGCAGGGAGCACAGGCGCTGTCGGGGGGGCGGGGGGGACGAGAGTATCTGAGGGGTGGGGTAGGCAGAATAGGGCCCCCCGTAAGATGTTCTCGTCCTAATCCTTGGGACATGGGACTATTTTAGGTTACATGGCAAAGGAAAACCAAAGTAGCAGATGGACTTAAAACAGGGAGAGGATCCTGGATTATCTACTTGGGCCCAGTGTGAGGTCCTTTTTTTTTTTTTTTTTTTTTTTTTAAGTTCATTTATTTATTTTGAGAGAGAGAGCGCGCACACTCGAGCCGGGGAGGGGCAGAGAGAGAAGGAGAGAGAGAATCCCAAGCAGGCTCTGAGCTGTCAGTGCAGAGCCCGATGCGGGGCTCGGACTCACGCACCGTGAGATCATGACCTGAGCTGAAATCAAGAGTCAGAGGCTTAACAGACTGGAGCCACTTCACAAAGGTCCCTACAAGTGGAAGAGGGGGCAGGAGGGAAGGGCCGAGAAAGAGGCATCACATCGGAAGCCGGGCAGACAGAGGCCATGCTGTTGGCTCTGTGCACGGAGCCGCTGGAACCTGGGAAAGGCGAGCAGACGGATCCCCCGCAGGAGCCTCCAGAAGGCGGCACAGCCATGACCTGAGCCCGTGAGCACCCGCTTTGCGCTTCTGAGCTGGGAAAGATCGCGGCTTTTGTTGTTCTAATTCTCCGACTCCGTAATCTGTTAGGGTGGCTGCAGCAGGAAGCAGATGCTGATAAAATTCTTGTGCTCTGGGGTTTGCCCGTATCCAGAACCGTCTGCTTCTGCAGAGGCACATCGGAGGGTCCCTCGGGTGCTCTGGGTCCCTGCACTGTCCCCGCACACGGGCGATATGCTCACGCTTGCTGGCGGCCAGCCCCGTCCCTCAGTCCTGGTTCCGGGGGTGGTTCTCAAGCCTCTTTGTGATGTGCTTCCTCTACTTGTGTCCACGCTGTGGGCAGAGACCCTTCCAGATGGTTCCAGGCTCTCCGTGGAGACCTCCTGGCTCTTGGGCAGTCTGTGTCCTCATCACCCCCAGGCAGCAGGGACACGGCTGCTTCTGCCGCCTTCTCTTCTTGCTGTCACATGCCGACCGCTACCGCTGTCTCCCCCACTCCTTCCCAGCCTCAGTGCCTTGTGCACCCCAGAAGATTTGGGGTGACAGCTGTGCTGTCTGGCTGCTCTCAAGTCCCCTGTGCTTCCCGCTCGGGTGTTCAGAGACCCAGTGTCCTTGTCCGGCTGTGAGCAGAGTGGGGACAACCAGACGGTTTGGGGATAAGAGCTGAAAAAAAAACCATGCAGTCTTTGGAGGCTTCTCTGGGTCACATGTGGGACATGTGACACGTGTCAGAGGCGGGATCTGAGCCCAGGCCACAGGCGGCCTGGAGGCTGCCTTTGGTGGCTCTGTTACCCACTGCTGGCTCCTGTCCTGGGCCAGGTCTCGTGGCGCAGGGGACCGGACGTTGTGGCCCGACCGGTGAGCCAGCCAGGCCTTGCGCCCAAGTCCTCGGACTCCTTGCCCTGTGCTAGCTCCATACGGCATTGGAGTCTGGCGTCCACAGGGCCATTTGGTGGCCCGACTCACTGGTGGCCTGTCCTCTGCCAGTCTCCGTATTCCCAGAGTGCTGTTGTGCGGTTGGGACCAGATCGGAAGGCGAAGCTCCAGCATATAGGGAGGCGTCGATTCGTGCTCCCGACTGCAGCCCCAAACCCGTGACTGAGTTTTCTTTTGAGCTTTGGGATTCCTCTTAGATGTAGAAATATTCATCATGGAGTCTCTTCTGTACGAAGGGAAAATATGTTTGTTGAGACAGTAACCCAGACGACAAAGCCTTCACCTTCGGAGTTTCTTCCAGTCTACAAAATCTCCTTTCCTTGGGGAGCCGAGCCTGTGCACGTGCCTGGCACACAGATGAGGTAGAATTTGGTGCCATTTCTGGCCCCGTCACTTCTTTGGATTTCTGGGAATTGTTTGTGAGGAATCCAGGGAGGGGATCGCTTTTTCTTTGCTAATAAGGCAGAGGTGCCCGGTGAATTTGGGCAATTAGTGGAGGCAGTCGGCTGCACACGTGGCTGGGCCCTGGCTCCTAGGTGTTTAAATTATGCAGGCACGCTTCTTAATTAAGGAGGGATTTTGCCAGAGGGAGAATACAGCCCGAATTCCCATGATGCCCTTCGTGCCTCAAGGGGTGGCCTCTAGTCTTCTAGACTAAGCAGGTTGGCCTCTAAAGGCTTCCTACAAAACAGACAAACAAACAAAAACAAATGGAAAGAAGTTGTTGTTGATCCTTTATCAGTAGAAGAGAGGAAACGAATGTGCGGGATCACAGAGGGATGCCGGGAGAGAACTCATTTTTCACATTCTAATGGCTTCATGGTCACGGTGCTCATTACCGTGTGAAAGCCAAGAACCGTGGCTGGGGAGTTAATTACTGATCGAAGATAGTTTCAGAAAACATTGTAAAGAACTTGCCTGGCGACAGATAATGACAATAATTGATAGGTAGGAGAAGGTGATTTTGTACAACGGAGATTCTGGCTGTAAACAATAACATCCATCTATTTCCAAACTGAGAGGATTCAGAAGACCCGGCATAGATTACCTTGTCGCAGGCAGATGAGCCCCAAGGGGCTACTGCAAGGTGAAGAGAGGAACTGAGATTTGAAGCAAAAACCCTCTTGAATCTCTTTTAATCTGGGTAGGTTGACTTACCCCCGCTGGATAATTTTGCTAGGACCTTTTTTTTTCTTACTTCCTGGCATAAGGCAGTAAAATAACTGTGGGGAGCGGCTACCTGTAGATAATGTGCATTAAAGTGCAGGGTAGGCTGGGTGCCACTCCTTTGAGAACTATAACCACAGAGGCTGTAAAACTCATGTTCCAAGGGCAGAATGTGACGCCCCTGTTTGCTTGGTTTTGCTTGTCTGTTTAAACTGCAAAGCATGGGCCTGAATGGCATTAAAAAAAAAAAAAATGAAGCTCTGGATAATTTGACAACAGTTGCAAATCAGATACACTAACGTAAAAATCTAGACTTCTAGTTTCTCTCAGAAAGAGACTTTGGGGATCGTGATGTCTCGCGTAAAAATAAATAGCGGTAGCTGGTGTTGAAGGTTCCCTTCGGATCGGGACGGGCCTCTCCATCTTGCCATAATCCCACCACATTGTCCTTGACGGCAGGGTCAATGTCAACCGCTCTTTCGCACTAGACTCGCCCTTTACTCTTCTCAGAGAACTAAGAGGGAAGTGATAGTGATACTCCGTCTCCTTTCTGTGTCTCCGTAAAATGCTCGAACACCAAAAATAGAAGAAGAGGGCACAGGTTTTCCATAAAAACAAATGGTAGAGAGCACATTTTTTATTGAAGGGGAGACTATTCCTGTGTGTTTAATGTCCAGGATTTGTGCTAAGTGAATAAAATACCTGGCCCCCATGGACGTTTGAGTTTGTAACCTCTGCAGTGGAAAGGCCTTTAAAAATCTAGTTTAGGGGCGCCTGGGTGGCGCAGTCGGTTAAGCGTCCGACTTCAGCCAGGTCACGATCTCGCGGTCCGGGAGTTCGAGCCCCGCATCGGGCTCTGGGCTGATGGCTCAGAGCCTGGAGCCTGTTTCCGATTCTGTGTCTCCCTCTCTCTCTGCCCCTCCCCCGTTCATGCTCTGTCTCTCTCTGTCCCAAAAATAAATAAACGTTGAAAAAAATGTTAAAAAAAAATAAAAATAAAAATCTAGTTCAAGGGGCTCTCGACGGAAAAACCTGAGACGGAGGAATGGCGCACCTTGGTGGGCAAAAGTGGTCCAGCGGCATCTCTGAAGTCACACTCTGTGTCCTAACTTATCGCTCCACTGCGGGGTGGGGGGTGGGGTTCTGGAGGATGGGACCCCCTCCCCGCAGGTGTCGGGAGGGAGGCAGGCATTCTGCTGTGTGTCGCCAGCACCCAGGGCGTCTCCCCTCAGAGCTCGCAGCTACTCGTTTTCATCGCTGCTGCATCCGTAACGCTGCTCATTCCCGCGGGGTCCACCGCCACCCCGACAGCCTGATGCGGGACTCGGCACCTAGTAGGTGTTCATTAAAAATCATTGACTGCGATATCGCCCTGGGAGTTAGAAGCAGGAAGGGGGCTGTTGATGGTGGCCAGGCCTGCAACACACAGTCGACCGGTGGGGAGAAGAGAATGACACCATTTGGGATTTTTTGGTTGCAAGAGACGAGAATCAATCTTGCGTAATGTATGCGTAAAAGAAACATATTACAGGTTGTGGGGTATTCCTAGAACGAAAGGAAAGTCCGTAGGAACCTTTCCTCTGAGCGGGGTGGGGCCTCAGGCAGCCCCAGGCACCTAGGTAGTGGGTATCAGTCTTCAAGCCACTGCTGTGTCAGGATCCGTTGGCTGTGACTGTTTCCTGTGGGGGAAGCAGAGTCTGATTGGTTTTAGTTTTGTCACACGCTGGCGGGGGTTGGGGGGCAGGGGCAGGGCCACTCGATTGATGGTCTCCGCCAGCCTGCAGAGGCGGATGGCAGAGTGGGTCTTACAAGGAGCAGGTCTGCAGGCAGAGGAAGCGTGAGCTTAGTTAAGAGCTAAGTCGACCCGTCTCCAGCCTTTCTCCCCTGGGATTGGCAGTCTGGGCACCTGCAGCCCACCGTTCCCCACAAGCTGCTGTAGGACCTGACCCGGCCATACGCGGCCAGTGTCCCCGGATGGGGAGGAATGGCGGAGTGCTTGGTGATGCCACCCTCTGACCGCCCCCCCCCCCCCGCCCCCCATCGCCCCGCCTGCTCTATCTTGGCTAGGTCTCCATCTGCCTAGCTGGAGAAGAACTCTAAGCTTGGGGAATTTCGTTTCAGGAGTAAAAGAGTAGTACCAAGAGCTATTCTTTTATAGATCGCTCACCCCAAGCGCTAGGTACTGTGCTGAGTCGTTGACCCTGCGTCCCTCCATTTGATCCCCGTGGCTCTGACAAGACACTCTTGCTTTACTTATGGTAGATGGTGAAGCTGGAATTAGAGGATGCAAGTCCCTGGCTGGTGGGGCTCAACTCAAATCCAGTCTGATGGGTCCAATGCCCGGGGTCGTGTTCACCACACAGCGCTTTCCCGCCCTCTGCTGAGAAGTCTGAGGGCTCTGAAGAAACTTCGGATGTTTCTCGGGCTCTGTGTTCTAGGATTTTAGATGCAGCCTTTCTAATGCATTCCACTTCATTTGGAGCCTTGGTTGTCAAAGAGGAGTTATTTTCAGTTAACGTTTTTAAAATTTTTTAAATTTTTTCTTTGTATTTTGAGCAATGGTGTGTATTTCCTCCCTGAACAGATAAGGGAAACCGGAAGTCTCCGTTCAGGCCGACAGTGTGCCATGTTGTGCTATGCCCTGTGACATAGCACAGGTGACATGATAAAAAGCCCAACCCCCAGAGTTCAGCTGTTTCCTCAAATGCCAAGTTTGTCCTGGTTGTTCAGATGATAGCATCTTCATAAATCTAAATGTATTTCTGTATAAGGGACTGCTCTTCATCCGGGACGATAGCCATCTATCTGTACTCTTAGGTGATAAAATGTCTTTTCTTGTGTGAAAAGATGACACAAGTAACTAACGTCCTATATATATATTTTTTTTTTATGTAGTAAAATAAGAAACTTACGCCATTTCCAACTGTGCTTGTGTTATATTTTCGGGGGAGGTGAAATTTTGAAATGTTACCAGTTCATCAAATACAAGTTAAAAAAATTTTTTTTAATATTTATGTATTTTTGAGAGAGAGAGAGAGAGAGAGAGGGAGAGCGAGAGCAAGCGAGCATGAGCAGGGGAGGGGCAGAGAGAGAGAGAGGGAGACACAGAATCGGAAGCAGGCTCCAGGCTCTGAGCTGTCAGCACAGAGCCCAACGTGGGGCTCGAACCCACGAACAGTGAGATCATGACCTGAGCCGAAGTTGGACACCCAACCCACTGAGCAACTCAGGCGTCCCTCAAATACAAGTTTTGAGCCACTATCCTGGAGAGCCTTATCTGCTAAAGCTTAGTAAATATGTGCACCTCTAAGATGCCAAAATCTAAGAATATGATGAGGAGTAAAATAAAATATGAACAAACTTTAGAAATAAGTACACATCAAGTAGAGAAACACTTGTCATTTTAGTGCTTGCCAATACTTCATAGAACCAAATGTTCTGTCTCTTTTGTCTTAACTATTCTGCTGGGTGTGAAGTCTGTTTATCAAGGTCGGTAATTTATTCATTCTGGTGTTGAAAGACATTTAGATTGATTCCAAATTTTTGCCCTGATAAGCAGTGTTACATTGAATATTCTTGTACAAGTCATCATATTTTTTTCCTGTATATCATTAGTTTTTTAAAAAATAAACTTGAAGCCCAGAAAAGGAGAGGGAATAGAATAATGAATGCCTATGTTCACATCTCCTATGATTAACAGTTGTTAATATTTTGACATATTTGTTTCATCTGTTTTGTTGGAAATTTAAAGTGGATTAGCATCGTGGCATTCACCCCTAAATATCTCAGTATGGGATTCTAAAAAATGAAGATGACCTTACTAGTAGCTCTTGGACATCATCTGATGCCCAGTTCCCGTTACATTTTTCCTAATCGTCTCCTAAATGTTTTTCAAATCAAAACCCAATCAAGGACAACTCATTGTATATTACATTCCACGGTTCTACTTTGTCCTTAAGCAACTCTTTTAATCTAGGATGGTAACACCCCCCACCCACTTTTTTTTTTTTTTTCTTTAGTGATACTGTCTTGAAGACCTAAGACCATCATCTTATCTTTTGGGTTTGAGGATTGCTTCTTTATGATGGTGCTTAACTTGTTCGTCTATCACCTAAATTTTCTGCAAACAGGAAGTTATACCTAAAGGCTTGAATAGATTCAGGATGAACTTTTTGGCAAGAATATTTGGTAGGTATAGCAAATGTATATTCCACATTACGTCACAACAGAAAACATATAGCATCTGTCTGCCCCACCATTGGAGATGCTATTATTATCATTTATAATGTTTGTTTATTTTTGAGAGAGAGAATGAGCAGGGGAGGGGCAGGGAAAGACAGGGAGACAGGATCCAAAGCAGGCTCTGCGCTGACAGTGGAGAGCCTGATGTGGGGCTCGAACTCACGAATCGTGAGATCATAACCCCGAAGTCGGATGCCCAACCAAGTGAGCCACCCAGGCGCCCCTGGAGATGCTGTTATTGATGACTGGCCTAAGATTGGGGTGGTCACATCTCTGCACTGCGAAGTCACACATTTCTCCCTTGCAAACAGGAACGAATCTGTGGAAGGGTATGTTGGCACTGTGCACATGTCAAGCTCCCCATCATTTTCCCTCTGTGTTGGGCCTGGGGTCAGTCACCAATTTCACTTGGGGTTGTAGGATGCTGATTTGCAAATTCTACCGTATCTTCTACATTGACGTTTTTCTTTTTTTTTTCAACTTTTTTTTTTTTTTTTTGGGACAGAGAGAGAGCATGAACGGGGGAGGGGCAGAGAGAGAGGGAGACACAGAATCGGAAACAGGCTCCAGGCTCCGAGCCATCAGCCCAGAGCCTGACGCGGGGCTCGAACTCACGGACCACGAGATTGTGACCTGGCTGAAGTCGGACGCTTAACCGA
Organism: Felis catus; assembly: GCF_018350175.1. Classification (NCBI taxonomy): domain Eukaryota; kingdom Metazoa; phylum Chordata; class Mammalia; order Carnivora; family Felidae; genus Felis; species Felis catus. The sequence continues at coordinate 6,667,230 of NC_058370.1, forward strand.
CTGCGCCACCCAGGCGTGCCTACATTGACGTTTTTCTGTAAAGAAGAGATTTCTGTCATTTCCTGGAATTGTGGGGTGACCCTAAATTATAGTCCCCGCTAGAAATGTAGGGTAAATGCTTAGTGCTTTCCCATTGTCAGTGATTAGAATAAGGAGACGGTATAATAGTTATCTCCAGTGATGGCGGATAAATTTAAGTTGTGTTTTCTTTGACACCTTCTTGTGTATCAGTAAGGATTTGTGGACTTTTATATATTATTCTGTTTCAGTCATTGCTGTTTTTGATGTTCTGCTCATCTCGACTTTGGCCATTAGGCGCCCCCTTCTGGTCGGCTCATGGACATGAACTCATGACTCCTTGCTTTCTAGTTAGTACATGTCCTGGATAGTCCTCACGTCCTGGCCCGAAAATGGAAATTAGGGTCTAGGATTAATTGTGGAAATCAGAATTATGGCATTGTGCACATTTAATATTTTGTAAAAATAACATCCAGTGCATCTCCAAAGTACAGAACTGATGTATTTGTTCCCCCTGCACCAGGAGAGTATTGGGATACCGAATCTCTCCTAACTTGTGTTGGTTCTTGAGATGATCAAACTTTAGTGATTTTTCCAATCAGGTAGGTGAAAATGGTTGTTTGGGTGCTATTTTAATGTTTTTTTCTCCAATTACTAGTATTATGGAACATATTTGAATATATATTTATTTACCATTTGAACTTTTATTCTTTTGTTTGCCTCCTTACTCCTTTACTCATTTAAATGGGTGACTTCAATTGTTTTTTTTTTTAAGTTTATTTATTTTTGAGAGGGAGGGAGAGAGAGTGCACATAAGCAGGGGAGAGGCAGAGAGAGAGGGAGACACAGAATTTGAAGCAGGCTCCAGGCTCTGAGCTGTCAGCACAGAGCCCGATGCGGGGCTTGAACTCACAGACCGTGAGATCATGACCTGAGGCGAAGTCAGACACTCAACCGACTGAGCCACCCAGGCGCCCCTCTCTCAACTGTTTTTGAAAAACTTCCCCTAGATCATTTAAAGTAAACCCTATACAGAATTTTCATTAGCACAGCACTTACCAAAGATAGCTTGTTATTCTCCATTTTTTCCACTGGGTGTCACTGTTTGCCTGCGTAGAGAACAGAGAATCATCCTTGGTAACTGGGAAGTCCCTGGTCAAAAAGTACTGGTGGCCACCTGGCTTTGCTTGTTTGGGCATTAGAGACTCAAGAGCATTCTCTAGGCAGTTCAATGTCTGGTGCGTAAATATTGTTTTTGGATGAAACCTAGATCAAAATCAGGTCAGATGTCAGTATGCCCCTCTCTTGGCCCTTTTACGTCTCCAGAAAATGTGGCTTTCATTTAAACTGAAGGCAGGCAGCGGAATGAAAACGAGGCATGTTTAAACACCTTCAAATAGATGTGCACAGAGATAGATTAAGACTCTCCTTTTGGAGGATGAGCTATTTCCTCTTGATAAGAAACCCATTGATGAGAAAATATGCATTTGGTTTTTGGTAAGATTGTGGGCACGGCATGCCATCTGATTTGTTTTTATCTGTCAGCTGGTCGGTTATAACGGGCAGGGCTTTGCTTTTTTGCTCTTTTGTTATTAATTGGAGAAAAGGCCACTAAGTGAATTATATTGATCAAAACCTAATCCTTTGTGGGAATTGATGGCTGTTTTTAAAAACTTCTTTGACTATACGATGCGTATAAAAGTGCCCAAATCATACAGCTTAGATTTTCGCATGCTGAACACACCCACGTCGGGAGCATCAATATCGGGAAATGGAATGTGACCCCGCCCCAGACTCCCTGCTTGCCTCTGTCTGGTCACCCCTTCCCTGGTCCTACCAAGAGTAACCACTTTTCTGACTTCTCTCCTCAAAATTAGTTTAGCCTGTCTCTGTGCCTTTTACGAAAGGACTTGAACAGTATGCACTTTTTTGAGTCTGGCTTCTTTCTCTCAATTTCATGTGTGCGAGGCTGATCCGTATTGTCGAGTGTAGTTGTTTTGTCTTTCCATTGCAGTAGAATATTCCATTGTGCGAATATGCAATGATTTATTCTATCACCGGTGAGCATTTGGGAGGTGTTTAGTTTTTGGCTATTATGAGCAGGACTGAATCATGAATAATACCGTATATTACACTAGCGTATGTTATATGATATAACGTATATTATGATATATATATACGATATATGATATAACGTATATATACAATATATAACGTATATATACGATATATAACATATGTAACATATATTACAATATCGTATGTTGCCGTACGATGGAATCATGAATGGCAGTGACTGCTGTGGTGCGTGTTCTTTGGGAACATGTGTGGAACTCCTGGGGTGGAAGGCAGCATTTGCTCTGCCGTGATGGGTATGGCCAAAGTCCGCTTTCCAAAGTGACCCACTTGTGTGTTTGGGAGTTTCCTGATGCTTCACATCCTCATCAGCACTGGCATTTTCTGTCTTTCTCATCTTAGCCATTCTGGTGGGAGAAACTTGTGAGGTCAACTTATTATTATTATTATTATTATTATTATTATTTTAATGTTTATTCATTTTTTAATATGAAATTTATTGTCAAATTGGTTTCCATACAACACCCAGTGCTCATCCCAATAGGCGCCCTCCTCAATGCCCATCACCCTCCCACCCACCCATCCCTCCCACCCCCCATCAACTCTCAGTTTATTCTCAGTTTTTAAGAGTCTCTTATGGTTTGGCTCCCTCCCTCTCTTTTTTCTTTTTTTTCTTCTCCCCCCCCCCCATGGTCTTCTGTTAACTTTCTCGGGATCCACATAAGAGTGAAAACATATGGTATCTGTCTTTCTCTGTATGGCTTATTTCACTTAGCATAACACTCTCCAGTTCCATCCACATTACTGCAAATGGCCAGATTTCATTCTTTCTCATTGCCATGTAGTATTCCGTTGTGTATATAAACCACAACTTCTTTATCCATTCGCCAGTTGATGGACATTTAGTCTCTTTCCATACTTTGGCTATTGTTGAAAGTGCTGCTATAAACATTGGGGTACAAGTGCCCCTGTGCATCAGCACTCCTGTATCCCTTGGGTAAATTCCTAGCAGTGCTATGTCTGGGTCATAGGGTAGATCTAGTTTTAATTTTTTGAGGAACCTCCACACTGTTTTCCAGAGTGGCTGCCCCAATTTGCATTCCCACCAACAGTGCAAGAGGGTTCCCGTTTCTCCACATCCTCTCCAGCATCTATAGTCTCCTGATTTGTTCATTTTAGCCACTCTGACTGGCATGAGGTGATATCTCAGTGTGGTTTTGATTTTTATGTCCCTGATGAGGAGTGATGTTGAGCATCTTTTCATGTGCCTGTTGGCCATCTGGATGTCTTCTTTAGGGAAGTGTCCATTCATGTCTTCTGCCCATTTCTTTACTGGATTATTTGTTTTTTGGGTGTGGAGTTTGGTGAGTTCTTTATAGATTTTGGATATGAGCCCTTTGTCCGATATGTCATTTGCAAATATCTTTTCCCATTCCATCGGTTGCCTTTTTGTTTTGATTGTTTCCTTTGCAGTACAGAAGCTTTTTATCTTCATGAGGTCCTAATAGTTCATTTTTGCTTTTAATTCCCTTGCCTTGGGAGATGTGTCAAATAAGAAATTGCTGCAGCTGAGTTTAGAGAGATTTTTTTCCTGCTTTCTCTTCTAGGTTTTGATGGTTTCCTGCCTCACATTTAGGTCCTTCATCCATTTTGAGTTTATTTTTGTGAATGGTGTAAGAAAGCGGTCTAGTTTCATTCTTCTGCATGTTGCTGTCCAGTTCTCCCAGCACCATTTGTTAAAGAGACTGTCTTTTTTCCATTGAATATTCTTTCCTGCTTTGTCAAAGATCAGTTGGCCGTACTTTTGTGGGTCCAATTCTGGAATCTCTATTCTATTCCATTGGTCTATGTGTCTGTTTTTGTGCCAATACCATGCCGTCTTGATGATTACAGCTTTGTAGTAGAGGATAAGGTCTGGGATTGTGATGCCTCCCGCTTTGGTCTTCTTTGTCAATATTACTTTGGCTATTTGGGGTCTTTTGTGGTTCCATAAAAATTTTAGGATTGCTTGTTCTAGCTTTGAAAAGAATGTTGGTGGAATTTTGATTTGGATTGCATTGAATGTGTAGATTGCTTTGGGTAGTATTGACATTTTAACAATATTTTTTTTCCAATCCATGAGCACGGAATGTTTTTCCATTTCTTTGTATTTTCTGTTTTTTCATTTTTGCGAGAGAGAGAGAGGGAGTGTGAGGGGGTCAGAGGATCCGAAGCGGGCTCTGTGCCGACAGCAGCAAACCCAATGTGGAGCTTGAACCCTCGTACCATGAGATCATGACCTGAGCCAAAGTCGGGTGCTCAACTGACTCAGGTACCCCTGTAAGGTCAACTTATTAAGGTCAGTTATCTAATTTGGGGATGTGGAAGGTTAAATTCTCTATCCACCTGATAAATCAAGTGAACATAATATTTGTTAAAGAAAACACAGTTGGAAAAAGGGAATGCGAAGGCTTAGAACATGTATTAGCTCACGGACTGCCAATCAGGAAAAACTGTAAGTGAATTTTACTTTGATGGAAGACATGTATTTTAAAGATGTCAGGGGTGCCTGGGCGGCTCAGTGGTTTAAGGGTCTGACTTCGGCTCAGGTCATGATCTCACGGTTTGTGAGTTCTAGCCCCGTGTCAGGCTCTGTGCTGACAGCTCGGAGCCTGGAGCCTGCTTCCGATTCCGTGTCTCCCTCTCTCTTGGCCCCTCCCCTGCTTGTGTCTGTCTCTCTCTGTCTCTCAGAAATAAATAAATGTAAAAAAAAATTTTAAAGATATCATCCCCCCATGTACACATTGATTTAAAAATAGAAAAGAAACACAGTGGACTTTCTTTCCTTCTTAATTTTCCAAATGATAATGGCCGTTTTATCCTGATCACAAAAAAGACCCATGGCAGACCCATGGCTATTACAAAATTTCAAATAATGTAGTACAACAGGACCTTTAGAAAACGTGCCCTGAAATACGAATGCTGATATAACCCGATGGCCGAGTGACTCTCTTCTACTTGATTGCCAAGTGGGGTTAGAGCTAAAGAGCTTGACTTTTTCAGAGGAGGAGGGAGGCGTGGATGGGGTGGGCAAGTCTGGAAAAGGCAGTGTGACCCCATCTCTATGCCAGGAAGCAGGGAGGCAGAGGGAGGGGCCCGCTGTGCCTGGACTTTTCCTGGCTCTGTTTTCCTGGACCAGGCTGGGGAAGTGCGTGCCAGCTAAGAGCGAGATTCCTAATTCCTGGCAGTTAGAGCGGACTCCGAAGCCCCGCATCATCCCTGGAGTTAGTTCAACCAGAGCAGGCCCCTGCCACCAGGTGGCGCCGCGAGGCAGCCAGGATGGGGGGTGGGGTTGCGGTGGGAAGCTCTCCTGGGAGGACTGCGTTCTCCTTGTAACAACTCCAGCCCACCTTTGGTGTAGCTACGTTTTGGGATCCCACTCATCACATCATGGCCAGGGTTTACTGTAATCAGAGAACACCGCCTGACGTGGCATCCCCCAGTTCAGCCACCCCACATTGATTCATTATTCCAGAAGTGTCTCTGAGCCTGGAAGGAATAAACAAACCAGAGTTGTTAGCTCTGGAATGAAGAGGATTGGGGAGCCGGGGTGGGTCGGGAGCTGCCGGGAGATGTGATGATGCGCATTTATTGGGGAGGGAGCAGTGGTTTCAGTAAGGGGCCTGGCTGTGTGATGTGAAGCAGATCCCCTTCCCTGGAGCTTGTGGGCTCCCTGGGGATACAGGACGCATGTAAAAAACGTGCATTGTTGTAGGGTTTACCATTTTGCTGTTGAGAATGTCAGGGAAGGCGTGGTTCTTTTTTTTTTTTTTTAATGTATGTTTAGTTTTGAGAGACAGACTCAGAGTGCAAGTGGAGGGGAGGGGCAGAGAGAGAGGGAGGCACAGAATCCCAAGCAGGCTCCAGGATCCGAGCTATCAGCACAGAGCCCAACGTGGGGCTCGGACTCACGGACCGTGAGATCGTGACCTGAGCCGAAGTCGGATGCGTAACCGACTGAGCCCCCCAGGTGCTCCCCCTATCCCTCCCACTGTCTGATATTTCTTAGAAGTGCTTTGTTTCCCCATCCTTAGGCCACAGGATTTGTTTTCTAGACCTCAGCTAATGACCACCAGTGAGGAGAAATTGCCGACATATTTCTGTTCTGTTGCGCGATCTCCTTGGATGCTAATCGTTATCTTAGCAAACCTGTTTCTTCCTCCTCCAAGTGGAAGAGGCCAGTAGCACCCGCCTCTTAGGGCCGTTCTGAGGCTGAAACACGAGCACGCGTGTGAAGCACCTGATGCGGTGCCTGCAGCCAGGGGTTCAATGGTCTTGGCTCTTGACCTTCTGTCCATCTTCAGAACAGGCTGCGGCCATCTCTGGTGCCTCGGATGCCGTCCTCTTGACTCACGTCCACCGGCACCTGTTGGACCCCACCTGGCTGTGTTTTCACCAGAAGATGTCTTCTCCGTGGAGTTTGCTTCCTTCCGTCTCTAAGCAATCTCTTCCTCCTTTGGGACTTAATCTCTCTATTGCCCTGTTGGTCTGATGCAGCTTTAACAAGCAGATACCAGAGGCTGTGTGGATTGGAATGAATGAATGAATGAACGAACGAACGAATGAATTTATCGGAAGTAGAGTTGGCACTCAGGGCTGCGTCAGTTTTGAGTGTACGACATAGCGTTTCGACGACTCTACACGGTACGCTGTGCTCACAAGCGTGACTGCCATCTGTCACCATACAGCGCTGTTGTGATACCACTGACTATAGTCCCTGCTGTACCTTTGTCCCCCTGACGTATTCATCCCATAGCTGGAAGCCTGTGCCTCCCGCTGCCCCTCACCCACTTTCCCCCAGCGCCCCCACTCTGGCAACCGCCAGTGCGTTCTCTGTATTTATGGGTCTGTTGTTTTTTTGTTTGTTTTTTTATTTTTAAATTTTTGTTTATTTTTTTAGTTTATTTTTTGAGAGCGAGCGCGGGGGAGAGGGGCAGATGGAGACAGAGACAATCTTAAGCAGTTTCCATGCTCAGCACAGAGCCCGACATGGGGCTCGATCCCATGACCCTGGGATTATGACCTGAGCCGAAATCAAGAGTCGGAGGCTCAACTGACTGAGCCACCCAGGCGCTTCTCATATTTTTTGCTTTGTTTTGTTTTTTAGATTCCACATATAAGTGAAATCATATGGTATTTGTTTCTCTCTGACTTATTTCACTTAGAATACTGTAGAGGTCCATCCATATCACAAATGCTGAGATCTTTTTCTTTCTTATTGCTGAGTAATAATCCATTGTATGAACACACACACACACACTCACACACACACACACACACACACACACCACATCCTCTTTATCCATTCATCCATCCGTGGACACTTACGTTGCTTCCATATCTCGGCTGTTGTAAATAATGCCGCATATATTCTTTTGAATTAGTGTTGTCTTTTCTTTGGGTACAACTGGAATTTATTTCTCACAGTTCTTGAGGCTGGAAGTCCAAGATCAAATGTCGCCGGGTTCGGTTTCTCCTGAGGCCCCTCTGCCTGGTTTGCAGATAGCTGCGTTCTCACAGCGTGCTCACGTGGCCTTTTCTCTGGGTGCACACACCCCTGAACTCTCTTCCTCTTCTTATTGGGGACACCAGTTCTGTGGGATCAGGGCCCTGGTCCTATGACTTCATTTAACCCGAATTATCTCTTTAAGGGCCTGTCTCCAAATACAGTCACATTGGGGGTTAGGCCTTCAAAATATACATTTCGGGGAACACAATCCAGTCTGAAATAAACCCTCACTTGACACTTAATCATATCTTAGCCGGCTTCGCCATCATTTGTGTGCTCATCGCATATGACCAACGTGGTTGTGCTAAATCAGATAATTATTTGGCAAATGGAATTCCTTCTCTCTTACCTCCATGGGGGGAGTGCGTTTCCCTGCCCTTGACTTTGGTTTTGGCTGTGTGACCTGCTTTCGCAAACCGGAAGTTAGCAGATGTGAGCAGGATCTTGAAGTGCGCTTCTGGGGTCAGCGTTGCCCTCTTCAGCCGCTGTATTTCTTCTGTGTGAGCGGCACATGCTTCAGTAGCGACCTGCCCGAGGAGGATGAGAAACACTGTAGGGGCCTGGGTCCAGCCTGCATCCTGAAGCCAGGCCCAGCTCCACTGCAGCTAACCTGCGGACACGTGTGCAAGAAATAAATGCCTGTTGGTGAATGCCCCTGAGTTTTGAGAGTGGTTTGTTATGTAACATTGTTAGAGTAAGGGCGGACTGATACACCAGTAAGGATTTACTGAATTCTTAAACATTTTTTATTTATTTACTTACTTATTTACGTATTTTGAGGGAGACAGAGAACACAAGCAGGGAAGGGACAGAGAGAGAGAGGGAGAGAGAGAAAGAATCCCAAGCAGGCTGCAAGCTCTCGGCATGGAGCCTGGTGAGGGGCTCGAACCCACAAACCGTGAGATTGTGACCCAAGCTGAAACCAGGAATCAGACGTTTAACCAACTGAGCCACCCAGGTGCCCCAGGATTTAGTGAATTCTTACCATATTCCAGGACCTGAACAGTTTATATGACATTATCTCATTTCATTGCTGTAAGACTCCTATGATACAGATAGGTGTATTTCCCCATTTAACAGATGGGGAAACTGAGAGCCCATCAGGTTTTACGCGGGGCCGCGCGGCCAGCCAGGAGCAGAGCCAGCATCGGAACCCAGGCCAGTCCGGCGCCTGTATGACAGGAGCCTGTGCTGTGCACTTCAGGACAGAAGCTGCCCCTTTTTTTTTCAAAGCTGGGACTGGATTTCCTGGTTTCTGACTTCTGCTTTGGTGATGTTCTCTATCCCACAGGAAAGCTGTTGTTTGTAGCAGTTTCCCGAACGACCGTGGGCCAGGGAATGTGGCTCCAGGAGCTCTTTGTTAATGGTCTGGACCAAGCTCCACGGGCTCGCTTTCTCTCTGAGACACGCAGCAGAGGGAGGGACGCATCCTGCCAGCATATTGTGTATCCGCTTGTGAAAGCCCCTTGGATCCGTGGAATGAATTTCCCAAACCTCTCACCCTGTGCAGTTTCCCACAACCGTCCCAGACGTGGCTTTTGTGTCTCACCTGCCCCTGCAGACGACATAGCACGTCTTCATCTTTGCCTCCCCGGCTCCACTCCTGCTGCTTTTCGGTCTCTTTCTACCTGTTTGCTGATTCTTGGTTTGGGGGCAGACGGTTGAATCAATTAATGGAGGATTTGCAGAATCACAGGGCAGTTATTAAAGGATGGTGTAATTAACTTCTTCAGACTAATTGAAAATGTTCATTTAGAAGGAGCAGCCAAGTGCCTCCGTGCCTAAACGGCTTTCTCACATGAAACAGCCCTCTTGAAAAGGTTCTTTAATGTGTATCCATAAACCAGAGACCTCTAGGCTGCCGCAAAACTTTGGGAAAGGAATCGACTCAATTCTCTCTCTCCCCCTGCCTCCCCGCCACTCTTAGACTAATCCTCATGGTTATACAGCTTCCTACACTCACTCCATTCTACACCGCTGCTCGGTCACAGAGCAAGGTCGGGGAAAATGGGCCAGAGGCAGGAGCCAAGCCAGCCAGCATCGGAGGCGTGCCTTTTGATCAGGAGAGCGAGGAAAAGGGAACCAGAGAGTGGGCCCCGGGACTCTGCTTTGTCTGGCGTCTCGTGCTGCTGCTCCTGGTGCTGGCAGTGCCTTGACGTCCCTTTGGGGGGCCCGCGCCTCGCACTCTCTGTCTAGGCCCTCCGGGCGCCGCTCCCCCATCCCCGTGCTCCAGGGACGCTCACATGACAGGTGTGTCCAATCACAGGGCGGTGCTTCCTCGTCACCGGAAGTGATGGATGCCGGCGCTAGCACGTGACAGGGGCTAGCACGTGACCCCCCGAGATGGGCCCCGAAGCCCAGTCAGGTCTCCTGCTGGAACTGTAGACACCAGAGAGATGCTCAGTTTCTCCGTCCCCCTGCTGCTGTGTTGTCTAGACTTCTTGGTGCCCATGTTGTTATCGGGAAGGAGAAGCATACCTGAGGATGAAGTCGACACCTAGGAAGCAGGGTCAAGGAGGAGATGTCACAGGAGACATTTGAGAGCCTGGATCCTTCCGTGCCTGAATTAGTCTCTACCTCTGAATTTTCTAGTTGTATGTGCCAACATATTCATGGGCTTTCTTTTTCCTCTTAACTCACAGTGGGTTGGGCTCTGCCCTTTCCAACCCAAGAAACTGTCTGAGTGGCACCTGGGTGGCTCAGCTGGTTAAGTGTCCAACTTTAGCTCGGGGTCACGATCTCATGGTTCATGAGTTCAAGCCCCTCGTCAGGCTCTGTGCTGACAGCTCGGAGCCCGGAGTCCGATTCGGATTCTGTGTCTCCCTCTCTCTCTGCCCCTCCCCCGCTCATGCTCTTCCTCTCTCGCAAAAATAAATAAATATTGAAAAAAAGAGAGACTAATTCAGCAATTATATAATAAAGTGTCGACTTGGGGTGACACCAGCAGCCTTTCCTGAGCTGCAGTGCCCCCACATGTAAAGCGGGAATAGTTACCGATTGTGTTTCATAATGAGGTGGTGAGAGTTCATGGACTCATGTTTAGGGAGTGCTTAACTCGATGTTGGCATTGGTGAGGCGCTAAACATGTGGGTTATTACCGTCACGGGCGGGCTTTGCACTAACTACCGTATTTAATGGAGATTCGGGACCGAAGAAGTGATTCGACCACAGGTGATCTCAGCTCATCAGTGTGAGGAGTTTTTAGTAAGGAGAGAGATCTATCACTGTGCCTCCCTTGCCCCATTCGCATGTTCAAACTTGTAGGAAGGAAATCCGTTGGGGTTTCGTGGAGAAAATAATACCAACGGATGCTTGTCATGAGCCGGCGTTGTGCACAGAGTTTCAGACTCTTTTCCCAGAGCCAGCCCTTTGGAGCTGTTAGTGCAGATGGCTTCCGGTTCCACCAGAGGGCACAGGATGCAGTGAGAAGATTCCAGTGGGTGGCCCCAGGGATTCTGGAGGCTAGGAGCACTCTGGTGATGGAAGAAACGATGTCTGACAGTTAAGACGGCAGGGGAGCCGTCGACAGCCTAATTCCTGCAGGCAAACTTGGAACTTCAGCAGAATTGGTAAAGATCTTTGTTTAATCCTTACAAGGACCGCGAGTGGTACACAGGATTATTTTCTCCATTTTGCACACAGAGGAAAACTGCTGGGAGGGACCGTGTCCCTTTCTGCAGGTGGCGCCTAGTACGAGAGAGGACTCTGGGATTTGAACCGAGCTCTCTTGATAGCTGAAACACTGGGCCACAGGAGCTCCCTCCTGGAAGGGAAACTCTGGGCCCCCAGCGGATGCCCCCTAGCCATCTTTCCTTCTAAATAAGCCTGCTTCCCTCTGCCAGGACATGCATAAGCCTGTTCTTGTGAGGAAGCAACAGAAGGTTCTAGGTGGTTTTGCTGTAGCCAGCTCACAGTGGCCAACAACTGTGAGCTCGTAAATATTTGTTACATGAGTAACTGATGAAAGGTACCTTCCAATCTGAGAAACACTGTGTCCCTGTGCACAGGTCCTAGACGTAATTGAACAATAGTGTCTAAATTCATGGGCTCTGGAGCCAGGCCGCCTGGATTCCAATCTGAACTTCTGCATTTATACCCGGCAGGACTTTGTCCCGATTACTCGACCTTTCTCAGCCTCAGTTTCCTCACGTGGGACGCAAGATCCCCAAAACACGTGTGTCTGTAGAGGGTCACCGTGGGCATGAATGAAATAACGCATCGTGTCTGGCACGTGGCAGATATTCAGCGTCCGTGCTCACCGTGGTCACTGCTGCCTTTCCTATGCCCCATGCGGCACGTCCCCCGTCATAGCGTCCCCTCGCTTACCCTCCTTATCCTCATCCCGTTCTCTCAGACACGCAGGGGGATAGCAATTTAATTTTGAAATTAGCATTTATCTTTGCCTCTCTACCTGGTCTCTGTGTTATTAGAGCGACTGTTTGGTATTTATCGGAAAAAGCTCTTTGGTTAATAATATGCTATTGGATTGCTGGGGCGCGTCGATTGTGAGGCAGCGGGAAAACAGCACTGAGTAAAGTAAACACAGCCATAACCTTTTCTTCTCGCTGCCTCTCGTGCCGTCTGAAAGGAGCACCCGGCTTCTCCTTTTCCGTAGCAAACTCATAAATGGAAGGAGCATGTAATAAATATCATGAAGCTGATGGATTTCCAGGGAGCTTGAGAAAGCAAGAGGGAGGCTGCCGGGAAAGCCAGAGCAGTGCGAGTGAGTGAGTGAGCCTCGAAACTGGGACCCGTCCCTCTTCGCGGCCAAGGGGGTGGGGGCGCGCACCCAGGGGAAGAAGGTCAGGCTCTACGTTCCCAGAATGGCTGGGGAGGCTTTTCCACCTGGGGAAAGGCTGTCTTGCCATAGCGGAGGGAGTCTATCAAATCCACAAGTGCTGGGTTCTGTGGTCCATTTCACCTGCTGGGGCTGATGAAATTTACAGCGGACAGAAGGCTTCAGAAGGGTCCGTGGTGTGGCGAAAAGAGCCCTGGGTCAGAACGGGTGGGCCCTGTGGTCCTGTATTTGCCACAGACCCTCTGCGGGGTCTGGAAGGAGTCTGAGTTTTCTCTGACCTCAGTTTCCCTTTCTGTAAGATGAGGAGCTTGGATTAGTTCCCAAAAGTGATAGATGACATTTGTCGAGTGCTTAGCTCGTCTGTCCCAGGCATGATTTACAACCCTTCATACGTGTGGACTCATTAACTCCCGGGACAATCCGTTTCCCTTTGCAGACAGGGAAAGCAACACACAAAAGGTAAGAATTGGCCAGAGGTCATTGTTGAGCCGGGAGCTGTACCCATTCCATCTGGCTCCAAACAGTGCAATTCCGACCACTTCACCTTATGCCTTCTCAGTGGACTCCCTGCCTGAACAATGGTGTGAAACGCCCTCCTCATTCCAGGACCAGTGTGAGGACTGAATGCGCAGTTACACATGGAACACCTGTTTTCCTGGAGATCCAGTCTGGGTGGGTTTACTTTCTCTGCCTCCAGGTGCAGACATGGGACTCGGGCCCAACCCGTGGCAGTTCTGCACCCCGTGGCTACAGTGATTGGTTGAGAGATGGTCACATCACCCCAGTTAGAAAGTCAAACCAATTCTTAGATCATGATGTAACTACAGTATCGGGAAAAAGAAGCTCTCCGGCCCCCGGGGGTCCCTTTGGCAAGACGGAAGCCTGTGCTCCTGAGAGCGTCACGTGCAGAGGGTCTGCTTGAGGATAAAGCAGAAGGGAGGAAAGAGGGCAAAGGAAGTAGTGAGAGAGGGAGAGGGGCCAGGGGAGAGAGACAATGATTCCTGATGGCGTCATGTGGACACTGGTCCGTGCCTGGACTGATCAGTTATTTGAATGACAAATCCTTTATGCTTAAGATAGTTGACCATCGTTTCTGCTGCTTGACACTGAAAAAAATTGGGTCTTACACACGCCACATCACTGAACTTGGCAAAAAAGAGAGAGGTTGTAGATTGGAGATCCAACCTTTGCCACGCATTTGGCCATTGTTTTATTTCATGGTTTCTCACCCGTGGTACTTGTTGATATGTTGGGCCAGACAGTTCTTTGCTGGTGTGGCCATTTTGGACACTCTTACAGCATTCCTGACCTCTACCCCCTGATGCCACTCCCCACCCCCACCTCAAGTTATGAAAAGTAAAAATGTTTGCAGGCATTGCCAATGTCTCCCGAGGGACAGACCTCCATCCCCAGATGAGACGCACCGGTATAGATAGACCCAGATCTGGTTTCTCTTAAAATGTATTTCTTGCGGGATGCTTGGGTGGCTCAGGTGGTTGAGTGTCCGACTTGGGCTCAGGTCATGATCTTGAGGTTCATGGTTTTGAGCCCTGCATTGGGCTCTGTGCTGACAGCTCAGAGCCTGGAGGCTGCTTCAGATTCTGTGTGTCCCTCTCTCTCTCTGCTCCCCACCCCCCCCCCCCCCATCGCTCTCTCTCTCAAAAATAAATAAATAATTTAAAATATTAATTTTCAATAAAAAAAATTACCACCCCTCCCTCCCCATATTTCTTGGATCTCACTTTTTGGGTAAGAGTTAGGGACGTGATTGACAATGAAGGGAGATCTTTCAGAACTTCTGCACCAGGAAAACATAATCAGTGGCAAGGGACTCTGGGAGTAAGGGAGCCTTAAGTATTGGTACCCAGAGAGCGCCAGGTGCTCTGTGTTTGGGAGGATTTGGAGGAGTAACGAATTGGCCCCTGAAAGGTTGAGTCATTTAGCTCTGAGGTTGTCAAGGGCTTCCCGCTGAGATCCCCGGATCTCTAGTTACGGTGCCTGTCACCAGTGGCAGCCATCAACCCGGCCACCTGGCATCAGCCGCTAACGGCTTCGGCAGAGAGACTCATGGCTGCAGACAGAGCCCAGATGGGAATGGCGTCCTACAAGCTCCCCAGATCCGCTGCCTACCATGAAAATGTTACATCTAAATAACCCCTTAATTAATCTCAAACCGAACTATCCCTGCTCCTTGTCTAGCTACTTCTACTCAGCCAAAACGTCACTTCCTCAGGGAAGCCTTTTTGGCATACCGCATGCTAACTGGAGGTCAAGGTCTCCAGGATAATGGACACTGCGGAGCTCCACCCACGTCCGGAAGGTTACTTCCACTGCTCTGGGGGCCCCTCACTGGCCTCCTGGGCTTCTGCCCCCACTGCCTGCATCTGCACATCTCCACTGAAGGACCTCCTTTGGGCTACTGGGGCCATCTTGCCACAACCAGAGAGAACCAGGTCTGGGTTTGTGTCTCCCAGCGTGGCCCTTTGCCAAGGGCTGACAGGTGTGGGATTATGACAGTCTGGCTCGCTGGGGTCAGGTTGGGACAAATCTGAGTCCTCACTTACACTCCCGGTCCCCTGCAGGGCCAGGTGACTTTGCAGGAGGTGGACCCTATGGTTGGCCTCCTCCCCTTCCCTCTCCTGCTTCTTCCCAGCCTCTCTGGGGGCTGCTTTTTTAAATACATCACTTTCATGTCAAGACACCCCACCTCCAAGTCTCTGCTATTGTTCTCTTACCGCATGGACTCCTCCTCTGTAGTTCTTACCAGAACTTTATTCTATTTTTTTAAAGTTTATTTATTTGGGGGGGGGGGTGGTGGTGTGCAGACAGAGGGAGAGAAAGGATCCTGAGCAGACTTTGTGCTGTCAGTGCAGAGCCTGGTGTGGGGCTTGAACTCACGAACCGTAAGGTTATGACCTGAGCTGAGATCAGGGGATAGATGCCTAACCAGCTGAGCCACTCAGACTCCCCCTTACCAGAACTTTAAATCCGATACTCATTTATCGAGTCCCCTCCAATAACACGTGAAACCCTCCATGAAGACAGAGGCCATCGTCCTACTGATCGCCAAATCTCCAGGGCCTGGCACAGGAAGTGTGACCTATTAGTATTTTATTAACAGTTATATGAATGCTTGTCCTAACTGTCTCTTTAATAAACCATAAGCTATTTGAAGTTAGGACCCACGTGTGATGAACTTTATATTCTCTGCTTCGTCTTTCACTGCACTTTGCTGATGAGAGGTTAAGTCAGTGTTACTGAACGAATCAATGATAACTGATTGCTAACTTTCACTGAGCACTTATTCAGTGGTAAGCTCCTCCCCTGTGCTATGTCACTGGTCCCTACAGCAATCCTGTGATAGGGGGATGATGGGCTTAGTTTTACAGACTAGAAACGAGGTACAGAGGGCGTAGGTGACTGGCCCAGAGACACACGGCTGGTCCACAGCACATCAGGAGCTTGACTTTGGTTTCTGCCGGATGTCAGGACTTCAAGTCCTGCTAACTTCCTTACGAGGAAGTCTGGATGGGGTGTTGGCTTATGTCATTTCCTCTTAAGCTGTTTGTTGTCAGTCAGACTCTTGGAGTGAGTGGGGCTTGGGAGGAGTTGGGTGGAGCGAACATCACAGCCCGTGGTTGTGCCCACGCTGCCCACGCTGGTGCTTTCTCTTCACCGCCCGGACAGTCACCATTGAAGGAGATTTGTCAGCACTAACTGCTCTCAGAACAGTGCCTTTATAGAAGCCAGTGAGGGCAAGACTCGAGCCACAGCTGCCATGCTGGGCATCAATGACGTGCATGTTTGCAAGTGACAGACACGAATTTGGAATGTCCCCAGCAGTATGGCGGAATATATTGGTTCAAATGAATGGGAAAGACCCGCGACTGGTCCTCCTTCAGCCGTAGCTGGATCCATGCCACGAGGCCCCGATTTCTCTCCATCTTTTTGCTCTGCATTTCTCGGTAGGGTGTCACCCTCCACCGTCTTCACCCTCCTGCTGTCTGCAGCAGCGCCGGGCTGCAGCGCCTTTAATGCCCGCGGTCTCAGCGGGAACCACAGCCTTTCCTTCCCTTTCCTGGAATAAGAACTGCTGTTGGCCTGGTTGGGTCACCATGGGCCAATCACTGTGCTCCGATCAGAGGGCTCCTATTGGCCAGCCTGAGTCACGTGCCACCCCGGAAGAGGGAAGTAAACTTGTGATTGGACTGGGTCCACCACGTGGTAGAGGGACAGGTGTTGAAAGTAAAAGGGCTTTGCCACCGGGAGAAGGCAGTGAAGGATTCTGGGTAGACAAAGTGAGATACCTGCTGAGCACAACACCACGGTCTCCCTCAAGGTATTCTTTGTTTAGAACGTTCAGTCCACCAATTTGTAACTGAAAGAACCTCCCCTTTTAGATTTGATAAGTTTTGGCACGATGACAGGAATCTTAACATCTTGGGATACCATATGTATCTTCAACTGATGACTAATGGCCAGTGATACTGTTCTTTGGAGAGATGTTTAATGATTCAGTCTGCAGCCTCCCCATTTAATTGTTTTCTCCATTTTTTTTATTGTAGTAAAATACACATAACATAAAATTTGTCATCCTAACTATTTGTAAGTGGACAGTTAAATGGCATTAAATACATTCATAATGTTGGGTAACCATTGCCACCATCTATCTCCAGGACCCTTTTCATGTTGTAAAATGGAAACTATTAAGTTAAAACTTCCCACCCACCCCCCCTCCCTGGGACCCACCATTTTCCTTTCTGTCTCTATGATTTTTTTTTTTTTTAAGTTTGTTCACCTATTTTGAGGGAGGGCGAGAGAGCACGAGCAGGGGGAGGGACAGAGAGAGAGAAAGAGAGAGAGAGAGAGAGAGAGAGAGAGAGAGAGAGAGAGAGAGAGAATCCCAAGCAGGCTATACAAGGCTCAGTCTCAAGAACTGTGAGATCATGACCTGAGCCAAAATCAAGAGTCAGATGCTTAACCAACAGAGCCACCCAGGTGCCCCTCTGTTTCTATATGATTTTGACTACTCTAAATGCCCCACGTGAGTGGTATTCTTTTGTGACTGGCTCGCTTCACTTAGCATAATGTTCTCGACAATCCATGTGGACTTGGTAGCATGTGTGAGAATTTGCTTCCTTTTTAAGGCTGAGCAATATTCCATCGTATGGATACATCACATTTTGTGTATCTGTTTATCTATAATGGAATCTTGGGTTGCTTCTTACCTTTTGGCTATTGTGAAAAAGCTGCTGTCAGCATGAGTGCACGGATCTCTTTTGGAGACCTTGTTTGGAATTCTTTTGGGAATGTGTCCAAAAGTGGAATGGCTGTATCATATGGTAATTATTTTTTTTTATGTTTTTTTTTTAAATTTATTTTTGAGAGAGAGAGAGGCAGAGCACGAGTGGGGGAGGGGCAGAGAGAGAGGGAGACACAGAATCCAAAGCAGGCTCCAGGCTCCGAGCTGTCAGCACAGAGCCTGACATGGGGCTTGAACTCGTGAACCGCAAGATCATGACCTGAGCTGAAGTCGGACACTTAATCGGCTGAGCCACCCAGGTGCCCCTGGTAATTCTATTTTTAATTTTTTGAGGACACGCCTTACTGTTTTCCATAGCAGCTTACCATTTTACCACCAACAGAGCTTAAAGGTTCCAATTTCTCCACATCCTTGCTAACACTTGTTATTTTCTTTCTTTTTTTTCCCTTATAGTAGCCCTCCTAATGAGTGTGAGGTGACCCATTTAATTTTTAATTTTAATTTTTGACAAGGTTATCCAGTCCTTTGTAGCCAAACAAAAAATGATGAAAACATCGT
This sequence comes from Felis catus, assembly GCF_018350175.1. Lineage (NCBI taxonomy): Eukaryota > Metazoa > Chordata > Mammalia > Carnivora > Felidae > Felis > Felis catus. The sequence continues at coordinate 6,685,491 of NC_058370.1, forward strand.
AGTGGAAAAATATTTCTCCTGTCCTGATTCCCATGCTCTCCGAAAACAAAACTTGTAACTGCAGTTAATGAGTTTCTTGTTTATCCTTCATGTGCTGTTTCTATTCATCTAAATAAGAAAAATATTTATTTTCAGGGGCATCTGGGTGGCTCAGTCAGTTAAGGGTCTGACTTCAGCTCAGGTCCTGATCTCACAGCTTGTGAGTTTGAGCCCCACCTCGGGCTCTGTGCTGACAGCTCGGAACCTGGAGCCTGCTTGGGATTTTGTGTCTCCCTCTCTCTCTGCCCCTCTCCTGCTCATTCTCTCTCTCTCTCTCTCTCTCTCTCTCTCAAAAATAAACATTAAAAAATATTTAAAAATATTTATTTCCCTTTTTCATATTTTAATTTTATTTACTTATTTTGAGAGAGACAGAGACAGCATGAGTGGGGGAGGACTAGAGAGAGAATCACAAGCAGCCTCTACACTGTCAGTGCAGAGCCTCATGTAGGTCTCGAACTCACGTAACCATGAAATCATGACCTGAGCCGAAACTGAGATGGACACTTAAACGACTGAGCCACCCAGGTGCCCTTTATTTCCCCTTTTTAAATGAAAAATGCCGTTCAACTATACATACTGCGCTGTGCCTGCTTCTACGTCAATAAATATGGTTCCTTTTCTAGTTGAAGATGAAGTGCTCATCTGTTCCTTTTTTCCAGCTTTACGATACTCCATTGCCTGGCCGTGTCATGATTCATTTCACTAGGCCCCTAAAGATGGACACAGAGCTTGCTTATAGCTTGCTGTTACTGGAAATAACACTGTCCTGAATGACCTTAGGCATTCATTTCTTTGCACATGTGTGAGTGTGTAAGTAAACATATACACGTGCAAAAAAAATTCCTGGAAGTGGGCTTATTGAGTCAAGGGTCAGTGCGTTTGTGATTTTGATAGAAATTGCCAAAGACATCCGGAAAAAGGTTGCGCGAGTTTGGGTCCCCGGAGCCTCACTTGGTCGGCGAGAGACTGCCCGGCAGTGCCGGTTTTGTTTCCACTTCTCTTGCGTAGAAGCAGAGCAGCCCCTGGCCGTCTGCCTTCCCCTCCCAGCTCTTCGTGAGGACACCCTCTATCACCATTCTGTGTAGCTGCCTTTGTGACTTGCGAGAGGGGCACAGAGCCTGCTAATGGAACCCATGGGGGACACTGAATTCAACACTTGTGCAAACATGGAAATAACGAAAGCCAACCTAAAGATGCTAAGAGTGTGGTCAGGAAACTTACTAAAGGGAGCCGCCGCTTGGAATAGAAATGACTGATGAGGAAAATTGTTAGGCTGGAATAAGAATGGAAGATGGGGAGAGGGTGGCATTCCCGGGAAGAGCTCATGTTTTCCTGAGAAGGCAGGATGCTGCCCTTGGGCCTGGACCCAATTGACCCTGCAGGTGCTGAGAACCAGCCCCGCCTCCTTAGTAGCTGCCCGCTCTGTGCAGTGAGGCTTGGTTCTGGAGCGGGTTCTGGGTTAAATGACACGGTAGAGTGAAGACAGAATACGGCCAAGCCTCGTGGTTTATCCACGTGCCAGGAACCAAAAGCATAGCCTATGGGGCTCTCACGGGCCTGGACCCCCTAGTTCTGGGGGGTGGTGAGGAGTCCAGTGTTCCGGGTATGTGACAGAGGCCAGACCACTGTCAGGAAGCATTTCTATTTGAGATTTCTGGCACATTACCCAGAGAGATCCAGGGAGAGAGGAGTTGAGTTTCCAAAATTCTTATCATCTGTCCTGATTTCTTTTCTCATTTTAAATAAATATGCCCTTCTATACCTGCCATCATGTACATAATTCTATATCCTTTTTCTAAAAGAGGGTCTCTGAAACTTACAGAGTCCCACAAAACTAAGCTTTGCACCTGAGGAATCACTATTATTATAATGATCAGAAGGTTTAGGGAGAGGTGCCTGGTGTCCTAGTTTTTGAAAGCTTAGGTTACAGAAGTTAATAGCCAGCCAAAGGGATGCCTGGGCTTGACAAAGCTCTTTCCCCTCTATCCTTCCTCCCTCTCTCCATTCTTCCTCTCTGTGTCTTTCACAAGCTTGCTGTTCCAGACTATGTTGTTCTATGTGCTGGGACTATCAAATCCCTGCCCTCACGGATCTTGTACTGTAGTTGAGGCAACAGATGAGGAAGCAAAGCATAAATAATGTATTCCGTATGGCAAAGCAGAACAGGGAGATACGGGAGCAAGTTGGGGGCGGGGGAGGGGGGATACTTTAGGTTAGGTGACCCGTGGAAGCCTTTTTAAAGTGGTGGTATTTCAGCGGAGACCTGAATGGTGAGTAGGAGCCAGTCCTGGAGATTGGAGAAGTGTTCCAGGCAGGGCAAGGGCAAGTTTTGAGGTGAGAGGGGCCTTGGCCTGTGTGAGCAACAGGTGGCAGCTGGGAGAGCAGGGACAGGGTTGACAAGGTGGAGGAAGGGGAGAAGGAGCGAGGGGAGGGGGGAAGGAGGAGGAGAAGGGGAGGGGGGAGAAGAGAGGGAAGGTCTGTGATGAATTTGGAGCTCCAGGCAGTGGCCATTTGATGGGGGGCTTTGTTTGCCATGGTCAGAAGTTTGGATTTCATTCCAGATATTATGGACACTGTTGCAGGATCTAAACTGTGGGACAGATACTTAAGAAAACGATTGTTTGTAGGGTTCCCTGTGAACAAGGGGGTGCCGAGTAACTCTATTTCCTTTCTTGTGCTATTTATGAAAGCAAAGACATTCTGTGGATATTGTGGATTATGTTCATGAAAGCATTTAATGAAATAACTTGTGATAGGTAGTAAAATCTTGAGCGGACTGTAATGTTTTGCAGCGAATTTGCACCTGTTTGGACAACAGATTGAGGTCAAGACCCAGCTGAGTTCAGAGAATCTCAGTTCTAGAGGGCTGATGCTGGAGAGGAAAGCTAATGAATTAGATGGTCAGATCTGAATGATAAAATGAAAATAAATGCATATTTCCCCTTTAAGACAATTCAGAAAAGTATTTATGAAGTGTCGCTTTTTAAATTTCACTTTGTAGGTCTGTGCATATATAGTCAATTTCTACCTTACCTGGGATCTTAAAATAGCTATCTTTTTTTTTTTTTTTTGAAGGGAGAAAGTAGAAACAAAATTGGTTGAAAAGTATGCTTAGAAAGGAGACCCCAGGTGAGGCCAAAATGATACTGAATAAAGGCAATTTGTTCTTTAAGAACTATGCTTCTGGAATTGTAAACAAAATTAGTGTTGGTTATAAGCAAGAGAAACCAGTTTGGGTAACTTAAGCCAGACAGGATTTATTGGCAGTCTGCCCGGTGGTTCCCACAACGGAGGGAAGGCTAGAGCTGGGCTTGGCCAAGGCTGAGGCATTGGCTCTTGCTACCAGGATCCATGGAGAATCCTGTATGTGAACACGCTCTTTTTGGAGTTTCCAAAACCAGCTCTGAGAAACCTAGCTTGGGTTGTGGCCTGTTCTTGGCCAGGCAAGGGTGGAGCACATTTGAGATTCCATTTAACCCAATTGATCCAACGGGGGCAAGGTGATTCCTGCAGAGGAAGTTGGGGTACTTTCTCAAAGACAGCAGAATAAATTCTGGAAGGCAAAAAAAAAAAAGCCATTTGTAAGCATCCACAGACCACTTTCATATCGTGGCATCATCTACATTCTCTTTCTGCCTTCTCAGTAGTTATTTATTTACTTACTTAGTGTGCATTTTAATTGGAGATCTGGGAACCCTGAGCACTTGTGGAAATTCATAAGTGGAAGGAGAGAAACACATGTCCTTGTAGAGTCCTCTCTGGAGACCTTCATCTATGTGGAATTGAATGTCCATTCTGACGTGACCTGGGGGCAGAGTTTTGACGTCCACAGTGGCCTCTGGGCAGCTGCTTCTGAGGTTTGGGGAGGACTGGAAGTCTATTCAGTGGCCCGCAAACATTTTTGTCTTTTTTTTAGCAAATCAGTTTTTTGCTACATCTTCAACGTCCTGAAAAGTTACACCCCTTATTTTATAGCTAGAAGGCTGAGCCCCAGAGATGAACCTACCAGTCTGCTCTGCAGTCAGCTCCCCAGCACCACCTCACACGAGCTGGGTAACCTTAGGTAAGTCATGTCACCTACCTGAGCCTCGAGTTCCTGATCAGCGAAATAGGTATGATACTATCACTTTTCTCACTATGGGTCTATTTTGAGGGGTAATGGAGCAGTGCCTGGCAGAAGTGTATCAATATCAGCAGTGAAGGTGGGGTCAGAGCTCAGGCAGCTTATAGCATATAGTAGTTAAGATGACAGGATTTGAAATCAGACACATCTGCTTTTCAAAACTGCTTCTTATCAAGAGTGTGAAATTGGTGTTCTGGCAGAGCGTACTTTGTGGCGGTATGGATATTAACATGAGATAACGAGGTGAAAGCACTAGCCCAGTGCCTGGCCCAAAGGCGCTGTCCATGGTGGTTTTGCATTGTTTTCGTTGCTTTTAGTTAGTGTGGAAGGTTAACAGTACAGTGTTATGAGGACTGAAAATTTAATATGGGCTGTTTTACTTCCAGAGAAGATGCTTGGGGAGAATTTTCTGTAGCTTCTTCATCGCTCTCTAAAGACTAGAAGAAACAGTACAGTGGAGGCAATTTGGGAATTCCAAATGTCTCTTTGATTTGTTTGCCCCTTCTTTTCCAGAAGGAAGAAAATAAAAGGCAGAAAGCCGAGGGGCCACTGTTGGGAGCAGGGTTGGCAGACTTTTTCTGTAGAGGGTAAGAGAGTGAATACTTTAGTGCTTGCGGGCTGGACAGTCTGTGTCCCAAGTATTGTACTCTGACATGCCGGAGAGGATGCAGCCATTGGTAATTTGTAAACAAGTGAGTGTGGCTGTGTTCCAGTAAAACTGTATTTACAAAACAGATACTGGTTCAGGTTTGACCTGCTTTAGAAATTGAAAAAGAGGGGCGCCTGGGTGGCTCCGTCAGTGAAGCATCTGACTGTTGGTTTTGGCGCAGGTCATGATCTCATGGTTTCAGGAGTTCGAGCCCTGCGTTGGGCTCTGTGCTGGCAGAGCAGAGCCTGCTTGGGATTCTCTCTCTCTCTCGATAAATTATTGATGAGGAAACCTCTTAGGGTTTCATGGCATCAAACATTTTGTGGAAAAATCTGGTCGTTCCAACCACACTCAAGCGTGAGCTTCTGGCTTTTCTGATTTCGGGCCTGTGTTTAGTGTCAGTGGGTTATTCCAGTGTTAGTTTGGGGGAACTTCTGTCCTAGGTCCTGATGGTGAACTCTGGGCACACTTCAGGGCCTTCCAAGCCCTTCTCATCTCCCCAACCCCTTGAACCCTCCCTTCTTGGAGGTCACCAGATGTGACCCGTTGCTGCTTTGCTTTGGAGACGTGTGATGTCCTGGTAAGCCCCACACTTTGGCATTTTGTCCTGGCATTTTTGTCACGACTGCAGGGAGGGTGAATGCTGCCAGTCGGAAGATGGTTACCTTTGAGAGGAGAGAGCTTTGTAAGCTCTCGGGGCTGGTTGTGTCCAGATAATGGCTTACTCCAGTCTCCGGCTGTATTATGTTTACTTAACATTTGGGCTTCTGCCAGGTAATTTGCCTATAAGCTATGCATAGAAGAAAGAAACCATCCATCTAAAGTATTCAGATTTTGGCCTTAATTAAAATGCAGAATAAATATGTAAAGGCTAAAGAGCATGAATTATAGATACCGAGGTTTCTATATTAAAGTCGGTTCTCATCTATAGAGGCGCATGTGTGTTTATGGCGGGGAGGTAGAGTATATACAAGTCAGCGGCGGGCAATATAATTACGGCCGTGTGTGCTTAGCAAGATGGGAAGGATCTATTGTAGGAGAATGAATCCTGTCCACCTTTCTCATTTCACTGCCACTGCGGATTTTTTTTTTTTCCCACCTGAATTCTATAAAGGACTAATCCTGACCCTTGTTATTTAAATTGCTCTACCAGGGGTAGAAAAGCCGCCCTCAGCCTCTTAAAAAGCCAGCAAAGCTCTTTCTATTCATTGCTCCTCTCGAAAGTGGCTGGCTGGCGGGAGGATGGGGCGGGAACTTTCAGACCCTGAATGACAAGTCTTGGGTCTTAAACAAGGCCAGGCCAGAGCTCATTCACCTTGAAAGTGAGAGGCTCTGGGCTGTTCCATCAGTGGTCTCAGAGGGGGAGGAAGGAGCCCCAAAGAGATGAAACCAAGTATCCAAGTACGCGGATGTCCTTCCTAGTAACTGGCAGGATAGATTAAGCGAAAGAATTTTGAGGTCGGGGTTACAGGTACGCCAGTTTCATTATTGCAACGTTTTTGTAACACTCACATTTTCCAAACTGGTATTAATGAGAGTTTACATCCACACATTGTTTTTAAAGCATAGCGTTGGGAAGAATCACGTTACTCAAGAACTTCGAGAAACAAAAATGAATGAAATGTGAAACCAGCAATTTTGTTTTAATCAATAAGAGTAGAGGGAAGGTGGCTTTTTTAGCAGACAAAAAGAGCCAGCTTTCCTCAAAAGCATCGAAAGTTTCCAGGGCTTTAGTTTTCAAGGAAAATGATGCTTTGAAGAAAAAAAAAAAATCCCGGCGCCTTGAACTGAAAAGAAAGCATTATCAGCCTGCGACAAGGCGTCCGGATTCTACTTGAGTGATTCTGCCAGGACTTTGGGCGGTGTGGCTATTTGGGGTCACTCCAGCCTGAGTGAGAAGCTGCAAGTGTTCCCCGGGATTGGAAAGGGATCTGGTGGCGAGCAGCAGCTACACGTCCCCTTGGTCTCCGGCTGCACCTGCCAAAGCTGTGATGGAGATCGGGGACTCCTGTCCCTCTCACCCGGGCCATCTTGGACAAGCCTGCGTGAAATGGACCTGAAAATACGAGGAGGATGGGATCCACAAGGTAAAAACAGTAAATGAATAAAGCTCTGTCGTGGTGACAGGTTTTTTTCCTCCTTGTTTGAAGCAAAACGTCATAGCTGCTACAGGGAGAGATTTCCCCCAAACCTTGCAGATCCTGTAGCACCTCTGAAGCTGTGAGGGTATATGGAGCCCGTCCGACTACTACACCAGGGGTCAGCAAACCACAGCCCACAGGCCAAGTGCGGCCTGCTAGCTGTCTTGTAAGACTCGGCATTCTTGGAACACAGCCGTGTGCATCCATTCGCAGTGTGCTATGGCGGCTTGAAAATCGGGTAGCTGTAAGCAGAGACTGTGTGGTTTGCAGAGCCTAAAATATTTACTGCCTGGCCCTTTACGGAAAACGTTTGCTGGCCCCTTCTCTAGAAAATGGGGGGGGGGGCGAGGAATCAGATCCAACTTATTTTTGAAAAAAAAAAATCTGGAAATTTCAGCTTCTGAAATCCTAGACCTAGGAGGTCCCTCCTCTGCCCACCAAGCCTCCCAGCCAACTGTTACTTCTGGAGGCCAGATTGGCATCCTGTCTCTTGGACCACATCCTATAGGTTGACTTGGTGATATTTCAGCAGCGAAATGGACCAATGCGGTTTTCCTTTTTTTTTTTGCTTTCTGGCTCCTGCTTTTTGAAGCCATATAACAGAAATCATGGTATGACAGGCAGATCCTTTGCTAGTTATGAAATGATAAAGGTCAAGCTGATCAAATCTTCTTTGCAAGTATAATACCCAGTTAACTGAAATGTGTCGGAAACCTCACCCAGTTATCAGGCTGACAGAGAATTTGACAGATCTCACAAATAGAACTGTTTTGATTTACCTGTTCTCCACACATAACACCTTCTCTCTGGCTCTCTTTGGCCGCTCCTTTGCTCAGACCTTAACAATTGCAGCCGGGAGGATTGAGACACTCAAAGGCTGTCATCACCTGTCTGTATCATTGTTCCCCTCTCTTCCCCGGGAACGCATGGAACGTCAGGATTCTTGCAGGGTAATTACCATATCTACAATCGCACAAGATGCCAGCCCATATGGGACACCCCATAATTTTGCAGCAGCAGAAACCTCTGCTTTTTGCTTATGCCTCTTATGAACCGTGCTCACCACATCTTAAACTTCAGAGCGTTGAAAATCACAGCGTCTCATAAACAGACCTATTCAGCAATTGCCTTTTCAACTGTCCGTGAGCAAACCTGGTCCTTCTTTCATTACAGGCCTTCGTGATTACGGGGCTTTGTGCTTTTTGCTCGCAATTTAGAATTATGTGATCTTCTAAAACCCTTCCCCTTGGTTGGAGATTTTATTTTTTTGAATCTGTAAAATGAAATCCCTGAAAAATAATAACCGTAGAGGTATGTGCAAAATATATTGCATCTTTAGCATCCAGGAGAACCTACAGTTTTGATAACTTTAATTGGGTCCCTGAAGCAAAATTATTCTCGGAATAACCAAGGTACGTATTTTTAAAACATGGCAGAATTTGGCCTTAGGAAACTTCCTTTAATTCTAATATATCAAAATTACTGGCTGTTTACAGAAGAACTGTTCTACCGAGGATTATCTACTTAAGATGTAATTGTGCACCAAGAATGAATTGCAAATATAGAGCAGACTTAAATTCAGGCATCACGTGCGGGGGGGGGGGGGGGGTCATTCAAGTTCTTCAGAGACTTATTCCTTTGCTTCTTTGTGTATTTCTGTTCGCTTTTTGGCCTTCCTTCTTTCATTGTTTGGATGATCTTAAAGCCATTCGTTGTGGTGGAACTAAGTTCAAAAGTTTTGAAGGGCTTCCAAGATATGAGGCTTGCAGTGAGCAACTTTAGCTGTGTCCGGGGCGGGGAGGGGGAGAAAAATTCCAAGCACATGGCAGCAGAGATGATTTGTTGGCACAAATTCACATGATCCTGAACCTGCAAGGGTCGCACAGTGAAGATTCAGTGGGACTGTGGAATGAGGGGTCAGGGGGAACAAATCTGCAGTCTTGGTTGATAGAGAACTAACCTGTGATCTCACCCCACCCCCATTAAAGGGATTGGCACATCCTGTCAGGCGCCCCAGAGAAGTCCAGATTGGGGAATGCAGACTGGAAGGTCTCTCGTGGAACCAGCCGTTTCTCTCTGCACTGGATTTGGAGAATTTTAGTTGCTGAGTAGCTGATGAGATGAGCAGGTGGGCAGGCAGATAATGGCAGATATGAGGTGCTTTGGTACTTCTGCCGGCTGTTTACAGTGGCCGAGAGAGAGAGAGAGAGAGAGAGAGAGAGCGCGCGCGCGAGAGCGCGTGCACCCTTCTATTTGAAGCTTGAGGTGATGGAACTAATCATTTGCAGAATTTTAGCTTTTAGTTGCTCATTACCCTAATAGTCCTAGATTTCCTTGTTGATTAATTATCATCTTGAGTATCGAGGATAATTTTAGGCACCTGCCTTTTGTTATGGACGCTGAGGGCCCAGACCCCCCAGCCCCATCCCAAGACAGCCAGGGTATCTCTGAAGTTAGGCTAACTTGATAATTCTTTTTGTTTGTTTGCTTGTTTTAAATGTTTGTTTACTTTTGAGAAAGACGGTGCGTGAGCAGGGGAGGGGCAGGGAGAGAAGGGAGACACAGAATCCGAAGCAGGCTCCAGGCTCCGAGCTGTCAGCACAGAGACCCACAGGGGGCTGGAACTCATGAACCGTGAGATCATGACCTGAGCCAAAGTCGGACACTTAACTGACTGAGTCACCCAGGCGCCCCCTAACTTGATAATTCTTAACTGGGACAGTTCTGCCCCAGGGGACCTTTGACGATGTCTGGAGACATTTTTGGTTGTCATGAGCAGTGGGGAGTGCTACTGGCGTCTAGCAGGCGGAGGCCAGGGATGCTGCTGGACACCCCACGGTGCGCAGCTCCGCCCCTCAACAGTTCTCCAGCCCCGCATGTCGACAGTGCTACAGCTGAGAAATCTTGGGCTAAGTGGACGCGCTTTCCTGGGACTTGGAATTTCCAGGTTGATCGAGTAAGGAGAGGCCTCATGGGAAGCCACTCATTCTAACGGCGGTGGCCACAGGGTAGCGTCCCAGCTACTCTGCTCCAGTGCGGATGCTTTGCTTCCTGCTGCCTGCTTGCCCGTTGGTGCCTGCGCTCAAGTCTGACCCATCTGAGCTCCTGCAGATTCTGGGAGTGCCCGCCCCCCCCCCCCCACTTCCTTGGGCCGTTATACTTACTGTAAACGCAGTCTGAATTGGTTTTCTTTGCTTACTCACAATCAAAACCGTAGCTGCGACGTCGTTGCTTTTAAAACTTACACGTATTTTTTTTTTCTTAAAAGTGGTGGCACCGCCCCTCCCCTTTCTCCCCTCCAATGGCATCTTACAGGGACCTTCATTCTAGAAGGCAGGGGAAATTGGAGCTGGTCTGGCGAATGATGTGATCTTCCCTTCACCTTGTTCCCCGTAACTGATTTCCCACACCAGCCCCCGAGAGGAACTTGAGGACTCAGGAAGCCCATTTATAACCACCGGATTATGAAGCACTGTGGGCACCTGTTAAATTGTAACCCGGAGGGAGAGTACGTGAAACCATCATCAGGCCTCCATACCTTATTTGGAATGAGTTCATATGATTTCTCCAAAGGTGAGGAGAAGTTTTGGAAGCAGAAGCAATGTTAGGAGAAGGTTCAGGGCACTGGACCGGCCTTTGGGGGCCGTCCTGGTTTGTGATGGCTTCCAAGATGGCCTTTCCCCATCTTCCAGAGTCAAAGCAGAGTAAGGCTTGGCAGGAAGCTCCAGGAAGGATGTAAAGCTGGGGTCACAACTTCTTTCTTTCTTTCTTTCTTTATTTTTTTTCAACTTTTATTTATTTTTGGGACAGAGAGAGACAGAGCATGAACGGGGGAGGGGCAGAGAGAGAGGGAGACACAGAATCGGAAACAGGCTCCAGGCTCCGAGCCATCAGCCCAGAGCCCGACGCGGGGCTCGAACTCACGGACCGCGAGATCGTGACCTGGCTGAAGTCGGACGCTTAACCGACTGCGCCACCCAGGCGCCCCACATAGGGGTCACAACTTCTAATGGCCACGACGGCAGGTAAACACACAAAGAGTCAAATCAGATAGTGGGTTTGCATATTAAAGATGTAAGAATATTCTTCATTTCCAGGTACCAAAAGTATTTGCCTCTTTTTTTTGCCTGGAAATACACGTTCCTCTTAGTCTATATTTGATCTTTCTTCTATGACAGACCTTAGTTATTACTAAGTGGCTTTCGGGGTGCCTGGGTGGCTTAGTTGGTTGAGTGTCCAACTCTGAATTTTGGCTCAGGTCGTGATCTTGTGGTTTGTGGGATTGAGCCCTGCGTGGGGCTCTGTGCTGGCAGTGCAGAGCCTGTTTGGGCTTCTCTCTCTCTCTCTCTCTCTCTCTCTGCTCCTCCCTCAACTCATGCTATCTTTGTCTCTTTCAAAATTAATAAATAAACTTAAAAAAAACGTGGCTTTCTACTGCAAAGAAAGAAAGAGTGTAAGCCCAATGGTAAATGGCAACTTGACTTCAGTGTTGAATAATAGAGAGTGGTGGGGACTGTGGCAAACTAGAAGGTGAATGCCCTGTGTAAAGGGAGCAGCTGCAGAACCAGTCAGATCTGACACATGTTGTCGCAGGGAGAACGTGGGTCCAAAGTGGCTAAACCTTCTAAAGAGAAGCTAGAGGGGTGCCTGGGTGTCCCAGTCGGTTGGGCATACGATTCTTTATTTTGGCTCAGGTTCAAGATTGTGGGATTGAGACCCATGTCAGGTTCTGTGCTGACAGTGTGGAGCCTGCTTGGGATTCCCTCTCTCTCTCTCTCTCTCTCTCTCTCTGTCTCTCTCTCTCTCTGCCCCTCCACCACTAGTGTGCACGTGCACACGCCCACACACAGTCTCTCTCTCTCCATCAAAATAAATAAATAAACTAAAAAAAATAAAGAGAAGCTAGCAATCTGAATTTTCCTGTGAATTCTCTGTATTTAAAAAAATTACAAAAGAAAGAAAGACACATCTATGGGTTGTTTTTGATTTGTTCAACATCAGCTTGAGACTTCCGTGTTGATGTTGTTATTAATCAGAGAAGGAGATGCTGTTAAGGAAGTTCAGCATTGGGATCGCTGGCTTCCTTGTTTCTTCTCTCTGCGTCTCTGTCTCTCTGAGTCTCTTCAGAAATTTGCTTCCAGATGGATCCTTCTGAGGGCACCTCTTCGCCCTCTAGCTCACGCCGTCCCTGGGCTCCTGACACTCCCTCCCACCCCCACAGGTTTGAGCTGTGCCCAGTAAAGGGTGGGTACAGGATGTGCAGAGTCTGGAAAGGCGCAGTGAAGGCATTTCTGGGCAAGTGCCGGCGTGAGCACGGGGGAGGCAGGAAGAGTGGAGAAGGGCCTCTGTGGCCCGGGTGGACCAGGTGACCGGAGGGTTTGCGCAGGGTGGCACGAGACAGCTTGGGTTGGTCCAGCTGACGAAGGGCTCTCAGGGGTTTGGGTTTGCCCTGCAAGCAAAGTGGAAGTATCGAAGGGTTTGAGCAGGTAGGGAGGCAGAAGCAGAATGCAACACTTGAGGAGAGCTGATTCTGTAGTGACGTGCAGGGTAGATTAGAACAGGGCAACCAGCATTTTCTTTTTGAAAAATGTGTATTTGTTTTCGAGAAAGAGAGAGAGAGCGCATGGGGAAGGGGGAGAGAGAGAGAGGGGGAGACACGGAATCCGAAGCGGGCTCTGCGCTGACAGCAGAGAGCCCGGTGCAGGGCTCGAACTCACGAACCACGAGATCATGACCTGAGCTGAAGTCGGACGCTTAACCGACTGAGCCACGCAGGTGCCCTGGAAACAGAATTTTCTAAGGTGATGGTGAGTGGACTGGAAAAGTGGAGCTGAGCGAAATGTGTTAAAGGAAGGACAGTCGGCTGGATGCTGACTTTGGAGATGCTTAGAATGAGGGATTAAAACAACGAGAATAATGAACATTTCTTTTTTTTGTTTAAGTTTATTTAGTCTTTTTTTTTTTTTTTTTTGAGAGAGAGAGAGAGCGAGAGTGAGAGACAGGATCCCAAGCAGGCTCCACGCTGCGTGCAGAGCCCAATGTGAGCCCAAACCTATAAACTGGGAGACCGTGACCTGAGCCGAGACTAAGAGTCAGGCGCTTAACTGACTGAGCCACCCAGGGGCGCCACGAACATTTCTTGATTGCTAAGTGCAGCGGCGAAGCACATGGGTTCCGGAGCAAGGCGTGGGTTTGAGCGATGCGCCGCCTTGGACTGGCTGGCATTGTGGCCACATCCCGCATTGTCCTGATGACTCAGTTTCCTTATCCGTAGAGCAGAGGAAACAACAGTATCTGCCTCCAAAGGTCATTTGAACATGGAATCAGTTGATATTTGCCGGAGCTTAGAAAAGTATCTAAAACTGAGCTGTATGAAAGACGTAGTAGATTAACAAAACACGAGACGCTTCCTTCACTAACCAGTTCACGTGTATTACTGCATTTAGTCCACACGGACAGTTCTGAAATCAGTGTGTGTGTTAGAACGGGGGTGGGGGGTGGGATGATGACCTTCCATTCCTGTTTTGCAGAGGAAAACGCTGAAGCTCAGAGAGGTTGGGTCACTTTCCTGACATCACACCGTAACCGGCAGAGCCCAGAGTGGACCCCAACCTGAGATCAGAGAGGTAGCAACACCCCCTAACCAGCGGACACGCGAGGGCTGGCACAGTTTTCTGCGGGCCCGTCTTAGGATCGGGAAGCAGCCAGCTCCGTGTGCAGAGTGAGGCTGGATAAACGCTTTAGAGGCGGCGGCCAGAGCTGGGTCTAGAATCCGTCCTCGGTCCCAGACTCCAGCACGTTGATGCCACATGGGGAGGGGCACAAAGGGAGCTGGTTTCGAGATGCAGCGACGTGACAGCAGCCTCTTCATGCTCAGATTTCGTATCAGTGCCTTGGTCGGGAATAAAAGATGTGCCACAGCTGCTGTGTCCCCTCGTCAGAGAGGTCGTGGGCAGTTGTATCCACGCCGTGCTTTCTTTCCCTTGCGTTCTGGCTCTGGAACAGTCACGGTTTCGGTTTGAGCCATCCAGGAGGCCATTGCAAGCCTGTTAACAGTTCTGGGCTTCGTTCACGTGTATCAGAGACGTGCAGGGCTCCGTCGTTAACACGCGTTGACGGGTGGTGATGGCAAGCCACAAAGGGTTCAAGCTGCCTCCACTTTAGGGTCAAGAGTACAGACGCGTGCGTGAGAGAGAGAGCAGGCGACTCCCCCACTTAGTCGGCAATTTCTCTCTCCTCCCATTGTGCCACACATACACGCACACGCGTGCACACACACACACACACACACACACACACACACACACGCTTGTGCCTGTACACATGCTGTTGATTGATATTCTCCCCTCACGCTAAGCTTGCTAAGTAGCAATGATTTTCTCCTGGCAATTTCACTTCTAACCAGAGGCACCTGTATTTCGAAATTGTACAAAAGCCCCGTATATTTGATACCATGCGGGCTCTCGGTGGGTTTCAGAGGTGGATTAAATTCACCAACAAGGTGGTCGATAGAACATAAAATATGAAAGAGATTGTAATTTTGTGGTGGGTCCTTGTTGTAGGCAACCTCCCTCTCCCTGGGTGCGTCGAGGAGGGGCCCCTTCCTGCACTTCTAGTGTCTGTTTTAGGTCCGTGAGGGGGAAAGCAAGAGAATTTCGAGTCGAGTGAAAAAGAAAACCCAGAGAGTTGGAGGCTTACATTAGGTGGGAAAAGAACACCACCCTCAGGTGGATGGGCGCGGGAGGACGTCTTCGTAAGGCGGTGGGTTCGGGGTTAAGCCTGGGTTTCCAAGAAGCCCCCTTGTTCTTGACTGTTAGGGGGTGGGGCCGTGGCTACCGCATTGGGTCTCGTGGGTCACCGCGTGGAACTTGGGGAACCTTCCCCTCCAACTCTTTTTTTTTTTTAAGTTTTAAAAGTGTGTATTTATTTTATTTTTGAGAGAGAGAGACAGAGATAGAGAGCACAGGTTGGGGAGGGGAGGGGCAGAGAGAGAGACACACAGAGAATGTGAAGCAGGCTCCAGGCTCTGAGCTGTCAGCACAGAGCCCGACTCGGGGCTCGAACCCATGAACTGTGAGGTCAGAGGCTCCACCGACTGAGCCCCCAAGGTGCCCCGAATCTGGTTATATTTTAACCACCCTCGCAATCTCCCTCCCAGCTTGGAACGATTCTTTAGCCCTCTCTTCCTTTTAGGGTAAAGGTGAAAATGCTGGCTGGTCACAGTTTTGTTTGGAGCAACACCAGACACCATGACATCTGCCCCGGCCACTCGGCCCCCTGCCTCCTCATCCTCGGTGGTCCCGTCTCTTTCGCCCCTCGGACACTGGTCCCTCGGGCATTCGTGACACTGGTTACACTGCCCAAGGTCTGGTTCCCCTCATGGGTCCCTAGTGTTTCCACCTAGTGGTCATTCAGAGATCTGCACAACGGACTCGTTCATTTAACAGACGTTTATTGAGCGCCTACTATGTGCCGGGCGCTGTTGTAGGTACTGCTGGTGGGATGAAAAGAAGACAGTGGGGCTTATATTCTCTCAGCAAAGAGAGGCCAGTGGACGTGCAGTGTAATTTCAGGGGGTGGTGAGTAGAATGAGAGACTGAGGCAGAGTGAGGGCAGGGAGTAGGGAGAGGGCTACTTCAGGGGGTCCAGGACATCTTTTCTGAGGACACGACTTTCGAGCAAGACCTGAGTGAGTTGAGGAAGTGACTGCCCGGAGTCCTACGTCCCCAGGGAAGCCTGCCCTGATGGGACGCATCCCCGCTGTCATCCAGAGACAGGACCACGTACTTTTCTGTATTCTCGGTCACCACTGGACATTCTACACGTACTTGTGTGATTTGTGTGGTCAACATTTGTGTCTTGAATTGAATTTTAGCTCCATGAGGGCATGGACTGTCCTCTTCCTCTTTCCTTCACATGGCCTCGTCCCCAGAGGCCCCGTCATGCCGGGCATGCTCAGGTAGCAGATGTGAAGTGAATGATGCTTTTTATTTTTTTATTTTTTAATGTTTATTTTAGAGAGGGAGACAGAATGTGAGTGGGGGAGGGGCAGAGCGAGAGGGGGGACACAGAATTTGAAGCAGGCTCCAGGCTCCGGGCTGTCAGCACAGAGCCTGATGTAAGGATTGAACCCACGAACTGTGAGATCATGACCTGAGCCGAAGTTGGATGCTCAACCGACTGAGCCACCCAGGCACCCCTTTAAAAAATTTTTTTTTAAATGTTTATTTTTGAGAAAGAGAGAGAAAGAGTGTGAGCGGGGGAGGGGGGCGCAGAGAGAGAGAGGGGGGGACACAGAATTTGAGCGGATGATGCTTTCTGTGAGGGGAGTCCCAAGTCCTGGCAGCAACCTTCCTCACCGCATCCTTGGAGGGCATGTTCTGTCAGGTTGCAGAGCCCAAGGTACCGGTCCCCCTCTGAGCATCCCATCCTTCTGGGCTTTGGGCCATGAGATAGGGAGGGGGATGCCTGAGGCGGGAGATATGGTGAGGACCGGGCATGAAGGAAAGGCCAAGCAGAGCCGTGGATGAGGCTTCATGACTTTTCCAGGAGGTGGATGTTGGGAAATCAGCACCACACCCCCGAATCCATTGGTGTTGAAGCATACTTCCTCCCTTCAAGCGGAAGAGGACTGGGCAGTGAACCACCCCCCGCCCTCTCAATCTGTCTTTGTCCAAAAACCCAGCAGGCAGATGAGAGTATGAAAGACACTTTGGGGGCATCCTGGATCCCTTTCTTTAACATTGGCAATGGCACATACTACGTAAGTTGCAGTAGTGAGATCAGACGGGGAGGCTGAGCCTTGAGGCTCACGGTACCTTCCGGAAGGCTTGAAATAAACCAAGAAAACAGGGAATCGTTAATTGTCAGAAGCCTTTTGTTCCGGGAGGGGGTCCAAGATGAAGAAGGGAAAAGAGGCACACCTCACCCTCTCATCACATGCTCAAGACAACACCTATATTTTGAGACACGCGTTGGTAACATTTCAGAGCAATTACCATAAATAGAACATCTCTGGGGTTTGGATACATTTACCTGTGACATTACACTAAGTGAATCTGTCGGAAGTGGGGGGATCATGCCTCGCTCCAGATGCATTCTGGCACATCTCAGGACAAAAAGTGGCCCGGCTGCCGGTTGCCAAGTGGAATGGAGGCTGCAGAGGGCATAAGCCTGGAAGTTTCGAGGCCCCCTTTCTGAGATGCTACTGAGTGCCCTGTGCTCCTGTCCTATCCTGGGCACAGACTGGTAACCTGGAGGGAACCGCCCTGGAGGCTGGAAGAAGGGGCCAGGACAGAAAGCAGCATCCCGGAGTAGCAGGGGCATAAAAAATACAGTTTTCTTGTTTGCGTAAAAGGGCTTGTTTGTTTCTTGTTTGTTTAAATTTTACCAGGGCTTGGGGACAGGAGGAAGAATGCAGAGGTGGAGCTCAGAGGAGGGTCAGGACAGTGGAACTACTCTGTGTGATACCATAATGGTGGACGCTTGTCATTATACGTTTGTCAAAACCCACAGGACGTACAACACTAGGGGTGAACCTTAACGTAACTTAGGGACTTTTGGCAACAATGATATATCAACAGTTGGTTCATTGATTGTAACAAATGGACCACTTTGGTGGGGACCACTTTGGTGCCGGATATTAATAATTGGGGATGCTGCGTGTGTGTGTTGAGGGGGGGGCAGGAGGTAAATGGGAACTTCCTGTACTTTTTTAAAACTAATTTTTATGTTTATTTATTATTTTTGAGACAGAGCATGAGCAGGGGAGGGGCAGAGAGAGAGGGAGACACAGAATTTGAAGCAGGCTCCAGGCCCCGAGCTGTCAGCACAGAGCCCGACGCGGGGCTCGAACTCACGAACTGCAAGATCATGAGCTGAGCTGAAGTCGGACGCTTAACCGACTGAGCCACCCAGGGGCCCCAGGAACTTCCTGTACTTTCTGCTCAATTTTGCTGGGAACCTAAAACTGCTCTGGAGACGTATTAAAAAAAAAATAGCTTGGTGGAGCGAGCACCCGCCGTGTGCCAGCATAGGGCTCTCAGGGGAGGTAGCTGTCAAGGAAATTAGTTACAGAACTTGACTGCAGGTGTGATAAGTGGCATGAAAAAGTGCTGGGGGTTATGGGTGGGTATAAAGAAGACCCGGTCTTATGGATGGTCAGCATCACTTCCTACGAAGAAGGGATGTTTGAGTTGGAATGGTCCAAGTACACAGCGAAATGCATCAAACAAAATCAATGGAAGTTACTGGCCATGGACTGAGATATTTAGGGGTATGGTAACTTCAGGTGTGGCTTCAGGCAGGTGTTTTTTTGTTTAAGATTTTTAATGTTTATTTATTTTTGAGAGAGAGAGCCAGTGAGTGGGGGAAGGTTAGAGAGAGGGAGACACAGAATCCGAAGCAGCTCCGGGCTCTGAGCTGTCAGCACAGAGCCCGACGAGGGGCTTGAACCTACAGACCATGAGATCACGACCTGAGCCAAAGTCAGATGCTTAACTGACTGTGCCACCCAGGCGCCCTGATGCGGGTGTTTCATCAATGCCGTTAGATCTGTCCTCTTCTCCATTTCTCAGCACTGTTTTCTTCTGTGTGGGTTTTACCCTCACTCAAGGTCTCTGCTATGGTGGCATCCATGGGACTGGAACCTTCTTGAAGGCCTCATTCATTGGGTAAGCCTTAGTGCTAAGAGAGGGCTGGTGTGAAAAGGGAATTCGGTATATGTTTGTTGAACAACTAAAGGCATTCTTCTCCTTACACAACCTTCTGTGGGTGACACTGATTGAGCCCCTAGATCAAACCATACCTGAAGCTAAACCTAGGCCTGAACTTTTCAATTCCATGAGCCAATAAATATTCTTTGTTTTGTTGGTTTGATTGCTTGGTGCTATTCTTAGGCAACTTCAACTAGAATATCACTTCTTCAGGGAAAGATCCCTAACCACCCAATTTAAGGTCTGGCTGACTTGTACAGACACTCATAAAACCCTATACTTTTCCTTGTTTTTCTTCCCTTCCTCTCTTTGTTGAGATCTTCCCTTTGTGATGGGCTGAATTGTGTCCCTCCCCCCCCCTCCCCCCCCCCGCCATCCATATATTGAAGTCCTAAGTGCCTTGTTACCTCAGAAGGTGACTGTATTTGAGACAAGGTCTTTAAAGAGGTAATTCAGTTAAAAGGAGGCTGGTAGATTAATATGACTGGTGTCCCTATAAAAAGAAGTGATTAAGGGACAGAGACACACACAGAGAGGACCATGGGAAGACACAGGGAAAAGATGGCCATCTACAAGCCAAGGAGAGAGGGTTTGGACTCTCTCAACCCATCTCAATCCTGCTGACACCTGGATCTCAGATTACCAGCCTCCAAACTGTGAGAAAATAAATCTGTTGTTTAAGCCACCCAGTTTGTGGCACTTTGTCCCGGCAGCCTTTGCAAACGAATGCACAGTCCTTAACAGATGCAGCTCAGGTCTTTTCCCCTGTGTGAAAGACTAGAATGGGGGTTGGCAGACTGTGGCCCTTGGGCCAAATCTGGCTGGCGACCTGTTTTTGTAATAAAGTTTTCTTCGCACCCAGCCACGCCCATTTGTTCACAGAAGCAGAGCTGAGAAGTTGCAACAGAGACCTCGTGGCTCATAAAGCTGAGAATATTACGGGCGTGGCCTTTTACGGAAAGCGCGTGCTGACGCTTGGTCCAGAAGAGTGGTCAGCAGCCGGGGTTGTGCACTCAGACGGGCCTGGGTTCAAATCCCTGCTGTGTTGCTGATGAACTGGGTAAATCACTTAATCCCCCTGAGCAAAAAAAAAATAAAAAATAAAAAAATAAATAGCTATCGTTACAGGAATTAATGCTAACACCACTTTGTTGGTTAAGGTCATAACGCTGCCCTGCTAGGTGCTGGAGGGGTTGTTGGGTTGGTTTCTCGTCTAACTGGAAAGTCTTTCCCGAGTAGGGTCATTGCTCGATGGTGTGGGAAACTCTGCCAGCTGCCGCTCCGAACTGATTGAACGGGTGCTGAAAAGACAAGCAGGCTTCTCCCTGGTTTTGTTGTTCTAGTTTTTCTTCTTGTTTCTTCCTTTTTTCCCCTTTTCTGGAAGCACAAGACAGAAGTCTCCTCTCAGCTGTCAGGTGGGCCCACGTCAAACTCCCACAGTGTGTTCGCAGAAAAATCTGAAAGTCTTCCCATGGGAAGGCGTTGGTGGTGGCTGGGAACGGGGTAGAGGGCACTGCTCTGCGGTGAGGCTGCACCAGGCTTTGTCTGGATGGCTTCACTGCTTCTTCATCCTGATCAACACGGTTTCAGGAAGAGCTCTGTTTAGGTTAATCTTATTTAGATGCAAACAAACAAACAAACAAAAAAAAGACCCAAAACCTCAAAGAGCATACGTTGTGATGAGGCCAGTAACTGCTCTTGGAGTTCAGTCTGCTTCTCTTGGGTGTAGAACGTGCAGGACAGCTGGTGACTTAAAGCCCAGGTTAGGGACGGGCTGATGAGAGTCCAAACCCTGATTCTACTGCTGTGTTACCTTGGACTGCTTGCTTAACCTCTCTGAGCTCTAGTTCCCGGACCATTAAAGAAGTGATGGTAGTAACCTACTTCATAGGTTGGGGTGAGAATAAAATGAGGTGCTATCGGGGTGCCTGGGTGGCTCAGTCACTTAAGCGACCGACTTCGGCTCAGGTGGTGATCTCACAGTTCGTGGGTTCGAGCCCCGTGTCAGGCTCTGGGCTGACAGCACAGAGCCTGGAGCCTGCTTTGGATTCTGTGTCTCCCTCTCTCTGCCCCTCCCGCACTCACTCTCTGTGTCTGTCTGTCTCTCTCTCTCAAAAATAAATAAACATTAAAAAAATTTTTTTAAATGAAGTGATATATGTGGAAGCACCTGGCGTAGTATCAGTTCATAGAGAATTTCCATAATCATTAGCTGTTACTATTGTGATGGGCTGACATTACCTGTTTTCCCTCTTTGTATAGCAGCTCCAGAAATTTATCCCTGTTTCCGGCGTTAAGGGAAGCTGAGTAATGCAGTACAATGGGTCACTCAGTTTTCTTCCCTGACAGTCTTTGAAGGCAGAAATTTGTCACCCCAAAGGAGTCCTCATCCAAGAAGCCACAAAATAGCTAGTATCTGAAGGGGAGAAAAGGGGGTTCTCCTTCTGAGAACCCCTGACTCTGTGTGAAATTACTTTCCTAAGTCAGACTTGCGAATAGTTTTCAGGAATTGAAACCCCACAGAGCCAAGCCTGCACCTTCTTCCTCTCCTCCCTCCTCTTTCTCTGTTGCTCCCCGTGCTCAGCAGCACAAGCACCTGTAGGAAAAGGTGATGGTGACCAGAGGGTGTGGGGCAGACATTTCTGTGACTGCCAGAGCTGTGGAGGCCGGGAGTACTGTTCCTCCCGCTGAAAGAAATCTCAAGGGAGTATCACACTTGCCATGGGAGATGTTCATTCAGACGTATTTATTTCCTAAAGCACTCTACAGAATGAATAGAAGGGATTGAGGGAAAATGGGCAGTGGCCAGGTTATATTTAATTACCAGGAACTATTAATTGACGGAATCAATGATGATTTTGATCACTGATGTGTGGTTAAAATTTTGGAGGCTGATTGCCAAAGTCTGGTTATTTTTTTCAAGAATCCAAGGAACTGGCCCCACGGGGCCCCCTTAGGATCTGAGCCCCAACTGGTCATCGTTGAAAAACCACGGACGTGGTCTGAGCCACAGTGTTCGTAGTGAACGAACGTAACCACGTTCTCAGGAAAGCGTATCCTGCGGCCAAAGTGAAAATCTTTCTAATTTTAACTTAGGCTTACTTATTCCCCTTTGTTGCCTGGCTGGTTAATAACTTTACTGTCAAAAACCTGCAGGTGGATGTAGAAATCTCTTCGGCATCTTGTTTCCGTGTTAGTCCATCCCTGATTCCTTGACCTTGTTCTGTTTTTGCGTCCGCGTTCAACTCTTCTGGATAGATGCTGGGCTACTGGGCTCCGTGATGGCACTCAGCTGGAGAGCTGCTGGGCTGAATGGGCCAATTCGAGAGCCACTGCAGATAATCTGCAAGGCAGGAAATCCAATTATAGTTAATTCGGAGTCACTCCAAGATTCTGTAGACAGTGGCGTGATGCTGCCTTACGGCCATGAACAACTGACTCTGAATGAGAACTAATCGGAAGTAGCTTGACTACGGATTTCTCCCATTATTCGTACGTTTCCCAGCAGTTTCTCTTGCCATGCATTCGACCTTAGCATCCTCGGATCTAAGAATTACACACGTCAGCATGCATTTTACAGAGAGTGGGTGCCTTGTCTGAAACTATACTTGAGGTTCTCTCCATGCTGTTCACATGGCATTGAGACTCATCAAGACTTACTAGTGACAAATGGGATGGCTTAGCCCTTCGGATCTGGAACAGGAACTCACTGCTCACCCTCATTTCTGGCTTTCCACCTGTGACACTCTTTCAAAATAGGAAAGTCTTTTTTATCATGAAAACACCCCTTACACACATTGAGAAACTTTAGAAAATTGCCAAAAATATAAATCATCTTTAACTCACGGTGGAGAAATGACCACGTACTTTTGGAGTAGACCTTTTGTCGGTCTGTGTGTGTGTGTGTGTGTGTGTGTGTGTGTGTGTGTGTGTTTTAAGTAATCTCTACACCCAACATGGGACGCAAATTTGAGATTAAGAGTTGCACCCTCCTCCAACCGAGCCCCTGTCTTTGTGTTTCCTATTGTCTCCTACTCTATTTAGAAACATGAAATCATCCTATCTATCTGTTTTGTAATATGGTTTTTTCATCACTTTATCGAGTGATACATTTTTCATCACTTTATCGAGTGATAAATTTTTTATTGCTTTGTTAAGTGATACTTTATTAAGTATCTTCATCATTGATAAATACAGATCTTTATCATCACTTTAAATGGCTGTGGAGTAGGATTCTCTAATGTGTTTATTAAACACTTCTATCACTGTTTTGGAATCATCCCATCACCACCTCTCACTTGGAGCTCCTGCTGTTGAGTCCATTTACCTGGTGGCGTTCACCAGCTTTGCTCAGAGGCAGCTCAGCGGGAAATGATTGTCTTTCCACAGATGGTGTTGGGATGACTGGGTGTTTTTTTAAATAACTTTCTTTTTTAATGTTTGTTTATTTATTTTGAGAGGAGAGGGAGGAGAAGAGAGAGAGAGAGAGAGAGAGAGAGAGAGAGAGAACCCCAAGCAGGCTCCGTGCTGACAGTACAGAGCCCAACATGGGGCTCGATCCCACGAACCACGAGGTCATGATGGGAGCTGAAATCAAGAGTGAGACACTCCACCGACTGAGCCACCCAGGCACCCCACAACTGGATATTTATATGTAGAAGTGAACTTCAGTCCTTATCCCATTTCACATGCAGAAGTTAAAGTGCAGTAGATCATATATCTAAATGTCAAGATCTGTCAATATAAAATTTATAGAAAAACATAGAAAATCTTTTTGACCTTGGGTTAGGCAAAGATTTGTTAAGAGATAAAAACAACGAATCATGAAAGAAATAATCGATAAGTTGGATAAAAAAGGACAGTCCACTGAAATATTGGCAAAATCTTTGAGTAGACATTTCACCCAAGAATATATATGAACGGTGAACAAGCACGTGAAAAGTTGCTTAACATAATTGGTCATTTGGGAAATAGGAATTAAAATCACAGCGGATACCATTTCACATCCACCAGAATGGCTAAAATTAAACACTGACACTAGCAAGTGTTGGCAAGGATGGGAAAGCAGAATGATACAGCCTCTTTAGAAAACATAGAGGCAGTTCTTCTAAATGTCAGCCACACTCCCCGTATGGCCAAGCGGTTTCATTCCTAGGCATCTCCCCCCAGAAGTAAAATATGTTCACACAAAGACTTGTAGTTGAAATCTGCAGCAGCTGTATTCATACTAGCAGCAAGCTGGAAACACCCCAAATGTCCGTGGATAAATAAACTGGGGTGCGTTCACACAGTGGAGTACTATACAGCAAGAAAAAGGCTGGACAGCAAATACATACTGCAGACACAAACGGACCTTAGAGGCATTATTGAAAGTGAAATAAGCCAGGGACAAGAGCCCTCGTAGCAAATTCTCCAAGAGGCAAGAGTCATGTTGATGGCCAGTAGATCCGTGGTCACGAGGGCCTGGGGTTGGGGTGGGGATTGACTGTAGAGGGGCATGAGGGATCCTTTTTGGGTTGTGAACATTTTCTCCACCGTGATTCTGCTAGTGGCTATATGACTGTATGCCTTTCTCAGAATTCATCAGACTGTGCCTTTAAAATGAGTAAATTGTGGGGCGCCTGGGTGGCGCAGTCGGTTAAGCGTCCGACTTCAGCCAGGTCACGATCTCGCGGTCCGGGAGTTCGAGCCCCGCGTCGGGCTCTGGGCTGATGGCTCAGAGCCTGGAGCCTGTTTCTGATTCTGTGTCTCCCTCTCTCTCTGCCCCTCCCCCGTTCATGCTCTGTCTCTCTCTGTCCCAAAAAATAAATAAACGTTGAAAAAAAAATTTTTTTAATGAGTAAATTGTATCCTATATACATTAGACCCCAGTAAAGGAGACTTTTATAAAAAATAAGGTCTTTTTGGGAAATCAAAACAGAGGAATGTGTCATGATTCCTGCTCTTGTCAAAATGTTTCACAGCAGCCTGCAGGTTCAGGATTCTAGAATCTTCCGGCAGGCATTTCTCAAGCAGCACCTGCATGACTCACAGTTACATATTGCTGTCAGGACTGGTGAGTCTCCTCATGTTAACTCATCAAGGGGGAAATGTCTTTCTAGGAGCATCCTGAGCCTTCTGTCTGCATGATTAGAAATTATTGGTGAGATCTGCAGGAAGGTGGTCCAAACGACTGCCTTGGATTTGCAATCTTGTCTCTCTTGGTCCGTGAAGGACTCAGGAGTTGGGAGCAGGCAGCGGGAATTTTCCCTTGACATCCCCCGCATGGCCGGGATCTTAAACAGTGTTGGAATTGTTTCCTTTAGCTCTCTCTTTTTTTACCCTCTGCCTTGTCCCCCTCACACGTCTTCTGTGGATTTAACTCCCATTTTCCCGTCGTCATCATCGGCCACTGAGCTCTATGTAAAACATTCAGATGTGGAGGTATTCTGAGATGATTTGCTCCCTTGAACTGGGACCTTATTCCCCCCTTCAATTTACCGTCTGCCTAGCTTGATACGCATCAGTGGCGCTAAATAAATAAACCATAATTAATACATATTTGGGTCTTGTACTGTTTATTTTCCTCTTCTGAAACTCAGATTAGAATATGCATCCCACAGCTTGAATGTTTAAACACTAAACCAAAGGGACTTTTCTGCCCCCTCCTTTCTCTTTTCTTGGGGTAAACTAATTATTTTAACTCAGGAATGGCATTGTCCCAGATTCCTTCTGTTTGGACTCTTAAAAACTAGATGACTACGAAGGATATACTTGTAGAGGAGAGTGGCTAAGTGTTGCCTCAGGAAAAAGAAGAAGCACCTAGGAATGTTGATTTGCCTTTGGAAAAACGTCCCCAACAAGCAGCGATGTGCTACAGAGCACACACACAAAGCACATTGGCACCGTCCTTCCCGAAGTCATCAATGTGCACCACTAAACATAGGGGAAGTGAGAAAATATGTCTAGTGTGGAAGTGTTTCTGCAGTGATGTCTAGAGGAGCGTCATGAAATCAACAGTCTCTCCTGGTGAGCAGCAGGGGACTGTTTGGTTGTTACGGTTATCAGAACAGAAATATTTGTTCAATGCTTACTACGTGCCAACAGCCAAGTACGCATGGTGTCTAATCTTTATAATAATCTCAGAGCCCAGGAACTAGTCTTACCTCCATTTTACAGAGGGGGAAACTGAGGCTCATCGAGGTTAAATAACTTGCCCAAAGTAAGTGCAGCGGTTGACCCCGGGTCTGACTGACTCCAGGTCTGGGTTCTTGGCCATTGCTCTCCTACTTGCCCACGACTGGACCTGCGGGAATTTGACACCATTTTCAAATGGCAGAGTTGGCATTTCACCATCGGGGCTGGCGAAGGATTTTATTTCCAGCAGCCAACAATCAGAGTGGCGGTCAGATAATTAACTTGTCTTCCCTGAAGGAGGTTTGTTCGAGGGACAGTCTTCAAATGGGGCATGAAAAGGCACTTGGCAAATTGCAAAAGGAAATAACGCTTCAAAATGAAAAATTGATGCACATTTATCAACTGTGGGTAACAGAAGAGCAGGCACCATCCATTCGGGGCCATCGCTGAAATCTGTTACAAAGAGTCATACCCGCGATGAAAATGGTTGCATTTCTTGATTCTAATCTTCCGCCAAAGCAGAGATGATTTTCCAGTCGTTGCATTACTCAGGCCCCACATGGGCTCCCTCTTTGTTTTATTTTATTTATTTATTTTGGGTTGCTGTTTTAATAATGGTGGAATACACCAGGGTGTCCCGACAGGCGTTTGCGATGTGCAAGGACAAGCTTTTACAATGGTTTCTTTCCGATCGATCTGGACGTGAGGCCAGTTTTTTAACACCAAGCGAGGGATCATCAAAGGGCAGTTTGCATTTTCTCCCAATTAAATATTGTGGTAGTGGAGACGGGCTGTGAGGCGGGACTGGGGTTTGTGGTCACGAAGATTATGAAATTAAGGTAATGTCCCTGGGGAACAAAAGAAAAAGAAGTTTGAGAAATCTGTGGTGACTGTTGTTTTCCCGTCTGATCTATGTGGGTGTCAGATGAACAAACGGAATAATTTATTCTCCTTTCTTTCCCAGCCTCCTCCAACTAGACCTTTCCACCCTGTGTGCTGGGGACCTAAGTGTGAGGTCAGCAGAGGCCCATCCGTGAGGCTCCATCAGCAGAAACTAGCCCAGAACAATCGGCTGTTGGTGTTCTGGGGTGAGGCCACGTGCCTCTCCTTAGTCTCATTAACGGGGCTGGAGAAAAGGGTATTTAATGCACATTTTAATTAAAGGAAATAAAAATTGGCTTCGATAATGAAAAATTAAATTGAACCTTTTCCCCCCAGTGATGCGATTAAATAGCAACCCACCCAACGGTCGTTTTTAAAAACAAACAACCCCCCCCCCCCCCACTCTTTCAGGGACCTCAGTCCTTCCTTAGCAGCCCTGAATTCAGCCGGGGCTCTCGGAGTGTCCGCTCAGTGACCCGCTGTGCGACTTTTGTTTATTCCTACCTGGACTCCGAGAGGCTGGGTGCGGTTTCCCACCTGATTGTAGTACCTGCCTTCTCAAAATTTTCCATGACAGAGTTCTTTGCTGCTGTGAACTTCTGTACCGGCTCTTGGCATTCGGTTGAGTATAAACCGACAGTTTTGCCACAAGCCACTGTGATCAAAAGGCAAGGACACGTTTTTCGGTCTACATACAGAAATACATCTTGAAAATACATGTACATTTGTGTATAAATGAGCTGAAAGAGATTAATTTACAATTTTTTCAGTGTTGCCCTTGCCTTATAAAAGGAAGTGACTTTTGCTTCAGGCATCAAGTCTCAGCTTTCCTTAGTTAATTAATTAATGTATGTATGTTTATTTTGAGAGAGAGAGAGAGAGAGAGAGAGAGAGAATGCACGTGAGCAGGGAAGGCGCAGAGGGAGAGAGAGCACTAACCAGGCTCTCCACACTGTTGGCACGCAGCCTGACGCTGGGCTGGATCTCACCACCGTGAGACCATGACCTGAACCGAAATCAAGAGTCAGTTGCTTAACCGACTGAGCCACCCAGGCGCCCCGTGCCCCAGCTTTCCTTTGTTGAGCAGGATCTGGGTGATGGGAAGGGAAGGCCTCAAGGAACGATGTCAGAGAGGCGCAAGGGAATGACATAGTAAAAGAAGTAAATCAGCAAATAAACAAGCATAAATTGGGGCAAAGAGGAGGGTGATAAAGGGTCAGAAGAACCATACAGACTGTGTTTCCAGGAAATGTTTCAGCAGCGAGTCTGAGGATCAGTACTTTTCCATGTGGAGGACGGGGAGTAGCAGAACTGGGTGCCATGCACTGGAAAAACATGTTTAATGTATGTGACTAATATCCTATGTTTTATCAAGACTCATGGGAATGAGTAAAGATTTGGATTCCTATTGGTTACATGCTTTGCTATGCTTTATTATTTTTTGGAATAGATGGGGACACAGAGTATCAGCCAAGACCATGTGGGCCTCTTGTTATGTCCACATATTCATTCATTCATTCATTCATTCATTCATTCATTCATTCATTCATTCATCTTTTTGGTCTGTTTAGCTGTTCTCGGTCTCTTGTGTGTGAAGTGTTAAAAGGCCTTGAGTTCCTAGACCTGTAGTTGTTTTTAAAGAGGATCATCAATTATGTAACTTTGGGTGATACCCAGACCTTCCAGGACCCCTCAGAACTCTCTCCTGTCCTACAGCTGATTTATCTTCTGAGTAAGAGGAAGCAGGGAGCAAACTGGGAAATTTTTGGTTCCGATTCCCAGTCAGGGAGTGCTGTGTCAAGATTTGCTGGAACGGGGGCGCCTGGGGGGCTCAGTCGGTCGAGCGGCCGACTTTGGCCCAGGTCATGACCTCGCGGTTTGTGGGTTCAAGCCCCGCGTCGGGCTGTGTGCTGACAGCTCAGAGCCTGGAGCCTGTTTCAGATTCTGGGTCTCCCTCACTCTCTGCCCCTCCCCTGCTCATGGTCTGTCTCTCTCTCTCTCAAAATAAATAAATAAGCTTAAAAAAAAAAGAGAGGGGCACCTGGGTGGCTCAGTCGGTTAAGCGCCCGACTTAGGCCCAGATCATGGTCTCACGGTCTGTGGGTTCGAGCCCCGCGTCGGGCTCTGTGCTGACAGCTCGGAGCCTGGAGCCTGCTTCCGATTCTGGGTCTCCCTCACTCTCTGCCCCTCCCCTGCTCATGCTCTGTCTCTCTTTCTCTCAAAATAAATAAGTTTAAAAAAAAAGAGAGAGGGGCACCTGGATGGCTCAGTTGGTTAAGTGCCTGGCTTTGGCTCAGGTCACGATCTCATGGTTCACGAGTTCGAGCCCCGTGTCGGGCTCTGTGCTGACAGCTCAGAGCCTGGAGCCTGTTTCAGATTCTGTGTCTCCCTCTCTCTGACCCTCCCCCATTCATGCTCTGTCTCTCTTTCTCTCAAAATAAATAAGTTAAAAAAAAAAAAGAGAGGGGCACCTGGGTGGCTCAGTTGGTTAAGCGCCTGGCTTTGGCTCAGGTCACGATCTCATGGTTCACGAGTTCGAGCCCCGCGTCGGGCTCTGTGCTGACAGCTCAGAGCCTGGAGGCTGCTCTGGATTCTGTGTGTCCCTCTCTCTCTGCTCCTCCCCAGCTTGCGCATTCTCTCTCTCACAAATAAACATTTTTAAAAAATTGAAAAAAAAAGGATTTGCTGGAACTGGAGCAGGATGCTTTCCAGAGGGTCAGGTAGGAGGTAGGATGAGGCTCTTCCCCCCGCGAGGCTCCCAGACACCAGCCCTGTTAGAGTCCGGTTTCTGTTGGAGTCTGTGGTGTCCGTTTGATCAAGGGGAAGAAGCCTTAACACATCTTGGTCTGGGTTAGGCTGGATGACCTTCGAAGTCTTTTTTAGCCTAGAAATGTCACAATCTTATAATATAACAGATTCCTTTTACTGACAGGTGTAAAATTTCCTGAGATTCGTGGCAGGAAAGGGAACGCGGTAGACTCTTTATGTCCCATGAGCTCTATCCACCGGCTGAGGTTCTGACATGGGATGTAGTTGGTGTATCTAATGTTATCGTAGAGCATGTTTTTGTATTTATAGGTCTCATAACAATTTACGTTTCCACTGACATTTTATTCATCTAGTCAGGACGGTAGATGTTTTGGGGGAAATTTTGAATTTCCTTCTTTACTATCGTGAGACGTAAGGACACATCTCTGTCAGACAGATATTCCAACATTCTCTTGACTCAATCTGATGCATAATAATAATAATAATAATAATAATAATAATAATAGAAGAGAAAACCGGACCACGCTGGCAGTTTGAACTATAGAGCAAAAAATGGTAAACCACCGAGGTAAAGTGGGGGAACCATTGAGACCAGCTTAAGGCAAAAAATCGAATAGTGAATTATCTTTGTTCTGATAGGCTCAAGTTTGAGTGTTATTGAGAAACTTCATTTTCTTCATTTGTAAAGAGTAGCAGTAGTAATGCTATTTTTTTATTTTTTTAAAGTTTATTTATTTATTTTGAGAGAGAGAGAGAGAGAGAGAGAGCAGGGGAGGGGCAGAGAGAGAGGAGGAGAGAGAATCGCATGCAGGCTCCATGCTGATGGCACAGAGTCTGACGCGGGGCTCGATCCCACGAACTGTGAGATCATGACCTGAGCCGAATCAGAGGTCGAACGCTTAACTGACTGAGCCACCCAGGCACCCCAATGCTGCCTATTTAACAGAAGGATGGTGTTGGCCAGATCGTTGAGTAAATGATCTTCTGTAGAACATTTATCACCATACCTGGTGCGTGGTACCTGTTCACCTCTGACGATGGCGGTGATGATGCCGATGGTGATGGGGGGGATGATGGCATGTACCAGCACCCGTTCTTCCAGATATGCCCTTACGAATATCTAGGGGCAGTGGCAGGATGGTTCAGCATAGACTTGGGTTTGAATCCCGGGTGTGCCATGTAGTGATGTGATGGTGTGCGCATTACTTTCTCTCCATCTTCTCTTGTCTGAACACCAGAGGATAACTGCAGAAGCCTCATTGTGGGTCTTTGTGAGGATGAAGTGGGTTAATATAAACAGTCATAGCTGAGTGTCGGGCACAGAAGGAGGACTTGGTATATGGCGCGGCAGTCGCTATTATTATTTATGATTCTTATTAGCCACATGTAATGTGTGAGCGTGCCCTGTCTTCCCATCCATGTTGGAACGTCGGGGGCTTTGTTAGTGGTTCTGTGTTTCCAGTGAGGGAGGGACTCATCGTGGAGCAAGGGAGGGCTTAGCCACACCGTGTGGGTTCAACCCATGGCGGCCACGCTCTCCTCAAAGGGGACAAATTCCAAAGGCACGAATGGCCTCCCATTTGGACATCTTCTCTCCAAATGCAAAGTAACATACGCTTCTAGCAAAATATTCAACAATATTGGAACCGAAAAGCAAACAGCTTACCCTTAACCGTTCTCTCAGCCCCCAGCCCCAGACACCCCACTGTCAGCAGGTGGGTGAGCTCCTTGCAGACCCTTCTCCACACGCACAGACTCATTGAAGTTACCTGTATTTATTTAAGTAAAATTTTTAAGAAATTATTATTTTATTGTCAAATTTTTTTAATGTTTACTTATTTTTGAGAGAGAGAGAGAGAAAGTGTGAGTGGGGGGGAGGGCCAGAGAGAGACGGAGACATGGAACCTGAAACAGGCTTCAGGCTCTGAGCTGACAGCACAGAGCCTGACATGGGGCTCGAACCCACAAGCAGTGAGATCATGGCCTGAGCCAAAGTCTGACGGCTTAACTGACTGAGCCACCCAGGCACCCTGATTTTTATTATTTTAAAGTGGGATCATATTACGTATGTTGCTGCAACCTGCTTTCATCCATCGACCCTAGATCCTGGGTATCTGCCTCCGCTCTACAGTACAGGACACACTGTTCAAGCCAAGAAACTGGAATAAGAGGGCTGGGGGATGCCGTTTCCTTTGTAGGCCTGGGTGGGTTGGTGTGGGTTTGTCCCAGGTGTCGGTGAGGTGACAGACCGTTGAACTGAGCTTCTCTCCCATCTGGAGCATGGGTCGTAGCTGGCAAGCGAGTGTGCGGCCAGGAGCAAATGGCACCTACAGCGGTTTGTCCAAACCACGGATGGTGGCCACTCTGTGCAGAGCTTTTGTGCCCTCTCCGGGAGCGGTAGCTTTTTTGTTCGGTGCTATTCCGTTGCTTGTATCTCGGTACAGCACAGTGGTTATGGTTTCGCACTATGGAGTAGGTATGACCTGGAATTGGGGCTTAGCTTTTGCCACTTACTCCTTTTGTGACTTTCAGAAACTTGACTCCTCTCCCCAAGCCTTTGTCTCTTCTTCTGTGAAGCGGGCAGGAGAATAGTCCAGACCTGACAGTAGGGTTGGGAGGATAAATGGAGACGATGTGGGCGAAGGGGTCAGGGTCATTCCAGGGGGTAGGGCAGGTGCTCAGGGGGTGGTAGGTATTCTCTCAGAGTGAGCATTAAGCCATCCGAGTATGCTAAAAGGCTTGAAGATGTGGGGGGGGCTGGAAGATGGGGGGGACTGAAAGATGGGGGGCTGGAAGATGGGGGGGCAGCTGATACATTCTACCAAAGGAACGTTTGCTGATCACTACCAAGTGCCAACACTGCATCCTGCCCAGAGTGGATGCAAAGTGGATGAAGGTCCATTTCGAGGCCCTTACGGAGTCCTGGGGGAGAGAAAGGAGTGGCCAAGCCCAACAGAATCATCCCCATGATAGAGCGAGCCCATGAGTGGACCAGGTCTGTGTGTAGGGGCTCAGGGGAGGGAGCCGTGGTTAATTCTCCCCGGGGAAGGTGGCTCCTTCTCATCTTGCTTCTTCTTCCTTGGTTCCCATTTCTTCTGATTACCCTAGTGGAGAGGTTATAAGGTCAATTTGTCCAATGGATGTACTTTGCTTTTCATATGGTGTTCTGATTTTTTTTTTTTTTTTTTTGAGAGAGAGAAAGGGAATCCCA
Source organism: Felis catus (assembly GCF_018350175.1). Taxonomy (NCBI): domain Eukaryota; kingdom Metazoa; phylum Chordata; class Mammalia; order Carnivora; family Felidae; genus Felis; species Felis catus. The sequence continues at coordinate 6,718,138 of NC_058370.1, forward strand.
AGCAGATTCCACACTCAGCACAGAGCCTGACGCAGGGCTCGATCCCATGGCCCTGGGATCATGACCTGAGCCTAAATCAAGAATTAGACACGGACGCTCAGCTGACTGAGCCACCCAGGAGCCCCTGGTGTTCTGATTGTTAAATTGGTTGTCAATACTTAAAAAAAAGAGCATGTTTTACTTAAAAATCCGAATTCTGGCTTCTCTTGAGAATAGATCAGCTGCCGCTGAATAGCTGTTGCCCTTTCTCTGGGACACACACTCCGTCTGTGCCCCTTTCCCCACCCCCTCCAGCCCACTCCCCTCGTGTGTGCTACCTGCCCGGCCCCTGCTCTGGTTGGTCCACTTCCTCCAGTGGCCCAGGATCACTGCTCTGTGTGCCCTCGGGGGAACGCCGTGCCCTCATGGCTTTGCCGGGAGCACCGAGGCCTGCCTTCCCATCCTGGCGTGGGTGACCCGTCTTCCTGGAAAGCCTTGCTGCCATGAACTTGACCAGTCCCTCTTGTTCTTCCTCCTCTTGGAGCACCCAAGATGAAAGTGGGAGGGAGGTCTATCTGGAGAGGGAGGAGCATTTAGGACCAGTAGCGTTTAAACTTTCCGGCATGTGATGACCCTGAAAAGCACACTGACTTGCCTTCACGTCCCCCACAGACTAAGCCCCCACTTCCGCCAGCACCTGGGGGGGCCCCACTGCCCCAGCCCCTCTTGGCCCACCCTAGCTCTCTCCCGACGCCATGTCGATTTGTGTAATCCCCTGATTCACAGTGACCTCCCCCTGTCCCGTCAGGCGTGCCCGCCACTGTGACTTCTGAGCCCAGCACACTGCCTGGCCTGCCAGACGCGCTCGAGAAGTATTTACTGGCCAAATGAAAAACTAAATGGTCAGGTCAGAGCGTTCGCCTGAGAAATCGCGCTGCACGATTCGCCAACTCGATTTGCAAGCGGAAAGTTCCTGAATATTCATGCTCCTCCTGCAGAAGATGGGTGGTATCATGACAAATTCCTGCTTTTCTCCTCCAGAGGAAATGAGGAATTAGGAGGGAAATTTGCACCCCTGGATCAATATATGGCAAGATTTCAGCGCCATAACCTTAAAACCCCAAGCAATTAGCTTTGTTTGAAAAGGTCAGCCATGGTTGTGCCTCTTCCTCCTCTGACAGCTTGAACTGTCCAACAGAACTCAGTTTAAATTAGAAAGATCTTTGGCAGAGTTAATCAGAACCTTGTTGATGGTGACATCCTGAAGGGGAGGAGCAGCTTCGGGACTCCAAGCTTCTCTGAGGAGCAGTTAGAGTTGTCTTTTGTCATTCTGAAGATAACGTGGGGGTCCTGCCATCACCTGGCAAAGAGCCTACCGGATTGTTGTTTTTGTTTTTTGGTTTTTGTTTTTTTGAGTGTCTGCTCTGGGCCAGACACTGTAGGTCCCTTAACACATTTCCTCCAAACTTTCCATCACTTGTGAGATTCATATCACGAATACTGTCATTTCGGGCAGATGAAACAGCTCAGAGAAGTTAAGCCGCTTGTCCGAAGTCACACAGTAAGAGATGGCATCTTTTCCTGATAAAATTTGGAATGTCTGGTTCCTCTACCCACAATCCCTCAAATTCTGGGATGAGGAAAACGGACCTTGGGTTCTAGAGGGAAAGCTGGACCATTTGACATGTCATGATTATGTTTCTCCTTACCTCCCCGGGTCCCACCCTTGCTTGTCTGCTAGACAGGCAGTGATGTTTTTAATTTCAGAAGCTCCAAGTGGTCCGCAAGGAAGCTGTGGGCTGGGGGTGGGGTGGGGTGGGGGCTGGGAATGGAGAACAACGTGGATGGGAAAATAAACCTATCGGAATGGCCTGCACTTCTCTCACACCCTCCCGACACTAGGCGTCTTTCTTTGGTACTTTTCCCTTAATTTTCTGCACATTCATGGCTTGGGGAAAAAGCGGTCCCCAAATAGCCAGTCTGGGCCGAAGAGACCGTCACAGGACCTTGAGGGCATTGAGGGGTGGGAATGGAAAGCCCTTTGGCGGACGTAACTGTAGGGAAGTTCTGTATCAATATTAAAACTCGGGGCGCCTGGGTGGCTCAGTCGGTTTAGCGCCCGGCTCTGATTTCGGCTCAGGTCACGATCTCCCGGGTGTGAGACCCAGCCCCGAGTCGGGCTCAGGTGCTGAGCGTGGATCCCACTTGGGATTCTCTTTCTGCTCCCCCTCTCTCTGCCCCTCTTCCACTCATTCCGTCTCTCACAAAATACATGAATAAACAAATAAATAAATAGCATTAAAAAAATATTAAAACTCTGTCTCGTGCAGTCGGCAGGAGAGACACCAGATCATGGGGGGAAGAGCACGGAGAAGGGGTCCCCAACCCCGACTGAGGATGTGAGCGTGGGGGGCGGGAGACGCCTGAGGACAGACTAGGTGGGACCTGAGGTGATAAGGAGAGAAGAGGGGCGTGAAGACTCGGAGGCCAGGCTGGCAAGTAGCGGTAAATGTGATTATTAACCTCCCGCCGCCTGGTGCACGTCTCCGCTTGTGTAGCCCTGAAGGGTCTGGAACCGAACCGGCCCGGAGCCCCGTTCTCAGCCTCCTGCCCAGGTCGCTGCATCTCCACAAACGGCAGCTCCGTTTTCGCAAGAAGTCTCGGCATCACCCCTGACTCAGCTCCCTCCTCCGTAAGTGCCGTCACCCACGCCTTCCAGATGTGTCCCTTTCTTGCCACTTCCGCCGCCTCCGCCCTGCACCAGGGTGCCCCGCATCATCTCCAGACCCTTTCCCGATGGAACCCTGCCTGGTCCCCGGCCCCCGTGATGCTCTCTCTGCCTGCCAGCCGCGGTCGTGTTTCCACAGCGCAAGTCACACGGTGTCCGCTCTTCTGCTCCGACCTCTCCGGGGGGCCGACCGCCTCTGCGGAGTCAATGCTGACGCCCCCACCGTGTGGCCTCCCGCCGACCACGTCTCCTGCCGCCTCCCCTGCTGCTCCCAGACACGCCGGTCGGGTGCTTGCCCTTTGCCGTCACGGGTCCCGCCTTTGGCACGTTTTTCCCTTCCCAACAGACGAACGGGGCTCACTCTCTCATCCCATTGAGGCCTTTCCTCAACTGCCCACTGTCTAAAGGCCCCCCTGGGTGCGCCTTGGTGGCTCAGTCAGTTGAGCACCTGACTCACGTCGTGATCTTGCGGTTTCATGGGGTCAAGCCCGGCTCAGAGCCCGCTTGGGATTCTCTGTCTCCCTCCCTCTCTGCCCGTCTCCATTCACACTGTCTCTGTCTCTCTCAAAATAAATAAACTTAAGGAAAAATAAAGGCCCTCCTGGACTCCCTGTAACACGGCCCCTCCCACCTCACTCCCGACCGTCTTCCTCACGGATCACGGATGATCACCTGACATTTCCTGCCTTTGCTCATTATCTGCCTCTCCAGCCACAGCACAAACTCCACAGGAGTAGAGAATTTGCCCGTTTTCTCCTGTTGTACCATTAGTACACGGAATAGTACCTGGCACGTGGTAGGGACCTAACGAACATGCATGAGACGAACTTGTGAGTGAATCGCATCACACTGGTCACTCCAGCCGACTGTGGATTTGCCACATTCCGGCCGGATCAGCTGGATGGCTGGCCTCCCAGGTCAGCCCTGTGGGCTCTGACTAACCATCCAGCTGTAGGAAGCACATAGGGCAGAAGCTTGCCTGAGCCAAACCCGGGGCTCCAGAGAAGGGTCCTGACCTCCGAGGAGGAGGTGTTGGCCGGTGGGCTGCAGGTCCTCTGAGGACCCATCAAGAGCGCTTTCCATTTGCAACTCCGTCTCCAAGGCCTGGGGGCTGGGGGTCTTCATCGGGATGAGACCCCTGATGTCCTCCAACTTCCTTTGTGCAGAATCTCTCCCTGACATCTTTCTGGGCACAGAGACCCCTTCTACGGCAGAGAAGGTGGCTCCTTTCACTGGGATGTAGTTCTCGCACTGCAAGGTGGTGATCTACACGGGTCTCTCGCCCATGGAGCTTGAAGTTCAGTGTATCTCGGCATTTTGCAAAGGGTGGCATCCGTACCCTGGGGAGCAGACAAGACGAATTTAGATGGTACTTGGAAGAGATTAATTGCAATAGTTACTTTCTTTAATGTGCACCAGCCCCACAGACCGTGATTTATGGCTGGTATCGCTTAGGGCCAGGCTTCAGCCGTGCAGAGGAGACGCCAAATCCCAGATGGCGAACCCTGGGTTACGTAACAAGATGATTGTGGATGTGTTCCTCGGTGATTTCAGCATAAAGTAAAATTGAATAGCACAGTCCGAAAGTTGTTCTCTTTCCCATTCTCTTTTAATGATTCCGATTATACGAGAAAAAAAAAATCTCGTTTGGTGCTTGAGCACGTGCCAACCTCCTTTTTTTTTTTATTTATTTTTATTTTTTTAAATCGAGGAGACAGTAGCAGACTCAGACCATTCCATAGAAAACCATCTCCAGTGGGAATCTGGTAATGATGCTTGTTTTCATGGTGTTTATTTTAATTGTTGGTTTCTCTTGATCGCAAGTGATGGTGGCTTCTGCTGGTGGTCACGATACAAAATTTCAACGACAGTAAATTTACTTCAGTAAGACTTTGGGTCGACTTAAAGAGACCTAAGTATAAATAATGGACGAGTGGGGTGTGAGCCTGTAGAGACCTCGGTGGGGAGCACGAGCAGACGCTGGGAAGCAGTCACAGCACGTCTAATTGCAGGGACAGCGGACTGCCAAGTGGGGCCACACTCCTGGCGGGGTTGTGCCACTCATCTGGGGACCCTCCGGCTCCTGGCCCCGTTTGCAGCACACCGTCACTTTCCGGTGACTTTGAATCGGGTCCACCAGCCACTTCTCTGCCAACGATCAGACCCCGCAGCCTGCCCCCTGTCCTTGGGAAACTGCGGTGACCCAATTACTCAAGTCTAAGTGGCCCTCCTGTCAGCATTCAGGGACTCATTAAAACATAGTTGGAACGGCTGTAAACGTGGCATACAGTGCTGCCCTTTCTCAGAACCACGATCGGAAGTCAAAACATGTTTCTGGTAATGTCACCGAGTGCAGATTCCTGTTTTCTTCTATCCCTCCCTCATGCTTTTGCACATTCAAAAACCTGTCTGGGTAACGTGTGACCCCGGGAGGAGAAGATTCGATGTGACAGGACTCCGGGACCAGTTCCCTTCTCTGAATACCACTGAGATGGCGAGGAGTGGTGGCGCCTGAACAAGCCAAGCGCTTCTTTTGAACTAGGAGTCGCACACGACGTTGGTAAGCGATTCTGACTAGCGCAGCTCTGCAGGGCTAAGGTACATACAAAACGGGTCAGATAATATCTCTGTGCGTCCTTCTAGTATCTTCCTGTGGGTCGGCCGATTGAACTGGTGATTACTGTAGCCCCTGCGGCTACTGACAATACAAAAAGGGTCAGGCTGGTTTAACAAAATGAGATATTTTGCTGATGGCATTAAAATTTTTTTTTAACATTTATTTATTTTTGAAAGGCAGAGAGAGAGAGAGAGAGAGGGAGAAAGAGCCAGTTGGGGAGGGGCAGAGAGAGGGAGACAGAGGATCCAAAGCAGGCTCCACGTTGTGAGCACAGAGCCCGGTGCGAGGCTCGAACTCACGAGCTGTGAGATCATGACCTGAACCAAAGTCAAGAGTTGGGCTTGCTTAGCCGACTGAGCCACCCAGGCGCCCCGCTCATGGCGTCTCAGTAGTGGTCATTTACTGGCCCGTGTTGTGTACTATGTGTTTTACGTAAGTTTTTGCCTTCGATTCTCACGGCAATTTTATGTAGTGACCAGTTGACTGGTAGGTATTGTTCCTTTTTTGCTGATGGAGAAACTGAGGCCCAAAGAGGCCGATTCAATTTCCACAGAAGCTCTGGACCCATGTTGGTGTATTTTCAGTCTTTGAGCTTATGCCCGCTGAGGGAAGGTATAGATACTCTAGTTTCAAAAAAGAAATGATTTTGAGTTTCTGAAACTTAATGTCCCAGCTCTACTACTTTCTAGCTGAGTTGTGTCCGCCAGAATCTGATAGAACATCCAAAGGGGATGAATAAAGAGAGAGTCAACGGAAAGGATTGCTTGCAAGGGCGTAGGTGGGGTTAATCAAGGGAACAGTGGGGGTTGGTGAAGCCCCCAGGGATAGAAACAGCAGGAGGCCACTTATGCCTCTAAGCTTGAAGGAGCAAGGGGAGAGTGGGTCCTGGAACCCAGGGAGGACTGGAGCTACAGGAAGGACCACTCCCTAAGAGCTCTTGGCCTTGGGTAGAGAATACAGTGAGTGTCAAAGTGCACCTCAGCTGGGAGAGCAGAGGAGAGATAGGCTGACCTCTCCTGCCTCCCACCCTCCGACTTTCTCCTGGTGCCACCCCTTGGCCAAACCCAAGTGGAATCCAGAGGGCAAGGGAGCCTGGTTGATGCAGCTCATCCAAGTGACTTTCAGGGCAAACAGCAGGGTAGACAGTGGTGGGGATTGAATCTGGAAGGGTCAAGGGAGCATATCCAGCACAGAAACCTTGACCTCTCTGAGTTATACCTGTATTAGGCATCTAATGCCGCGTAACAAATCTCTACAACACTTGGAGGTTTAACCAATAAACAACTGTGTGGAATCCCATTCCATTCTTTGTATGTGCCACGCCCCCTCTGGCTGTAGGGCTTGAAAGGGGCATTAGGAGGGGCGCCTGGGTGACTCAGTCAGTTAGGTGTCTGACTTCAGCTCAGATCATGATCTCGCGGTTTGTGAGTTCGAGCCCCGCATCGGACTCTCTGCTGTCAGCACGGAGCCCGCTTCGGATCCTGTCTCTCTGCCTCTCCTCTCCTCTCCGTCTCCCTCTCTCTGCCCCTTTTCTGCTGGTTCTCTCTCTCTCAAAATAAATACATAAACTTTAAAAAGAAATAAAAAGGGCATTGGCAACACGTTGTCTCTACTGGATTCCCAGTGATCCTTCCCCCATATACCATTTTGTCACGTTGATTTTTCCTAATGCTTAAATTCTCATCTCCTTTGTTAGCCTCTCCCAACCTCCCTGACCAGGCTGTTCGCTTTACTGTATCTTTTCCATCTGCTTCTCTACGGTAACAAGCGTCACGGTGGTGATTTTGCACTTACCTGCGAGCTTACTTGTGAAACGTCTGTTTCCTCTGCTGCCCTCTCCACTCTGTGAGGGTGGATTCTGCTCATGTTTGTCCCATTTTGCCCGCTAGACGCTGGCTTGGTGCCTGCAGAACAGTGGGTGTTCCGTGAGTATTTGTGGAGTGAATATGACTGAATTACTCTGTGATGTTTTCACTCTTGATTAATTTACCGAGTGTCCAATAAGAGCTGTGCTAAATTCTAGGAAGAGAAAGTTGCCTGGGATCCAGTCTCCTGTAGTAAAGAAATCTGGTTAGCTTCCTAAATTGAGCCCTTCCCACCAATTTTTTTTTTTTTTTTTGAACACACAAGAACTTTTTAACACCATGGCACAGCCATTAACACCAGAAGCTGTTAGTGAGGGCGTTGTGTGAGGGACAAATGTAGGAATTTCCGTATGACAATTTCCATGAGGGCTCAGGTGACTTATCTTCCGCTCATTTACCCATCCATGCAACCATCCAGCGTTACCACCCACAAAAATCCCATGACGCCTATGATTTGTCTGGGACAAAGGACAGCAGTACCTGAGTTTTGAGGAACGCTCCGTGTGTAATTCACAAGGATTACGTTTCTCCCCCAGGCAGAGCCATCAGGGGATCCTACCTGAATCTTCACTGGGAGAACCTGGTGGGGTTTCTAGAGGTAAAGCCCATGAAGTTGTGGGGTCCCCCTAAGATTTCAGCCACATGCTAGCCTGTTCTCAGCCCCCAGCGGCTCATCAGAATTACCGCCTAACTATTCCTACCTGTCATAGGTCCAGTGGCTTCTATTCCGCGTGAGCGGATCCTGGCCGCGGCCCTCTGAATTGTCCCCTCTTTAGGTTTCAGGGTGGCAGTCTGTTCTCTGGCCTTGGTGCTCCCCTGGGTCCCAGACCAGACATTGATTCTCAGTTCGTTGAGCTTTTTCTTGTTATGAGGATGGGAGGGACAGCTTCCAAACTCTTTACTTGGGGGGAGTTGAAACCAGCAGTCAACACAGCGGTGATACACGTGAAGCAAATAAAGACACAGTCTGATTTTGCTTCTCCTCCACCACTGAATAGACCCTCTTTGCCCCTGGCAATTCCTAGATGTTCCTAGAAATGTGGGGGCTGTTGACTAGATGGTAAGAAGCTTGTCTTCTTAAGCATAATCTCATACTCTGATTCCGGGCTTAGTCAGGTTATGCGAGTCCTTAGATTCTGTTCCAGTGTTTGGGAGGTGGGGGACTTTGTGTCCCCCGGTGACAGGGGTCCAGAGAAAATATCAGTGAGAAACACAATCGAGAGGAAGTTGATTTGCACCCCAATCAGACCTTCTTCAGTTTGCTTATCCTTCCGCTGCGGAGTGAGTGTGAATTTCTCCTCGCTAAACTAAGAGCTAGCTCATTGGTAAATGGGTTCGCTTGGACACATACGGCGGAATACTGCGCGTGTAGGGAAATGAAGGGAATTCTGTGCACTCACATCTGCAGTGACACATCACATTTGTCCCGTCAGCTACACGCCGGCCTCCTCCGTGGACCCGGAAATCATTCGCGAAGTTCTCTGAACTGCATGTGGCAGAGTCAGGAACTCTCAGACATCTCCCTGGCCCCCCAGCCAGCCCCCAGACGGCCCTGCCCTTATGGACCTTCCCGCCGCTACAGCACATCTGGACACAATGCACCTTCAGGCTGTGACCGGAGGGGGACCCCGGGCTTGATTCCTGTCAAATAGCTCACTGGAAGAGGTCTTGCCTTCAAGCTGCTTGTCGGACCCGTGAAAACCCCAAGGGGGCCCGAGCTGGGACGGCCTCCCCCCAGCTAAATGAAATGGCTCCACGGGACCGTGTTGACCCGGCGCTGTCTACGACGGGAAGCGCTTCCAATTATTCCAAGAGTGGCTGTGAAGGCGATGTGAAGTCATCTGCGTTCAGCGTTGCCTTTAGTATTTCTAAAGAGAATGATTTGCCGGAGAGCCTTTGACTATTTAAAGGCTGTTAGGTGAGCAAGACATTTGGGTAATTGGGCACTTGATGTTGCTTTGGTGCCAACTTTATGCATATCGTGGTCACGTGGGCACAAAGACCTTGTGTTACTTTAATTGGGATCCGCGCACGGGAGGGGCCGACGTGCACCCCGGCTGGCAGCAGAGTTCTTTTTGAAGAGCCAGACTGGATAAAGAAAGATGTGTCTTTGGCATTTTTTTTTCCCCCTGCTGTGTTCTAGTTAAAATTCTTGAGGTTGTAACACGGATGGACCTGGGGTGGGGGAGGGGGTTATGTGGAGTGAAGTAAGTCAGGCAGAGAGAGAGAAATACCGTGTGATTTCACTCGTGTGCGTGGAAGTTAAGACGCAGAACAAACAAAGAAAAAAAGACAAACCGAAAAACAGACTCTTAAATACAGAGGACAGACTGGTGGTTGCCAGAGGGGAGGTGGGGTAGAGGGATGGGGGAGACAGGCCAAGGGGGTCGGGATGAGCCCTGAGAAATGGACGGAGTTGTCGAAGCTCACGTTGTGCACTGGAAACGGATAGACCGCTGTGTTAATTCTACTTGAATAAAGATAAAAACACGTAAGGGCAGCCATCCCGTGGGGCCGGTGAAGCCCAGCTATAGGGCCCGACTAGAAGAACTGCCCTGCCTGGATCCTGACAGATAACAAGTGAGTACTGTTTTATAAAAGTCACATACACAAAAAGGGAGGGAGAGGTGATTTTATTTCTTTTTATACATTTATTTATTTTTGATAGAGCACAGTGGGGGAGGGGCAGAGAGAGAGGGAGACACAGAATCCGAAGCAGGCTCCAGGCTCCAAGCTATCAGCACAGAGCCCGACGCGGGGCTCGAACTCACCGACCGCGAGATCAGGACCTGAGCCGAAGTGGGATGCCTAATCGACTGAGCTACCCAGGTGCCCCTATTTTTTAAAAATTCATTTATTTATTTTGAGAGAGAGAGGGAGCAAGCAGAGAATGGGCAGAGAGAGAGGGAGAGAGAGAATCCTAAGCAGGTCCCATCAATCAGTGCCAGACCTGATGCGGGGCTCGAACCCATGAACTGCAATGATCGTGACCTGAGCAGAAACCAAGAGTCGGCCACTTAACCAGCTGAGCCACCCAGGCCGCCCCAAGTTTATTGTTGTTTTAAACGAGTCTAGAATTTTCACAGGAGCCTGCTACATCTGTATTTAAATACAGTGATGTCTTAAGGAAGGCAAATGCTGAACGCAGTCAGACCTGGCAGGAAGCAAAGCTGGGAGGCCAAGGTAGAAGATGATCCGGAACTCTGGCTCCGCGCCTCTCATCTCTCCCTCATTTCTCTGCTTACCTGCCTGGCTCTTTCAGGCGTCCCGTCCAGCTTTGTTGGTCACTCCACAAACACGGCACGAGAAGGCTGTTCTCGAGTTTGCAAGTTTATACCAGTTCACCTGGAATCCCCCACGGCCTGGCTGTGTCTGACTGCCAGTCCCAGAATCCCGAGAGGGAGAGCCTGACAGGAAAAGGTGAACATCCTGGGGGATGGGGAGGCCCTGTGGGTGGGGGGAGGCTCCTCAGAAGAAAGTGCTTCTTTTCTGGTATCATTCCCGTTGTACAGATGGGGAAACAAAGACCCAGCTCACTTTGCCAAGGTCACATAGCCACACCCTGTCTTTCCTCTTGAATGAAGATCATTGTGAGGAGATAATTTTACTTTGGATGAAAATTGGTGCTATTCCTGCTGCAACTATTTTTAAGGCAGGGATTTATCTTTTAAGTGCGATGCATTGTTTAACCAAAAAAAAAAAAAACTCCATTTATTTTTTACTTCTTAATTTTGTCAAAAGGAGGCATGCTCTCTCAAAATAAAGCGAGCGTCAATGAGAGTAACATTTCAGTAGCAAACAGGATGGTTCCCAAAATAATCCAGGACGGTTATGTAATCACAAAGTTCTCTGGTATTTTCCCTTTATTAAAAAAAAAAATTCAGTGCAAGAAATGAACAAGAAGGGAATAAAAATTCTTCCACAAGAAGCAGAGTCATGCCGTCGGCCAAAAGGCTGAGATACCCCAAGACGTGTCGTAAAGAGTCAAGTCCCTAAAAGCAAACCCAAACTTGAGCAAAACCCGGACTAGGGGGCTGCTAGGTGGAAGGGGGGAGGGGGTGCAGGGTTCCAGGAGCTGTTCTGGGGTCCGCGTGGCCACCCTCGTGGAGACCACCGTGGGGGAGTCTGGGGAGCAATTCGAACCGATGCCTTGGCTCTCCTGCCGATGGCCCTGCGGAGACAGCATTTGGTAGCAGGTGCATACACACACGTGTGTATGTGTGTGTGTGTGTGTATACAGGTCTCCCTCAAACTCAACTCTGGAAATCTGGGGGAAAGGAGAGAAAAGATCTCCCCTCCTTTTGTCTCATTCTTCTGAACGTCCGATCTGACTTTTCTTATCATGTTCCAGTTTCCTCTCTCTTGTTAAGTTGACCCACTGGCTTTTTCCGCTGAAGCACAGCGTTTGATTTTCCAAACTTGAGGCTATTTCCCTGTTCAAGGCTAGACCATATTTTGATTTTTTTTTTTTTAAGTTGAAGGGAATTACCAATGAGATTTTTTTTTTTTTTTAACTGGCATGAGACAGGAAGGGTTTGGGTGGGTTCAGGGATCTCTTCGTTCTTGCTAAATGAATGCCCAGCACTGTTCGAACCCTGCCCTCTCTGCCTTCGGCCCTCCCTCTGGGGGGTAGGGGGCGCTCAGTGGTCCTGTGCTCCCTGTGCTGTGGGTCTGCAAAGGAGACCTTGCTTGTGCTCTTCTAGCCTATCGGTCGTCCTACCAGGTTACCCTTCTAGCAAGTAAGAACGGATGACAGATTACTTCCCCTGGGGCAGATGAGACCAAGGAAAAGGTCCGGGCAAACACCGGCTTATCTGCTGGTGGCTCATGAGCTCCCAACAGCAGAGTGTGCCGGAACTTGGTACGTGTGGGGGTCTGTGTTGCAGGACATCTTTAGTCAAAGCCTCTGCTGCCTACCTGGTGACCTTCCTGGCCTGTCACCACCCTCCAGGCTCTGCCCCTAGCCGCACCCCAGTGCAGTCGGCCTGTTTATGGGGGGAGGGGGGTCTCACAAGCCAAACTTGAAAGTGCGTGTATGTACCCGCAGCCTCTCTTGATGTGCCTCACTCTCTGACAGCATGTCAGCGCCCACCCGCCTCTGCCAGGGTCCCGGTCCCAGGGCGCATGAGACGGAATACTGGGGGGAAGCACCAGCTCCCGGAGAGACTCGAAAAAAAAGGCCCCATTCTTACTGGAGGCCCCGTTCTGGAATGTTGGTAAAAAAGGCCAGGTCCTAGACATCCTGCAAACTTGGAAGATTTTCCTTCTTTTAACAAAAATGAAAAGTTAAAGCGAGTGTCTCCAGCTCAGATGAAAATCTTGTTTTCAAAGTTTAAACCGTCTGGTTCTTTTCTCCCCTTTGCTTTCCACGAGGCTCTGCACCTAGCTCTGGGAAATAGGAGGAAAGAAATCTGACGTTGGTTAGCATTTATATTTTTAAGTAGTTGGGAACTACCCAGCTAAACTTTCTTAAGCATTGATGAAAGTAATGGATAGAAAAGGTATCAACATCGCAGGAAACTGTACTTTGTTCGCGCTTTAAAAATGATTTTTCTCTTGAGTACATTTTTATTACCTAAATTATTGTTCTGTGCTCCTTTTTCATAAATACGGCCACCCTAAGGATTTGTTTCTAATGAGCACACACTGACAGCACGTTTTGTTCAGCTGCGTGCCTCAACTTGCCATACAACGCAGGCCTGGCTTAAAATAACCTTTTTTTTTTTTTTTGCAGGGCTATTAGTGTTTTGAAGTCGATTAGAAACATGCAACTTATAAATACATAAGAAAGAGCAATCTAGTAACAAGGACTCGAAAACTTTCACACGAACACCGTAGATGTCGGCTCTGGCTGTGCTGCTAGTGGCCAGAAAACCTGGAAAAATGTTTAAAACCATTTGCACTTTGTATGCATTTGTTGTAGGGCGTCGTAAAGCTCATTTTCATCAACATCCGAAAAATCCGATGAGAGTTCCATTTTGCATAACCAGCTGGGTTTCTCCTTGGTCATTATGGGGAGATAGACACACACACAAAAAGCGTGGAGAGAGAGTGAACTCAGCAACTGATAATGTGCAGGTAGAACTTTACAACTTGCTTAAGAATCATGGTGTTTGTGCAATCGTCTGTTCTGTTTTCTAGGAGAAGGGAACATCCTTTGTTGTCAATGCCAAGGGTTTGGGTTCCGCTTTTGTATTTTTCCACACGTGTCCCCCAGACAAGTACCTTTTGATTTTGGAATTACCCTGCGTGAGTAGTCCTTCAGATCGACTTCATCCCTCAGTTGGTGCACAGCACTTCTGGAAGTGCTCGTCTTCACTCTTTGATGGTTTTAATACCCCTTCAGTCGTGAAGGAAGATGTTTTCTGAGTTCGTGGGGAACGCACATGTGGAGGAATACAGACCCAGACCGCCTTAGATCAGCAGAGGTGGGCTGGTCGTTACACACAGCCCCCACATCTCCGTGGCTTAACTCAACAGAAGTGGTTCTCTTTCTGTCCCTCAGGCCTCACGCCTCTTGTGGGGTGCCAGGGCCCCACGCTGATGACTTTGCCGTCATCCACTCGGCTGCCGTAGGCTGCACCGTGTGGATTGTGTGCCTTTCCCTGCAGCCACAGAGGGGAAGAAGCATACTGGAGAACGGAGCCCGGACTTTCCACTGCCTCAGCCAGAAATGACAACACATCACTTCTGCTCACATCTTGGCAGCTGTCACTTGGTATGTGGCCACTTGCCAGTGAGATGGGAGCTGTGGAGGAGTAAACAGGAAAATCAAAACATAAGGGAGAAACTTGCCTTTGGACCCAAACCTGATTACAATGATAAGTTGTGGACTCCGGAGAGTTTATGTGTGACTCATCACGTTCCTTCTTAGGTCCTTGCAGGGGGGAGGGGAGTCGTTTTCAGGGACCCAGGGGGTCGTGCTGGCTGGGAGCTAGACATGGACCCTGGGGTTTGGAATTCCAGTCTCCAGGCTTGCTTTCATCCTGAAAAGTCACCACGAGGAAAAGGGCCAGGCCTTGCTCGTCTTCTTAGTGACACATGCTCTGTCAGTGACACCTAAACAGGAGAGTTGCTGCTCGGTGCAAAGGAAACATCCAGGGGGAGGACTGGCTCCCTGGCCGAAGCTATTTCAGCAGAAACTGGACGTTCCCTGCGTCTTGGCTTCGTTCTGATGCTCCCCAGGGTATCAGGAAAGCTCCCATGACTGTACCTTCACATCTGGCCACATTCAAGTCCAGGGCGAAAGAACAAGTGTCTTTCCCATAGTATTTGAAAAACTCCTGAGATTCATTCTCTCTGGACTGACTTAGGCTATGTGCCCACTCTGAACCACTGGCCAGGGGAATGTGATGCGCTGATGGGCTAGGGTGAGGTCACATGCTCCTCCCTGGGGTCCTCTGAGCGTGAGGACAAGGGCCTGGGGGCCCCCTGTTATCAGAAGAAGAGGAGGATGCCATTTAGAGAGGGGTGTGAGAAATACCACTATAGGCGGATTTCCCAGAGCTTCTCACTTACCTGAAGAAGGGTCCAGCCTCACACGCTCTAGAAGCAGTCCTCTATACCCTGAGACCTGCCCTCCAGCCTGTCTGCTCTTTCAGTCTGTTCAGGCAATTGGCATCTACTTAGCGTAGGCACCGATGTCTTTTATCAGGCAGGCACTGCTCCAAGCTGTAATAGGACAACAGACTCGGGCTCTGCCTGCACGCAGTTTGTAATCTAGTTGTCAATAGGTAGGAGATGACTTTACAGTTTGTTGAAGGAGAAGAGAGGGTGATTTGGTCGTCATGGGAACTCTCAAACACACACGGACTGTTTAAGTGTGTTTTTTCAAGGCTAGCGATGAAATAAGAAGGGGATTGTTCCCCTCTGCTGCCTCCTGCCTTCCCACCAAAACGATCTGTGTCCTGCTGGATCAAAGAAACCCGAAATCCTGCAGCCCCTCTACTCCCTTGCCTTGTTTCCTGCTGAAACTGGCTCTTGTTACATTTGGTTTGTGATGATTAAAAGCCAGATAAACCACCTAAAAGATTATCCGGGGGTCCTTAGCTGGGTTTAGCCTGAGTCCAGATAAATACATTATGTATTTAGCCGAATACAGTGTACTCTCTTAATTAAGTATACCCTGTATCAATGTCTTTCAAATGAGAAATGCCAATATGCATGATGGTTTTGCTTTCAGTTTTTGTTCATTATATGTAGAGCTTAATTATCTAGGCAATAATGTGAAAAGTCTCCGATTCGCTCTCTTATTTGCTGTTGTAAATAGCAGCAATTTTTGGGTTCTCTCTGGGCTTCTTTCTGGGCTCAGTCACATCTTCTTATTCTTTGTAGGCATACCGGAAGCTTAAACTTCCCAGCCTGCCTGCCTTGTAGGCAAGTCCATTATCTATTACCATGATAATTCCTAGTGTGGAGTGGGGGAGGGGAGCCGTACTGGTACAAACCTTCCAGAGATTTACCAAATTGTCACAAAATCCTTAAGGTGGGTATGCTTTTCAACCTAGGAATCCTCCTTCTATGAATGTATTCTAAGGAACCAAGTGATTTCATTATGTGCGTAGAATCCTATGAAAAACGAGAAGCGACCTGAATGTTTAACGCCAAGGGCAATTATCACAACGATGAGTGTTCATTTGGAGTTGGCGTGGGGTTAAAGTTGTTAGATAGGTTAGCCCGTTTCATCCTTCCAATCACCAGGGGAAGGAACTGAAACTCAGAGACTCAAATAACTTGCCAAGGGTTCAGACCCAAGTCAGTCTCACTTAAAAACTTTTGCACAAAACCAGATGGTAGCAAATTTTTTTTTCTGTAAAAGATGAAATAGAAAACATCTTGAGGTTTGTGGGTTATGTTGCGTAGATTGGACCTACTCCACTCTGCCTGTCTATTGCCAGTACTCAATTCTGCCATCACAGGGAAAAAGCAGCCTTAAGCTATACGTACATAAATAAGCATGGCTATGTCCCAATAAAACTTTATTTACGAACAGAGAGAGTGGACCAAATGTGTCCCATGGACCATCGTTTGCCAGCCCCTGTTGGAAACCACCACTCACACTGATTGGGAAGTGATCTGCAAGAAATGAAAATACTCTGCAACTTTACACGAGGCAGTGCCACAATAAGACGTGAACTCAGAATCCCAGAAGCTTAACCCAACAAAGTCTATTTCTCTCTTACGCACATTCCCGCACAGATCTGGCAAGTGCACTGCAAAACTTCTCGGTGTAGTGACTCACGGCTCCTGCCCCCCTCCACTGTGTATTCCGCCATCTCTGCATATGGCCTTGATGGTAGAGCGAACGTGGACGTGGCTGGTTCTTAAATGTCTCAGGGAAGTGAGTTACTGCTCACATTTCTTGGGCCAGGACTAGTCATGTGGTCACCTCGTGCTCTAACTTCGCATCTCCTGCAGAAGAGCATCCAAGTTCATTGCCAAGTCATAATAAAGTTCTACAGGACACAGTCCTGAGCTGACTTTCTGACCTCCTCTCCTGCCACTCTCTTCTTGGATCAACGCTAGACCAGCCTGCTGGCTTCTCCCTGGATAAGACCAGGATATTCCCACCCCAGAGCCTCCGTGGGCTCAGCCTGCCATGCTGTCTCTCCACACATCTGCGTGTCTGACTTTCTCACTGCCTTCAGGTGTCGGCTGAAATGTCAGCTCACCAGAGAAACCGTCTCTGACCACTCTGCAACGCTGGCAACCGCATCCAGTTTGCTCTTTCCATCATTCTTACCTTACCGCACTTTGGGACCATTTCCTTGAGACTAGAGACTCAAAACCTATCTGGCAGTCAAAGGCTAAATAGGAATTTTTTCTTTGCCAATTCATTTGTCAGATTCCTAATCTTCCATGAAGCAAACGGAGGACTTCAGCAGAATGGGTATGGGCGGGGTAGATGGGGAAAAGTAATAATAGAATATCTCATTAACGTACTTCAAAAAATTATCTCCTTTATACCATTGAAAAAAAATCTCACTGCTGCTGGTGAAAAATGGCATCGTATTGTACTTTACATCTCTTGGATTACTAGTGTGGCTGAGTACTTTTTTCCATTTTCTTTACGGACTGTTGTGAAATGCCTGTTCACGTCTTTTGTCCATTTTATTTTTTCTCCAGTGGGGTATGTGCCTTCTTCTTACTCGCTTGTGAGTGGCTTCTACGTAGTGTAAGGGATTCATGTTTCAGGGTATATTCTTTCATGGGGTGGTTTGCCTTTCCATCTCGTTCACTGGGTTTTTCGGCATGTGAATGTCTGCAGTTTTTACCTGGTCCCATCTACCACATTGCCCGTATGTGGTCATACTTGGTATCGCGCTTTGACAGCCCTTCTCCAGAACAGGTAACACTAGATATTGGCCATCGTGGAGCGCGTGGGCGGGTGCTAGGGTTCGCTTTCCGGTCACTCCCGTCCCCCGCCTGCTAGCTGCGTGACTTTGGGTCGGTTACTTAAACCTTCCTGAACGTCCACTTCCTTACAAGCAAAATGGGATGGAGATGGTGCTTCCCTCCAAGAGCTTCCGTAAAGAACGGGAAAATGCACCTAAAGCCTTGGTGTCTAGCTAATGGCAAATGCTGAATTCAAGGAGAGCTAACATTCGCTTTATATGTGGTTTCATTCCCTCGAAGTTTTGAAACGTATTTCAGTATATGGGGGTGACATTGTTTTCCTCCTAAAAATAACATTAGTTCCTGTAGTGAGTGGAGTGGCCAAATCATTGCTCATGCCACAAAGGCGCTGTGACAGGCTGGGAGCAGTGGGGGGTGGGGGGGGTGGGGGGCGCTGAGTCTGGGGGTAACTGACTTACACTCATCTATGGAAAAATCATCGTCCAGTTTGCCTTGCGTGGTGGGGACGCCAGTGACAGAGCGGATGTCCCTTTGGGACAAGGGAGTGAGGCCAAGAATCTGCGTTTGATGTTAAGAGGCGGAGGAGAGGAGGAAGCCTTCCCGAAGGAGGTTCTTCATGGGGTAGGAGTTCGGGACACATCCCGTTGCCGGCTTGCTTTCCTCAAAGCCCCAGGCCGGCTGCTCTCAGGAGCCAGAAGCTGTCGCCTGTTCATCCCCCCAGAGCAGAGCCTTGCCGCAGCTTTTCCAGAATGGAGCGTCCATGTCTTGTCTGCAGATTCAGGGGGCAAGATATGGGGCTGGCTTCAGGGGCAGACGGCCTCCCGGGAGCCCGTGTCCCACGAGGGTCTCACACTCGTTGCTGCCACCATGTTGAAATTCTTCATACTTTTTGAACCAGACTTCCCAGCGTTTTCATTTTGCGCGGGGCCCGGCACATGAGGTAGCAGGTCCTAGCAAGGTAAATCCTTGCCTCAACTGGATAGGACTTCGATTTTCCCTTCTCCCTCCCCTTCTCCCCCTCACCACTTACTCGTTGTGTGGCTTTGGACAAGTCACTTAAGTTCTTAATTTTTTTTTAACATTTTAATTTAATTTTTTTAATTTTTATTTTCTTAACGTCTATTTACTTTTGAGACAGAGAGAGACAGAGCGTGAGCGGGGGAGGGGCAGAGAGAGAGGGAGACACAGAATCCGAAGCAGGATGCAGGCTCCGAGCTGTCAGCACAGAGCCCGACGCGGGGCTCGAACTCACGGACCGCGAGATCATAACCTGAGCCGAAGTCGGACGCTCCACCGACTGAGCCACCCAGGTGCCCCAAGTCACTTAAGTTTGGAGAGGACCCGTTTCCTTTTATGTAACACAGATGACGGTACCTATGAGCAGGATTGTTAGAAGGGTTCAGTGGCACCATGGCACCTTAGCACGTGGCTTGGCACGTGGTAGACCCGTGAAGCATAGCCGTCATTATTATTAATATCGATTATATGTAAAGGGCCCTTGAAAAACTTGGCAGTGCATTCGTTCAGGCCTTAATGGAATTGGATCTTAGGGAGAGTTAGAGTCTGGCATGAAAGCAGAGGGTAAAATTAGCACAGTAAAAATCACCCCTGACAGCAACAGTGATCTTGGGATTTGCCAGAGACGACAAATGTTCCTCAGTCTGTCGGTCGTGGCCAGTTTCTCCTCTTGTATTTGCACAGGTCGCCGTTTCTTTGAGTCCCAGACGAATCGGTTGACTTGTGTTCAGCTGTGGGTGGGGGTTGGGATAGGAGGGGGCTGGGGGGAAGCGTCTCGTCGAGGGGGCCCTGCTTCCCCGAAGCGGTCAGGTGTTTGCTCCTGTGATTCTCTGGCTCCTGGTGTTGCTGGTGGTTTTGTTTTCTGGCTTTTTTTTTTTTCTTTTTTTGGTTTAGTTTAGTTTTTAGAACATTCGCATGTTTTAATATCTTCTATAATTGCAAAAATAATACGTACCTGTTGTCATTTCAGGTCCAAACTCACTTCCTAGAAGTTGCCACTTCCAACAGTTTGACACGTGTCCTTGAGAAACTTTTTCAACACACACAGAAAATGTACACTTACCGATTAAGTTCCTTTTTATAAGAAGAGAACTATACCACAACTCTTTTTTTCCTTATCAATATAGCGCAGCCATCTTTCCACATACGTATCTATCATTGTACCTCATTCTTTGAAGTGCTACATAAAATTCTGTGCATTCTCCAATTTATTCACTCATCCTTCTATTGATGTATGTTTAAGACGCTGCCTCTTATAAAAAAGAAAAATAGGGTTTTAATAACTGACCATGTAATATACATCTTTATATTGATTTTTCTTATCTTTCTTATCCTTCTGTATAAATGAAAAATTTCACTTTCTTTTGACGACCCAAGGCCCAACCATAGGTCTGA
Source organism: Felis catus (assembly GCF_018350175.1). Lineage (NCBI taxonomy): Eukaryota > Metazoa > Chordata > Mammalia > Carnivora > Felidae > Felis > Felis catus. The sequence continues at coordinate 6,738,095 of NC_058370.1, forward strand.
TAGTTGTTCGTTATACAGTTGACACTCTCCAAATGCCCTTTTTTGTTTTCTTTTTGTCAGTTAATCCCCAAAAATGTAGAGTTTATTCCTTAAGTGGAGTGGGCATTGTGTGAAACATTCCATTGCTTAATTACCTCTGAATCACTTGTCATAGTCCTAATAAAAATGTACACCCGTTGCTTTGAATGCTTAATCACATTAGCTGTGAGGGGAGTGAACTATTGAGAGAGAAAAACGGGATGTTAAATGTCGGGTCTTGTTTAGAATTCAAAGCACTTTCCCCATACTTGAAATGAAGCTCCTTGCCTGACCAACTGTGGGTTGAGACTTCTAGAGCTCTTGGTGGTGGTCACCGGAGAATCCCCAGGCCCTTGTCTTAAGCGCAGGGGCGGGGGAAGGGGGCACGGGCAGGAAGGTGGCAGGTGGGAGGAGTGTTTTTAATTTCACAAAAGTATTTTGTTTCTTATAAGATGTCGGGCTCTGGCCTCTTTCAAATAACCTGGTTGTATGAAGTTCAACACATAGTTACCAGAACCCTACAATATGCCAGGTACCTTCTTGGTACTAAGATCGAGAAGTGATCAAAGCAGAAAAAGAATTTACCTTCCTGAAGCTTACACTTTAGTGGCGGGAGACAGAACAGTCAACAAAGTGACGAATAAAGGTGCAGTGTCCGTGGCAGGTGCCGTGCTGACCAATAAAATGAGTAGAGGTGAGTGGTAGAGAGGGGTGGGATGGTGAGTGGCCAGGGAAAGGGCCTTTCCAGAGACTGTTGAGTAGGGATGTAAAAAAAAAGGTGAGGGAGTACACCAGGCAGGTGTCTTTGGGAAGAACATCAATGTAAGCCCAAGTGCAAGCTTAGCTTTCCTGGTAACACTTTTGCCATGCACTTGACCCCTGGGAACTTCTTCCCTTTGTGAGGATGCAGAATTTTTGTGAGATTCACCAATCAGTGAATACCATGGATGGTGCTACACATTGAATATCTGTGCCCTCCTCCTGCTGACCCCCAACTCATATATTAGAAGCTTAATCCCCAGTGTGAAGATATTTGGAGATGAGCCCTCAGGAAGTGATCACTAGGGTCCACCCTCATGAGTGGAATTACAGCCCTTACAAAAGAGGCCCCAGTCAGCTCCCTCCCCACCTCTGCCATGTAAGGGCTCTGAGAGGATGAGAGGACAGCCTTCTATGAACCAAGAAGTCTTCACCAGACACCAAATCTAACGGTTGATCTTGGACCACTATTTAGAACTGTGAGAAGTAAATTTCTGTTGTTTGTAAGTAACCTAGTTCATGGTATTCTGTTGTATCAGCTCGAGCAGACTAGGACAGGTGGATTCCACAGAGCTTTGTTATCCAGTGCAGGTGCTCAGTACCCACGCATGCCTAGGTGGTTACCATATTGGACAATGAAGATATAGAATCTCCTATCGTTGTAGAAACTTCTGTTGGACAGTGTTGGACAGTGGTTAGATGAACTGTTGCTAACAACAACAACAACAACAACAACAACAATTATAATAATAAGAGCAGGGTTAATGGTAATGATACTATTTACCATTTACAGGGTATGCACTATATATGGGGCACTTTACATATATTATCTCATGCCAGCCTCATGTGAACTCTTGATTAGGCAGGTGTATTTACTCTCATTTTACAAATGAAAATTCATAGAAGGTTCAAATAAGTAACCCAAGATAGTACTACCAGTGAATGGTGGAATTGGAACACCATCTTGGCTGATACGAATATTCATGTTCTTTGCTACTACATTGTACTGTTTATTTGATCCATGGAATATTCCCAGTGCTGAAAAAAAATCCCTAGAAGGGGACAGCCAAGAAGACTTCCAGTGGGGAGATGAATCTTTATTCCATGACGAAACTGTTGGGATACTCCATTGACCTATTTCAACCACTTTCAACTTTTCTCTAACCAAAGGTCTACTTATGAAAATTAGCAATAGGTGTCCCTTCTCAAAATACTTTGCTGCTATTTTCGGGGGCACTTGTCACAACTCTACAAATTCACAGTGTCTGTAGAGGGATAAGTACCTCATAGAGTTGTGCAGAGAACAACTAGAACAATCATGGGTGGTGGCCCAGGTGTCTCTGGTCTTTTGTCAAGTGTAGAGAGACTTTATTTTAAAACTTAAAAGTGAATGACGGAGGATTGTCTAAGAAAAGTAAAATATTTAACAGGTGCTCATCAGTGATTCCTGCAGAAACCACCCACACACTCTGATATTTCAGGGCTGGGATTCATTCCCACTCTACAGACTCTTAATGGCATGACTCAGCTGTCATGGGGCCCATTCTTAACTTAAAGCATAATTTGTCACTGCAGCCCACAGTCATCAAATATTAGGGCTGAACAGATCCAGAGAAAGGAAGGTGGAGGCAGGGAAGAAGAGAAGGAGAGAGAATAAGCAAGGACAAGAAGTCTAGTAATAGTAATGACACCCATCATTTATCGAGTCCCTGCCATTTACCAGTCACTGGAGAAGTTGTTTTAATGGTGATAACATTGAATCTTTACAATTCTGCAAAGTAGGTTTGGTTACTTCAGTTTACAGATGGGAAAATAAACTAAGATGGTTAGTAAGTGCAACAGCCAGCACTTGAACCTAGGTATTCCCAATTCCAAGGCTAATTTTTCTTTGAGCCAATCTAGAGGGAGAAAAGGTGCTAGAAAGTGCTAGGCATGGAGCTCAGTTAGTGGGGAAAACAATGGGAGTCCCTTATTAGAAACAAGAATAAAAGGTAGAAATTGAGATAGACCCCTCCACTTTCAACTAAGATGAACACTTTATCCTCCTTCCTGAAACAATAAGAGACAAAATATATAAAACAATGGATTTTGGGGGTGAGATCATGAAAGACAGTGATCCCTGGGAAATGAAAAATAACAAAGGTGAGTGCCCCATTTGCCTTAGTTTTCTACCTTGAGGAAGTTTCCAGACTGTGGCACAGAGAGAGGGAATCCAGGTGGAACCCAGCAGATCCCAGAGCTGGGGAGATGGGAGGAAGAGTTCAGGGAAACCAGGTAGGCAGAACTTGCAAGATCATGTGCCAAAGGGCAGAGAGCTACGTGGAGAGAACCACCTGCAGAAGGGCCCCTTTGAATGTCCAGTTGAATACTGACTAGAACATATGGATTCAGAATAGAAGGAAAATTGCTCAGTCTGATATAGGACACCAACTAAAAACCTATAGTTCACATCATACTTAATGGTGAAAGACTGAATGATTTTTCTTAAGATGAGAAATAGGACAAAGATGTATGTTCCCACTATTTCCAAAGAACACTGTATAGAGATTGTAGCCAGTGGGATAAGGCAAGAAAAGGTGGGAAGAAAACCCCATAAAACCTTCCAGATTGGAAAGGAAGGAGTAAAACTGCCTTTGTTTGCCGATGACATGATCTTCCATGCAGAAACCTACAGAATCTACAAAAAAGAAGCTAGAACTAATAAGTGAATTTAGCAAGTTTGCAGGTTTGAAATCAATATACAGAAGTTAATTGTATTCTTATATCCTTGCTACATACAAGTGGAAATTGAAATTTAAAAACAGTACAATTTACAATAGTATCACAAATATGAAATAGGGATAAATCCGACAAAATGTAAAAGTCAGAATTGAAAATACATGCATGAAAGACCTATGCATAACTATATAGAACATTGCTAGGAAAAATTATAGATCTAAATAAATGGAGAAATATACCATGTTGATGCGTTGGAAGACTCAATTTTGTTAAGAGACGAATTCTCCGCAAATTTATCTAAATAGTCAATCTAATTCTGATCAAAATCTCAGGGATTTTTGTAGAAATTAATAAGCTGATTCTAAAATTCATATGGAAGTACAAAAGACCTAGAATAGCTAAAACAACTTTGAAAAAGACCAAAGTTGGCAGACTAGTATTACTTGATTTGAAGGCTTTTTCCAAACCTGTAGTAATCAACAAAGTGTGAAAAGATCATTAAGGTGACAGAAAGGTGGATAAGTATATCAATATGGAAGAGAACAGACAGTCCAGAAGTAGACCCCAAATATATGGGCAACTAATTTTTGACAAAGGTACAAAGCCAATTCAGTGGAGAAAGGATAGATTTTTTCAACAAATGGTATTGAACTAGTTGGATATCCATATGAAAATAAATGAACTTTGGTCCACATCTCTGACTATATCCAAAAATGAACTTACATTGGATCATGGATCTAAATGAAAAACTTAAAATGATAAACATTCTAGGAAAAAAAAATTGGAGAAATTCTCTGAAACCTTGGTTGGGCAGAAATTCTTAGATAACAAACCAAAAGCATTATCCATAAAAAAACCAAGTTGCTATATTGAATTTCATCAAAATGAAAAATATAATATATCCTTTTTAAAAGACACCATTAAGAGAATAAGGCAAGGGAAACAAAAGCAAACATGAGCTATTGGGACTTCATCAAGATAAAACACTTCTCCACAGTGAAGGAAAAGGAAACATCAACAAAACTAAAAGGCAGCCTACAGAATGGGAGAAGATATTTGCAAATGACACATCTTAAAGGGTTAGTATCCAAAATCGATAAAGAACTTACCAAACTCAACAACCACAAAACAAATAACCCAATTAAGAAATAGGCTGAAGACATGCATAGACACTTTTCTGAAGAAGACATCAGATGGCTAACAAACATATGGAAAGATGCTCAACGTGACTCATCTTCAGAGAAACACAAATCAGAACCACAATGAAATACCACATCATACCTGTCAGAATGGCTACAATTAACAACACAAGAAACAACCGGTGTTGGTGAGGATATGGACAAAGGGGAACCCTCTTGTACTGTTGGTGGGAATGCAACCTGGGCAGCCACAATGGAGAACATTGTGGAGTTTTCTTAAAAAACAAAAATAGAACTACCCTGCGACACAGCAATTGCACTAGTAGGTATTTACCCAAAGGATACAAAAACACAGAGTCAAAGGGGTATTGCAATGTTTGTAGCCGTACTATCAACAATAGTCGAACTATGGAGAGAACCCAAATGTTCATTGACTGATGGATGGATAAAGAAGATGTGGTGTGTACACACACACACACACACACACACACACACACACACACTGGAATATTTCTCAGCCATCAAAAAGAATGGAATTTTGCCATTTGCAATGACATGGAAGGAGCTAGAATATAGTATGCTCAGCGAAATAAGCCAATCAGAAAAAGACAAATACCATATGATTTCAGTCATATGTGGGATTTAGTAAACAAACAAAATGGATGAATATATGGGAAGGGGGAAAAAGAATAAAGGGAAACAAACCACAAGAGACTCTTAACGAGAGAAAAAACATTGAGGGTTGACGGAGGTAGATGGGAGATGGACTAGACAGGTGATGGGTACTAAGGAGGGCACCTTTTGTGTAATTTTTAGAATAATGTTTATTTATTTTTGGGAGAGAGAGTGTAAGTGGAGGAGATACAGAGAGAGAGGGAGACACAGAATCTGGAACAGGCTCCAGGCTCTGAGCTGTCAGCACAGAGCCCGACACGGGGCTTGAACTTACGAGCCATGAGATGATGACCTGAGCCGAAGCCGGACGCTTAACCGACTGAGCCCCCCAGGCCCCCCAAGGAGGGCACTTGTGATGAGCACTGGGTGTTGTACGTAAGTGATGAATCGCTGAATTCTCCTCCTGAAACCAATATCGCACTGTATGTCAACTAAAATATAAATTAAAAAAACAATGAAAGACACTATTAAGAGAATAAGGAGGGGTCAGGCAACACACTGGAGGCACATATTTGCCAGTCACATATCTAGATAAGAATTTGTGTCCAGATTACATATAAAGAACCCTCAAAACTTACTAATGAGAAATCAAATCAAACAACCCAATTTAAAAAAATGGGCAAAAGAATACTGATGGCTAAATCTAAAAAGACCAAGAAAGCAAAGGGTTGGTGAGGATGTGGAGAAACAGGAACTATTATTCACTACTGAAGGGGGTGTAAAATGGCACACTTTGGAAAACAATTTGGGGGTTTCTTAATTTTTTTTTTTAATGTTTATTTTTGAGAGAGAGAGACAGAGACAGAGACAGAGTGCGAGTTGGGGAGGCACAGAGAGAGAGGAGACACAGAACCTGAAGCAGGCTCCACGCTCCGAGCTGTCAGCACAGAGCCTGACGTGGGACTTGAACCCATGAACCGTGAGATCATGACCCGGGCTGAAGTCGGACGCGTAACTGACGGAGCCACCCAGGCACCCCGGGAGTTTCTTAAAATTTAAAAATATACATACTATGTAATTGAGCCATATGAAGTTAATTACTCAAGAGAAAGTATGGTCCGTGAGAAAACATGTAAATGACTGTTTATAGCAGCTTTATTTGTAATAGCCCCAAGCGGGAAACAACACCAAATGTCTATCAGTAGGTAAATGGACAGACAACTATGAAATATTCCTCATTAATAAAAAGGAACGAATCACCTATAACACATGGATGAATCTCAAAATAGTTATGCCGAGTGAAAGATGCTTAAAAAGAGTACGGTTCCACTTTTATCTAATTCTCTAAAATACAAATGAATATGTAGTGACAAGGCAGCGTTGGGGATGGGGAGGGAAGGGAGTGACTTGGAGAGAGTTTTCAAAAGCAACTCTCATTTTCATGGTGACGATGGATTTATGGGTACATATATGCCAAGTTTTTATGATTTTACACTTAAATAAAATTTACACCTTAAACATACGGAATTGATCGTACGTCACTTGCAACTCCTGAAACTGTTAAAAAAAAATTAGTTGGGATGGTCCACAGGACTCTAGAAACCAAACTCCCACTTCTGATCCTGGGGACACTGTTATTTTTCCCATCACTGTTTATATGGGGTTTATACTCTGCGCGACACTGCTCTAAATGCTCCCTGCAACCACCCTGTAGGTAGGCACTGTTATGGCCCCTGTTTCACCCATGAGGAAACCGGGCCCCCACAAGGTTAAGTAACTTAACCAAGGTTTCAGAACCAGTAAGTGGCACAATTGGGCTTGAACATCTGGCCTCCACTTCCATGCCCTTAACCACTGGGGGTTTTAGCTGGGGCCGAACTAGGGCGGAGGCCTGAAGACATGTCATATGCTTATCTCGTAAATATGATTGTAAGCCTCGTTCTTTTTTTTTTTTTTTTTTTTAGCTTTACTGAGGATGATTGACCAAAATTGTATATGATTACGTTGCACAGTGTCATCTTTTAAAGGTGATGTGATGACTTAATGTACATATACATCATGAGATGTTTGTCAGGTTAATCAGCACAGCCCTCACCTCCCAAGGTTATCACTTTGTGTGTGTGGAGGGGCGGGGTGGGGGGGGGTGCGGATAAGGACACTTAAGATCAGTTAAGATCAGCTCTCTTAGCAAATATCAGGCATTTTGTCTTGAGAAAAGGATTGGGCAGTAGAGAAAACCCTCATTTTTCAGGAAGAAGTGGAAATTTGTAGAGAGGTGTAGGCTACTGGTTGGGTTTTTTTCTTTCTTTCTTTTTAAAAAATTTCAATTGGGTTTCATCTCTTATTGAAAATCTGTCCTTATCGCAGCCCAATTTCTCTCCCTCCCATCCAGGCCATCCTCTGCGCTGCCAAAGCTCCCGTGCTGATCAATATCACATTTATCACATGGGGTTGGAATAATCATTCTTGCTTCTTTTCATCGTCTGAGGCCTCCCAGAAAAATAGTAGTACAGCTATCATTATAGAGTGCTGACTGCATGTGTCAGCCACTGCTTATGTACGCTAACACTCAAAGTGTTTGCCTGATTCTGTGTGAGGTGGAGGGTCCTCGTCTGTATTTTGCAAATGAGAAAAAGTTACGTGATGTCACAAAGTAGGATAGCAGGCAAGACCTTGACCGTCTGGCTCCAGAATGGCGTTCCTAATAATCGCGGGGAATTGTGTCCTCTCCCATCTTCATATTCTCAGAACGTGGCACATAGTAGCCACCCATTGAATACTTGTTGAGCTGAGCAGAATACCCAGAGTAATAAGGCGCTTATTAGTGTGAGCCTGGCAGTGTTTATTGGCATCTAAAATATGATACCAGCATCATTCAGTTGAATAGAGCACAGGGCTGCAGGAACGGAAAGATAAGAGAAAAAGGAAATTAAATATTGATGAACACTCACAATAGAAGGGTTGGGGTTCAGAGCAGACGTGGGGTCTTCGGGTAGAGGTTTTAACTCTTCTTGTACTGTCCCCCTGGCTCTCTGCTTCTCCTGAATAGGGGCTCTATAGCTGAGAATAATTCATGCTTTATTTAAAACCCACTCTGGGCATGCTGGCCCCGGCAGTAATTCGCTCATTATATTCTGGGTTTCTTTTTAATCATGTTCTGGGTAGATGAGTAAAATTCCTCACTTGGGCCAAAGGTTGGACCTCCTGTAATGATAAGATTTCCAAGATAGAAGAATGATTTCCATCCTGTAAGTAGCAGCCACACTTACTTTTTTCGTTCCTTTGTAATTGAAATCCATCAATTAGATACAATTAAGGAGCCCAATGCATGTTGTAAAAATTCTCTATAGGAAATGAGCTCTTCCCTGCAGGGTGGGGGGTGGGGGGAAGGCTCCAACTTTAATATTGCTTTTTCGGACCGTAATGATCCAGCCTTAGCTTCAAGATGCCATTTGCTACATTATTCAGAGGCAGTTTACAAAAGGGTTTTGATCTCTGGCTTACAGTTCTTAAAGCCAAGGGAATCCTAAGTAGCTGACACTAACTTAGAGACGGACTGATTGGAAAATGCCTGTCTTCTCTGCTCCTGGATTCAGAATTTGCCCCGAGGTGGAACTTGTGTATTCTTATCACACAGGACCTCAGTTAGGGGCGTCTGGGAGTATTGCCACCTTCCCTCCCTTTCTGTTACCGCCAAGCAGAAGTACTGGGTACCCCAACCTGCCTTGCAACTCTCCTAAGTGAGATTCACTGTGAAGCTGTCAGCCACAAGGAGGAGGCAGAAAACCTACAGATAGAGCAGCCGCCCAGCCAGAAGCCAAGCAAACAGGAAAATGGGCAGAAATACCCGTCTGGCTGGATCTGGCCCAAACAGCCTCACCCTCTTTGCCACAAGGCGGTTCGACAGCCTCCGCCATCTTGATTTCAGCCACTGTCGTGTCGAAACCACGCAGTTGTTCTAATGCAATTAAGGCTCATTTCTTTTTACACTTGACTTTCATTCACTAGAGTTGAGGCTCTCTAAGCCCCAAAGATGCAGGGTTATTTTTGATATTTAGAATTTCTATAAACATCTCCTTCGAGAATATTGTGAAACCCCAGATATATAGAACTGTTTAAAACCTGCTTGTTTACTTCAGCTGGGGAGTTTTCTCCATGATTAAAGGATTCATTTTATTCGCGGCTTATGACTGGAACTTAACTAAGATTTCTGTGTTCCAGCCATTAAAGCGGAAAATTTCAAGCATGCAAACAGCCAAAGCCCGGCCGGGCATCTGTGGTGGTTTTAGACTATCTTGTGGCCATCAGTAACTCCTTAAATGCGAAGCAGGGGAAAGGGAACAGCCAAGGATTCCCATTATCTCCCCTTTGCAGAGCGAGCTGGGCCACCCTGCCTTGCACTGGGGGGACGGGGAGGGGGTAGGGAGGCTGCGGGGACTCTCGGAGCACATGCACCTGGTGTGCCCTGGGTCAGCGGCCCTGAGAGCCTGCGGAGGCTCCAGAAACTCCAGACTGGGGAGGCTGACTCAGACTTCTTCCAGGACACCTGTGGTTTCCGGGACACAAGAGTGAAGGTGTTATTTTTTTAAGAAGCTCGATAAAGAGATGCTGGTTTCTACTGGCGCTTGGAGGAGGCATCCCTGATGAGGTGGAATTTGGGTAAAATGAAGGGAGTGATCCATCTCGATGTCTTAGGGAAGAGTATTGAGGAGGATGAGACGTGAATGCCAAAGGCCTGAGATGGGGCGTCTGGGAAGGTCTGGGAAGGGCGAGGAGGTGTGTGGGGCTGCGGGCTGAGGGGAAGCCTCAGTGGTACGAGACGGGTCCAGGAGGAGCCAGCACTCAGGTCACCCGGGTCCTTGTTGACCTTAGTAAGAACTTTGGATTCTATTCTCCGCATGATGGAGAGTCGTGGAAGAATTGAAAGGCATGAAACGATCAGGTTCTTTTACTATTTTCTTTTAGTCTATTTTATTTTAGAAAGAAAGAGGGTGAGGAGAGAGGGACAGAGAGAAAGAGGGAGAGAGAGAGAGAGAGAGAGAGAGAGAGAGAGAGAGAGAGAGAATATCCCAAGGAGGCTCTGCACTGCTGCGGGGCTCAAACTCATAAACGGTGAGATCATGGCCTGAGCCGAAATCAAGAGTTGGATGCTTAAGTGACTGAGCCACCCAGATGCCCTGATCAGGTTCACATTTTAGAAGGAAACTTTGGGCACCGATTCTCAACAGTACATCATAAGCATAGTCTCATATGCCATCAGGTCACCCAGCCTTTCAGCATTTACTGAGTGTAACGATACTTAAGTCAGATGTTGGCTGGCATCGGGCCATTGCAGTGACTAGACCATGATGCCTTCCTTCGAGAAGCTCAGAATAAGGAAGACCGAGGTATATTTAAATGTATTCTTGAGGTCTGCTGTCCCCGTGGCGATGTCCCTGTTTTCATCCTGTGCCAATGTAGCCACTGACTCGGGAACTTCTCTGTGTTCCCCCCGAACAATCTATTTGTGAAGAAACCTTGGTAAATAACCCAGACTTCACTGAAGATCTCATAGGATAGATTTAAGGGAGGGCTGATATCACGCCCTCTTAAGATCTGTGAAGGACCTAACATTTCAGCCTTTGTGCGAGCGAACGAATGGCCGGCCATGGTTTCATAGGTGCTGGCAGAATGTGAGAGACTCTCAGGTCAGCGGCAAGAGAACCGATGATTACTCAGTGCAGTAGTAGTAGCCAGGGTATCAGCATGTGTGTGGGTCCCCTGAGCCTCAGTTCCCACAGGGTAACGCACCGAAGGCCAGGGGACAGCTGCATGTGCCATGGATCGGTTACAGGATAGGAACCCTCAACTTAGGGAACTTGAGTATTTTCTAATGGCCATAAGCCTGCCTGACGTTTGCCCTGGAGGGAGATACTGGGGCGGGCACATTATGTGTGCAAAAAGATCACCATCACAGAGGGAACTCCATCAGTGTCCGTTGAGTGAACGATGGCTCCATGAATGGGCCAAATCAATGTTACGCGGATTCGGTGCATATTGGCTCCACTGGGGTGGGCTTCCATGGGAAGGTGGGTTTCGGGTTAAGTGCTGGGGGCGGGGGAGGCACCCATCCTAAACAGGATAAATGGAGGCAGCCGGGTGAGGAAGGGAGCATGTGTGGGTGGATTTGAAGGACAGCTAGTAGTTTAGTTGGACGATGGAAGGGAAGTTTGGGGTGGGGCGTGTGGTTTGAGATCAGACAGTAGTGGCCTTTGAGTGAAAGACTTTATTCTTTTAAATGATGTGAGGAGCCCCTGGCAGCAATGTTTTAGAAGGCGCCTCACAACTTAGATGCAATGCATATTCAGGATTTAGAACTCCCGATCTAATGTGTCAGAATACTCCTAGGAAATTGTCGGTGGGGCTGTGATTTAAACAGCGTAGGAGAGGTTCAAATTGTACGTTTTCCTACTCTAGCTGGGGAGCAGGATGGTAAGTTGTAAACAACCACCAAGTCTTCCTTCTGGGGGTAAAATCACAAAGAAAATATCCCACTTGGTGCAGATCAGCCTCTGTGTTCAGTGGAAACACTGCCAGGAGAAGCTAGTTGGGAAGGAGTCAGGAGGAGCCATTGTTCCCTCACTGGCTTTATGTTCTCCCTGTTGGGCGTTTAATTCAAGTGCAATCCAGAATTAATGAAGATTTCCTAATAATCAACAAGTCCCTTTGGGTTTCATAACCAGGTTTGCATCCTACCAAATTTGTATTTCAAACCAGTGAATCAGTCCATCACCACTTCCCCATGCTGGCTCCTGCAATCAAGAGTGGCTTACGCATAGGAATGAATCTCTAATGGGTATTCCATGGTATGACAAAGCATTGGAAAAATAATGAAGTTTGCAGTCACACCTACTGGGTTCAAATCTTGCCTTTTTATTTACTAGGAGTAGAGCTTGAGTCAAGTTACCCAACAGCGTTGAGCCTCATGTTTTTCGTGGTACAAATCACACAAAACACAACCCATTTCAGAATTGTGAAAATTAACGGGGTTGAGGGTTTTTGTACTTGCTGTTCTTCATTCCTCCCTCCTCTGTATTCCCTTTCCAGTCTTTTCCCTTTAGTAATTGTGTTGCTAACACAGTTACAGAGAATCCTCTGGCTCCACTGTCTGCTGGCTTTCCTTATTAGAAGATGGGAGGGACCATCTTGGAATAGACTATGACCGCTGTCCTGAAGCTCTAATTAGTCACTAGAGTTTCCTATGGGATATCTGAAGGGCCTATTGAGGAAGATGGGGAATGCCCACATTCCTCTGATGAGAGCCCTCTTTTTTAGAGATGCAAAGATCTTCAGTCTCTGTAAATAATAGAGTCAGGTCCCAAGTAATGAAAATGAAGCCAGTATCAGAATTCACCCAGGACTCATAATTCTTCTCTCCATGTGGTAATTAAAAAAGATCAGATCATTACTTTTTTGGTTGGAGGATTGGCCTGGTTACCCCTAGACCAGGATGGCTCCAACTCAGCACTGTTGACACTGTGGGCTTGGTCATTCTCTGCGGTGGGAACCGCCATGTGCTCTGAAGGGCGTTCAGCAGTGCCCCTGGTCTGTATCCACCAGAAACCAGTAATATACCCTGCCCCCAGTATGACAACCAAAAATGTCTCCAGACAGCCACGTGCCTCCTAGAGGGGGGCGGGGGCAGAATCATACCTGGCCGAGAACCACTGGTTGAGAAGCTCGGCCACAGGTTGTGGGGGACATTTCCTCAGTTATTACCCCCACCTCCCCACCAACAGTGAGCCAAACTGGGGGTCGGACCATTGTGATCATAAAGCTAAATTTGTGAGGAGAGCTAAAAGCAGTGTGCATTGAATTTAGACATGTGCTTTTGATCCAGAAAAAAGGGTGGTCGTTAAGTCCATCGTTGGTCTTTGCCTTTCCCTGCCATTCCTATGGTATTGTGTTTAAAACGTCCAGAATCAATAAGGTTTCAAGAAAGAGGGCATCCTTAAATTTTAGGATGTTAGGACCTTCTCAGTCCAACTGAAATCCAAGCACTCAGATATCCCAGTCGCCTATAAAGGCAGACAGACATAGACCAACATACACATAGACTTCCACGTGTCTAAAATAAATTGCATCAGTGGCACGGAGTTGCTTCTAATGCATGTAATTTATTAATTCCTAATTAATTCCATTACTAGCTTATCTTGCAAATGGCAGTGGGCTTCTCTCTCCATCTCTTGGAAGCACAGCCTTTACCTTTCACATCAGGATTTACGGCAAAAAATGTTAACTCAACTGCGTGGCCGTTCCTTCCCTGGCTTCAGCAGTAATGGAATGTGATCTCCTGATCCTAAGGTAAGCACCGAATACAGATTCTCTAAGCTGCCTTGAACCTTTAAGAATAATACCAAATTATACCCAGTCTGTAAATAGGAGATGAGGGCTTTTTTTCCCCTTCTCTTCAGTTGCCTTCCACAGACTTTAATATACGAGTGAGTGATTTATAACGCTGGTGACAAAGCAGCACACAGCTTGAAATTTTTTATAACGGCTGTAATACCACATCTATCATAATGAAAAATGTCTACGAAATCATTTTCTGCCAAAGAACATCTTCCCCGATTCTATTAAGAACTTGCTATCTAAGTGAACACCGAATGTTGCTGAAATACATTGCTTTAAAATGGCCCTCAGGGGCGGGGCCCAAGTGTGGCCATCCGAGCCACTAAAATCTCAGTCAGTCGCCATCAATTAAGGTGTTGTTGATGAGACTCTTCCAGAGAAGAGTTAGGAGGGTCAAGGAGGCGGTGAGAAAATGTATTCTTTTATAAAAAAAATAATTTCATCAGGATATTACCGAATTTGGCAGCTGGATGGATTTAGATCCTATTGTGCTTCTAGTTCTTGTCACATTTACCTCGGAGCTATCAACTTCCTGCTGTTCCCAATTTTTAAAAGAATATAATAGTCCCGCCTGCCTATTATCGCTGTATTCTATTTGTGGTTATCTCTGCTTCGAGGAAAGGAGAGGAGCTTCACCTTGATTTGTGCCCTTGTTCAACAAAATCTTTTCCACCAGCCAGAGTTAGCCACGTTTTCTCCGAACCAAGAGCAGGAAGCTGCTCTTAGTGTTAGAAGCCAGGAAGCCCCAAACAATTTATCCCCAGAGAAAGTTACTAGAGGTGTTTTTTTTTTCTTTTTGAGTACTTAATTTTGATTTATTAAATAAAACTTTGGAACAAATAGGATCATAACATATTTCACAATGGTATACATCATACCTATGAACTTGTGGACGTTCTCTTTCTGACAGATAATGGATTTTTTTTTTTTTTTTTTTTGGTCTGGACATTCAGAGGCATGCACCTCTGTCTCCTGTCCCCAGTCCTGTGCTGATGCCTGTGTGTGTAAAAGGTTGTCACTGGGTGTCATTAATTAGAGAAGTTTATGGAACTCTAAGTCACCATCGAGAGGGAGATACAATCAAGCCATGTCAAGGATACAATGTATTTTATCTTGTACCTCATTGCAGCGCCCTGGGAGGAGTTCTTAGCCAATTCCACATTGGCTGAAACTGGGTGGGGCTCGGTGAAATTGAATCCTGCATCATCTGCCACATAGCTGGAAATGAAACTTCTGTCTGTCTGGTTCTATACCATGTGGCTTTTCCAGTATGCCAGCCCTGATGGGGGTCAAGGTTTTGGAATAGGGGTTCTGGAATCGGTCCATCCACTTCTGTGCTTGTAGCTATAATTCTCTTGACCGTTTCCTGGGGATGGCCACTACTCGTAGCTAGTTTGCTCTTGGAGATCCAAAGATTCCCTGTATCTTTCCCACCAGAGCATTTAAGTGCATTTAAATTTAAATGAAAGGTATAATCAAGAGGCTGCTACTTGTTAATGGCTGCTAATCGCTCCTAGCCCCCAAATCCCAGGGACAAGACTACCTCACGTTGGATTTGCAGTTTGCAGTTTAAAACTTCGTCTTGCGTATATCAATTCATTTGATTTTCGCCATAACCTTGAGAGGCATGAATAATGGGGGGTATTGTTCCCCATTCTCCAGAAGAGGAGGATGAGCTCAGGTTACATGTCTTGCTCAAGTAGCTGTAAATCAGACGCGCTCCTTCTGGTGAGACTACACCACCTCCCTGTATGCTTTCTGGTTTCTTCAGGCATGTTTGCATTTTGTCTGGTTTCAATTTACTGTCAAGTTGTTGTCTTGCACGTTTTGTTGTATTGCATCTGAGTGCAATGTAAATAGTGCTGACAGGTGTGGCTTATCCTGCATCTGTAACAACAATGTGTAACAACCGTTGAAGCGACATCCCCACTCCTGGATGACAGTTTACTATGTACGACCTTGGTTCAGGTGATGATTTCCTTTCAAGTGCTGGTTCTGGGGAGATCTTTGGCATTTTTTTTTTTTTTACGCTGTTCAGGTAGCATCGCCATGTCGTAGAACAAAGAAATCAGACAATTGTATGCATGTATCCATACGTATATTGTGTATACGAGCCAAGTTAAGATTATATGACTACAAAGTATTCTCTGCTGCTTTTGTATTTCCGGTTGTGTCATGAATATTTCCATATGTCATTAAATAGTGTATTAAAACGTGATTAAAATTTTTTTTAACGTTTATTCATTTTTGAGAGAGAGAACAGAGCATGAGCTAGGGAGGGGCAGAGAGAGAGGGAGACCCAGAATCCAAAGCAGGCTCCAGGCTCTGAGCTGTCGGCACAGAGCCCGACACGGGGCTCAGACTCACTGACCGTGAGATCATGACCTGAGCCGAAGTCCGACACTGAACTGACTGAGCCACCCAGGCGCCCCTATGAAAATGTGATTTTTATTGGCTACGTTCATAATAGTCCCTTAAAGGGAGGGGCCATCATTTGTTTATTTCTGCATTGTTGGCTATTTTGGTTGTTTCTCATTTTGTTGGTTAAATGCTTTCAACAAATTAATATTTTGAAAAAAAATATTTCTTTAGGACAAAATTCAGGAAGTTTAGAAAAAAGAAGAGACATGAGAAGGACATACACTAAAAAAGGGTTCACAAGATTGCAAACGGATAGAGTCATGAGGCCTTCCCCAGTTATGAGAAAATACTCTTAACACCCTCAAAGTTCCCCTCCCTCACCCCCAGCCCAGGCGATCCCTGCTTTGCTTTCTGTCACCCTAGTCTTGTCTTTTCTAGAATTTGATATCAAGAAAATCGTGCAGACTGCAGCCTTTGGCATCTGGCTGCTCTGACTTGGCTTTGCGGTTCTGGGACTGACCTGGGGGTGTGGGTGTCAGTATGCAAGATTTCTGTTACTCGGTGATATTCTACTGAATAGTTGGCTCCTAATTTGTTTATCCATTTGCCCGCTGACGGACAGACACTTGAGTTGTTTTCAGTTTCTAGTGATTATTAATAAAGCTGCTGTAAACATTTGGGTACATTTCTCTATGTGAATGTGTGTTTCTATTTACCTTGGGTAAATGCCAACAGATTGCTAAGTCACGTGGGTAGTTTGTTTATGAAATACCATCAAGCTGTTTATCAAGGCGTCTGTAATCGTTTACGTACCTACGACTGCTATGTGAGATTTTTAGTTGCTCTGTATCCTTATGATATTAGCGCTTGGTATTGTTAGTCTGTCTTTGTCCTTAATGTTTATTTATATTTCTTTTGGGAGAGAGAGAGAGAGAGAGGGAGAGAGAGCGAGCGCGTGCACAAGTGCTGGGGTAGGGCAGAGAGAGGGAGAGAGAATCCCAAGCAGGCTCTGCACTGTCAGCACACAGCCCGATGTGGGGCTTAACCCCCCAAACTGTGAGATCGTGACCTGAGCCGAAATCAATAGTTAGACGTTTAACTGACTGAGCCACCCAGGTGCCTCGGTATTGTTAGTCTTATTGATTATAGCCCCAAATCTTAACTGGTGTATGGTAATATCTCATTGTAATTCTTTATTTTTAATTTATGTATGGGAGCATTACATTTTTTTAGTAGTATTAAACTTTTTCCAGTGTCCAATTTGAAGAATTTTAACACATTTCCTTAATGAGTAATGATATTTAACATCTTTTTAGGTTCACATTTTTCATTCATACATTTTCTTAAAAAAATTTTTTTTTAACATTTATTTACTTGAGAGAGACAGAGCGTGAATGGGGGAGGGGCAGAAAGAGAGAGAGACACAGAATCTGAAGGAGGCTCCAGGCTCTGAGCTGTCAGCACAGAGCCCAATGTGGGACTCGAACTCACGGACCGTGAGATCATGACCTGAGCCAAGGTCAGATGCTTAACCGACTGAGCCACCCAGGCACCCCTCATTCATATATTTTCTGTGGTGTGGTTAACTATTCAAATCTTATGCCCTTTTATTATTATTTAAAAAAAATTTTATGTTTATTTATTTTTGAGAGAGAGAGAGAGAGAGCGCACAAGTGGGGGAGAGGCAGGGAGAGAGGGAGACACAGAAACCGAAGCAGGCTCCAGGCTCCGAGCTGTCAGCACAGAGCCCGACGTGGGGCTCAAACCCATGAACCGTGAGATCATGACCTGAGCTGAAGTCTGGTGCTTAACTGACTGAGCCACCTGGGCGCCCCGCCCTTTTATTATTATTAATATTATTATTGGTCTTAAATTGAGCTGTTTATATATTCTGTATATAATAATAAATATATATTCTTTATATATTCTGGACGTAAATCCTTCATCAGATATGTATTTATTAGTATTTGCTCTTAATTTGTGGCTTGCCTTTTCATTTTATTAATAATATCACATGCAGAACACAAGTTTTAAATTTTGATAAAGTCCAGTTTATCAATGTTTTTCTTTCCTAGTTGATACTTCTGTGTCCCAATTAAGACATTGTCATCCAAGTCAACGTCAAAAAGATTGTTTCTATATTTCCTACTCGTAGTTTTTATAATATTCTCTTCTCTTTAGGTCTGTGATCCACTTTGAGTTAATTTTTGTGTGTGTTGTGGGATAATGGATGAAGTTTTTTTTTTTTTTAAATAGGGATATCTGATTGTTCCTGCACCATTTGTTGAAAGGAATGTGTTTTCTCCACTGAAATGAACGTTTGCTGATAATCAATGATAACATCTGTGTTACTATACTCCTGGAATATCTTTTTTGCTTCAGTGATCTATATGTCTGCTATGAAACCCATATTACACTGTTTTGATGACTGGAGATTTATAATAATTTCTATAAATCCTCTAATATTGTTCTTCTTTAAAAAATATTTTGGCTAGTCTAGGTCCTTTGCATTTCCATATGAGTTTTAGAATCGTTCGGTTCATTTATATAAAAATTCCTTCAAGGAGTGTGATTGGGAATGCTGAATGTATAGATCAGTTTGGTGATAACTGACATCTTGAAGGTGGAGAATCTTCTAATCCTTGACCGTGGTATATCCTTCTGTTTATTTAGGCATTCTTTATCTTAGCACTATTTCATTTTAAAGTTTATTCCAAACATTTTATAATTTTGGTGTTATTCTAATTAGCATTTTTTAAATGTTTATTTATTTTTGAGAGAGAGAGAGACAGAGTGCGAGTGGAGGAGGGGGAGAGAGAGAGAGGAAGACGTAGAATCCGCAGCAGGCTCCAGGCTCTGAGCTGTCAGCACAGAGCCTGACGTGGGGCTTGAACTCACAAAAGGTGAGATTATGACCTCAGCCGAAGTTGGATGCTTAACTGACTGAGCCATACAGGTGCCCCTCTAATTGGTATTTTTAAGATTTCAATTTCCAGTTGTTCAATTCTAGTATTTAGAAATCTAAGTGATTTTTATACATTGACCCTGAATCTTGAAACCTTTCTAAGCTCAATTATTAGTTCTGTTGGTTATTTTTAGTAGATTCTTTGGGATTTTCTACCATGTTGTCTATCAGTAAACAAACCTTTTCTTCTTCTACAATCCACATACATACTACTTGTTTATGTTACATTACAGTGGGGAGAACCTCCAATTATAATATATGAGGACAGGCCCCTTTGTTTTGTTCCTGATATTAAGGGTAAAGGTTTAGTTTTTTGCCATTTCCGTGTGTTGTTGGCTCTAGGTTTTCCACATGTGCCTTTTATCAGGTTGAAGAGATTCCTTTCGATTCCCAGGTTGCTGAGAGTTTTGTGTTTGTTTTATTTTTTGTATTATGAATTAGCTGTGGAATTTTGTGAAATGTTTTTCTGCATCTTTTGACATGATCAGGTTTTTCATCTTCAGTCGGCTAAATCAACTACATTGATTGCTTTTCAAAAGTTATAACAACCTTATGTTATTGAGATGAATCTCATTTGGCTCACATATTAGATTCAATGTTCTAAGATTTCGTTAAGGATTTTTGGCATCCATACACAAGGTATGCGTGTGCGTGGTAGTTTTCTTTTTAAAATAGTGTCTTTATTGGCTTTGTTAATGGGCTAATGCTGGTTTCCTGGAATGACTTAGGATGTGTGACCGCCTCATTCATATATATATATGTGTGTGTGTGTGTGTGTGTGTGTGTGTGTGTATAAATATATATGTATGTATGTATTCATATATATGTATATATATGTATATTCATATATATATATATATATATATATATATATATATATATATATTTTTTTTTTTTTTTTTTAAGACTGTATAGAATTTACCAGTGAAGCAGCCTGGCCTGGAGTTTTCCATGTGGAGAGGTTTTAAAGTATGAATTCAACTCCATTAGTAGATGTAGGGATATTTGGATTATGAGTGTCTTCTTGAGTAATATTTTGTGTTTGTATCTTGCAAGTGTTTTTCCATTTCATCTAAGTTGTCAAATTTAATGGCATGATGTTGCTCATAATATTCCCTTATTATCCTTCTCTTTATGAACTGTAGAGATGCCACCCGTTGCATTCCTGGTCTCAGTGATTTGTGTTTTCTCTCTTTTTCTTGCTAAGTTGAGCCAGAAAACTTTCAATTTTGAAAAATCTTCCCAAAGAACCACATTTTGTTCCATTGATTTTCTCTTTTTCTCTTTTCCATTTCATGAGATTTCTTCCCTTTTCCATTTAAAGGGCTTTCTGCCCTTTATTCTTTTTTCCTTCTGCCTTTTTTGGAGTTAATGTTGTTCTTCAAATATTTTAAAGGAGGAAATTTACATGATGAATTTCAGACCTTCTTTTCTGATATTGGCAACTTAATGCTATAAATTTCTCTGTACTTGCTGCTTTAGCTGCATCCCACAATTTTTTCATGTATTCTGCTTTCATTCATATTCAACTTAAAAGATTTTCCAGTTTCCTTTGTGATTTTTTTCCTAAACATATGGGGTATTTAGAAGTGTGTGGTTGATTAAAATTTTTTTTTAATTAATTTATTTATTTTGAGAGAGAGAGACAGAGAGCCTGCATGCATGCTCACAAGCAGGCGAGGGGCAGAGAGAGAGAATCCCAAGCAGGCTCAGTGCTTAACAGACTCAATTTATGACCCGAGCTGAAATCGAGAGTCGGATGCTTAACTGACTGAGCCACTCAGGGGCCCCAGTAGTGTGTGGTTCAATTACCAAATATTTTCTGGGGGGATTTAAGTTCTTGTTTTCCAAGTCCTTTTTTTTCTCTTTTGTGAGGAAGAGTGTTCAATAAATGTAAATTATGACAACTTGTTCAACTCGTCTGTATGTTTATTGATTTTCTGTCTGTTTTACCAACTACTGAAACATGACTATGGAAGTATCTACCTATAATTGTGTATATGTCTATTTATCTTTGCAGATTTGAAAGTTTTTTGCTTCATATATTTTGAAACTTTGCAGAATATTTTTTCATACATATATATCATATATATGTATGCATATATGTATGTATGTATATGATATATATATATATATATATATATATATATATATCTGCTAACTCTTGTCCTACTATTCATTTTCCCTTCTCTTTTTTTCCTATATGTCCTTTGTATTTTCTGTATATTCTTTTCTTTCTATCCTTCATTTTGGATTGTTTCTCTTGTGTGTTCAAAAGGTTAATTCCATCTGGTGTATATTTCATTTCAGGTATTGTAATTTTTATCTCTCATTCCATTTGCATCTTTTAGATATTTTATATCTCTTTTATTTATTTTGCGATCATGCTTTACTTCACTTTCTTGAACATATGGGACATTGTTTATGATAGCTGCTTTCACTTCATTTTCTGCTGGTTCCATCGTCTCTTCTATTTCTGTTAATTGATATTTCTTATATCTTTATGTCCTAGTTACCTGCTTCTGTTCCTGCCTTGTAATTATCTGTTGGATGCTGGACATTGCAAAGTTTCTCTTGTTGGTTTGTTGGAGTTGATTTTATTATATTTCTTTAGATAGCATTGGATTTTTGTTCCAGAATGCTATTCCGTGACTTGTAACCAGCTGAATTCTTTGGAGATCTGCTTTCAGGCTTTGTTAAGTCAGGACCAGAGTGTCTGTTAGTCTCAGGCTAACTTAGTGTAATTACTAATGTGATACTTTTCTGAAGATTGTACCCAGTACCCTCTGTACTATGAAATCTTTTCTCTCTGGTTTTTGGGAACGCAAACTCTTCATAGCCCTGCGTAAACTCCGGAAACAGTCTTTCTTCATCTTTCCAGTGGTTCTTTCTTTGGCCTTACATAGGTTCCTCTCATGTACGTGCGTCTCCGTGTTTGGCCGAAGACGCTTCTGCAGATCTCTGCAGCTGTCTTTCTGTGCATATTCTGATAGTGGGATACCTAAATTCTAGCCGCCCTGACCTCTGCGACTTTGGTTTTTCCTTCCTCGTTTCTGTGGGATCAACCAATATTTGTTTGGGCTTGCTCTCCTTCCTCATCCTGCCTGGAAGCCACTTTCAGGTAGTCAGCTGGTGCCGTGTGGGGCTCAGCTTGTTTTTTCTCTTCTTCCTTTTTGTTGCTTTGTCTGTTTCTCTCCTTAGTCCTGTGCTGCCTGTTGTCCAATGTCTGTAAATGAATTTTTCATATATTTTGGCTGGCTTTCTAGATCTTTCATGTCGGAGGGAAATATGGTCCCTCTGATTCCCTCTTAGCTGGAGACAGAAGTCCTTATTATCATTTTTCTTTTCTTAAATAGAAAGAAGAAATGCCTGCTCTTTTGGCCTACAGGCTTATGAGCGATCGTTTTCTTTTGTTGCTAGCATGTAAGTGGAGAGGCCGCACTTGGTAACTAGGACTGGGAACTGAACTTTCTCAGAGGTTTCAAACAGGTGGCCAGATCCGTTGTGTTTGAAGATGGGCTTTGTTTGGAAATTAGACCGTTTTGCCTTCTGGGATTTTTTGCTGTTCATTTTGCCACAGCCCCCACTAGTCCGGGTAGTGCCGCCCGGCCCACTCTCCTCTTTTATGTTGCCCTTTTGTGTCTTGCAGACATTTGACTGCTCTTTGCATTCTGGTCCATCGTGTGGCGTGCAGCACGTTCATTACCACTCCAGCCTCACCTCTAGAGCTGCAGTTTCCCCCCTGCCTTACCTCAAACTTGTTTTGGCTTCTAGTCACACGAAACTTTTTGACGGTTTTTCATGTCTGTCACAACACCTAGAAGAGCACCTGCTGTGCTCTAAGCCAGATGTTAATACCCAGGATACAAGTGAATAATACAAAAACATTAAAAAAAATTATACCAAATGGGATACATGCAGTGATTGAGATGTGCTTAGGGCACTTTGAGATGACACAGGAGGGATACCTATGCGTATTCCACCCTGAGCTAAAGGAAATCAGGGAGGGCTTCCTAGAGGGGAGGACATCTAGACTTCCAAGGAGGATGAATAGGAGTTTGCCAGTCGATTAAGGGAGAACCCCTCATATGTTATATATCATAGTTCCTCAATAAATTCTTGTTGAATTGTGTCTGACTCTGGTGATTTTTGTTATTTGGACTTCCTGGCTCACTAATGGCAACCCCCAAAATTCTTGAGACTATTTTTCAGAGTGTGTTTTTTTTTTTTTACAGCCCTGTAGCTGAAAAATATATTAGCAGAAGGAACCCAAGATTTATTTTGGTGAATTTGAGAATTCAGCTGGGTGATGTCAGGAAGAAAAAAATGATGAAGGATACAGATGCACCTGTAGGAACTTGCTAGGATGAAATATTATCCCTAACACTTTAATAAATGGAAAAATCCTTCGATTGCCCCACATCTAGCTCTTTTCAAATCTTTGCATATTATGGAAACACATGCCCAAGCTCACCGTCTACTAATATCACCGCTTAATTATGAGCTTGCTGCTGGGGGTGGGGGGGGAGGGTTGGGGTTTGGTCATGTAATAAGGTGGCTCAAGTCAAGACTGCACATTTATTACAGATTTTAGAAGTATGAAGGAGACCTTTCTCAGCTGTCAGAAAGGGGTGATGAAATGAAGAAATTCTACAGTGACATTCTAGTAAATGTTGTATTTAGAAAATAATTCGAATCAATCTTACTTTAAGAAAATCTATAAAAATCTTTCAACTTTCAAATTTTTGGAATTGTTTCAGTATGTTAGATTCATATTAAAATGTGAGTAGCATTGGAGGATTTTAGTGTAGATGAGCGGTTCAGATCTCATTTTTATTTAATATATGGGGAATGAAATGCTTTCAATTAGCACTTGGATCCTTCTCATAAAGTATTATGTAGAACAAATGGAGTTCAGAGACCTTTTAAAAAGAAAGACCGAATCTTTTTCACCGATTCGGAAGCATGAAAATGGCTAGCTCTGAGAACCTGTGTCTTTCTATGATGCAATTGAATTGATGGGAGAATTTGATGAGTTTGGGGCGACCCCAGGTGACCTCTGTCAGAACGAAGCTGGAAGATTAAAAGGGTCTGCAATCAGAGAAATTTAATAATGTTCGACTAAAAATATTCATGTGATAAAGTAAGAAGTACAAAGGTCTTCTGATGTCGCTAAATGATTAAAGGGTAGATCTGAAGTCTAACACAGAATGCCCGGTAATAGCAACAACAGCTGTTTTGTTGGGAGCGTTCACCAGTCCCAGGCATTGTGCTGTGCAATTCGCAAGCCTTCTCCTTCTCTGTCCCGGGAGCCCTCCGGAGGCAAGCCTGCTACTTTGCAGGATAAAGCCATTTTGAACTGCTTGAGACGCCAACACAACACCACTCTCCTGTGTGTGTGATTCCCAAGCTGTTGTTTGTGCCTGCTATGTTCTCCATTCACAGCCCACACTTCACGCTGCCAGGCACTATCTAGTGCTTTATTTATGTTAATACTTAATTCTCAGAAAGACTGTGAGGCACCTGCTCTTATTATCCCTGCTGTTTAGATGAGCAAACCGAGCACGGAGGGGTTAAGTAACTTGCCTAAGCCACACAGCTAATGAACAGTGTCACTGGGATCCGAACCCAGGCGGTCTGGTTCCAGAGTTAGCCCATATGCGTTCTTCTGCCTTACGTGGCCTCTGGGTCTAGAAGAGATTCATGTGACCAGCATTCTATTATGTGTAAAGGAAAACGACAAGACCGTGCAGCCACTACAAGAATTGGTGAGGGTTTCCATTCAGTGGCTGGTAACACAGACTGGAAATAATGATGGCTTCAACAAATAGATGCTGATTGTGGGGAGGTGGTTCTCCACGGGTCTTTCTCGTGTTTTGTGAGCAGGGGCACTGACCGCTTTTGTTCTGGAGTGTCTTCTCCAGAATATTTGTTGCAAACAGCTTTGAAAGATAGTGTCTCCCTCTGGGGCAAGGGGAAGATGTGTTTTGCTGTGCAGTAGAATAAAGATAATGTCCCTTTCTAAGGTAAAGGTTGGACAGATTTGTTTACAGCCAGTAATAAAAAAATAATCAGGTTTCCTGAGTCTAGGGTTCCCCAGCTGTGATGCAAAGCTACTGCCTGCATGAAATCCGCTGGGGCCGTTCCCTGTCTGTGGACTTGGGGGCGGGGCAGGGAAACAGAGGTGACCATGAGCCGCACTGTGAGCAGTAAATTCCTTTGTCTCTGACCTAGGAGTCTCATTTCTTCTGCCAGGATCCTTGAAACGGGCAGGCTCACTGGTTGTCTTGTGAGAAGGGTGAAATATTGGACCCTTCACATTTCTTGCCTTTTTTTTTTTCTCCCACACATAAAAGAAGGCCGCAGGTAGGCCGATGAGGGTTGTTGGGTAGCAGCTGCAGAAAGTCAGCAGGTGCCCTGGCTCCTTCAGCTTTTGGCTCCGCTGTCTTTAACATCTCCTAAGGCCACGAGCTGCCTGCTGGTCGCCGGGTAGGAATCTGGAAGAAGACAGCACCAGAGTTTTCCCAGATGTCCCACAAAGTGACTTCTGCTTATATCACAGTACCTACCCCAGGTGCCGGGAGGGCTGGGAAATGTGGTCATTTGGCTGAGCGGTTTCACTCAGAATATAATCGGTGTTCTGTTAGCAAAGAAGAAAGGAGAATGGATTTGGGCCAAGCATAAGCCATCTCAACTGTGGGGATGGAGACGTTGTACTGGGTATAAGCAGAACGGGGTTGTTTCGTGCAAAGATTTCCAGCATGAATAAATATTTGATTCCAATACTAAGCCCCTCTCTCCTTGCTTTGAAAAATGCAAAGTGGAGCGTATGAAAGCAAATCCTGTTACCGCATGCACATTCCAACTGCTAATGGAGACCCTTGTGTGCACAAAGCATTTGGTAGTTGAAACTGTGGGCTAACAACCAGTCGAAAGGAATCCGTGGCCCCTGGAAGTGCCTTTGCACCAGTAATGACCCTTGTGAGCCATTAATCTGCAAGAGATGCCCTGTCTCTAGGTCACTGCTTTATAAACCGAATATCAATAAAGGCTGCCAGGGGCATGTTAATTATTTCTGTGGATGGAGCCATTGCAGCTGGTCTGTGAAAGTAAGTGTTTGATGGGAAAATACGTGGGTTTAGTGAATCTGTGAGAAGACACTTCCTTAAACTGGAAGATTTCTCTGCCCCTCCCTCTCTGATACCACAAAGGGGTTCCAGACAGGTGGGTAGTCCCTTAGTGTCCCTTAGTGGTGTTGGATGGGTCCTTCCTGGGGTCTGTCTGGGGAGTTTTAGCATTATTTGTTTCCTTTGCTGTATGTTAGAGGCTTAGAAGATTTCTTTCGTAGGTTGATAAAATGATGCCAGTGGTCATACCAGAAGCGGTTACCATTATTGGCGTCTAATATGTACCATCGTCGGGGCTTATCTAATGAATTATCTAATCTTCATGGTATTCCCAAGAGATGGTGCTTTTGTTGATCTATTTTACACCTGTGTGTGCTTGATTTAAAAGAAATTGTATAACTTGTCCAACTTGTTCAGGCAGGCAGACGCCAGGAGTGGGG
The DNA here is from genome assembly GCF_018350175.1 of Felis catus. NCBI lineage: Eukaryota > Metazoa > Chordata > Mammalia > Carnivora > Felidae > Felis > Felis catus. The sequence continues at coordinate 6,764,628 of NC_058370.1, forward strand.
GCTGAGATTCACATTAAGTCCATGTGACCCCAAGGTCTCAGCTCCTAACATCGTGTCATGGTGGCTTTCAGTGTCACAGAGAGGCTGAAGCCCGTTCTCCCTCCCTTCTTTCCTTTCTCTGCTTCCTCCGTACCTTTCTTCTTTACTTCCTTCTTTTTGACTGTAGAAATAATGAAAACACCCTTCACTACCATGTTACCGTTTTAATTTTGTGGTACCTGACTTTCCAAGTCCGGGTCCACGGTCAGTACGTTTGCCTAGTGCCTAACCCCATACTAGGTACCTGCTGCACTTTGGTGAACGAGACCAATGTCGTCCCAGTTAGTTCGGAACAGGTGTGTCATTTTCCATTTCTCTTGCATAACATTGTTATGCATAACAAACATGTATGTTATGCAAACATAACATGTTTCCATGTCACTATGCTGTTGTCATAATTATCATTTTTAATGTCCTCATAATATTCTATCATATCGATGTGCCATAATTACCTTCAGTATTACCTTGCTATTGAGTAATTAGGTTGTCTCCAGTTATTTGCTATTATAGATAACAAGCATCTTTAATCCTTTTCTAAAAAATAGCATAAATGCAGATTATCCCACAAGGAATATCTTTGTTCCTATAGTTTTATTCTTTGGTTAATTTTTCTTAGGAAAAATTCTCTAGAGTTCAATTACTGGGCAAGAGGGAAAGTATATTTCTATGCCTTTGCAGAAGTGTTAATAATTAAGCATTACTCTGTGCAGACCCCAGCAGGTACTTTGCACGCAACATCTCGTATAATCTGCACAACAAACTTGGAAGACAGGTAAAGTCACCCTTGCTTGACAGATGTGGGGGAGGGGGAGTAATTGTCCCGTAGTCATGATCTGTACGCGGAAGAGGGACCTACGTGGAGGTTCACAAGGGCTGGTGTCCGTGCGCTTAACTCAGTATCCCACCAGCCGCTGCTTCTAAGAACCACTCCCTCATCTTCCCTCATGAGCCAGTGGTGGAGTTTTTTCAAAAGTCTGAAGTTGAGCAGCGAGGCAGAGCATCTGCCTCGTAATTTTTTCTAACGATGTGTTAACCAGCCCAGACATCTGTGGGTGAACCAGGGCAAGGGTTATAGAGCTGATCTATAAGTGGACATTGTAAACAGTCAACAGATGGCAGTCATTCATCGTCGTCGTCACCCCTGTGTCACTGACATGCTGCGAGATTCAGGCTCAGGCTCTTCTACACAGATTCCCGTTTCTTACTTGGGTCTTTCACTGAACATTGTCAACCAGGTACTCTGGAAACAGGTTTGAAGGACTTATCAAAGCGTCACACGTTTGCCAAGACTGTTTGTCCCTCCGTCTGTCCCCCACCTCTTCCTTCCTTCCTTCCTTCCTTCCTTCCTTCCTTCCTTCCTTCCTTTATTCTTTCTTTTTCTTTCTTTCTTTCTTTCTTTCTTTCTTTCTTTCTTTCTTTCTTTCTTTCTTTCTTTCTTTCTCTCTCTCTCTCTCTCTTTCTTTCTTTCTTTCTTTCTTTCTTTCTCTCTTTTCTTTCTTTCTTTCTTTCTTTCTTTCTTTCTTTCTTTCTCTCTTTTCTTTCTTTCTTTCTTTCTTTCTTTCTTTCTTTCTTTCTTTCTTTCTTTCTTTCTTTCTTCTCCCTAGGGTCCAACACTATCCTAAGTACTTTTATGTGTACTAAAATCTTACTTCTCCCAACAACTCTGTGAGATAGGCACTGTTGTAACCCCATTTTATGGATGAGGAAACCAGGGTTCAGAGCGATTAGATCTAGGCAGAGACGTATTTACCCTGAGGCTCCTGAAGCTCAGGCATCAAGGCTCCTCTCTTGCATGGGCCACTGTGTTTCTATGAGTTTGTGGAATGTTCTAGGGAGAAGGGGAAGTCGTGGTGCAATCAGGAAGTGTTTCTGTGCTGCAGTCCTGATATTGCTGAAGAGATCTTAGAAGAAAGGGTCGTGACTCTCTAAGTCTCCAGCAAATCATTGTGATTATTTTTCTCAAGCAACATTAAATACTCCAATTTTGTATTGGCAACAATGTCTTCTTTTTGATAAAAAGAGTCCCCAGCCGAATATATTTCCCACAAAATTTGTCTCCTCTCCGGGAGTCTGGTTTTTCCTCATTGGTTGTCTGGTCTCATTTGCCTCTGCTGTAAAATAAGGGTAAAAATCAGACCTGTGTCACGGATTGCCATAAGCATGAAATAAAATGGTACCTGGAAAGCATGGAGGAGAGAGTAGGCGTTCAAGGAATGGTCACGTTCACTATTTGTTCACCGTGTTGTGAGACAGCTTCCTCGCATCTGGCCAAGCTTGGCCGAGTTACTAGGAAGACCTTCCAGCAATTCGGGACATGATCACTTTTAGCTAAGAAAACAAAAAGTGCTTTAATTAGTTAATTAACTAATTAACTAGTTAATTAATATATTCAGCCATTGATCCACTCCGTATTTATTGAGCATCTTACATACTGGACGCTCTGCTGTGTCCTGAGGCTACGGTAGGAAAGCAAAGCGTCTTGCACAAATGACACCAAGACGCTCTGTTGTGGGGAAGTGTTGCCAGCTCTGACTCCTTTGGCCAAAGGCATAGTGATCTGTTGCTGGGGTCGGGTGTGGGGACTCCGGACAGCCCTAGGTGACTCACTTCCGGGCCATTTAGGGCCAGGGGACGCTTTGAGTTATTCAGAATATCTCTAATTGACCCCGAAGTTCTCTTTTGACCAGATTCAGGAAACCTCCTGCCCCACCAAGGAAACGCGCGGGTGGCACAGTGCCGGCAGGAAGTGTGTTCAGTGTCAACTCTTCGAGGGTAAGGCTGCGAGGAAGCCAGTGTGGGAGAGCCCAACCCTATTTCTCTCTCCCTGTTGGAAGAAATTCTCTTGGGGCGCCCGGGTGGCTCAGGCGATTGAGTGTCCGACTTCGGCTCAGGTCACGGTCTCGCGGTCCGTGGGTTCGAGCCCCGCGTGGGGCTCTGTGCTGACAGCTCGGAGCCTGGAGCCTGCTTCAGATTCTGTGTCTCCCTCTCTCTCTGCTCCTCCCCCATTCGCACTCTGTCTTTCAAAAATAAATAAACAATAAAAAAAAATTAAAAAAAAAAAAAAAGAAATGTTCTTGGAAACGCGGCCCTGTTAAAATGTCTGGCCCCTGCCAGAAGGCATTGAGTCTAATGGTCGTGCTGGCGGGGGGCAGGCTTGCCCCAGCTCGTCAGGTTTTTCAGTAGAGATTTCTGAAGAGGCCATTTTATTTTGTTGTTTATGTTAATAGCATAAGGGTCTAAAATTCTGAACAGGACATACCTCGTGCTTCAAAAATCTATAAGCTTGAGGGGCGCCTGGGTGGCTCAGTCGGTTAAGCGTCTGACTTCGGCTCCGGTCATGACCTCACGGTTCGTGGGTTCGAGCCCCGCGTCGGGCTCTGTGCTGACAGCTCAGAGCCTGGAACCTGCTTCAGATTTGTGTCTCCCTCTCTGCTCCTACCCTGCTCACACTCTGTCATTCTCTCTCTCTCTCTCTCTCTCTCTCTCTCAAAAATAAATAAACATTAAATTTTTTTTTAATCTATAAGCTTGAAAATATCTACCTCAGTAAAACAGTAAAATGAGGGGGTTTGTTTTTCCCATTCTTAGGGACAATTTGGGAACAGTGTGACGGGGAGTCCCAAGGGCTCTTTGGCCGGATTTCAGCTTTTATCTGTGAGTAGGGAGGCCCAGGCAGGCAATGCTGTTTTCCAATCGCCTCTGGTTCCTGGGGCCTGGCACTTTAAGTGTACCATTAACTTGTGTGTTTGTTACACAGCTTCCTTGAAGTGGACTTTTGAAGTGACGTAGGTGATCGTCCTGTGATGCTGTTCTCACCTAACTTGAATCGGAGAGGTGAATCGGAGAGGTGCCCCCACAGAGGCTGAGGGTCCCTCTTTGGCCAGTACTTTGAGGAATCTAGGGAACACAGAATGTGAAGAAAGCATATAACCACATGTGAGACTTTTCTAGGGTGAGGTTTGAAAAGTCATTAAAAAAAAAAAAAAAAAACAGCCTCCAGAATTCCACAGGCTAGAGGCTATGGGCCAGATCTGACATTTGCAGCCATGTGGCCTTACGTATGTCCTGAGTCTCTGTTTCTCCTTTGTACGGAGTTGTGTCAGTGATCAGATTAGACAGAACTTGCAGCAGTGGGGGACGCAGAGGAAGCCTTCAAAGATTCACTATTGAGTGAATAAATGATAAAAAAAATGAAAGAAATAAGGAGTGAATGCAAGAATGACATGATCCCTGGATCCCTTTCACCAAATGGTATTGAAGAGACTGGAACGAGATTATATTTAGTAACTCATGCATCAGTATTGGCTACATAATCGTGCGGCCCAGTACAAAATGAAAATGTGGAGCCCGTGTTCAAAAATTATTAAGAATTTCCAGATGACCACCGGTGAGCATTGAGCCAAGCACAGGGCCCTTGTGAACGCAGGGGTCCTAATATGCACTGCGCCCTGGGTGATGTGTGGGCCACATGCCCGTGAAGAAGCCAGGCCTGCTTACTTTTCCTGCACTTCTATTCATTGCTTCATCCACTCTGTGGATGCTTCCTACACTCCTTTGTAATCTGTATAAAGACCCCCTCCAAAGCAACAGGTATAATTAAAATATTTGAAATGCCTGGTTCTCCGTTTTCATTTTAGATCTCTTTGCCCCAAAAAAGTTGTTGTTTTTTTTTAAATCTCCATCGATGACATGGTTGGAAGAGAAAAAAAAATCCACAGTGTTATGAATTCCTGTGCTTTTCATCTTCCCCATATTATATAGTTTGGAAATCATTTCTGGTTTTCTTACTAAATAGTGCATTACATGCCTCGCAGAGGAGGTAACGGCAGCCTGTGTTTATGGAAGGTGTATCACGCTTATTATAAGTTTCATTAGTCCACAGCCCCTGAGCTAAGAGAGCCAAGGATAGCTAATGACACGAAGTTAAATCGGGACAGACGCTAACTCTCGGTTCCCCTAATGATCGTTTTCCCAGTGTGAGTCGCTACCGTTTTAAAAAGAACAAGGGCATTATTTTTTCCTGCTTTTCCAGTAGCCCGATCGGTAGCAAGATTATTTCAGCTGGTGAAGGCTGGTGCTAATGAGGCCAAGGTCATGGGCTTGATCCCTATCTGGGGCAGTTAGTTAACCTCAACAGAGAACCCACACACACTACACCTTCCACCCTGGGCTGCGGGTTCACAGTTCCCGACACGGGGGACATGTCGGGCGTGTAGATGAAGTAAGGAACTCGTCGTGCCCTTGCAGGGAGAGCAGACGTGTGGTTATAAGCCGCGGCCCTTTCTCTACTGAGCCTTTGGCAGGCATCACTGACTGATTTGGCAGTCCTTCCTCCTGAGTTCAGACAGACCCTCAGAATCCTTCTCCACACGGCGTTCTAGATCAGGGGTCAGAAAATTATGCCCCGTGGGGCGAAATCCGGCCCATCGTCTATTTTTATATGGACAAAGTTTTATTGGAACACAGCCCCATTCATTAGGCTGCATATTGTCCACGGTTGCTTTTGTGCTTCAAAGGCAAGGTTGAGTGGTTGTGACAGACTGTGTGGCCCACAAAGCCAAAATGCATACCATCCAGGTGTTCACAGAACGAGTTTGCTGACCCCTGGTCTAGGTGATCACGGAATCAAGGAGAGTTGGCACATACCTATTTGTTATCCCTGGATTTGGGAGTGGTTACTCACATTACAAACCGATTCTTCTTCTTTAGTTTTTTTAAGTTTATTTTTATTTTTGAGAGAGAGAGAGCAAGTGGGGGAGCGGCAGAGACAGAGAGAGAGAGAGAGAGAGAGAGAGAGAGAGAGAGAGAGAGAATCCAAAGCAGGCTCCACACTATCAGCACAGAGCCTGATGTGGGGCTGAACCATGAACCAGGATATCACGATTGGAGCTGAAATCAAGAGTCAGACACTATGGGGTGTCTGGGTGGCTCAGACGGTTAAGCCTCCGACCTTGGCTCTGGTCATGATTTCATGGTTCGTGAGTTTGAGCCTCGGGTCTGGCTCTGTGCTGACGGCTCAGAGCCTGGAGCCCGCTTCAGATTCTGTGTCTCTCTCCCTGCCCCTCCCCGCTCACACTGTTCTCTCTCTCTCTCTCAAAAATAAACATTAAACAAAAAGCCGTGATTTCTAAAAGATATGAAAGGTCTTTGAATTTTGCTGTGAGTTGTACTAATGGTTCACTTGTTCACTGATAATTTGATTAAGGAAAGGGAATGTCTGTTGAAGACAATATGGTAGCCTGTGTCCTACTGAAGAAAAATTACTTTCTCCATTCTGTGTGAGAAGGACAGCGACTCTGATTTATAGCATTCTTCTTGGGTTCCTTTCCGATGCTCCTCATGAAGCCTACAGCTCTGTGTGCTGGGCATTCGCCATTCGTGCTGTCTTCAGTGCCTTCCAGAAGTCTTATCGTTGGATCTAACATCGAGTACCTGTATGATTTCTAGTTCCTTGAAACGGCCTCAGAGGGGTTGGTTTAGTTGCCTAAGACCTAGAGGAGAAATCATTTACAAAATTGAGGGTCATTTTTTTTTTCTGAAGAAAAGAGGTCCATCTAATGGGGGGCTCCGCGTTTTGATTTTCAGACAGGCGAGACGCGGGCCGGGTCGCAAGCAATAAAACGACAGGGAAAGGACGGGAGTCTGGAAAAGTAAGAAAGTGGCTCTCCTTGTCTGTCTCTGGGTAGCCATTTGTTCTTGACCTTGATGGAAGATTTCATTGCCCCCAAACTCTCTTTAATAGACACGATTTTCTTTGGCTATGAAGAAAGCGTTTTCTTTTCTTCTGCTGATAGTATCCTGCATTTCCTTTAAGGAAACAGCCCTTCCTCCATTAAAAGGAGCTGTGTTCTTTCGTCCAAGGGTGGATCTGGTGAAGCAGAACTGGCCAATCAGGGACTCAAGATCCTCTGGCCATAGTGATTGGTCCAGGAGAGACCCATGGTCCACGTTGGCCTGTTCAGAGGGTCTCATAGGACTTGTGAGGGAACTACCAGCAATGGAATCTATTTCCTACTGTCCTTTGCCTGGAGTGATGTAAGTCTGGAGCCTCTGGGGACGGCAGTATGTACCCAAGGATGAAACCAGTGCAGTAGAAGGCTGAGCCGAAAGGGAGAGAGAGAGACACCGTCTCCTGATGACATGACGTGGGTCCCTGACACGGCCAGAGCCTTCCTTGGGTTCTTCAGTTACGCAATAAACTGTCTTTTTTCCTTGAGCAAGTAGACTGGGGTTTTCACCCCTGACAATTCATAGCAGTGCTGAGTTCTTAAGCAAAGAGGGCTAACTTGGTAGAAGTCATGGTCCTGGAAAGTCATCCCAGGGCCATTCACCTTCGGCTTGCCCTCTCTGCTGGGTTTCCAGAGAATTTTTGTTAAGTTCATCAGTCCTTCGGTGTCCCTTGTGAAGAGATCAAACTGAAAAAGAGGTGGAAATCTAATACAGTAATCAACACTATATAGTATTTTAACTTGCTGGCAATTTTCTGTGGACCATTAAATTCCCCAAATATGAAACTTCTTCATTGATATGTGGATCATGTAAAATAGCCTTGAATACAATTACTATTTCCATGGTACCCAGGTCCCTGAGGCCCCAAGCAGAATTTGTGCTGGTCATAATAATTTTTCTGTTTCTACCTTTGGCTTAACTCTTTAGCATTGGGTGGTCTACTGCATTTAACTAAATGATTTCTATGAAACTATGTGTGTATGCGCATGCAAACACCCAAATACTTTGTGTTTCCCCCCCTTTTTTTTTGGTTCCATTTCAGACTGACTTGGTGGCAGTCAGAAAGGGTTCTGTCACCAAGAGCTGTCAGCACCAGATCTGCACTGATACTCCACTAGCTTGCTCAAGGAGGTACCTCATTTACAGAAATCACCTCTGTTTGGGGTCTTGGAGAAACCTGAAAAGATAGATGATAAAGACAAATTGCCTTTTTCTTTTGAGAGAGAGAGAGAGAGAGAGAGAGAGAAAGAGTGCGAGGGGCAGAAAGAGAGAAAGGGAGAGAATCTTAAGCAGGCTCCACGCTCAGGGTGGAGCCCAACTCCGGGCTCGATCCCACACCCTGGGATCCGGACCTGAGCAGAAACCAAGAGTCGGACGCTCAACTGACTGCTCCACCCAGGCGCCCCAAGGTGAGTCACTTTTGTACTGATTTAGGAAATTTTGTCCTCTTCCGGCACTCAGTGGGCCATAGGGAAGGTGGGTGGAACCACACCCAGGATCGGTCACATAAGCTGTACTTTTCTAGACCAGGAGTTACAGCGCTCATAAAACCAACAGCAGCAGCAACAACAACAACAACACAACCCTGTCCTCCAGCACAAGCCTGCATCCTCTACCATCGTAAGTGTCCTTCATGCACACCACGGTCACATCCCTATTATGTGATCGGAAGCAGCCATCAGTGGAAGACGGGATAAATCCTCTTACCGGTGCGTCTCTGACAGTGTGATGCTGCGGCTCCTTCCAATCCTCTTACGATTTCCTGGTGTCTCGTGAGACCCTGTCCATAAGCACCATGGGCGCTTTCTGGTGGTTTCATCTGCCTAGCATTTGTTTTCTCTTGTTTTGACAACAACATTTTTGTAGACCTCCTCTTCCCACGCCCAATCTGCACAGTCACTGGATGACCCAGCCCTGCTCATTAGGGGTGGTCACATGCTCAAGTCCTGGCCAGTCAGCATTTTTCATTCCCTTGGCCATGGTGATCCGTTCAAGGAGAGACCCAAGGTCACGTTCCACATTAGTCCATTGGAGTGAGTCCAGATGTCTCCGGAAACCACTGGGAAGGAAAACACACACTGTGATAGGAACATAAGCGCAGAGTTCCTGTGTGTCATTTTGCCATCATCAGAAGACCCGTGACAACTAAGCCAATGCAAAGGAAAGCCGAACTGACAGATGGAGAAACTAGGTCTTCGTGACATTGTTTGTGCCCCTGGGTCCAGCTGTTCCTGAAGCCAGCCCATCACCATAGATTCCTCAGGTAGGCGAGTCAATAAATAGCTTTTTTTCGGTTTTTTCTTAAACTAGTCTGAATTGAATTTCTGTCACTTGTGGCAAAAAGAGCCCTGAGTTATACAAACAATCAGAGAACCGAGCTTTATTTGCTAGGGTCTCTCACCTGTGTGCAGCATCACTAAGTCAGGGAACGAAATACTCAGGATTACGTAGGCAGGAACTAGAGGAAATGTGAAAAGCAATTTAACACAAAAGGAGTGGACAATTCCATGAAGCTGGCTCCATTTAATAGGTAAGGGAATGCCGGCAGAGTGCTGTGAATTGCTTACTTCCAGAGCAACTAGGATTCTGTAGAATAACTGGGGAGCTGGGCATATACCCAGATTCTTCCCAAAGACACCCGAATGCAGGGACTTTCATTGCCAATCTGTGTAAGCAGATGCTTCACTGGGGGGCTTTCCGATTCTTTCAGAGTAATTGAATGGTTTTGTTGATTGGAAATACATCTCAGTTTGTACTCAACTAGCCTCACACGGGGGGCCAGGGTGGGGCCTCCTCTAAGGTCGGGAGTCCACCTTGCTCCGCTTGGCACCAGCTGTATACTCAAGACCCTTCATCAGTGTTTAAGAGCAAGAGCTTGGGAGCTATAAGAACCAAATTCCAGTCCCCCTTTTGTTACTCATGGGCCATAAAACCCTGGGTACGTTACTTGTTACTTAGAGACTCTGAGCCTCAGTTTCCCTCTCTGCAAAATGCAGATGGTATTAAGCACCTACTTTGTGGATCCTGGTGGTAATGAAATGAAATGATTTACCCTTTCGGTCATAAGCATGATGCGTGGAAAGTTCTCAAGCTGTGACTGGCACGGAAGAATGCTTAATAAACGAACAGAAGAACTTTATCTGATGGATTTGGGGATCTCATTTATATCCTCATTTCGAACATCTTCTCCCATTTTGCCTCAGTCTTTTTAGATAATAATAATTATCGATATGAACCTAATATGCATCGTTATGGGGACGGCTTGTATTTATTGAATTCCTGCTCTTTCCCAGACACGGCACAATACTTGTAGCTTCTGTCTTGTCAGGTAAATTCGATCAGTGAGGAGGTGGAGGCTCAGAGAGGCAGGAGGTTCGCTCAAGGTCGTGCAGGCAGCGTCGGCAGCGATGGGGTTCAAACCCCCACCTGTCTGATTTCAGAGCCTGTCATTTCCCACGAGGTGAGCTTTGTATTCAAAATGTGACCCATCACCTCGGAGATTATTAGGGACATAAAATCTCTCCACCCCAGACCTACTGAATTAGAATTTGCATTTTAACAAGCCCCCCCCCCTTCCCTGCGCACATTAATTTTGTGAAGCGCTTTGCTACCTGACCTTTCAATTCTGTGTCAAAATGCCTACAAACTGTGGAGTATTTTAGTTTTCTTTTTCACCACGACATGGGAGTTTGTTGCCAAGTTCTAGTTATTTTCTAAATGGCGACAGGACTGTGCTTAAAAACACATTTAAAGATATGGCTGTGATGGTTCATCCTCTGTGGCCAACAGGTCTTGATCCCCAAAAGGCTTCTCTTCTAATTCTTGCCACAAATGAGCTGAGTTACTCTGGCAGAGGTGCGTGGCCATTCCTATCCGGTTGATGGAAGTGGATTGAAAAGCGAGAGTTTTGACTGTTTTGTGGCCGGTCCCGCTCCAACACATAGACAAGGTTTATGGGTCAGAATTCTTGACAGGTTCAGAATTACTTTAATAATGTGAAAATTGAGGCTATTGATTGAATCTAAATCCCCCACAAATTTAAAAACTTGTTGTTCTTGAAACTCCACGCCAATTGGAAATGCTCAGACAAAGGGGGAAAAAAACCCACCGTGATTTATGAGGACTGTTTCTCTTCCCTTACTCTCCTATTATTTTTTACTGTTGGAAGTCTTAAAGAGCATTCATGGCTTAAAGGCTCCTTGTGCAGTCTGTCCCTCGAGCTTCCTAGATGAAAAAAGGAAAAAGATAAATAAAAAGTCACCATGAAGTGTTGCATCTTAACAAGATGCTTCCGTCTGTGAAGGACCAAGAGGAGGCAGGGGGTTAGGAGTGAATATCCAGGGTTTGATGCCTCACTCCCCTTCTACTGACTAGGCAAATGTGGACACATGATTTATCCTTTCCTTGCCTCTGTCTCTTTAAAATTAAAATAGGAGGGGCGCCTGGGTGGCTCAGTCGGTTGGGCATCCCACTTCAGCTCAGGTCATGATCTCATGGTCCGTGGGTTCGAGCCCCACATCGGGCTCTGTGCTGACTGCTTGGAGCCTGGAGCCTGCTTCGGATTCTGTGTCTCCCTCTCTCTGCCCCTCCCCAGCTTGGGCTCTCGCTCTCTCTCTCTCTCTCTCTCTCTCTCTCTCTCAAAAATAGATACACATTAAAATGGGGGGGAGGGCACCTGAGTGGCTCAGTCAGTTAAGCATCCGGCTCTTGGTTTCGGCTCAGGTCCTGATTTCACGGGTTCGTGGGATTGAGCCTCATATCGGGCTCTGTGCTGACAGTGTGGAGCTTGCTTGGGATTCCCTCTCTCTTCCCCTCTCTCTGTCCTTCCCTTGCTCTCTCTCAAAATAAATAACTAAACTTTAAAAAAAATTTTTTTAAACGAAAATGAGCATAATAATGGCACCTTGTCTCTCAGCGTTGATGGGAACGTCACAAGACTTTATGAAACGTGTAAACATTTAGAGACGCACCAGATAAGTAGGAACTCTCAGGACTCGCCTAACTAACACTGATTCGCTGTGCATCAGGCCTCTGGGTCTGTCTGCTCAGCTCTCTACCTGTGTTTATGAGTTCCTAAAGGATGACTCCAAGGGGGCAGAAAACCAGTAGCGGCCCCAGAAGCAGCAGTGTGGTTACAGAACGGCTACGAACACGCGAGGCCAGAGTGCCAGGATTCAGATCCTGCCACCGCCGTGTACCACGTTTTTCCAACTTTTGGGCCTCGACATCTTCATCTGTGTGGGGGAATAACGGCACTTACAGGATAGGCCTGCTGTAAGGATGGTTTGCAAACACCCACACAGCACGTGTGACCCTGCCTTGCACGTAGCACAGACCCATTAAATGCCAGCCGGCACCCTGATTGCTGTTTTGGGTATTAATTACACCCCTTTGTGAAATTTTGATTACAGCCAGATTCGTGCTCCTTCCCCCCATCAATTCTCATTGAACGCAAAGTCAACACAAGTGCCAAAAAAATTTACTGGCAAGGACATAAAGATGATAAATGAAAACCAGGCTTAGGGAACATATCGCATTGTAATATTTTTGTGGATTAGTTTTTAGTTAACGTTGGGGTGGAAAGTGGTGCAGATAGCAATGAAAGAAGAAGCAGAAAATAATAAATGTCCACCAGTCAAAAAGAACGCAGCGAAGGGTTCCACAAGGGTGGTGATGCTGTTCACACACCTTCATTCTGGCATCTTCTATCAGCCACTTAAACCGTATCAACTGGTAAATGGGAAGATGTCACTTCCAAACACAAAACAAATGGAGAAAAAAACCCCAGTAGCTACAAAATTAAGTCATCTGAAGCCAGTTAACCAGTGTCTTAAACTCTAAAATTTTAGGAAATAGTCGAACTCAAGACGTATCGCATAATGTAACATGCTGGCAGGTAGTGCTAAGTGCTGTAACTAAATACAAAACAGGGCAGAGGAATAGGAAATGGCCAGGGGAAAAAGCAGTTTGGATAGAGTGGTCAGGAATGGCCTCCATGAAGAAATCATAGAGAAGTGGATGAAGAGGTAAGCGTATAGACCACTGGGGGGAGGATAGCCTTCTGGGCATGAGAACAAATGCAAAGGCCCTGAGGTAGGATGAAGCTTGGGGCGCCTAGCAGACATTCAAGAGGTCAGGTTAGCAGCAGCAGACAGAGCGAAGGAGTGAGTGTGGACAGTGGAAAGAGCATGAGTTTGGCAGTGGGACAAGCCTTCTTGGATGCTCAGTAAGTGAGGCAAGTTACGGAATTCCTCAAAACCTCTGTCTTTTCATCAGCCAAATGGGGACAACGTCACCAGCATTAATTCTCACAATCAGTCGGCAAGACCATTTGTGGAACATGCCTGGTAAAGTTCCTGCGGGTAGCCGGTGCCTAAGAAAAATGATAGCGGAGAAACAAAACAAAATTGATAAACCACAGATTTAGCGTTTAGGTATTTAGGTCGAATAGCCAAATCAGTTTCATCATTCAGTTCCCTTTGTGTCTGTTCCATATTTACCGTGTGCAGAGTGCATGTCACAAACGTAGGCTCACGGACGCCGTTGTCCTCCAGACGTGTTCTGTCCAGTGGGGGTGACGGAGGGGCGGGGGGCTTGCCCAGGAAATCACGATGGAGTCCCACAGGCAAATCTTGCAGATACTGCTGTCGTCAAAGGCAGCTGAAGTTAGGTCCTCACGGGATTTGCATTGATGGTTCGTTTGATGATTTGATAAATGGCACTTTCCTTTTCCTACCAGCAGGGTGGGGGAGGAGCAGCTACCAGGCCTTCCGGTTCCCAGGTTCATCCTGGAATCGGGTAAGAAAGGCAGAGGCATTGTACTACTCCCGGTGAATAAACAACGGGATGCGTGAGTGATACCCGGGGAGGGAGCCAGCAAAAGAGGTTCTGCACAGCAGTATTTAGTATTCAGGAATTTCATCCAGTGACCGGCTGCTGCTCTTGAAACACAGCACATGCTATTGAGGGTAGGAAATACATCCAATTCTTGAAAATAGCGTTGCCCGGGAACACGCCAGAGATGAGAGATGTGCTTTGAAAGTAAACACTCTCAGAAGGTTGACGCACCGAAACCGTGTCACTTCCAAGTGCCTTCAAATGTACAGCTGTCTCAGGACTAAGATGGAACTGTGGGGCAATGTGGCTGCTTGTGAGCAAACATTCCAAAACTCACACTTGAAAGAAAGTTGTGCCCGTCAGGATAGTCTTGAGAAAATGGAGTATCTACCCTCTGCCTCCCCCGTGGAGCGGTGACTGCGTTTGGAAAATAGATGGGCTCTCGGCTCACGGTGAATTAAACTGTCAGGTGTAAGTGCATTTTCTGAGAGGATAAGGCTGTAAGTTTTCTAAATCATTAAGGATACTTTTAAAATAGCAAGAATCACAAATTTAGAAGCCGAATATTGTCCATGGTGGAGTATTTTTTTTTTCTTTGAAAGTGGATTCGATGTTTGGAAAGATCCGGAAGCCATTTAGGGGTCTGTTGACCTGCATGCCTGGTGGACACGCCCTCTCCCATGTGCAGACGGGGCTGTAGCCCTCCCAGCCGAGTTGCACCTTATCTCCGAAAAGGGGGAGCCCTATCCACCTGGTGGTTAAAGCTCAGAGCTGGAAACAGATGGATAGAGGTTTTAAGGCTTATGTAACCGGAAGACATTTCATCTCAAAAAGTGAGCACAGGTATCTTACTTTTGCAAATATTAACAACAATATGGCCATACGAACTTTCTGCTAGGACCCTCGCCGAAGCCTTGGGTGGGGTCCTAAGGAACCTGAAGTTTAAGCTCCCTTAAGACAGATCCACCTGTGCTGGGAGTTATCCTGGATTCTCTCTTCTCTACTCCCCCCATTCAACATCTCATTCTGCCTTTTTTATTTCAAAAATACCTCTCCAATGCATATACTTCTCTCTATAGCTCCTAGTGGGATTCCCCTCGTTTGAGTTCAGATGGTTTCTTGCCTGGCTGTCTGTAAGAAGTTCCTTCCTGGTGTCCACACACACATTGGCACATTGTTTATTGGTCCACAGAGCAGCCTGAGTGCCTGTTGGAAAATGTAAATCCAGGTTGGTCACTCCCCAGCTTAAAACACTGAAGTCATTTCCCCTCTGCATTTAAGAGATTCCCGGGGCGCCTGGGTGGCTCAGTCGGTTAAGTGTCTGACTTTGGCTCAGGTCAAGATCGGATGGTTCGTGAGTTTTGAGCCCCATGCTGGGCTGTGTGCCGACAGCTCAGAGCCTGGAGCCTGCTTCAGATTCTGTGTCTCCCTCTTTCTCTGCCCCTCCCCTGCTCACACTCTCCCTGTCTCTCAAAAATAAACATTAAAAACAAACAAAAAAAAAAGAGATTCCCATTCACTGTGATCTAAATAGGAGCTTCCTCTATAATTATTCTCTACTACTGTGTCCTATTCATTTTCTTTTTCTTTTTTTTTTTTTTAATGTTTAATTTTGAGAGTGAGTGAGCAGGGGAGAGGGGCAGAGAGAGACGGAGACAGAGGATCCGAAGCAGGCTCTGCGCTCTCAGCACAGAGGCTGACGTGGGGCTCGAACTCATGAACTTTGAGATCATGACCTGAACGGAAGTCAGACGCTTAACCGACTGAGCCACCCGGGTGCTCCTTATATTCATTTTCTTTATAGCATTTGTCACCATGTAGAATTACAGTAGTTGCCCCCACCCCCGCCTCTTAGCTGTGGTTTTTCTTTCCATGGTTTCAGCTATGTGCAGTCAACCGCCATCTGGAAGCAGATGACCCTCCTTCTGATGACATGTCAGATACATCAATGGCGGCCTAACGCTCTGTCACAACACCTACATCGTTCACCTCCCTTCACCTCATCACGTAGGCTCCGTATCATCTCCTGGCATCAGAGGAGTGAGTGCAGGGCAATAAAATATTTTGAGAGAAAGAGATCACATTCACATGACTTGTGTTACAGTAGATTGTTGTAATTGTTCTAGTTTATTATTCGTTATTTTTGTTCATCCCTTACTGTGCCTAATTTATAAATTAAACTTTACCATATGTGTGTACAGGAAAAGACATAGCATGTGTAGGGTTTGGTATTATCTGCAGTTTTAGGCATCCAGTGGGGGTCTTGGAACATCTCCCTGGTGGATAAGAGAGGACTGCTATATATATTTATTTTATTCACTTGATACTTATTTCGTGTTTGTCTCTCTACTGTGCTGTAAGCGCCAAGATGCTGGGGCCTTATCTGTTTTATTTGAATAAATACTCAGTGGAGCTTAGCTCTCCACACCTAGGAAGTGTTCAGTTAAATATTGAGTAAAGAAGGGATTTAACAAACTGCATGGGGCCATATTGGTCAAAAACAGGGGGTTCCTGTAACACAATGAGAGGCTCGTCTGGGTGAAAGTTTGAACTGAAGGCGACCCCCCGAGTAAAGTTTCAAGCATGATCTGACAAATGGTTCTGCCATTTGGAGAAAGGGCACAGCCTACCCATGCGACTGCGTGGAAGAAGAAAATAATGCAACAGACATGCTAGTGGGGAGACGGGTTTTGGTGTGTGTTAAAAACCCATTTCCATGTCTCTGTGGAAATCCCAACATTCATCGTTTGATTAATTAAAAAAAATTTTTTTAACATTTATTTATTATTGAGAGACAGAGAGACAGAGCATGAGCAGGGGAGGGGCAGAGAGAGAAGGAGACACAGAATCCAAAGCAGGCTCCAGGCTCCCAGCTGTCAGCACAGAGCCCGATGTGGGGCTTGAACCCATGAACCACGAGATCATGACCTGAGCCAAAGTTAGACACTCAACCGACTGAGCCACCCAGGCGCCCCTGTTTGATAAATTTTTTAAATGTTTTTTCACTTTTTGAGGGAGAGAGAGAGAGAGAGAGAGAGAGAGAGAGAGCACGCAAATGGGGAAGGGGCAGAGAGAGAGGGAGACACAGAATCTGAGCTGTCAACATAGAGCCCGGTGCGGGGCTCGAACTCACAAACTGCACTATCGTGACCTGAGCCGAAGTCGGACGCTTAACCGACTGAGCCACCCAGGTGCCCCTCGACACTCATCGTTTGAGAAGGGATGTAAAACGGGAAACCTGAGATGGGACCCGTGTGGCGGAACAGAAGAGGGTCTATGAGGCCTGGCGAACGGCAGCTGCCATGAGGGTAGAACGCTGGCTGTGTGGTGGGCACTGTATTAGGTGCCCTTCCTGATCTTCCCACCACCCCTGGGAAATAAGAAGGAGTGTTTTCTCTGTTTTATAAATGAGGAAGTTGAGGCTCGGAGAGCTTTAAGACTTGGTCTCAGGACCCAGCGCTTGGAAGGGGTGAAGCCAGAATGAGACCGGAAGTCCCCAAGGAGACTTCATTTCCTATAAAGACATTTGCATCGGTTAGGTTTCAGAATCTGAACAAATAAAAAGCATGGATTAGGTCAGTTCCTTTCGCTTTTTTGAAAAGTTCAGACAACTCTCTGTCTCTCTTCCTGGGGAGGATGTTACACGTGACCGATGAGCCTAATTCCTGAAGTCTGAAATTTTCCTGTTACCTTCTTGGCAACTTCTTCCTAAACAAAAATATCAGGCTCACCGAAATACTGCTGCTCTCTTATTTCCAGTGCTGTTAACAAGAAAAATTGCTGCTATTCTGAGTTTTCTTGTAATATTGTCAAGAACTGCTGCCTTCCTCTTCAATATATAATTTTCTCATTATAAACATCCTTTGCGTCTTCTCTTTCAGACGTTCTTTCTTCTGCTCTTGGAATGACACATCACCGATGCCAACGTAATGACGGCATAAGCAGGTTGTGTCATTACTTCCCAAAAAAGGACAAAAGAAGGCTAAAACGAAAGCAGATATCTCCAGTTCTGCATTGGCCCCATTAACTTTGTCAGAGAACAGGGTCATCTTAAGGTTCTCCCAAGCAACCACGTCTGTGTTCATGGCATTGGTCCCAACGATTCTTGGGCTCTGATGCATCTCTTTTAATATTCTCTTAGATACCTGGTAGCATTATGATTCGGATATAGCTTGATTTCTTATTTGGCCACTTGAGCGTAAAAACTCAAATGGCCACAAGAAAAAAAAGATAACAAATGAAAGATCTCTGATTATTCTGAAACTTCCCATTGCTAGAGTTCCCTTATCAAAAGAGAGTGAATGTATTATTTTTATTTGACTGGAATGAGTCTCATAGTCAAGGAAGCCTCACCTCAGTAGGCTGATTGTAGAAAAGGCATGTCAGGTCAGTTAGCACCTCAAGAGGTTCTCTCAAGTCTTGTTTCTGTGTTTGATGTACTGAGGGCTGTGGCTAAATACTGTGTTTCAGGCCATGGGTTGTGTCTAAGGACATACCGTGAGTTCTGTAGTAAGGCTGACCACAACCTTCTTAGTCATACTGAGAATTGCGTTTGTTCTCATTAAACATTGGTTGAGTCTGTTTATGTGGGTCTATTTCTGGGTAGTCTGTTCTGTTGCATCAATCTATGTATCTGTTCTTTCACCAATACCACACTGTCTTGATTACTGTAGCTTTATAGTAAGTCTTGAAACTGGGTAGAGTTTCTTCCAAATTTGTTCTTCATCTTCAGTAGTGTGATGGTCTTACTTTGATCTTTCCATATAAACTTTAGAATCACTTTGTTTTTATTTATAGAATAGCTTGCTGTGATATTGATTAGAATTACACTGAGTCTATAGATCAGATTGTAGAGAATTAACATCTTAAGAATACTGAATCTTCCAATCCATGAATATGGAATATGTCTCCATTTATGTAGCTTTTCCTTGATTTCTTTCATCAGAGTTTTTGTTCTTTACGTATGGATCCTGCTTATATATGGTTACATTTATCCTCAAGTATTTCACTTATTTTGGGTACTTTTGTAAATGATATTGTTTCATAGTTTTAAATTCCAATTGCTGTTATATAAGACTGAAAGTGGCCATTGTCTATTAATCTAGTATCCTGAAATCTTTCTTTTTCTATACTTGCTTATTAGTTTCAGTGTCGTTTTTTTGTTTGTTTTGTCAATCCTTTCAGATTTTCTACATAGATAATCCTGTCATTTATGAATAAAGACAGTTTTATCTCTTTCTTTCCATCTATATACCATTTATTTCCTTTTCTTGTCTTATTGCAAGGACTTGTAGTATGGTGTTGAATGGGAGTAGCAAGGGAAGACAAATTGCTTTATTCTCAGTCTTAGGGGGGAATATCTACTTTTTTATCATTAAGTATGATGTTAGCAGTATATATATATATATATATATATATATATATATATATATATATATTATAGTTATGCTTTAATTTGGTTGAGAGATTGAGAAATTTCCTTTCTATCCTTTCTTTGCTGAGAGTTTTTATCGTGAATGGGTGTTGGACTTTGTCAAGTGCTTTATCTATATCAGTTGATATGATTATGTGAGTTTTCTTCTTTAGCTTACTGATGTAGTGAATTACACTGATTGATTTTCAAATATTAACCAGACTTCTGTATCTGGAATAGATCTCACTCAGTTGTGGCATTCTTTTTATATTTGCATTTGATTTTCCAATATTTGTTGAGGATTTTTGCATCTCTGTGCATGAGAGATGTTGGTCTGTAGTTTTCCTTTCCTATAATTTCTTCACCTAGTTTTTGTATTAGGGAAATTCTGTTTTCATGGAATGAGTTAGTGTTCTTTCTGCTTCTCTTTTCTTGAGTAGATTGTGGAAGCTTGGTGTCATTTCTTTCTTCAGTCTTTGATACAATTCATCAGTGAAACCATCTGGGCTTGGTGCTTGCTTTCTTGGAAGGTTATTAGTTTTTGATTCAGTTAATAGATGTAGGTGTATCCAGTTTATGAATGTCTCCTTCTGAAGTTTACGGTTTCTATCTTTCAAGGATTTGGTCCATTTTATCTATGTTAGCAAATTGGTGGGCAACTAGTTGTTCATAACAGGAAATCATATTTTTACTAGATTTAACTTTATGTTGATGTTCAAACACATTTTCTAGTATACATGCATACCTTTTGTTTTTAAATTTTTAGTTCAATTAGTCATCATGAAAAGGAAGAGAACTTGAAGAATAAATGCTGATCCAGTAGTGGAGGTGAAAGAAACTACTGAGCAAAGAATTCAAAGTCCAAAGTGATGTGAGCTTGCTAAAGGGACTCTCTATGAGGATAAAAGGCTGTATTTGGAAATTAGTCTGTTTTTGCCTATAACCTTCTCTGACTCTGTTCTCAATTAGGATAGAAGAGTTTCCCTTCATTTAGAATTTTTTTAACTGTTTTTTTTTTTAATTTATTTTTGAGACAGAGAGGATGAGCAGGGGAGGGGCAGAGAGAGAGGGAGACACAGAATCCGAAGCAGGATCCAGGCTCCAAGCCATCAGCACAGAGCCCAACGTGGGGCTTGAACGCAGGAACTGTGAGATCATGACCTGAGCTGAAGTCCGACGCTTAACTGACTGAGCCACCAAGTGCCCCAAAGAGTTTCCCTTCATTTCGAATATTTTTTAAAGTGCCTGTGCCCTGTTAGTAACCTAGTTGTTCTACAAGCTGTAAATTTAGATTAGGTTAGCTACTGTTCTGTACTAATACAGAATACCAATGAAATATGCAAATAAAGCCAAGTGCAAAAGCAGTGCATTTATTTTCAAATCCATCCAGCTTTTGTTTTTGACATCTTTGTAGCTGCACTTTGAACTCTGTCTTCCCATCTTACATAACCATTTGTGAAGTTTTTATTTTGGCATGAAATAATTGATAGAATTATCTACTCACCAAGAAGTAGCTTAGGTCAGAGAGAATTTGGCTTATATTGTCAAGGCATTTATTCCCCAGTTCTGAGCACACTGTCATCTCCCCTTCATCCATGCCCATCCCCACTCATGGATCTACAAAGAGAGTGTTACTTTAGGCATGAGGGAGTTTATAAATAATATCAAGAAGAAATAATAGCTAGTATCTCTTGAATATGTTCCAGACGTTGTGATGTGCACTTTATGTGTTGCCTCATTTAGTACTTACAACATTGAGGTAGGGTTTATATTATTATCTATTTTATACCTGAGAAAATTAGGAGCAGGCAGGGTAATTAAATTATTTACAGTCACACAGTTAGCAAGTGGTTAAATAGGAGATAGGCTTTATAGCTGTGATAGATGATAAGAATGACTCTACAAAAATTCTCCTTTCTGTATTCATGGCCCTTGAATTGTGACTTTCCAGTCTAAATAAGGGCTTGCTTTGCCCCTTGTTTTGGCTAGGGGAATGTGATGGATGTGACTCTATGCCAGTTCAAGCTTAGGTTTCAGGAGGGATTAAATACTTCCAACCCAGTCTCTTGGATCCATGCCTCTGCCATGAGAAGAAGCCCAGGCTAGCCTCCTAGAAGATAAATATCAATATAGAAGAGTCCAGTGGTTCCAGTGGAGGTCATCCTTGACTAGAAATGTGTGAGAGAGCCCAACCAAGCAGCACCACCCACTTGATGTTCAGCTGACCTTAGAAGTATGAGTAAGCATGGCAGAGATCAGACAAACTTCTCAGCTGACCCTTAGATGCATGAGCAATTATAAATGCTTGTTCTGTTAAGCTGAGGTTTGGAGTGGTTTGTTACACAGCAATAGCTAACTGATACAACAATACCAATACCAATAATAATAGTGTTATCAATTAATGGGGACTAAAGGTAAAACAGATCTTGTTTTTTAAGATAATTTCATAAATCATCACAGGTAGATGGTCTTATAGTGACCATATCTCTGATTTGTGCTCTAAAAATTTTTTTGACAATACACAAATCTTGTATTTTTTTAAAGTTTGTTTTGTTTATTTTGAGAGAGAGACAGAGAGCAGAGGAGGGGGAGAGAGGGAAAGAGAGAGAATCCCAAGCAGGCTCTGAATTGTCAGTACAGAGCCTGATGTGGGGCTCGAACTCACGAACCACGAGATCATGACCTGAGCTGAAATCAAGAGTTGGGCATGTAACCAACTGCACCACCCATGTGCCCCTCAAATCTTGCATTATATGGTCTTTAGGAAATAAATTGTATGTTATTAGAGCCATGTTTTTGATGAAATAAAGCCCTTAAATTACTTGAGTTAATTTTGAGGTTGTCTTAATATTTAGTCAGACTCTTGGTTTCATGTGCCCTTTTCAGTTCCTATCTCATGTTATACCGAACTAAAACTAAAAGGACCCTTTAAAAGAACAATGAATGTACTGTGCTCATATTTGAACTGCATTCCCAAACCATGAAGTTTGAATTCCTACTATTTCATCCAAATTACTTACAGCCAATAGGTATAAAATTCTACAGACACTCATAGAATGTTTAGTGGCAAGGAATAGAAACCCAATGAGGTTAGTTTGTGAAAAAATGAGTATTTTAAAGGCAGGGGATACTTGGCAGAAGCCAATTCTAGTCAAGAACTCAGAAAACAGGCAGTGTGTCTGTCTCTCTGATTCTCTCTCTCACTTGAGTATGTGGGCTTCTACCTTTGCCATGCTCTGCCCAGTTCTTCTGTCTGTGCCAACTTCCTTTAGGCATTTCAAACAGATCCTGTAGTGGCTGAGGTGGTTTGTCACCAAGGTCCCCCTTTCAAGACTGAACCATTCTCTTCTTTAGTAACTGGAAGTGTTGGTGGTGGATGGCTCTCAGTTGAGTTGCTCTCTGGGTTTCCTTTAGCTGAAGAGAGCTTCTTTGTCCCCGGGGGGAAGCCTGTATCCAATGACTGTTGTCAAGGAGGGATAAAGGCTTGGCTCCCTTTTCTTAAGATGGGAAACTGAATGGGCATCATAATTTCAGAGCTTCCAGCCGTGAGTAGGGCCCAGAGCAGAAAAAGGCGCTGCAGAGATCCAGACTTCAGTGTAGTTGTCCCACTGTTTGGGTCAGATGATCTGACAGCCCATATGGCAATGGAAGTATTTGCTGTGAGGAAGGATGCAAAATGGAGTTTATGGAAAACTCCAGTAGGAAAATAATAATGCAGGGCCCTAGGTTTCTGGAGGACAGCCAGGCTATCTTCAGCAGAGCATTATTAACCATTTAAAAAATAGCTCCTGGCATGCTACTGACCTTGGTAGAGATGAGGTTCCTGATCCTGGGATATGAAGGGACCATGTGGCCAAGGCTACCCATAATGATCTAAGATCTATAAAGCTCAGCAGAAATGCACTGTAAGATTATGCATCGAATATCTGGGATTGGGGGGGAGCAAGGCCAGAGGCAAAGCAAGTAAACTCCATGAACAGGTGGCCCAGTCCCCCGTGTCATTCGCCAGGGTTATACCGTTGCGCATCCATCAGCTCACACCTGTGGCTACTTGGAGGTTCTCCTATGACCAGCTGATAAAGAACAAAAGGGAACAGATTTGTTTCATGGATGAGTTGGCCCATTTTTTGGGAGCAAGCTGTTGCATGCTTTGGGATGTTCCAGACAACAGTAGTGAAGAGAAATCCTCCTAATGGCAGAGCTTTGGACAGTGCACTCCATTATGCACTTTGTGTTGAAAGGATATAATAGAGACTCTTGGATTGTGAAGATTGGTTTGGATGGTTTGGATGGTTGGTTGGGGGACTGGAAGGAGAAAGATTAGAACAATGGGATTGAGATGATTTGGGAAAATGGCATGTGGATCAATTATGGGAGTAGGTGCAAAGTATAAAAATCCTTGTATTGCATGTTAATGCCCATCAGGGAGCAGTCACCAGGGAGGAGCACTAAATAATCAAGGAGACAGAATGACTCGGCTAGTTGATGTCAGCCAGTATCTGTCACTGGCCTTCCGTGCTGGCACAAGTGTGTGATGAAGAGGCTATGGTGGCAGGGATGGAAAGTATGCATGGGCCCAACAACCAGGACTCTTTCATCAACAAGGCTGAGCCAGCTCTTGCTACCACTGGATGTCATATCTTCCAGCATCAGTGCACGCTGAGCCCCTGATAGAGTACCATACCATGAGGAGTCCAATCAGCCACGTGGTGGTAAAATGATTACATTCGTCCCCTTCCTACATGGAAGGCACAACATTTCATCTCGATTGGTTTCAATATCTACTTCAGGATAGCTTTTCCTGTCTTTGCTCACAGGGTCTCTGCCAGAAGCATGTCCCAAGGCTTTACAATATTTGATCCATGAGCACAGAATCTTGCATGACGTGGTGGTGGACCACTTTCCAGTAATAGAGGTGTGACTGTGGACACATTGCTTTCTGCAGCCCCTAAAGCTGCCAGGCTGATAGAGGAAAGAATGGACTTTTGAAGATGCAACTGAAGGATCTGCTCGAGATGATAACCTAAGAGGATGGGATGCCATCATCCAGGGTTCAACATACTCCCTAAATCAGATCTACTATTTGATGTTGTGTCCCCAGTGGGCAGAAAACATAGGTTTTGAAAGCCAAGGGTAGAAGGATGGGTGACCCCATTCGCCGCGATTCCCGGTGACACACATAGGAGATTCCACCTCCATCCCAGCTCTTCTGGGTTCTTCCTGAGACAGCGCCATATTGGATTTTGTATCCTAGGCACCTCGTTTTCCTCATCCCACCCCCAGCCCTCATTTAGGTAATCACCCAGTTCATATTTTTACTGTTAGTGAAAAGTAACAGTATGTTACTATGAAAACATACTCTGTTTTTCAAGTTCTAATTCCCAAGACAGTAGACCTGAGCTGTCGTGGAACCTGCATTTGTGGAACCTGGTTCCAGTCTCAGCTTTCCCACATGCAGACCATCCCATCTTGGACTTGTTACTTAGCCCTCTGGACTGTAGCTCACGTTCGCGAAAATGACAGTAATTATCATTCTAATCTTATAGGTTTGCTAAGAGGGGAGCGGGTTACATGAGGTCATGTAGGTAGCAAGCTTATCACAGTGCCAGGCACAGTAATACTCAGAAACTGGCAGGTATAATTTCATTCTGATTTTACCACTACAACAATTATTATTACTACTACTGGTACAAGTACTGTTACTTCTCAGGGTGACTGGGACGATTTGATAAGATTATGTAGGCCTGGTACTCAGTGCATGCTTGGTAAATGGTAGTTACTAAATTAAACATAAAGGCCACCAGAAAGGGCAGCACATTAGGCTTATTGACCACACTGTCTATTTTACAACGTTGCTGCATACAAGACCTTCACACCCAGATCCACTGCTGTTCCTCTGTCACTGTTGTCATGATAGTTGACATTCTTTGACATATATAAGGTGTGTCAAGCTTCACATGTGTTACCTCATTAAATCCTCTGCCAATTCTAAAGGTAGGTACTCTGATTTATCTCCGTTTTGCAGATGAGGAAACTGAGGTCAAGGTTAACACAAAAGCGGTCTTCCTCCTTGCCTATGCACTTGACCATTGTGTTATGCTGTCTGTGATGTCCCCATTATCATTTATTAGGCATTTGCCTCAGACAAAGAGAACAGAGGACCCCTTAGTGTCGCTAAGGCAATCTGGGAAAAGGATGGATTTTAAAGTAGTTCTAGAGGATGACTATGATTTATCTAAATTCTGAATCTTAACAACAGGCAATTAGCTTAGTATTGTATACAAGACCCTTGCCAAGTTTAAATTCATTATAACCTTTTCAGCCTCAATGTAGACCCTCCATCATTCTACCCTTGATACAATTTATTTAACAGCTCAGCCAAATGAACCCTTGTGCACTTTTGGGTGGTTTATTTTGTTCTGAAAGAAGAGTGTGCGATACTGAAGCCATGAAAGTTATTACCAAAAGTAATAAGAAGTAAAAGGTAATTATAAATTGATATTAAATCTCTCTGATCCATATTTTATTAGTTGTCAGGTTGCATAAATCAGAGGGGAAGTGATTACCAGGAGTGTCTCTGCCATTTTGAGGCCCAACATTTTAACTTACAGTCTGAAAGCTTTCCAGTCCTGGAAAAATATAAATGGTCACTCCTGTGAATTGTTTCAGGGGTCAAAGATGGGTTGTATAGACAGTATGTGCCTTAATGAAGTGGCAGAAATGTGCTCTGATAAAGTTTTAGAGCATATTCGGGTTTTGAACCGTAAATTCAACATTTAGGCCGTTTTTTGAGATACTTTAGGGAAAGTCTTTCTGGTGACAAAATGGTGTTAAGTAATGTCTAGAACTTTCTACCAAGTGCCACGTTTCTATAATTCCAACACAGTGCGGAAGCTTCAAGGGACCCACAGACTTTGTAGGTGAAGGAATCAAGGCTTAGAAATGGGCATTGATTTTCTGAAGTCACGTAGTCACAGAATCTTATTTTTTTAAATTTTTTAATATAATTTATTGTCAAATTGGCTTACATACAACACCCAGTGCTCATCCTAACAAGTGCCCTCCTTAATGCCCATCACCCACTTTCCCCTTCCCCACCTCCCCCCATCAACCCTCAGTTTGTTCTCTGTATTTAAGAGTCTCTTATGGTTTACCTCCTTCCCTCTCTGTAACTATTTTTTCCCCCTTCCCTTCCCACTTGGTCTTCTGTTAAGTTTCTCAAGATCCACATATGAGTGAAAACATATGATATGTGTCTTTCTCTGATTGACTTATTTCACTCAGCATAATACCCTCCAGTTCCATCCACGTTGCTGCAAATGGCATGATTTCACTCTTTCTCACTGCCAAGTAGTATTCCATTGTATATATAAACCTAATCTTCTTTATCCATTCATCAGTTGATGGACATTTAGACTCTTTCCATAATTTAGCTATTGTTGAAAGTGCTGCTATAAACATTGGGGTACAAGCGCCCCTCTGCATCAGCACTCCTGTATCCCTTGGGTCAATTCCTAGCAGTGCTATTGCTGGGTCAGAGGGTAGATCTATTTTTAATTTTCTGAGGAACCTCCACACTGTTTTCCAGAGTGGCCGCACCAGTTTGCCTTCCCACCAGCAGTGCAAGAGGGTTCCCATTTCACCACATCCTCGCCAGCATCTATAGTTTCTTGATGTGTTCATTTTAGCCACTCCGAGCAGTGTGAGGTGGTATCTCTTGGTGGTTTTGATTTGTATTTCCAGGATGATGAGTGACGTTGAGCATCTTTTCATGTGTCTGTTGGCCATCTGGATATCTTCTTTGAAAAATTGTCTATTCATATCTTCTGCCCATTTCTTTACTGGATTATTTGTTTTTCGAGTGTGGAGTTTGGTGAGTTCTTTATAGATTTTAGATACTAGCCCTTTATCTGATATGTCATTTGCAAATATATTTTCCCATTCCATTGGTTGCCTTTTAATTTTGTTGGTTGTTTCCTTTGCAGTGCAGAATTTTTATCTTGATAAAGTCCCAATAGTTCATTTTTGCTTTTAATTCCCTTTCCTTTGGAGATGTGTCGAGTAAGAAGTTGCTGTGACCGAGGTCAAAGAGGTTGTTGCCTGCTTTCTCTTCAGGGGTTTTGATGGCTTCCTGTCTCACATTTAGGTCTTTCATCCATTTTGAGTTTATTTTTGTGTCTGGTGTAAGAAAGTAGTCCAGTTTCATTCTTCTGCATGTTGCTGTCCAGTTCTCCCATCACCATTTGCTAAAGAGACTGTCTTTTTTCCATTGGATACTCTTTCCTGCTTTGTTAAAGATTAGTTGGTCATACATTTGTGGGTCCAATTCTGGGTTCTGTATTCAATTCCATTGGTCTGTGTGTCTGCTTTTGGGCCAATACCGTACTGTCTTGATGATTACAGCTTTGTAGTAGAGGCTAAAGTCCGGAATTGTGATGCCTCCCACTTTGGTTTCCTTTTTCAACATTACTTTGGCTACTGGGGGTCTTTTGTGGTTCCATACAAATTTTAGGATTGTTCTAGCTTTGAGAAGAATGCTGGTGAAATTTTGATTGGGATTGCATTGAATGTGTAGATTGCTTTAGGTAATACTGACATTTTAACAATATTTATTCTTCCAGTCCATGAGCATGGAATGTTTTTCCATTTCTTTGTGTCTTCTTCAATTTAACTTCATAAGCTTTCTATAGTTTTCAGAATACAGATCCTTTACATCTTTGGTTAGGTTTATTGCCAGTGTTTTGTGGTTCTTGGTGCAATTGTAAATGGGATCAGTTTCTTTAATTCTCTTTCCGTTGCTTCATTATTGTCGTATAAAAATGCAACCTATTGTTGTACATTGATTTTGTACCCTGCGACTTTGCTGAATTCGTGTATCAGTTCTAGCAGTCTTTTGGTGGAGTCTTTCGGGTTTTCCGTGTAGAGTATCATGTCATCACAGAATCTTATTGATTGACTGATTGATTGATTGATTGATTCAGTTATTCATTCATTAACTCACAGATACTATTGTCTACTCTGTACCAGGCACTTGTAGTAGACCTTAGGGATCAATATGGAATAAGATGGACCAGACCCTTGACTTCATGGAAATTGTTGAATAGCAGGGGAAATTGAAGATAAACAAAGAATCATGCTAATAACATATGGAATTTCTAGGGCACCTGGGTGGCTCAGTCAGTTAAGGGTCTGACTTCAGCTCAGGTCATGATCTCATTGTTTGTGGGTTCAAGCTCTGTGTCAAGCTTTGTGCTTACAGCTCAGAGCCTGGAGCCTGCTTCATATTCTGTGTCTCCCTCCCTCTCTGCCCTTCCCCCATGTGTGCTCTGTCTCTCCCTCTCTCTCTCTCTATATATATATACATTACATGTGTATATATATATATATATGTATATATATATATATATATATATATATATATACACATACACACACACACACACACACACACACACACACACATATAAACATATGGAATTTCCGTGGTAAATCCTATGGATAAAAAGCACAGAGTTAACACATATACCTTCCTAAAATTGGAGGGTGAGGAAAGGCAATTTGAACTGAATTCTAGAGCTGCAGTGTCCAGCCACTAGCCAGACACGTGCGGCCATTTACATTTAAATTAATTAAATGAGATAAAATTTAAAATTTAGTTCCTCCATTGCATTACACATATTTCAAGAGCTAATGGCTACCGGTTGCTGTCAGCTGCCATATTGGACATTGCAGATCTAGAACATTCCCATTATCACAGAACATTTTGTTGGACAGTGGTGCTTCGAAATGAATGTGATTTAGACAAGTGAACTTTCGTGTGTGGTTCCAGAGGTGAGGAGTGTGGTCCACTTGGGGACCTGAGGGAAGGCTGTGGTATTTCAGCACAAGGATGGAAGGCGGGTGATGGGATCTGCAAAACTTTGCCATAGTGGGGTCGAGGCTTGATCTTTCTTATTCTAGACATGGGCATATTTGGTTTTTTAAACAATCACTTTGCGTGCAGCAAAGAGAATGGGTTGGAGGGAGCAAGAGTGTGCAGCAGGAATGGTACCTGATAGCTGAGAGTAAATTATAGGGTGAATGTTGACTGTCATTGAATGAATAGCTGATCTAAAATAAATTATGTCATACCCAAACCATTCACAGTGCTGTTTTAATCAGCACTATCAATCAGATTTAATTATGATCAGTATTAATTACAACAGTTAGGTAATTATGATCAGAATAATCAGTCGAATTCAATTACTGAATCCCAGAACTCACTGTTTTCTCTCAGTACTTTGTCCAGAAACATTAGGAGCAACCAACCAATGCCATTTTACTCCTTAGTTTTCCGGGAATGTTAGAAAGTGCCAGGGGCGACTAGGTGACTCAGTCAGGTTGAGTGGCTGACTCTTGATTTCTGCTCAAGTCATGATCCCAGTGTCGTGGGTTTGAGCCCCTTGTTGGGCTTTGCGCTGAGTGTGGAGCCTGCTTGAGATTCTCTCCCTTTGCCCCCTTCCCCACTTGCATGCATGGTCTCTCTCTTTAAAAAAAAAAAAGTGTTGGGGCGCCTGGGTGGCTTGGTCGGTTAAGCGTCCGACTTCGGCTCGGGTCATGATCTCACGGTCCGTGAGTTCAAGCCCCGCGTCGGGCTCTGTGCTGACGGCTCAGAGCCTGGAGCCTGTTTCAGATTCTGTGTCTCCCTCTCTCTCTGCCCCTCCCCTGTTCATGCTCTGTCTCTCTCTGTCTCAAAAATAAATAAACGTTTTAAAAAAAAAGTGTCATATACAGAATCACTTAGCCCCTTGCTTCCTCTGTGGGAGGTGATTGAGCATATTCAGGGCAGATATTTTGCATATCTCTATAAACAGTTCATGCCACAGTCTATCTTTCTCTCCTTGCTATTGGAGATAGAGTATTTAGATCTAATCATAATAGAAAGCCAATTCCAGAAACCCTGACACCAACTCAGAAAACTCATCTTTTTTTTTTTTTAAGGAAAGAAATTCTTTTTTTTAAATGTTTATTTATTTTTGAGAGAGAGAGAGACAGACAGACAGAGCATGAGCGGGGGAGGGGCAGAGAGAGAGGGAGACACAGAATCTGAAACAGGCTCCATCCAGGCTTTGAGCTGTCAGCACAGAGCCTGATGCGGGGCTCAAACTCATGGAGGGTGAGATCATGACCTGGGTGGAAGTGGGACGATGCTTAACCAACTGAGCCACCCAAGTGCATACTCATCTTTTTTTTTTTTTAACTAATTTATTTTTAATTTATTTTAATTTATTTTTGAGAGAGAGCATGAGTGAGTGGTGGCGGGGGGGGGGAGGGTGGGGAGAGAGAGAGAAAGACAGAGAGAGAGAGAGACAGTCCCATCAGGTGCAGAGAGAGAATTCAGAGCCTGGAGTGGGGCTCTAGCTCGCCCGATGTGGGGCTTGAACCCACGAACCATGAGATCGTGACCTGAGCTGAAGTTGGATGCTGAGCCAAGTGCACCACCCAGGCAGCCCAGAAAACTCATCTTTAAAATTCCATTCCTCTAGAACAACTCCTGGTATGAAAAGCTCTTCTAGTCCGTGTTCTCCTGAGAAACCAAATCAATAAGAATAATGTTTTACCAGCTATCTGGGCATCCCAAAGCCCAGTCAAGTTGACACATGAAGTTAACCCCACAGTGCTCTAAAATGGAAGAGATGGGGATTTCACTTTCCGCGCGTCAAACACTACGCTCCTCCTTGTGATCGGGAGAAAAAGCAGATGGGAGCAGGATGGCCTCAGAGCTCTCCGCCAGCTGGAACACCCAAGGGGTGGCTCTGACCTGAGCCAGCGTGTGCTGCGTGCAATGAACAGGTGCATGCAGGCTGCTCTTGGTCTTTGGAGGAGGAGAGATGAAGGAATCAAGAAAACCACAGGGAATGAAGTCCAGCCAGATGTGGGTGGATGCGCCCCCAACGCCTGCATGGCCTCAAAGCATATTTGGGGGATTAAGTGAACACTGCCCCAGTCTGAATCCTCTTCATTGCTGGATTCAGTTCTGAATCGCTGATCGCAAGCTCTTTTCCATTCTCCGCGGGACTCAATGTGCCATCCGTTCTCCCTAAGCATCCCTGACCTCGGGTTGGAGTTCTGCCCTGTGGTCCTTCTGCTATGACCCGGATTGCCTTTGCCAAGGTCGAGTCTGCTGTCTAACTCCAGTGGGCTTCTTCTTGTCTTGATGTGGCTTCTGGAATCTTTTACTCTCGGCTCCTAAGTCCATCTGCAAAGATAACTTATGTTCCTTGTTTATTCCTGTGCCCGCTATTCCCTGCCTTCATCTTGAGGGCAGAGGTCTGGACAGTCTTTACGTTGGGACTTAACAGATGTGTTTTGGGCAAGAAGAGGTCAGGCTCTGGGTCCTTTATTGTCAGGCACACTGTGCTATACAACACGGCGGGCTGAAACCGAGCCGTTATCCCTTAAGGGTTTTATGGCACAGGTGCCAGTTTTCAGAATCGATTAATTCACCCATTCACTTAACAAAAACTTACTAAATTCCAACTGTGCACTAGGCACCACGTGGGGTGTAGGAATTAATGATTCGGAACAAGACAGAGGTGACAGGTCTTGTAGAGTTTATAAACTATCAGAAAAGAAAACATACTGACTAATGGTAATTGTGACAATCAGCAAGAAAACCCAACCGGGTGGTTATAGGAGGTGAGGGTGTCCGAGACGGGAGTGGGGCTCCACGAGGAGGTAGCATTTAGGCAGCCTTGAGAAAAGGCAGGGGTGACTCAGTAAAAGGGCAGAGGCACGGGGAGAATTGTCTCAGGCAGAGGGACCTGTGTGCATGTAGGAGACAGGAGGGGTCAAAGTAGGCTGTGAAGGGCCACGCTCAACTTCCGTGGCTGCCCTTGGAGGGTGGAGAGCAGAGTCGAGAGAATGTGCCGAGGCAGGTAGGGGTCAGCGGACGTGGTGGGAGAGGTGAGGACTTGGGTTTTATCTGCAGGTAATGGGAAACTGATGGAACATTTTTGTCAGGGGAAAGATACGGTCAGAGTTGAGTTTTTAAAATCCCTCTGGCCTCAGTGAGAATGGAAGAGGAGAATCTCGCTGGGGTCAGGGTGACCAGTTGGAAAGCCCTTCATGCCTCAGGTAGGAGATGGTGGTGGCAAACGTCAAGTAATGATGGGGACAGTGCAGTGGGAGTGGAGGCCCATCTTCCAGAAGAAGTTCTAGGGGACCGTTAGAGAAGTGCCCATTCCCACTTCTAAGCACCTGATCTTGGTTCCTGCTGACTTTTCATCTAAGAATTATAGAACAATATGGGGCGCCTGGGTGGCGCAGTCAGTTAAGCATCCGACTTCAGCCAGGTCACGATCTCGCGGTCTGTGAGTTCGAGCCCCGCGTTGGGCTCTGGGCTGATGGCTCGGAGCCTGGAGCCTGTTTCTGATTCTGTGTCTCCCTTTCTCTCTGCCCCTCCCCCGTTCATGCTCTGTCTCTCTCTGTCCCCAAAAATAAATAAACGTTGAAAAAAAAATTAAAAAAAAAAAGAATTATAGAACAATAATAACCGATGCCTTATTTATTCTCAAGAAAGTTACAATTTCAGAACTTTCTGACTGGAAGAGACCTAGAGAAAAGGGGGCTGCAAGCACTTGAGAAGGAGGGGGTATTACGCAAGGTAGTGAAGCGAGTACTGAAAACCGGGGAAGGGCACGAGGAGGGGCGTCTGCAAGAGTGATGGACGCTTCGTGCGCCTTTTCTCGTCCACGTTTCATCCGTCAAACAGGACCCCCTCGACACCTGACCAAAGCAAAATGACTTCTGTCAATCCCCTTTGTGAAGGTGTCGTCAACCATTTCCTTTTGAAAAAAAAGTTACATAAATCTGCAGTCCAGGGGCTGAGCGTATGCGGGCTTTTTCTAGAATATACGTGGTCCGTGTGTGTCACCGCGCGTGTGCATGCATGCGCACACGCACGCTCACACACGCAGACTCAAGAGTTCGTACGGAACTTGAGAATAACTCCTGTGTGTGATGTGTGTGTGTGTTTTCTGTCTGGCATGACGGTGTTTCCATAGCAATGTGAACTCAGAGTTGTCGAGAGGCTGTTCTGACGGAGCTTTGGCAAACCATGTAAAATCATTAATTGCTCTTTTTTGGCAGCAGCTTGTTATTAAGGAAGCTCCGGAGAGACTGGATTGGTGGGCTTTGGAATGACATCTTTAGGTCCCACGTCCATCTGTGAGGGAAACAACACTCATCTTTTCCTTCGCTGTGTGGCGTCCACGGGACGCTATATGCCTGTCCATGCCAGGCCACGGGACGACTGGAGGCACACATGGCAGGTGTTGGCTTCTTTAGTCCGAGATCTGAGAAGCAAAGGTTCTTGCTGGACCTGTTACTGATTACGTTTCATCATGTTAATTGTCCTTCTTAAGGACATTCCCCTCCTCCCCCCACCAGCTCACTGGGGCTGAAGTCCTCACTCTATGACCCTCAAAAGCTCCCCTGGAACCACACAGTCCTGTCTTGTCACTGCATCCAGTCAGACTGGCTTCTTTAGTAACACTTTTCTTGTAGACTTAATCACACCAGCTTCTTGGTTGGAGCTAAGAATACGAAAACGCTAGTAGGCAGATGTTCATTTCATGGTAATTTATTTGCCCCTCCATCCTTTTGCTGTTTCCTATTGAAAGCAAACTACAACCCTGTTACTCCAGGGATTTGGGTTGCCGGGAGCAGAAACCCAACTTGACCCACTTGAAATATTAATGGGATGTGGAGCAAGTGGCATCTGTTTCCTGTCACCAGGGGGAGAAGCGCCCTGCACCTTACGATCAGAGTGGCTAAGGAAAACCAGTGCAGTCAAGGACTGGATGGAGCACGCTTTCCTTGCATAGAGAAGAGACAGCAAGATCAGCGTCGGGCAGGTCCCTGCCAGAGGGCGACACAGGGCTGTTGGCCTGTGCACAGCCCTCTTGTTTTCAGCAGAAGGACCCTGTCCTCTCCCCTGCAGAGCAGTGGGGTGGGCCACATGCCATGTGATGCACACCAGCAGAACAAAGGATGCTCACTGAGTCTGAAACAGGAAGATATTCCTGCTCAAGGAGATGAGCCCAGCACAGGCTGTGCGGACTCTTGTGTCTTGGGAAGGAAGTGTTTTGGACCCTTGGCTGGTCCTTGTGAGGTTGAGAGGTCCAAAGACTGCACTAATGAGACCGTGCCTTTCGCAATGGGCTCCCTTTGGCCACGTCCTTGTGTATGAGTGGTATGGAGGGGCTCAGTGGGCAGAGACGTCGTAAGAACGTTATCATCTCCATCTCTCTGTTTCTTGTCCAAGCTTCCTCATCTTGGCATCATGCTCTAACCCTTCGTGAAAGAAAGCTTCCACTAGTTGGCCATGACTCGTGGCCGCCCAGGTGCCCAACTCTGGAGGCAAAGGCAGGGTCCCTTCTCTTCTCCTTCCACATATAAAATGCTCATGGGGTAACTCTGCTTGGTTGTGCTTGGGTGACGTGGTCATCTCTGGGTCAAGCACGCCGGCCAGGAGCATGGGGTAGGATGATGGGCTAGGCCAGGGTCACAGATCCATTCCTGGGAACATTCTTGGCAACGATCAGCATTGCCCCTGTCAATTGCAGCATTGACGTGGAGTGGGAGCAGATTTCCCATGGAAAGACATCTGCTTGCATGTAAAAATAAGATGCCCACCATGCTGAGTGACCTCAATTTAATCCAGGTTACCTCCACCATCTTCAGGATTGAAAGGTATCTGCACCAGGTGAATTCAACATTAAACATTAAAATCATTACACATTAATCACTAATTGTGACATTAAAATTGCCAAGGAAGTTTTAAAATATAGATTTCCAGGACCCCATCCTTAGAGTATTTGATACAGTGGGTCTAGACTTACCCTTTGAATCTATAACATTTTTTAAAAGATTTTATTTTTGGGGCGCCTGGGTGGCGCAGTCGGTTAAGCGTCCGACTTCAGCCAGGTCACGATCTCGCGGTCCGTGAGTTCGAGCCCCGCGTCGGGCTCTGGGCTGATGGCTCAGAGCCTGGAGCCTGTTTCCGATTCTGTGTCTCCCTCTCTCTCTGCCCCTCCCCCATTCATGCTCTCTCTCTGTCCCAAAAAATAAATAAACGTTGAAAAAAAAATTTAAAAAAAAAAGATTTTATTTTTAAGTAATCTCTACACCCAACATGGGGCTCGAACTCATGACCCCGAGATAAAGAGTCACGTGCTCTACTGACTGAGCCAGGCAGACAGGTGCCCCTGAATCTATAACATCTTTAATGCTTTCTTGATTATCCTGATAAAGATCCTACTTTGGGGAAAGTTAGTGAGTATAACCACAGCACAATGACAAAGTATGGAATCCTAAAAGAAAGCATAAATTTAGCCAAGAGTACTTACAGAATCCAATATATAATTTCACTGTAATTCTTCAGAAACCATAGTCCATTTTTAGCCCTGGTCTGATTCTTCCTGTGCTCATGGAAGGTGCAGGAGGGGAGTCAGGCTTGTGGGTATTTTGGCCACCAGCATCTGAACTTATATGTCTGGGGAATTGCACATCTTACGAATCTTGGCAGAAGGAAGGATTACCCGCCCCCCCCACCACCATTTTTGGAGATGAAAATGCCTGGAACATACATGTCTGCCTCCCTTGCAGCTATACTTAGATGTAGGTCCCACCATTGCACCACCCTAAGACCTCAGCTTGTGGGGTTGGGACAGTAAACAGACCTTGTTGTTAAGCTGAGACCAAGGCACCAAGTTATGGAAGCAGGGATGTCAGGAGATAACATGGGTGCCTCTCTGAGACAGAAAGGCACTGAGGCTGCACATTTTCCAAGGTTCA
Source organism: Felis catus (assembly GCF_018350175.1). Lineage (NCBI taxonomy): Eukaryota > Metazoa > Chordata > Mammalia > Carnivora > Felidae > Felis > Felis catus. Next base: position 6,800,485 of record NC_058370.1, read on the forward strand.
AACATTTTGATTGGCTGGTGGCTTTGATTGTGATGGTGTGAGCCATTGTGGTACTTTGACATTAGCATATGCTGTTCGCATTCTCACCATCCTAGTCCTGGACAATGTTCTGCGACTTAACTGAGTTCCTGTAAAATACGGAGCTCAGAGGGGAAATAGGGAGCCTCTCCATTACGGGTATTCTGAATGCTTTATAGAAGCAAAAAGTTCGAAGTGAAAGTAAAGAAGTTACAAACTGGCAATCCCAGAGCTCTGTGTATAGCCCACAGCTATGCTTTGGGTAACTGACAAACATTTTTGAACCGGTTGCTCACATCTAAAAGTGAGGGTTTGGGGCGCCTGGGTGGCTCAGTCGGTTAAGTGTCCGACTTCAGCTCAGGTCACGATCTCGCGGTCCGTGAGTTCGAGCCCCGCGTCGGGCTCTGGGCTGATGGCTCAGAGCCTGGAGCCTGTTTCCAATTCTGTGTCTCCCTCTCTCTCTGCCCCTCCCCCGTTCATGCTCTGTCTCTCTCTGTCCCAAAAATAAATAAACGTTGAAAAAAAAAATTAAAAAAAAAAAATAAAAGTGAGGGTTTCACCGGGATATCTGAATTTATCTTTCTGTTGAAAAAGCATTACTAGGGTCATCTTGTATAGGGTTTACTAGTGGCTGCCTGCTGGAGATGAGGCACGGGTGCCCCAGCCTTTTCCGGTTATCTCCTGCTGGGGTCACCCATGTACGGTCCCTGGTTAGCTTCAGTATCCAGCATCTAGCTTTTCAAACAACCAACGCTGACTCGTTGACCAATTTCAGTAGGAAGGGAATTTAGTAAAATACACTGAGTGGTTCTTTCAGTAGAGGATTGGAGAGGCGGGTTGGAGGCGACACGGGCAGGAATGACACCTTGGCCTGGCTCCTGCTGCAGAACTGTGAACACCCAGACAGGGTGGAGACCCCTGACTGTAGACCCCCTAGCCGGCTCCGCGTTACCACCTGCCCTGGATAGTGATGCTGATGACCGTCCCAGCACCACTGCCTCTGCTGCCACTTTCCCCGGAAGGGGTTCCATGAGGTCCCTGCTCCCTCCCACAGACTTCGAATTCAATGTCTGGGGGTATGTGTGTCTGATTTGCAGTGTGCGGGTCACAACTTGCACCCTCGCTGCAGGGGAAGGTGGAAAATGAGGACCTGGCATTTTCAGGTTCTGCGCTGGGCGAGGGGCTCTGCTTTGTCAAGAAGGAAGAGTCTCTAGACGTGGGGAGGGGGTTTCTGACACTGAACAACCCAGAAGAACAGCGTGTATGCACCACAGCCCCAGAAAGCAGGTCTGCGACCCTCGCCTTGTACACACCAAGCCCTAATTAAATGTTGGTTGAAGGGAGTATAAGACTAGGAACTTCAGGGGGAAAAATGATAGAAAGATGGTTATAGGAAAGCAGAGGAAGTGTGGAAAGGCAAAGGAGGAGAGAATAAGACACAGCCACAAAAGGGGAGAAATTTAAAGTGACTCATGCCTTAGAAAGCTTTGCTCTAAAGCACAGCCCATCTATTTCCTCACTCATTTGGCTTTTCTTATCTAGTTTTGCTTTGTAAAGACTCTACAAAGCCCATGTAAAGCTCTGTGAAATTCATTTTGGGTGTGTGTGTGGTCAGGAAATATTGGACCCAGCTCAGTCAATCGCCAAAACACCAGCTGCCTAAGTGATGAGTTGGTCTATCCAAGAGGTGGTTATTTAGCCAACAGACAGATGGCCAAGAAAGTCAAGTTACTTGGTGTACTGTTTGTCACGTGGGATGCTCGCAGCCAGCTGAAATAGGCAGAAGCCCGCGGATTCAGAAGCCATGGCCCATCGCCTTGGGCGTGTTCCTGGAACCCTGCAGGTACCCAATTAGCAGGCAAAGGACAGAGCAGGGGAGTTTGCTTCACTGCGCCCACGACCTAGCAGAGGAGGCATCCTCACAACCCCTGTCATAGATAAGAAAGAGGCTGAGCTGGGAGTGCGGCCAGAAGGAAGGGACTCCTAGCCCAGCTGGGGGAGTGGGAATCAAGGAACAGCCGTGGGAACGGGCGTCTAGGAAAGGAAGGGCAACTTCATAACACTTTCTCCAGACACCTATTCCATTCCAAGTATGGAAGGAGGGCTCCCTGACACATCACTGATAATTAGTGAGAATCAGAGGGGAAACAGAAGTTGTTTTTGCAGCCCTCTAGGGTTATAATTGGCAGTCCACCCAGGGAAGGTAGCTGAAGTTACAATCTTTATCCGGGAACTGCAGCGAACATCTAACACACCTGTGCCGTGTGCCAGGGACTGTTCTGGGGGCATCGATGATGAGGAAAGGCAGCCCACCTCTGCTCTCGTAGCGCCTCTGGTGTAGTAGGGGAAGTATATGATACTCGGAGCCACATAACAAGACCAGTGAATGTAAAACTGTCATTCCAGTAAGTACTCTAAACGGAAAGTACGGAAAGCTATGAGAAGGTCATAAGATGATCTAATCAATTATATTCGGTACATATTTAGTGTGTGTGTGTGTGTGTGTGTGTGTGTGTGTGTGTACATATACATACATACCACCCCCCACCTTGGGTTTATGGTCACCAGCTTTTATTAAACATTCTGTGATTTACAGCCTATCTTCTTCCTCTGCTGTAAGTTTCACTCCCACATGCCCTCTACTGATATTAATAATTCTAGGAACACAAGCAATTTCTCTTCTGAATTTGGTGTCATGCAACTGACAAAAAAATGGTTCTGAACCTATTGGAATCCCCTTGCATTTTTAAAAAAACGTTGATTTATTTTTAAGAGAGAGAGAGGGAGAAAGTGCAAGCAGGGGAGGGGCAGAGGATCCGAAGCAGGCTCTGTGCTGAGAGCAGAGAGCCTGATGCCGGGGCTCAAACTCACACACCATGAGATCACGACCTGAGCCGAAGTGCTTACCAACTGAGCCACCCAGGCACTCCATCCCCCCCTTGCATTTTTGATTCCACCTCTCTCCTGTGATGTAGGGGAAGGAGCTTCGGGCGTGAAGGCAGGTGTCCTGTGATCAAATCCAGCCCGATCATTTACTCTTGCAAAGCACCTGATGGCAAGACCCTCTATTTCTCCATCTGTGAACTGGGGGTAATTAGATCTATCTTTCAGTTAATTGGGAGACATTATCAGCAATTGAAGTTTCTCCAAACAAAAGGAAAAAAAAAAAACAGTGGAGTCGCATTATATTCAAGTAGATTCTAAAGTTAGTGCACAAGAGAGAGACTGCTTGGAGTCCAGCTTCCCCTTGAGAACCCTCGGAATTCTCCCCGTGGTGTCTGTGCACCAGCTCCGAGGGAGCGGACACTCCAGCCTTTCCTTCGAAGTGGAAACGGGTTGCCGTCCCTTCAGCTGAGCATCGGATAACGGGCTTGGCTGGCTTTTCGTGGCCATGTTGTGGGAAAATACTTCTCCATAGACCCTAGAATCACTCTCTGTGGCGCAAGCTGTTCATATCAGAGGCGGCCACCTCCAGAGACGCATGTCTCGCCTCATACTCTCTCCGGCAGGTGCTTATGGTGAAGACAGTCACCTTTTGGAGTAAAACTCTTGCTCTTACCCCCTTAAGAGAAACTCACACTCTCAAACTCAGGACAGATCAAGTCCAACTTGACCCTCCAACTGCTAGATAAATACTTGGACTGCCAGCTCCATGAGATCCCTCTGTCTGGCTCTAAGGACACCAGGGTGTTTGACAACTGCAGTGTCTTTCTGATTCCTTCCTCGCTGTGATGACCGTTTCAGGCCAGCTGCTCTTGACTTCCTGTACAGTTTTCCCTTTGGAGCATCTGTTTCTGCTAAATGCTTCTCGCAGATACTTCGAGTTTTGAGACCCAATGATTAAGAGAACGAGGCAGAAAGAAATAAAAGGAAAATCGAGCTCTTTGTCCCTGGCAGGGAACTCACAAACCTGCCTAGTGCCTTAGTGTCACATAAGAGCTTTAGGCATGCATTGTGGTCTCATAGCTGTCGCACTCGGGCACTTATCCTGTGGCAGGGCCTGCTCTGAACATGTGGCTGTGATTCCTCTCTCTGCACAGGGTGTCTGAACCTTGAGTCTCTGTCACATGTTGGGCATGCTGTATTCTTCCCCCTTATAATGTCTGTGGGGTTGACTTCTGGCCAGTGCTCGCCAACCACTGATGGGCCTTGGTCCAGAGTGCTGCCGTGTGCCTCTCCCCTTTAGTCGTTAATAGATTCCGTAAATTCACGGTAATAATCACTACATGTAATTAAATGCCTCCTGGGTTCCTGATGCTGTGCTAGGTGCCCTGCGTACATTTCCCTGTTCAGTCCCCATGGGGAGCTATGGGCTAGGCATTATTTTTATGATTGCCATTTTCCTGGCTAAAGGAAGGTTTCTAACTTTCCCCATGGACATGAAGCTAATAGGAGACAAAGATGATTCTAAATACCCTGTTTTCAACCAAAAGGCTAATCAGCCTGACTGCAGATGGACCCTTGGTGGTTGTACCCCACCAGCATCGTCTACAAAGTCAAAGCACCATCTGCTTCACAGTCACCCGGGTGCTAGTTAATAAACGTATTCCCCAGTTCATGGGCAAAACCATCATCTCGGCACAGGGACAGAGAGTCTGCCTTGATGATAAGCCTTCCAGCAGATTCTTACAACCGGGGCCCATTGGTTTGGACTGTACATTCAGACCCTCCTTATGTACGCAGCAGAAACCGACAGTGGCCACGTACAAATCATGCGTTGAGCGGGGGCTTTCCCTGCATGTTACATAAAGAGCCCGGTTGACTCTAAAATGTGATCAGAGCTTTACTAGTTGCAGTGTAATTTTATTTCTTAAACATATGCTGCGAGGCCTTCTATGTATGGGCATCTGCCTAGACATTGAGTGAATGATTCCTTAGAGTTGGATCAATATAACAAAATAAAGAAAATTGCAGTTCAACCAATGCTGCATATGAGAAAGAATGTCAGTTCCTTTTCTCTCCAAACTTTAATTAAATTTTAAAAAGTAAAAAAAAAAAAAATATTTTAAACGTGAACCACAATATCCTGTATGTTTGCTGTGGCCACTCCAGTAATAAACGTCTGAGCCCCGTGGATAGGGGGTTTCTTTCCTTTGTCATTCCTCCAATGCTGACAATTTGCTGTCTAACTTTTCATGTTTTTTTTTTTCCCTCTGCTTATTCAAACATATCTGTATGTGTAGGGACTTCCAGACCGTTAACGGGGAATCGCACAATACAGGTGAATCCGTATCTTTTCCTTCCCATGCCACCACCTGCTACTTGTGCCACTCTTCTAGGAATCGCCCCTTGACCCCTGCTCTGGCAACATACCTGCTTGCTGGGAATCAGTTGTGTGCACTCAAATTCTGTTTCCCTGGCCAAGGGGTGGGCATTTGGTATCAGAGGGGGCAGTGGGTCTCTTCCCGGGGATCCTGGGGTGTCCTCTGGGTGGATGGGTCTGCGGTGTGTAAAGTTGGGAGTGTCTGTTGCCATTGTGCGTCAGGTAGGCTCCAGAGGAAGCTAGATGGCAGTGAGCAAAAGAGCAACACAAATGTGCGGAGGCGGGGGAGGGAAAGATAAGGATGGAGAGACGGAGAGGAAGTGGGGAGAGAGAAGAGGAGGAGGAGGAGGAGGAGAGGGGGAGAGAGAGGTGGACGGGGAGGGGATAGAGGAGAGGGAGAGGGAGAGGAAGGAAGAGAGAGAGGCAGGCAATGTTTTGGGTAATCTACGAGGCTTCATTTCATTCTCAAGGCTCACTTCTGCCCTTGGACTCTGACATAGGGTCCTTCCAATAAATCCCTTTTGTGCTTCGTTGGCCTTCCATTCTTGGTAGTTATAGGTAGACTAAACATTTCAAGCCCGCCCCCCGCCCCCCAATTTTGGAAAGAATTTTACTTTTCCTATCATACTTGTATCACAGAGAATAAGTGGCATATTATTTCTTCTATGAGAAATAACTGCAATGATATGTTGCTGTTTTCAATAAACTTTTTAATTTTTTCCCCATTTACGGGCTCTGTGCTAAAGCCTGGGCTCCTGAGGAGTTGACCATGCATGGAAAACACAACAAATAAATCAGCAACTTCAGAAAACTGTGAAAGATACAATGAATGACAGGAGTGTGGGCTATCATGGGAAGGCCAAAGAGAGGCATTGGAATCTGTCTGCACCTGTAACCCAGAAGCCTACTGGCTTGCTGCCACCTTAGACACGGACCTTGTCCAACGTGGCACTTGGAAGGGACTGTAGAGGTGAAGTGTCTCAAGCAATTTTTAAATCATAACATCGGTTAGAAATGGGTTTTAAGTCATCCATCTACTTTTCCCCAGAATACCCTCTTCATGCAAAGCAAGTCGGTAGTCTCCTTGTCTCCAGAGGGGGTCCTGGGGATTTACTCGGCACCGCTCTGAAACTTTCAGGGGTCACGTAGTATAGGTTGTTCACAGAGCCTTTTTATTCACAAGCTTCTTATTCTCCCTTGAAGCAGAGTGTTTGCATGGGCTGGTCAGTATCACCGAAGAGGGCAAAGGGTAACTCAGTGTCCCAGTGGACTGTAGTCTGGTGATGTGAGTTTCTCCCACTGCACTCGCTCGCTCCCTCCCTCCCTCCCTCCCTCCCTCCCTGCCTCCCTCCCTGCCTCCCTGTCTCTCAACTTTCCACCTTTGGCATGACTGACCTGGGGTGCTGATGCACAGACTCTTCTTGCATTCAACCATGGGGTTATTTTTCAGGTGAGGTCCTTTGAGGTCAATACCACATATCCATCTTTGCCTTCTTCAAGACATTTTCTTCGGAAACAGAAAATCGCTCATGATCCTTATTATCCTGGGCTTGTTTGGAACTTGGTTCCTCTAAGGGATGGTCACACAATGAGTCATGGAATTTACTGACATCAGAAGTAGTCTTTCCTAGGCAAGACCAGTTCATATTCTAACATACTTTACTAATATACTTCAAGTTTAGCCCAACTGCAGAGAAATGAAATCATTAAAGGTCCAAGAACAAAATTCCTGGGCATCAGTTATCATCTGGGAATCTCAGAGCAGGGAAACATTTGAGTCAGAAGGAGGTTTTCTAATAGGAGGTTTTCTAACACTTTCAAATGAAAAAAAAAAAAAAAAGGAAAAGAAAGAAACAGATCTGTGCAGTGGCTGAACTTGGACTTGATCCTGCTTCTTTTCTCCTGGGGATGCTGGGGCTGGAGGCGAGGGTGGGGAGCAGGTGATGCTTCCCTTCCCCAAATGTGAGGACAACATTTCCCATGGGCAGGGGGTTGGATTGTTCATGTGTTCTGGCAGGCGATATGTGTCCATATGTGGTCTGATTTCTGGGATTTTGTTCTAATGAGGCTTCGGGCCAGCAAGGAACAGGAGTAGGTTACTAAAATGAGCTCGCGTGAAATGGGTTTTACTGCAAGGACACAGGAGGTTTTCTAGGAACGCAAAGTTAGACGAGAGTGTTGCTGGACTTCTTGTGAGCAGGAATCAGGACTGGAGATTCACTATTCATTCCCCTCCCCCCGCCCCTCCATCTCTCAGAAGTGCATGGTCTCCAGAACTGGCTTCTGTCTAGAAGTGTGGTCAGTCCTGTTTCTTCCAACACGCTCCTCTGTGTCAACCTGAATGTGGCTCTTCCGTGGCCAGTTCAGGAGATTACAGACCTCTCCTCTGCAGGACCCAGTGCTTACTGGAAGCCATCTCAGCGTCTCATTCAGATCCCAAAAAGAGAAAGTTTGGTAGCCCCAACTCATGTGCTCAGTCAGGATGTACAAGTCATGGGCTTCTGGTATAAAATGGATCCATAGCAGTAGAACCCACAGGCTACCCCTGTTCAGTCCGCTGTGGTGGGAAAGGAGACAGGACCTATGATTCACAATGTCATTTCACTTCTCTTAGTAGGAGTCAACAGAAAATGCAGTGTTCCTCATCTTTACAACATCCTGAATAGTGGGATGTCTTTTATAGGGAACCAAGATTTTCATCTCCAGTTACCTAGGAGGCTTTGAATTTGAATTTTACCGAGAGAGATTCCAGTTTATACTATTAGGTGAATGAAGAAGAATTACATTCTATTTGGAAGCATCTAGTCATTCTGTAATCAACTGAGTCCCTGCTATGGTCAATCTGCTGGATCTGGTGGCTGTGAATAAATACTCGCGGCGAGGAAAAGAGGTAGGAGGGAAAAAAGTTTCTTTCAATCTGAGTTCTTGCAGGAAGGAAGATGCCCAGAGAAGCAAAAGACACAGAGAGGATACTGGGGTTGGTGGGGAACATAGCTTATTGAGGATTTAACAATTCTGTCGCCAACGAACCTTTTCTTCTCAGACCCTTTCCAGCCTGGAATTGAACAACCCAAGTCCCAGTTCCTAAGCAGATGTCCTGGAAAAGGAAGGCGCGGTGCCTATCCCTACAGGAGAGAAAGAGGAGCCAGAAATTGGATCCTGCCTCTGCTCTCAAAAGACAGCATCAAATGAGAGGACATTGCAGCTGCTACCCCAGCCCACTGTGCTAAGAGCCTGAAGAGACTCACCCAGTGTAGCAAGGGTTTATGTGGAAAGCCATGGCAGGCTTAGGGTGGACATCAGTGCTTGGGGAAGTGGTGCCATTCTTCAGAAGGCCTTTTAGGTTGGAGCTTAGATTAATACTAACAAACAGCACAGGACCTTACCTAGTGGAGTCCTGCCCTCTCAGATAGGGTAAGTGACTTGGCCAGGTTCTCACAGCCAGACCAAGACAAGCCCTTCCTTCCCAGTGGTGGCTGCGGAAAGATAAATCTTGCCAATCAGAGGCCAAGATGGCAGTGGGGTGGCCCAGGAGGGAGGGCGGCGCATCTGGAGGGGAGAAAGGTGCTGTGTTCTCAGCAGTGGAGTTGGCCTTTTTGTGGGGATCCGGTTTCGGAGGACTTAGTCTTCCCTTGTTAACTCTCTCACACTTCTCTGGCCTGGCCTGGGGTGGATTCGCGGGGTGGGCGGGAAGGCGCGCGCCCCTACAGCTTCTAAGGCTCCTCTTCCCAGAGCCTAAGGCATCCAGCACCTCCTCCTGGCGCCCCCAGTCTCCCCCCCCCCCTCCCCGCCCCCCAGCTTGGGTCCGCCCCGAGGCTCCCCAGGGCTCGCCCGGCGCCAGGGCGCATTGGGGCCGGCTCTGGGCCAGCCGCGGTCGGGACGCCGGCGGGTCCCCGGGTCCCCGGCAGCGCGCCGCCGCGCACCCGGCTCCGCACCCCGGGCTGGCAGCCCCGCGCTCGGCTCGGAGAGCGCTCGGCGGCGGAGTGCCGCGCCGGGGAGGGGCGAGGAGAGCCGCAGCCCCCTCCGCCCGCCCAGACCGAGGAGGGGCGAGCAGGCGCGGAGCCGGGCGAGCGCGGGGCTGTGCGCGCCTCTCTCCGGGCACACACTCTCCGCGCCGCGCGCTCCCCCGGCTGGGCGGCCTCGGACCTTGGCAGACAGCGGCGGCGTGCGCCGTGCTTGCTCCGGGGTGCGTTCAGCGCCGGGCGAGAGCCGTTCGCTGGGGTCACCCGCCCCCTTCTCCCCCTTTCCCGGGAGCCCGCGGGGTGAGCTGGAGGCCGACCCGGCCGGACGCCGCGCTCCTATAAATAGCGCGCGTGTGCCCGCCTGGCGCCCTCCCGGCTGCGCGAGGACAGACAAAGTTGTGCGCAGGGACTCCGGGCGCGCGGCAGCGGCTGGGAGAGGACCCCGCCGCCGAGCCGCCCTGCGCCCTGGAGCTGATCCCGCGAATTTGTGCTCTCCGTGCCCGGGACCCCGCTGGCTGCCGCCTACCTGCCGACGTCCGAGAGGCGCCGAGGTGCGGGGAATTTTTGACCAGGCGAAAGTGGGAGTCGCTAGGGTCCTGGTCATGATCGCAGCCTCGCGTTCTTCTCAGTCCGGGAAACACCTTCTGCCTGTGTAATTCGTCCGTGCCGCAAGCCCGACGCGTCCAGGACCGACATCCGCATCGCTCGGCGCCCACCAACCCCCGAGGCTTTTGTTTTGTTTTGCGTTGTTTTGGACAAGCCTCCTTTGTTTTTCCTGCTCCGCCGTCCACCTGGGGGTGCTTGGGTTTGGGGTGAGAATTTATTACCGTTTTCCTCCTTGAGGTGTGAGTGTGGGGGGCTGGTGACTCTTAGATGTCCAGGAGCCAGGGTGGGTGCGGGGGCCCCAGGTAGGGCTGATTCTTGGGCGGAGGAGGGTGGGGTAGGGGGTTCTGCATGAGCTCCTTAAAGGACAAAGGTAACAGAGCCAGCGAGAGAGCGCGAGCGGAGACTTTGACTTCAGACCACAGAATTGGGGGAAGTGTGCGCGCCGCCGCCGCCGCCGTCCCTGCAGCGCTGTCGGTCTAGCCGCGGGCGTCTTCCGAGCGCCGGGGTCCCGGGGTAGGAGGCGAAGCGGGCGAGCAGAGGCGCCGGCGGGCTGCGGCTGGCTCACGCGGCTCACCATGGGCTCCGGGCGCCGGGCGCTGTCCGTGGTGCCGGCCGTGCTGCTTGCCCTCACCCTGCCGGGGCTGCCCGTCTGGGCGCAGAACGACACGGAGCCTATCGTGCTGGAGGGCAAGTGTCTGGTGGTGTGCGACTCGAACCCGGCCACGGACTCCAAGGGCTCCTCTTCCTCGCCTCTGGGGATCTCGGTCCGGGCGGCCAACTCCAAGGTCGCCTTCTCGGCGGTGCGGAGCACCAACCATGAGCCGTCCGAGATGAGCAACAAGACGCGCATCATTTACTTCGATCAGGTCAGACCCCGAGGGAGGCAGGGTGCCTGGTGTGTGTTTGCATGGTGGCGGAGGACGGGGCGGGGCGGGGCGGGGGGCGAGCTCCCGGCAGCCCGGACCGGGGGCTGCCTGCTCAGGCTCAAGTTGATCTGACTGGGATGTGGGAGATCATTTCGGCACTCGGCTCTCCAAATGCGCCTGGGTCTGAAACTTCTGTCTCTCCCACCACCGCCCCCGCCCCGCATTCCCTCCTGGCCTCTGGAGGAGGCGGCTGGGACAGCGGGAGAGAGGCTGGGAGCGCTGAGCCCAGCAAGGAGAGACAGAGCTCAGGACGAGTTTTCACAGCAACAGGTCCATAGGAGCCGGCGGGAGCCTGGTCCCCGGACCTCGCAATCTCTTGGCCAGAGCCTGCCGCCCCCCCCCACCCCCCGACCCCCGCTCAGACTCCTCTGCAGGTGCCGCCGGGGCCGTTCCCGCGGTACCCTCGCGGTCTCCGGATGAATGATTGGTTTCCCCGCAGCTGAAGAAGCTTCTCCCCAAAGAGAGCTTCGCGGGTCCACATTCTCTGCAGGGATCTCGCACGTGGCCGGAGAGGGTGGGCGGCGATGGCGTGGGTCAGATCTCGCCCACCTTTCTGCGGGCAGGATCCCCCCCCCCCCCCTACACACACACACACGCTGCAGGCGCCTCTGCAGCCGAAAGCCTTCCTGTGGTACTTGGAGAAAAGTTGTGGAGGGAAGGCGAGGAAGGAAGGGCGGCTGCGGGGAGCTCCCATTAGGAAGCGCTGGGAAACCGCTGCTGCTGCCTCTGCTCCTGTCCTTTCTGAGAATTGCAAATTCCCAGGGAAAGACAGACTGTGGGGTTGAGGGCAGGAGGTGGGGAGGAACTGATGAAATCTGTGGCTTCTGTTTAGCCACCGGGAGCTCTGGGGTTTGGCTGATGAGAAACCCCCCCCTTCCCCCACCGGGCATCAGCCTAGGTTCGCAAGGAATCCTAAAACTGAAAACTGACTCCGGGGTTGTAATTTCAACCCTAACAGCACCCAGAGTCTTTTTAGTTCCAGAGGCACTTGTGTAGTTCACAGTTGTATGCGAAGTCACATGTGTAGGAGCACAGGTTAAATGATGCTGCAACATGCGTCTGGGAAGGGATGAGGTGACATTTCCATTCCTTACTTAATTGTTCCTAAGTAATGCACTCTCCAGCTGGCCAGACAGAGAATGCTTCTCTGGGGCTTACTCTCAGATAGCTATAATTTTTAAAGAATTAAGCAGTCCCTTTGGGGTTTTGGTGCAGTATTTTCCATCTTGATGGGAATAAAGTCTAGCACAGCCCTGGGTTATATTTCAATGCATTTAATTAAATGTTGGACGATTGCGGACAGGGTACCGTATAATACACTGAACGGTGCATTCTTTTCCGTGACCTTTCCGTCAATTAGAAGAGGAGAATGGTTTGTTCTTCTTTTTGGAGAGCCATGCATCGTAGAGACCACAAGACACATTTAGTTATGGATCTCTATGTGCCTGGATGCTCTAATTACAACGTAGAGTCAACATCCAGCCTTATGTGTAGTCAACACTAATCAGCTGTTTCCATTACTGCTAATGCATTATGCTACTCGTATCTGATTCAGGAAGTCCCCCCTAAGTACCTCAAATTATTTTCAATGTGCTTGAAAAAAATCTTTGCAACATCTCTGTTGGGGAGTGTGGCACGGTGGCGATTGGTTATTGAAAGCTCATTGATCGTCAGGTCAGAGGAGGAAATCTGATGGTTACTTGGAAGAAAGTGAAATCTCAGAATAAAATTACACACATACATGTGTTTTAAGCCAAGGGTTGAGCCTGGCGCATCTGCTTGACCTGTTACTATATTCTGGTGCATTGCTTAGAGGGGATAGTATATTTTTAGGGAGTTATGCAGAAGGCTTAATATTGGCAGGAATATAGCATTGCTGGTGGCCACTGATACAGTAGAGGTGTCTCTTTGTAGGGACGTCTGATTTTGGGGGATGCCAGTTATAGATTTATTTCTTGGAGAGAATTAGATTAAACTCCAGGTATTTTACGACTTCCCAGCCCCAAACATTCCCACTCGCTTTCCCACAGGAAGGGACTTCCTTATGTGACATTTGCAAATTTGGTGTAAAGAGGTCACTTCTTGAGATTCAGAGTTAATTTCATAACCGGTAGAAACAGGCTGCATGTCTTGGAATACAAAGCGCATTGTTGCTTTCTTTGGAAACCGCGCCTTATGTTACTTTTCATTTTTGACCCTTGAAGTTCAAGCAGAGACCAGGTGATTGATAAGAGGATAATGGATAACACTGGCAGGAACAGAAGAAGGCCACCTATTTCACAGCCTGTCTTTACTCATGCTCCACTTTTTGGCAGCCTGCAAAGGCTGAGTCATTGCCAAAATATTGTAATTAAGGCCTAGATGGCACAGCAATGAAAAAATGGCCATGGATCTTGGGAGAGGTTTGGCAGAGACTCAGGGGAGGGCCAGGCATTCAGATCAGTCTGTGCACTACTCAGTATCATGGATTATGTCACATGGTGGAGGGAGTGCCCAGGCCTCTGTGTGATGTGTCCGGGAATGACTGCAGAGAGCCCACGGATGCCGATTGGCTGTCTTGAAAACGTCATCTCTGGACATTGCAAAGGCTTGTAGAGGATGGGAATATAAATACAGGGCAGATGCCTTTTCTCTGACTCTCAAGGTAAAGCTAATATTTATAAGCCCTCACATGTTATCTAGATGTTTCCAGAGCCATCAGGCCTCGCTGGAAATTGAGGCATGAATGCAAAGCAGTTACTTTATTTTTTTTTTTCCTGTACCATTTAAAAGACAGAAGAACTTTCCATTACACAAATCTATTTTCCAAGTCACTAAAGAGGAAAGAAGTAGAACACGGTGTTTTATTCTGTATGGTTTCTTAAGCTACTTGTGAAAGAAATAAAGAAGGAGAGAGAGAGAGAGAGAGAGAGGAAGAGGGAGAGAGAAAGGGAGGGAGGAAGGAAGGAAGGAAGCTTGTCTTAGTTACGGAAGAGAATATTGTAATAATTTACTGTTCTTTATTATTTTTTATTTGTAGATCCTAGTAAATGTGGGTAATTTTTTCACCCTGGAGTCTGTCTTTGTAGCACCAAGAAAAGGAATTTACAGTTTCAGCTTTCATGTAATTAAAGTCTACCAGAGCCAAACAATCCAGGTATGTGTTTTGACCTGTTCCCTCTCTTCCCCCAAGCAACAGTGTTTATTGGCAGTGGTTATGTATTTAAGTGTTTATCTCAAGATGTGTTTTCATTGTAAAAATAAACAACCATCTTTATAGTTTATTTTCAAAACAGTTAATTTCCAGTTTTCTTCTTTATAGCATCCATTAAGGCTATGACAAGAAACATATAGAAAAATAAACAATTGAATTTATCACCGTCCTAACAACCAACCACTTAAAAAACATGGCTTAGTAAAAACTCAGTGACACAGATCACTTTATAAGATCTCAACTTCAGTTAACCCATATGCAAAAATGAATGTGAAGAAAGTTGTAAGACTAGCAGAGCTTTACAAGTATCTATTACATGAAACAAATTCGCTTTTATTGTTAAACTGCGTGAGATACAGTTAACCATTGAAAACAAATCTGTGAAGCAGCAAACTACTCAATATACTTTTTACAAAGGGTGTTCTCTGCGTATGTTTTAAAGAGTTTATCCTCAGTTACTCTGATGCTAGGAAATTGTTACAGATTTCACTTCCACAGTGAGCAACATATTTTGTGTTGTGCTTTCTCGGGATATGGGCTTGACCTTACACTCAAAGCCTAGCCTATGATATCCAAATATACTAACACCCAATGGCACCGATGCATGTCTGTGGAATTCTAGTATTCTTTTTATCATACACTCAATGTTTGTATTGTATACTGTCGCCAGGTGAATGATAGATTACAAATTCTTCTCCCACTTTTACATATCTTAGTGAATGGATACATTTATCATCCACAGATTTCATTAAAGTGCTTTTTTTTTTTTTAACACAAAAGGAACGAATATTTAGTAAACAAATTTACTAGCGTGGAAAAGCTTTTCCCAAGCCCCAATATTTAGAAATGTATGTAATATTTAACACAGCATAATAAAAATTGTAGTGGGGAGAAAAGTGAACACATTTTGAGTTTATTATTTGATAATAATGATGAGTTTATGAATTATTGATTCTTTGCTAATTACCCATCATTAAAATCTTCAGTGGTAGTGGTGATCACTATCGTTTTTACGTTTATTTATTTATTTTGAGAGAGAGAGAGCGAGCAGGAGAGGGGCAGAGAGAGGGAGGGAGAGAATCCCAAGCAGGCTCGCTGTTGTCAGCGCAGAGCCCAACGTGGGCTTGAACTCAAGAACTGTGAGATCATGACCTGAGCCGAAATCAAGAGTCAGACGCTTAGCCAGCTGAGGCACTCAGGCTCCCCGATCACGATTTTTTAATACACATTATCAGGGCAAACAGAAAAAGAGCCCCCCCCACACACACATTCCATAATTTTAAATGAACTGTGGCTGGTAGAATCTTGCTGTATCTGGATTCATCAGAGCCAAGGACACTGGGCTTCTTTTTACTAATATACTGGGAAGGCTCAGGCTTGCTTCGTTATCGGAAGGTTCTTATCGAATATGATAAGTAAATAAGACCACAAGCTTAAGTTATGTGTTGAAGGGAGGCCAGTTTCTGCGAGGCTAGGCCACTCTCCATGGGTGGTATCCTTTTGTAGGCATCTCAGGAAATTTCTTTCTTTCTTTCTTTTTTTTTAATTAAAAAAAAATTTTTTTTTTTAACGTTTATTTTTGAGACAGGGAGAGACACAGCATGAATGGGGGAGGGTCACAGAGAGAGGGAGACACAGAATCTGAAACAAGCTCCAGGCTCTGAGCTGTCAGCACAGAGCCCGACACAGGGCTCGAACCCATGGACCGTGAGATCATGACCTGAGCCGAAGTCGGACGCTTAACTGACCGAGCCACCCAGGCACCCCCATCTCAGGAAATTTCTATGGGAGAAGTTAAAAGTTATTTTAATTAAAAAAAAAAATCAGCTCAGTGGACCTACTAAGTGCGTAGCCGCCACAGCCAGGATGAATTTACTGAAC